>NC_090646.1:226484119-227084119 GCF_040937935.1 Hyperolius riggenbachi
TGGATGTGTGGTGGTAGCCATTTCTCAGGCTCCCACTCCGGACCGGAATCGAACCCTGATTCCCCGGCCCTACCCTTTCTTTAACAATGGTAAAGAAAGAACCATCAACAGTCTTAGCAGCAATGAACCCCTGGACTACTGGGTGCACAGGCTTGACCTGTGGCCAGAGCTGTCACAATTTGCCATCCAACTTCTGCCTAGGTCACAAAAAGTGTTCAGTACCTTACCTTTATTAAAATGAATGAGGCATGGATCCCGGAAGGCTACTGCCTGCTCGAAGACTACATCAGTCCCCACACACACAGCATCTCTGCCTGCACGCTGTGTGACTGCCTACCCCAAGACTAAGTCGGTCCCCACACAGCAACTCTGCCTGCAGGAGGCCACTTGTCTGCCTTCTCCGTCACCACCAACAGGTGGTCATGCAAATTGCCTGGACACATTCATTGGAGGCGTGTACTATAAGTACTATGTGTTTCCCACAATGCTTGGCTGGTCATAAGGAGTCCTGTGAAACACTCTGGAGAGTGTCAGCCATGCTCTTTGTTTGAAGATCAGCTTAGAGTAATTCCTGGAAACTGTGCTAGGCAGGTTTTCCTAGTGCAGTTAGGATTGTTTATCTGTTTTGTTTGTCTGTTGCGATTGTCCTGTTCCAACGGTGGTCGACAGGAAATCGTTCTGATCTCTGTTCTTGGAGCATAGCTGGTGCAGTGGTTGCTACCAGCTATCTCTTCTGTTCTGCCTCTCTGGATCGCACTAGCATCCTGCGCTAGTGCTGTGGATCCTTCTGTTCTGTTACTCTGTCCCTGGATCGCACTCATTTCACGCTAGTGCTGTGGATCCTTCTGTTCTGCCTCTCTGGATCGCACTAGCATCCTGCGCTAGTGCTGTGCATCCTTCTGTTCTGTTACTCTGTCCCTGGATCGCACTCGCTTCGCGCTAGTGCTGTGGATCTTTCTGTTCTGTCTTCCTGGATCGCGCTAGCCACTTTCGCTAGTGCTGTGGATCCTAGCTCTCACTTGTCCCTGTTTTCGTGTGTCTGTCTTGTCTGCTACGATCGCTTGCTGGAGGCTCTGTGGGGTAACCATTAAGCAAGCGCTCGCGTCCTCTGTTTCATGTTTGTCTGTCGATGGTTAGTTAGGCGTGTTTGTCTCTATTGTGCTTATCACGTGGAGACCGCGCATAACCGCGTGCACTGTTGCGAATGAATGCGGTGTTCGCAGTTAGCTAGCGTTTGTTATTTTCCGTATCTCCTCATTGTATGATTTGCTGTGCCTTTGCTATCCTCGTATTCTGTTCTGATCTGCCTTGTGTCACTTCTGGCAATCGCCGTTCTTGCGGTTGCGTTTCTGTTTCGTATCTGCTGTTGTGTGTGCGCGGTCGCGGGGTGGCGACTAGATTGGCGCACACACATACAACCTGTCCCTTTGCTCGTTCTCATTCGCAATCGATTCTCTTGCGATTGCGTTCTGTGCTTCGTACAATTCCTGTCTGGCATTTGCGGAGGTACAGAGGATTGGTTTCTCTGCACTCCCCAGAGACATCTGCTGGCAGGAATTTCCCTCTACGGGTGCGTAGCACCTTTTGCTGGGTGCATGCAATTATACGCTTGTGGAGGATTTCCGCCGTATCAGCGCACGCGTTGTGCGCTGCTCACGGAGAAAGTTCCACAATCGTTACAGTATGACCAGCCCAACCCAAAACCCCAGTGTAGACGGAATTTCTGATTTGTACAATTTTGTCGAGTTTGGATCCTGTGTCTTTAAGAGCTTTAAAAGGCTAAATTCAGAGACCAAGGCGGAATTTCTTTCTGAATGTGTGAGGTTTTGTCTGAATCCCACCTTTCAGATTTCTGATCCATCCACGTCGGCTCTTCTGTTTGCCTATGTGCTCTTAAAAGACGATTTGTTCACCTGGGCGTATGATCTGTTAAAAATCAATTCCTGGAATGATAATCTGTATCAGTTTCTTGCAGTGATATTCTCTCACTGGTTTAAACTGCCTGGCTTGCCACCTGCTCTGATTGAGTGTGTAGCTGCTGATAGGTCAGCTGATCTTTCCCTTCCATGCAAAACCTGTCAGTATGACAATCAGTTCAATGTGTCTGTTGCCACTTCAGGTTTTAAACAGCAGACATGCAAAGTTGCAAAAAAGGGAAAAATTAGAAAGCGCAAGCATCTGAATAAAACACTCCCTAATGATGTGTATGATGATGTTGCTCAATCTCCAGGTTTTTTGCCCCAATCCAAAGCTTATGTGGATCCTGCTATAGGTAGGATCGCACACTATATTAAAGCAGTTAAAAAATCTGTTCTTGTTCCTGAACTCCACCCATATGGAGATTATCTAGATACTGGCTTGTTTGAACCTCCATTTGCCTCATGGGATGTCGGGGCCTTATTGGAGGAATTCGATTTTGATTGAAAAGCCTTTTGCGATTTTTACATCGCAAA
This sequence comes from Hyperolius riggenbachi, assembly GCF_040937935.1. Taxonomy (NCBI): domain Eukaryota; kingdom Metazoa; phylum Chordata; class Amphibia; order Anura; family Hyperoliidae; genus Hyperolius; species Hyperolius riggenbachi. The sequence goes on from NC_090646.1 coordinate 226,486,573, forward strand.
AAGCGAAGATGTCTTGAATGCTTGTCTCGATTCTATGTACCTTCTGATTGATTTCGATGAATGTGACAAGGATGATGTGGATCTGGTGATCTATGTATGGCAAACGATTTTGGATGAGTTGCACACACACCAACCAATTGATTCCAATAAAGAGACATCGTTGTCGGATGATTGTTCCTGCCTTTCTGGGGTAAAGCATGAGAGTCTGAAATGAATGAGTATGCCGCTGTGGTTGATTCCTGTGCGAATCCTGAAGGATTCTCTCCTGACAGTGTGCAGTTTGAATCTGTGCGATCTGATGCCTGTTTCTTGGATGTTCCTGCAGATTGTGATCGGCATGAGTCTGCCGGTTTCCTCAAGAATGTGTGGGATCCTTTTTTATTTAGAAACAGATTTTTGAGATCTTCCGTCTGTGACCCTGCTATGGGGAAAATTTCTCGACTATGCAGCGTCAAAAGTAAAATTAATATGCCTAATAAAGTTTATCCTGTTGATGTCGCTATTTCTTCTGCAAATGAATCTCAGTCTCACCCTGTTCTCACCTGTAAGGGCCCGTTGCCTGGGGACAGTTGCTCCAGCGTTTCGGTCCTAGATGCCTTGCAGTCTGCTCCGCAGATCGCGGAGGTTTGCGCTATGAAAGCGTCAGTTTCACAACCTAAAGTGATTTTTGATTCGCAGGTTTTGCATCCTGGCTCCTCGGATTTGACATTGTTGGCCGAATCTATGAGTGAGACAGCGCTTCGGTTTTGCGAATCTGACTCTGAAACATTTTTGCTGGGTCCAGAGAGAGTTTCTCTGAGCCTGGCCTGTACCATGAATAACAATATGATGTCCAATCACACTGACATTTGTGAGTCTCTTTCTTGCTCTGAGGGAAGTGCCGATTCTGCACCCTGTACTCTGGATGAGTCAATGTGGCCTTGCTTAGAATCCCATGCAGTGTCTCTAGAGGCTCGTCTGGGTATTGCCACTATACTCACCTGTTTTTCTGCAGTTTTGGAGTTTCAAGCTAGTTTGACTGCTACGCAGAATTCTGGGTGCAGCGAGATTAAAGTTAGGGAGTCAGTGTGTGGTCCAGTGAATATTCCTGTACGTTCCGCTCATGATGATGAAATTCAGTCTCAGTTTATGGTGGAACCTTCCCTGGGACATCTGCCCTGTTCACAAAATAAAGTTCCAGTTTTGCCCTGTAACATGGATAGTATAGAATCCTTCTTAGAAAACTTGAAAAATGATGTTCCTGAGGTCTTGTTTGATGTTCTGGAGGTCTCCGAGTTCCTCCCAAAGGGTTCAGAACTTGTAGGAGATGTCTCCTGCCCCCCAGGTCCTTCTAAGGTGTTGCCCTCTACCGTAGGCATTGCTGCCTTGCTGGCTACCTTTTCAGCTCTGGTGGAGCTGCAGTCATGTGTAGTCAATGATGATATTGCAGTCACAGAAATTTCCGAATTTGAATCCGAGTCTTCTTTTGAAAGTCCAGTGCTTGAGACCATTGCTCGTGATGATTCTCTGCCCGGTCCTGGTTTTGGTTTCCTCGTGTTGGACTCTGAGGTTGGCAGTTCCCCAACATGTCCTGAGGTTTCTCCTGTGCTGGTGTACCCCAATGTGCTCTGTGACCCAGAAAGCCCAAGTGTGCCTCGGTTACCAGCATACTCAGATGCTTCCTCGGTGGAGACATGTTCTGATTTAGCCTGCCTGCTTGCATGCCCAGAAGTGGTCCCTGAAAGTCTTGATCTTGATGGATGTCCTCGTAATTCTGAGTCTGGAATTGTCATTGGTTCCATAGGGGTTCTTGATAGTTCTCCATGTGAGCCTGGTGATTGTTCTGCCCTCTTGGGATCTCTGTGGAGCTTCAAAAGGTTCTGGGAGATTCCGGGAGAAATTTTGCTTGGCACCCTGGATAAGATCAACGGTGGCTTTTGTGTTGTAAGGGACACTTCGAACAGGTTTTGTGGCAGATTTGGTATTTTCGGACGCTACTTGGAAGGTGGTGGGTATTGTCTGGAGGGTTTCGGTGGCTTCTTCTCTGGTATCCACAGTCCTGATGGGTGTTATGCTGAGACTTGTAGCGCTGATGGGCATGTTTCGGTGGCTTCTGTTTCCGATGAGGTCGGTTTCGGGTGGACTGACTCTGGAATTGGACCTTGTCGGGCTGTTCCGACCTTCATGAGTCTTCAGTTTGAGTTTGTTGCTAATAGCACTTTTGAGGGTCGTTTGGAATTCGACCCTGGAGGGGGGGGGGGGGGGGGGTACTGTGATGATTTGAAGCAAAATAGATTACCTTATTACTTCAACCCAGATGAATACTTCAGACCAGGGAGTCGACCAGTCACACCCGTATCCACCTAAGGTGTAGCAGCAGTCCAAGTAAAATACACGACTGGGTCTTGACCTGGATTTTAGGCCTAATTGGCCAATTTTATTGTATGTACCACAGTGCAAAATAGCACAACATTTCGACCAGAGGGTCTTTATCAAGTGCTTACAGACTATATGTGCAGCATCCATATATATAGACCAATTTCAAAGTTAAAACACACCCCAGCAGGGGCGGGCACATTACTTAAAGAGACAGACCACATTATACATAATCATAGAAAACACTTTAAATTGTAGGCCTCATTCATGCCATTAGGCGCCAGAGTACCCAAATCATATATCCATTTGCTTTCTCTACGTAACAAGGAGGTTTGGGGGTCCACACCCTCTTGCAAGAACACCTTCTCCAGTATGCACCATCTCAGTTCACCCACTGCGTGTCCACATTCATGGAAATGGCGACCTACGGGAGATTCAAATTTATCCTTAAGTTTTTCTTTTTCTTTTTTATAGTTCCTAATATCACTCCTATGTTCGTTAATCCTCCTCCTCCCATCCCTGGTTGTCTGTCCGACATAACCCATTCCGCAAGGACATTTTAACAAATAAATCACATTTGTCGTAGTGCAGGAATAATTACCCTTGATCATAATCCGTGTCCCTTTTGTGGTGTGAGTGACATAGTCACCCCGGATTATGGATGAACAATTCTGACAATTCATACAAGGGAACGTGCCTTTACGGCGTGGGATAAACGTCGCCGTCGTCGCAGTGGGTCCCTTTAGATGAGCCCTCACTAGCTGATCCCTGACACTTTTACCTTTCCTAAAAACCATTCTAGGGGGAGAGTGGAAAACCTTAGACAGCAGTGGATCAGTCTCCACCACTGACCAAGCCGTGCGTAGACATTTACTAATGTCCAACGCATGATTGTCATAAGTTAGGATAAATTGCACTCCATCATAGGCAGCCCAGGTAGCTAGAATGGACAGAAGTGAGTTGAGAGGGGGAAAGGATGCTAATAAAAAAGAGCCCTATGATGGGGTGCAATTTAAATGTCGGAGAGACAACCAGGGATGGGAGGAGGAGGATCAACGAACATAGGAGTGATATTAGGAACTATAAAAAAGAAAAAGAAAAACTTAAGGATAAATTTGAATCTCCCGTAGGTCGCCATTTCCATGAATGTGGACACGCAGTGGGTGAACTGAGATGGTGCATACTGGAGAAGGTGTTCTTGCAAGAGGGTGTGGACCCCCAAACCTCCTTGTTACGTAGAGAAAGCAAATGGATATATGATTATTTGGGTACTCTGGCGCCTAATGTCATGAATGAGGCCTACAATTTAAAGTGTTTTCTATGATTATGTATAATGTGGTCTGTCTCTTTAAGTAATGTGCCCGCCCCTGCTGGGGTGTGTTTTAACTTTGAAATTGGTCTATATATATGGATGCTGCACATATAGTCTGTAAGCACTTGATAAAGACCCTCTGGTCTAATCGTTGTGCTATTTTGCACTGTGGTACATACAATAAAATTGGCCAATTAGGCCTAAAATCCAGGTCGAGACCCAGTTGTGTATTTTACTTGGACTACTGTGATGATTTGCTCAGCTGCCTGTGCAGGCAGGCTGCTTTTTGATCATTGGTTAGGTTTGCATGCTGCAGGACTCTGGAAAGAAGAGCTTCTGTCAGTTTTGCAGCTTGTGCTTGCTGAGGAATTTGCATACGTTGTCATGCAAATTGCCTGGCCACATTCATTGGAGGCGTGTACTATAAGTACTATGTCTTTCCCACAATGCTTGGCTGGTCATAAGGTGCCTGCAATTATACGCTTGTGGAGGATTTCCGCCGTATCAGCGCACGCGTTGTGCGCTGCTCACGGAGAAAGTTCCACAATCGTTACAGATACCCAGTGCTTTGCAGAGCATATTGAATAATGAACTGTCCCCTCATAGGGCTCACAATCTAAAGTCTGTACCATGGTCTAAAGGGGTGTGCACACGCTCAATGTTTGAGGGACTTGGTCTCTCGGGAAATGCTTCAGAAGCTGAGTGCTGTAGCCCAGGGCTTCCCAACCCTGTCCTCAAGGCCCACCAACAGTGCATGTTTTGCAGAAAACCACAAACATTCACAGGTGAGGTAATTAGTGTCTCAGCAGAGCTGATTAACTACCTCTGTGGATTTCCACAAAACATGCACTGTTGTTGGTAGTTGAGGACAGGGTTGGGAAAACCCTGCTGTAGACTCCTCACTTTCTTATAGCAAAGTTATGTGCCTGTTTCTATGAGAAAAGGACGAGGGACCATGGTGCTGTGCAAGACAGAGCATCTTTCAGTAGGAGGGGTAAGGAAATGAACAATGTGGTTAGGGGTCACTGATAAGGAATTCCGTATCCATAAACATGCTTAGCGGACAACTGTACACATGCCTGATTCTTGGCCAAGGTAGCCTACAATGGAGTTTCATCTTGTGTTTGTGTACACCTTTATGCTGGCTCCAAGCTGTAAGATTCCTGTAGATCAAGTAAATGATCCATATCAACCTGATATTACCACTTTGCACCTCTACATTAAATCAGACTTCAGTAGAAATCTTGAATATCAAGCAGAACACTACAAATGCTGGGTTTGTTATTCTTAAAGTAATAATAACATCTATTTACATAAAAACAGCATAAAGACCAACTAGTTATTTACCTAATTCTTGGAAATCATTAAGAAATAGGGTGCACCCACGAAATGTATATGTCTCTAAAAGTTTCAACAGGTACTTGAAATTATTTTACCTATATCAGTGGGTACTTTGCAGGCACTGGCTTTTATAAAGGGTTATACACATAAATAATGATGAGGAACACTAGTCTAGCTTATCTCAGGCTAAATTCACAGTAAGGGGTTGCAGTGCAATGTGACAGAGGCATGTTAGTTCACAAAGTCCAACTACAATAGTAATAGTAATAGTATAGTAATAGTAAGTAATAGTAAGTTTACGTTCAGATTGCATCCAGTGTGAAGTCATACAATGGTCTACAGTATCCTAATGCAGAGCATGCAGTGCGTTACAGCATAATACATGCGTTAACAGTGGCATACTTTTCATTGACTGTATGCTTCACTTCATTCCATTATGTTGCGTTCCTGTATTTCCAGGGATGCAATGCAACTGTGAAACTAGCCTCAGTGTTGACAGTTGAGAACTGTTCATCAGTTATCAGCAGTGAGTTTGAACACTGCATTTCAGTCTATATGGGAGCCATCGGCCTGGCACCAAGTTTACAAAGGTTATACAATCGAAAGATCTCTACAGTAAAATATTGTGAAGTTATTTTATTTAACAAAGTCTATGATTAATTATATTTTTACATAAGGATACTTTTCCAAATCGTTATATTTATTGAGATGCCTAATAAGATAACAACCATGCTGCGTGGATTCCCCATGGATGAATTCTGCAGCTATTCTGTGGCTGAAATGTGAAGTATTTGTTTATAGCCTTCAGGATCGATTAACGGGAACACTCACATACATCCTACAAGGAATCACCAACATGTTAACACTGGTCTCTTCCCAGCATCCAGCCAGGTGAATGGCGGACAGCCTACTCTGACTGTTGGCTACTAGAGATGATAATTTCACAAGTTTGCTGCAAATTTTATTGCAGAAAGTATGCAGCTTCAAACAGCCAGTCAACTTCAAGAGCCAAGCAATGAGTACATAGCTCATAGACTCATGTCAGCTGAAGCAGGGTATTGTGGAAAACACACATGCTGGGCATGTGTATAGTCCTTTTCAATTTACCCCACAAATGCTATTTTTTTTTTGTTAGTGATCTTTCACTGTAACACCAGTCTCATTACTACAAATGCTTATTTATGACTTTTTCTCTTTTTTAATTTCCCAAACGAATAGAATTTTGCTTCCAATTGGAACTGCATCTATATACAGTGATGCTATGGCCAATACACTTGTTCTAATATGAGCCAGAGGCTGAGATTTGGTAGCCTGAGTTTACAATCATTTTTTTAAAACAACATCTTTTTATTGATCACAAAAAGACCAATCCCAGCCTGCATGGGGGACTAGGGGTCAAAAAAGACCAGATACATACTGTACATGGACTTGAGACAGAAAACCCATCGTACAATAGAAATACATGTACAATACAAAAATCTTGTGAGCAAAATCAATGTTGAAAATACTAGAATGGTCATCCAAAGTTGACAATGTAATTATATATTTACTTTACAACAGCAGGAGATCCCTCCCATGGATTATATACTATAACTAATACAATATAGCGTCAAACAAGATTAAACCAATATATCAAAAGACAAACTGATCATTGACCTATTGGCTATCACTTGCAATGTATAGAATATGAGTTAGCAGATTTGTACATACTGTTACATACAAGGTTATGGAAAATTCTGATATGTTGTAAGAGAAACGATAAGGAAAGAAAAAATGTACAGAAACCAAACAAAGAAAAAGAAGGAAAACACCAATTCTTGTGGTCATAGGCGGCTTAAAAAAGTCATCCAGGACCTCTTCCCAGTCCTTATCATCAAGGTTTGGAATGTCCTGCTGCCATTTTAGCATTTTAATTTGCATTTCTTGGTTCCAGGGCAGTCTCTGACAGTGAGTTCAAAATAAATGGCTGACAATGGTTTGCCTTAGTTTCTCTGGAGTAAGGTACGCTCCAACTGGTGACATGCTAGTATACCAATATTGTCAGGACACTGTGACACATATGCATGACGGAGCTCTAAGTAACGAAAAAACAAACAATTGAGTTTACAATCCTTGGTTCAATTGTAAGCATCAAACTAGTAAAAAAAAATGAAACAGTCAAACAGAGTGTTCCATATTACTGCTATATACATCTTTAAAAGGAAACAAACATGCCTGCCTCCATATCCCTCTCACCTCTGGTTCCCTTTAAACAAAATCCCAGAAATCTTATATCTCCTAGGCTTAGCCTGATGATCCATGCATAGAGATGGCCCGAACGGTTCACATGCAAACGTATTCGCGCAAACATCGGTGGTTCACGTTCAAACACGAACTTTATGTGAGTTTGACCCGCCCCCTATACTACATCATTGGGCTAAACTTTGACCCTCTACATCACAGTCAGCAGACACATGGTAGCCAATCAGGCTACACTCCCTCCTGGAGCCCCCCCCCCTTTATAAAAGGAAGCTCCGTGGGCCATGATCTCACTCTGTGTGCTGCGTAGTTACTGAGAGAAGGGAGAGAGTTGCTGCAGAGATTAGGGAAAGCTTAGTTAGGCTGTTGTTAGGCTTGTTAGCTTGCTCCTTGCTGATACTTATTGCTAAAAAGCACCCAAAACAGCTCTTTTGAGAGCTAATGTTTTTCTTGTGGTCTGTTTTTTTTTTGTTTGTGGCCCACTGACACTTGCATATACAGCGCTGTCAGTCGCAGCTGGCCCTTGCTAATTGCTACACTGTGCCAGGCCCAGCACATTCAGTGCCTACCTTTTCACTGCACCTGTGTGTGACAGCTGCACATTTGTAATGCCAGTCCGACCGTGCATACCTGTTCATGTTCACTACACCTGCGTGACAGCATGCAGTGTTATATACCAGTCACTGCATAACTGTTCACTGCACCTGTATGTGTGACTGCTGCACATTGTATTGATTCCAGTCACTGCATACCTGTTCACTGCACCTGCATGACAGCACGCAGTGTTATATACCAGTCACTGCATAACTGTTCACTGCACCTGTGTGACTGCACATTGTTATACCAACAGTCACTGAATACCTTTCACTGCATCTGTCACTGCACATTGTATTATACCTGGGAGTCAGTGCATACCTTTCACTTGAATGGATGGCAGACTTGCCCTTTATAACAGATTCTCGTTAAAGGCAAGTGGTGTCATCTCTGGCACACAGCGTTGGGTCAAGGGTCCATCTGACCACAGATACCTGGTCTGCAAAGCACGGTCAGGGCAGGTACATTACTTACACAGCACATTGGGTCCTTCCTTGGATGTGTGGTGGTGGTAGCCATTTCTCAGGCTCCCACTCCAGACCGGAATCGAACCCTGATTCCCCGGCCATTACCCATGGTCACCATGATGCAGAAAGTACCAAACAGAGTTGACCACACAGTTAAATTAATGGCAGACTTGCCCTCCATAACAGATTCCCGTTAAAGGATTTCAAGTGTACTCATCATTATACAGGGCCTCGAAAGAGTCCTGTATTGTTATTTTTCGTCACTACCTCCCCAAGTCGGGACTTGCGTGCCCTGCCCGCTGCCTTCCTTGGATGTGTGGTGGTAGCCATTTCTCAGGCTCCCACTCCGGACCGGAATCGAACCCTGATTCCCCGGCCCTACCCTTTCTTTAACAATGGTAAAGAAAGAACCATCAACAGTCTTAGCAGCAATGAACCCCTGGACTACTGGGTGCACAGGCTTGACCTGTGGCCAGAGCTGTCACAATTTGCCATCCAACTTCTGCCTAGGTCACAAAAAGTGTTCAGTACCTTACCTTTATTAAAATGAATGAGGCATGGATCCCGGAAGGCTACTGCCTGCTCGAAGACTACATCAGTCCCCACACACACAGCATCTCTGCCTGCACGCTGTGTGACTGCCTACCCCAAGACTAAGTCGGTCCCCACACAGCAACTCTGCCTGCAGGAGGCCACTTGTCTGCCTTCTCCGTCACCACCAACAGGATCCAGGACTCCAGGTGGATTCCTGAATTTTTATGACTATGACAATTTTTCAGGTGCGTGTACATGCCTGCCTAATTTTTCTGGATGCACTGGGGCTGCAACAACAAAACAAAAGGCATGTAATGTGTCAATTTCCCTTTGTGATTGTTACTTTGCTGGGATGAAGAGGCTTGCGTATCACAATGAAGCGATGACCGCTGGCTATATGAAAGTGTTGGGGGGCACACCCAAGATAATAAGGTCATAGCTTTATTGTGGAAAGACCAAATTCGATCAGCTGGACAGTCACTGTTGTTCTATCATTGAGCTACTTTAGCCCGGCGACCATATGGGCTTGAAAACTGCTATCGCCTGCACTCTCGCCATGGTGCGCACCAGTCCAGCACGGCCGTCACTACACAAACAGCTGTTTGCGGTGCGTTACACAGTGAGTTTGGTTTGTATAAAACAACACATACCGTTGGTATCAATTGGAAGGAGCGGTGGGTGCAAAAGGTGGTGGTGGTGCGGTGCCTGACGGCCGTTTCGCGCTATTTGCGCTTCTACGGAGGCTGCATACAGGTGCTGGCGCGGGCAGGCTTATATAATATCTCTAAGTCTGCCTGCGGTGATTCGCCGCCATTCGCGCCGCCCCCCTGAGCATCACTACAAGCCTCCACATTGGCTGCGTTAGCCGCTCATGTGAGCGGAAGCAGCTGGAGGCTTAGTGACGTCGGATAATCTCCTGCTACGGTGGCCTGCATGGGAGACACTCTATTAGGTCTCCCAGGCAACGTTTGCGAAGCCAGGCCAATAATGTAGTCAAGGAGATTATACTGCCATCTTGTGGCCAAAATAAGTAATGCAGCTAAAAGCTGCAAAGTGCATATTTGTGCAAAAATACAACCAATTGAGAGACTGCAAAGTCATATTGGTATTGCAAAAAATGACTTATGCTAATTATTAGAGTGCAAACACTAGTGTCCCTTAATAAAGTGCAAAGTGCATTTTTGTGGGCCTAATTTGTGTTAAAAAATTAGGTATAAAAATTTAAAATTGAACCTCAGAATCAAAAATTGGGAAAATTGAGTGCATGTGACAAAATTAGTGATAACAGCGTCATCATATACAAATATCATATAGTGAATCAAACAGGGACCCTGTTCTTAGTGCAAATATGCTCTATTACATTGGTACCGACTTAAGTGATGGAAGGGGTATGGGAAACTATTAAAAACACAAAAACAAGGGGGAGCAATGTGCTTATTGCTACATGTTCACCCCTCTTGGAAAGGCCTTTCCAAGAGGGGTGAACATGTAGCAATAAGCACATTGCTCCCCCTTGTTTTTGTGTTTTTAATAGTTTCCCATACCCCTTCCATCACTTAAGTCGGTACCAATGTAATAGAGCATATTTGCACTAAGAACAGGGTCCCTGTTTGATTCACTATATGATATTTGTATATGATGACGCTGTTATCACTAATTTTGTCACATGCACTCAATTTTCCCAATTTTTGATTCTGAGGTTCAATTTTAAATTTTTATACCTAATTTTTTAACACAAATTAGGCCCACAAAAATGCACTTTGCACTTTATTAAGGGACACTAGTGTTTGCACTCTAATAATTAGCATAAGTCATTTTTTGCAATACCAATATGACTTTGCAGTCTCTCAATTGGTTGTATTTTTGCACAAATATGCACTTTGCAGCTTTTAGCTGCATTACTTATTTTGGCCACAAGATGGCAGTATAATCTCCTTGACTACATTATTGGCCTGGCTTCGCAAACGTTGCCTGGGAGACCTAATAGAGTGTCTCCCATGCAGGCCACCGTAGCAGGAGATTATCCGACGTCACTAAGCCTCCAGCTGCTTCCGCTCACATGAGCGGCTAACGCAGCCAATGTGGAGGCTTGTAGTGATGCTCAGGGGGGCGGCGCGAATGGCGGCGAATCAACGCAGGCAGACTTAGAGATATTATATAAGCCTGCCCGCGCCAGCACCTGTATGCAGCCTCCGTAGAAGCGCAAATAGCGCGAAACGGCCGTCAGGCACCGCACCACCACCACCTTTTGCACCCACCGCTCCTTCCAATTGATACCAACGGTATGTGTTGTTTTATACAAATTCTTGCATGGACATATGCGTTTTTATCCATCCTGCCATGAATAAATGTGTTTGATAGCAGTGCCGGCGCTTTGTTTCCTCTTTCCTCCATGTTTGCAAATTACTTTGGCCTGAGCACGCTGAGAATGCATGGCGCTTGACACATACCCTTTTGCATTGGATTGTGTTGCCTTTCTCCTCCCCCCTCCTCCCTGGATGGTAGACGGCTTGCTGTGCCAGCATCTCCTCTTTCCCTTTTTACCTTCATACAGTGAGTTTGGTGTGTCAGTGTAAAGCAGTACACTAACTGATTGATGTATACACATGCAAGATGTTTTAAAGCACTTTAGGCCTCCAATTTAGCATGCAATGTGATTTCTGCCCTTAAAACGCTGCTTTGCGTCACAACCTGATTTTTACCCAGGACTTTTGGCGTGTATCCCACACCACCATGCGCCCCTCCAGGTGTTAGACCCCTTGAAACATCTTTTCCATCACTTTTCTGGCCAGAATTAATGTTTGAAGTTTTGAACGTTCGCCTGCCCATTGAAGTCTATTGCGGTTTGCAAAGTTGGCGTTCGAGGTTCGCGAAACAAAAAATCTGAGGTTCGAGCCATTTCTATCCATGCAATGTCCATTTTCCTTATTTCAGGAACACTATTTAAAACTGAATTCTAGTGAAAAAATGTGCTGTGCACCTTCCAAACACTTACAGCGCAAATGAAGTGAGCGGTATATAGAGGCTGCCATATTTATTTCCTTTTAAACAATACCAAATGCTTGGCAGCCCTGCTGATCTATTTGGCTGCACTAGTGTCTGAATAACACCAGAAACAAGCATGCAGCTAATTTAGTCAGATCTGACAATAATGTCAGAAACACCTGATCTGCCTATGCTTGTTCATGGTCTATGGCAGGGGCGTAACAATAGATCCTGCAAGGGTGGCAGCTGCAGGGGGGCCAAGAAGCCACAGGGGGCCCCGTCCTGAGAGACTGACAACTAACGGCAAGGAGAGAAAACATTTTCTGCTCTTTGCTCAGTTGTTCTAATGACTGTATCTGCTCAGCCACCGTTAAAGAATCATACAACGTTTTGCAAATATTTGTAGACAGTCCTTATTCAGTGTCAGCATGGTCTTGTGTACAGCCTGTTCTACCTCCAGCCTTTCTACCCCTCCCCAAGTGCTGTTTCCTGTAGTGATGCTTGAGAAGTCTGGGCACGGAGAGAAGGCTGGAGGGGGCCCCATCCAAAGTTTCGCAGGGGGGACCCGTGATTCCTAGTTACGCCCCTGGTCTATGGCTAGAAGTATTAGAGGCAGAGGATGAGTAGGACAGCCAGGCAATTGGTATTGTTTAAAAGTAAATAATAAATATGGCAGTCTCTATAGCCCTCTCACTTCAGTTGTCCTATAAATCAGTGATGCCTGTTATGTGAAAAAAATGTACATAATTTTAACCACTTTGTACCTTCATATGTTTTCCTTTTTTCCTCTTGTGGTCTTTGCTGAACGATCATTTACAAACGATTCTCCAAATGAACAATCGGAAATCATTGTTTGTGACCACTAATGGAAAAAATCTCCTAACCAATCTGTTCAGATTAATTAAATCGATCCAATTTTCGGATCGATTCCGTCAATCTGATTGGATTGGTTAGGAGATTTTTGTCCATTATTGGCCCCAAACGATCATTTCCGATCGTTTATGCAAAGAATCATTCATAAATGATGGTTCTGCAAATTGTATAATTAGTGGCCACCTTTATAGATTTCTCAGGTGGTTTAGTGCCCTCCCTACCCTTACAGCCTTCTCTGGTGGTCTAATGGTAACTCCCCTCCCCTTAGAGTTCACCTGGTGGTCTAGTCCCCCCCACCCCCCTCTAAAAGTCCATACACATATACAATTTTTTAATCTGCAGATGACTGACCTATTTTACCACTTCCATGTGGTATGAAAGCATACCCACACAGTCTGTCCATAGTATTCAAAATCTGTAGGCCCTCTAATCACTTGGCAGTGGTGAAATTGGCTAGTCATCTGCAGATTAAAATTGGATGTATGTATGGAGCCTTAAGCCTGGTACACACATCCAATTATGATTGGCCAATCTTACATCCTACATCCATGTAGTATGCCATGTAGTATGAGAGCTTACCTACACAATGTGTTCATAGTATTCACAGTCTGTTGGCCCTTGTACGACATGGAGATGGTAAAATTGGTCAGTAGATGGTCTATCAAAATTGGATGTGTGTATGCATCTTTATAGCTGTCCCTGGTGATTTAATATCGCAAAAAAACATGCATAGTGTGCAAGGAACGTTAAGGAGAAGATTAAAAAATGGGAGAAAAGTCAGGCGAAAACTAAAAGGCGTAGGGTGGCGGTTTATATATCATTGGAAAGAGGAGAAAGAGAGCTTTAAAATGATATGCATCTTTCCATAGTTTCTGCACTGCTCGGAGTCCCTTTAAAGATTTTATAATAGTTACATGAGGCTTTTCATCTTTCAATATTCCTGCTGCTCGCCTAGTTCCATAAGGCTGCATGACGATCCTTCATAGGACTGGGCTGGCTTCAATGGTTTGCAGACATTATGGCAGCTGCTTTAACGAGATTTTGGTAAGTACACAATCCAGAAAATTGTGACTCCAGGCAAACAGGCAAAGGGTTGGATTTCCTTGCTGTTCATGAATGCAACTAATTTGTAAGCTGAAGCCCATTTCAGTTCCAATTAAATTAGCACTACACTCTAGCTCTGATTTTTTTTCCTGTTAATAAATCTGTGACTATACAGTTCTAGTGACATATTGCGCTCGTACCTGGCAGAGAGAAGAATCTTAATTGTTTCTCCATATTTTTTTTACTAGGCACGTAAGAAAAAAGGGCAAGCTTGTACCATTTACCCACATCACTGGGTATCATTCAAGTTTAATCAGGATTTCTTCATCCTCTATTACACTCATTATAGGCCTTGTTAGGCAAGTTCTTAGTGCTGATCTATATCTTGGTCAAAACAACTGTTACTGATTAAGCCTAATTAGCAGTAATGAGGCCAGCATGCTTTCTATGGGCAAACACAAGCAGCATGTGAAGTGTCTTCCCTGCCATAAGCACTCACAATCTGCTAGCCATTTAGATCCTGCTGAAGTCAGAAAATTGCTGCTTGTGCGGGCAAAATAAAGCTTAAACAATTACCAAAGCTTTATAAAAGTAACTACAGAACTGAAGAAAAATAAAGCTGAAATATTCTATGTTACACATTAAATTGAGCTGATGCTTTTTATGGTGATTTCCAGAGAATGTTATTGAACAACTCATCCACTCAAACACATCCACAATCTGATATCCCTATCACACCCTCAGGACAATTTTGGGGAGAAGCCAACTAATCTAGTGGGAGTCAAACAATTGTCTTCTTAAAACAGAAGGATTTTAAATGTCATCATTACCAACATATGTTGAAAAAGCAAAAGATTAACATATTGCTGACAGACAATTAGTTAAAGAAGAACTCCACTGAGAGGCAAGTGAATCAGGAAAAGCAAAATACAGTAGCCACCGACAGGTTTACAGGTTTTCGAAACAAACTTCCAATCGGTATGCAAGAATCCCACAAATCAGTTTCCCTAAACTGACATTGCCATACTTATTATCACCATTGTGTATCTACATAGCACTGACATCTTCTGCAGTAATCTGCATATAGTCATGTCACTTTCCCTCACCGGAGCTCACAATCTAATGTCTATAATCAGTCACTGCATGGCGCCCCATTCTACTGTAATGGGTGGTAATCCCCTGACAGCGGCTCTGCATACACTGCACACAGATTTTCAAAAGATTTCACCATAAAATCTATTGAAAGTCTATCAAACTGCAGCATTGCAGATAACCACCAGCAGGAAAAGAGGTGGAGCAGAGTAGTTAACAGCTTTAAATAGGGTATCTATTGACTTTTTCATAACTACAGACTATGATATCATTTTTGTTTGCACCATTTAGCTTGATGTAATTTTCACTAATGTTGCAATTTATCTTTAAACACAACATTTTAAAAGGTGAGGTGTTATGCTCAATACACACGTTGATATTTTCTGGCAGATGTCTTGCCAGATCGATTATTTCCAGCATGTCCGATCGGAAATCAGATTGAACATGCTGAAAATAATTGATATGGCAAGAAATCTGTCAGAAAATATCATTGTGTGTATCAGGCATTAAAGGGCACCTGAGCTAATAGTTGGATTGTATTACAGAGATGAGATTGGAGAGCAACATAAACTCCTCTCCTCATTGCTGGACACCACAAGAGGTCAAGGGGTCCCAAAGAGCTCTTATGCTCATGAACAATAGGGCACGTACTTTGTGGTGGGTGGGGATTGGCCAAAAACCCCTCTTTGCTGAAAGGCACATGGTGCTGATAAACAGTGGTCTTGGGCAGGGACCTGCATGCTCACCAGGTCTCTCTGTACTGGCTTGCAAAATTTGTCTGAGGACAGGATTTGTTATGGCTCAGATGTTGATAGCCAACATCTTTTTAATGATTAATTAATAAAAAAAAAACCCACATATATAAGTAGATAACTACTTGTTCTACTTACATAACAGATGTATTATACTGTCCACATTTTTTAGTAAATTTCAGTAACATTTATACAGTAAATAATGAGAATTCTGTTCCTGGCATTTGCCGTTTTGATTCTCTTTGACTAAAGCCAATTCTGATGTCATTTCCTTCCTTACTCTTTTTTTTCCTTCTAGAATCTGCTCTAGCTAGCTTTCATTGTAAACATGTGAGCACAGCCAAATCAGGTTTAAGCCTCACGTCATACTGAACTGCCCACAGCCTATCAGGGAGGAGCAGGAATGTGGGAGGGCTGATGACAAGCTTCCTTCTCATCAACGATGTACCAAATAGAGCCAAGCTGACAGATGTGATTTATTACAGCAGAAACATTTCAGAATAGATTAGAGTGCTTGCAATGCAGGATAAAGCTGCAATATGCATAATAAACACAGAGCAGGGGGTGAATGGAATTTGATTTTGTGGCTGACAATCTCTCTTTAACAGATCAGTATAATTTGTTACATTTTAGGTTGCTATATGCATGTCTACTAGATTTGCACAAGATATAGTCGGTTCAAACGCTATAATAGCAATGGAATGCGCTGTGCACCTTTCAGTCAACCTGTGCTGCCACAATCACTGGGCCTGATCCAATTCACTTTTTTTCCTATTAAGAGTTTTCTTCTAAGATACATTTTCCCACCTTAAAATGCCTTTTAAGCCACCAGCAAGAAAGAAAATACTCATAATTTTGGCACTACCTTTTCACCTATTTGTTTTTCAGTTGCAGAGTGCAAGTTATTTTAAAGAAAACCTATACTGAAAATTAAAAGTCAAAATAAACATATACAAGTCATACTTGCCTCCCGTGCAGTCTACTCCTCAATCTATTTTTCCTCTCCTGCGTCCTGTTTGTCCACTGTGATCAATGGAATTCTCCGTCCTCCATTTTGAAAATGGCTATTACCCCATAACAGCTTCCTGGTCAGCACACTGTTAAACTGTAACATCGCCCACTTGAGCCATAGGGAAACATGGACACATCAGTTCTCCTCTCAGCTGTAACTGACAGCAACTGATATATAACTGGCAGCAACTGATATATTTCAGTTCTGACAAAATGTTGTCAGAACTGGAAGGGATCACTGTAAGAAGAAAATGGTGAGCTTCTGAGAGGAACTGATGGCAAGGTAACTATGTAATGTTCATTTGAAGTTACCTCATGTGTTTATTTTAAATAATTTTACTCAGTACAGGTTCTCTTTAACCACTTAAGCCTATCTGGACAAGTATTCTCGTCCAGATAGGTGCCGCTCAAGGCTAACTGGACAAGTATTCTTGTCCATTGTTTAAGCGGCGGGTGTGCACGCATGTGCGCATGACTGCTGATCTGATTCGGCAGTATTTCCATGTTGGCTGTTGGGGAAGGGAAGCAAGGCTTCCCCGAACCAATTGCAGTGCCTGCAAGGAATGGACATGACCCCGATCAGGGGCCATGTCCATTCATAACAAGGAATGTGAAATTTGGAGCTGTTCTGTTTACCAAACAGGGCTGGGAAAAAACATAATTCAGCATGTCCAGGTTTTCATTATTACACATTGAACTGAAAAGGTAATTTTGGTACTTATCCGTTAGCCGGGCGCATCCGGCAGGTGGCGCTAATTACTATTCCCCCTCCAGGCCGACATGGATAGTAGGCAAAGATGTAACTCTGGTGGAGTTTTGTCGCCACCTGCCGGATGCACCGGGCTAACGGATAAGTACCGTAATTTTATTAAAATGATGTTACAAAAATGTTTGTGTATTAATGACACATTCAGTGTTTTTTTCAAAAAAAAAAAACAACCTTGCATGCTATGGAGAAAACCATTTGCAATAGTTTATTGCTATATAAAACTGTGCCTGCTGTGTTTTAGCACAGATACTGGACAGAAACATTTAGTTTCACTGGCATTTGAGTATAAGAAGCATTTCTCTGATCCAGGATAACTGACTCCCCTGCATCATCGACCAAACTGTTAACACCTTCTGTGATTCTCTTGTAGAGGCTTGACCACAAATGACAATAGGTGTTTTTTTTTTCAATTAAAAAATCTTTGTATATGTGCACTCAACACCAATGTAAAAACTGGAAGAAAAACATAAAAATGCAAAATCAGAAAATCAAAAAGTGCCTGAACCCAAGTCCAAAAACGTATCTATATGTCCATGGGTCGCAGCATCAATTCATCAAGCATATGATGCACTCCTTTCACTTCATCCAGACGCTGCACACTCATGTACTCCAGAAGAGATCCCTCTTCAATATAGTGCTCAAAATAAAGAAAAAGAAACTGTCTCCAGAGTCACAAATGTTTTATTGCTGTCTGTGGCTTGGCAGCTGCACTATTTGGTGAGAACCTGTGAGACTTACATGGTGGTGATATTTAGCACAGATAATCCTTTTGGAGTACTGGTGTGATGTAAATGACAATTTAATATTGATACAGAGTCACGCTATGGTCTTTTGTTTCTTTTTCTTTATTTTGAGCACTATATTGAAGAGGGATCTCTTCTGGAGTACATGAGAGGGCAGCGTCTGGATGAAGTTTTTTTTCAATTGACTTACTGCAAATGTGCCTTCCTTGACCAAAGGTACCACATTTCCCCCCTAATCGCTAGGCTGTACCAAAACATTTTTATCTTCTCTCAGCTCAAACAGGGCATTTCTTTCCCCTTTCATTAGAGTACCATGCTCTTTAGTTTGCCTCTTGATCAATTTCAAGTCTCTGGACACCAAGTCCAGAAATATGGCCATTGAGTGATTAAAATATGGAGAGGGCATGTACTTTGGTAGATTTGTTACAGAGTGCCGTGTGGATGACCTCTCCAAAATTTGAGGATGTCAACCTTTCAGAGGTGGTCATGTACATCTGATCATTTAAGGCCTCAAGAATCAGTCACCTCAGGGCCTCACCATTGCCAATGGTCAATTCAGGGGACCCCTCCATAATCATCTTGGGCCTCTCTACTATTTCCCATGCTGCAAATTTCTCTTTCTGGTCATTTTGTCCTTAAAGGGACATTGTAGGGGGGTCAGGGGAAAATGAGTTGAAGTTACCCTGGGCTTCTAATGGTCCCCCACAGACATCCTGTGCCTGCGCAGCCACTCCCCAATGTTCTGAGCCCGCCTCTGGTTCACTTCTAGAATTTCAGACTTTAAAGTCTGAAAACCACTGCGCCTGCGTTGCCTTGTCCTCACTCCCGCTGATGGCACCAGGAGCGTACTGCGCAGGCCCAGTATGGTTTGTGCCTGCACCGTGTGCTCCTGGTGACATTAGGGGAAGCGAGGACACGGCAACGCAGGCACAGTGGTTTTTCAGACTTTAAAGTCTGAAATTCCAGAAGTGAACTGGAGGCGGGGCCGGAGCATTGGTGAGTGGCTGCACGGGCACAGGATGCCTGCGGGGTCCATTAGAAGTCCCGGGTAAGTTCAACTCATTTTACCCCGACCCCCTACAGTATCCCTTTAAGTATTTTTTAAATTCAACTTCCTGTTGAAGGTCCTTTTGTACCACAAACTCATCACCCTGCTGAACTGGAGAAAAAAAGGGCCCCTTGCTCAGGATGGAAATGTGGTCTGGGCCAAGAGGGAATTCAGACAAGTTAATGATGTTTGTTACATTTGCATTGCTCGAGTCAGCCGGGGGCACCCAATGTAATCAAGGAACCTTCACTCTCAAGTATGGGTGGAAGATACATGCCTACCCCCACTGGTTCTTCCCCTTTTCTAGGGCTTGTACCCTCAAGATGGGTTTCAAAGTTTTCTCTTTCCACACCTCCTTCCCTTATTTCTTTCTTATCCTTTTTTCCTTTTAACACTTTTTTCCACTTTCGTCATTGCTTTACCCTAAAAAGTCACGTATGGGCTGCCACTACCAATTGGGATCTGCAATCAATATTTAAAACTGGATGGTATTGTGTGTGTTCCTTTATACTGTCATTTAGTGGTGTATATTAGTTTGTATATTTTTTCACTTCTGCTAGCCTTTTGTGAAAGGACATAATGGGTATTGGTGTACCCTTATTCTAATTCCCCCTACAGAAGTGGGTCTTTGAGGGCCCCTTTATTAACTGATTGAATGCATTGAATACTTTGGCCCTCCTCAATTCAAGACCATATTCTTCATTGATAGTCATTTTTGAGATTCCTCTTGACAATACAGTCAAAGGGTTAAAACAAGCTTTTTGAAGTAATTGTAGTAATTTGATAAAAAACTAAACTGTTGCCTCATCATTTGTTTAGGGGTGATCTGCACGGTTCTCTAGTTTCCAATCACCCCTTTCAGTAGCCTAAACCCTAAAGTGACACTTCACACCATTGCAACTGATGCCTCCCTCTTATTTTCTCTGCTTGCCAGCTTACATGTTGGGATGCTAAACGGAGAGATCACTGGTTGCCAAGCAGTAGGGGAAGAGCCAACATGAACTCTGAGTACTTCCTGGTTCTTGGTAGTTTGCAGTGCTGCAGTGTGTGTAATGCAGTTCAGGAACTCTGTGCACCTGAACTACATCAGTGGCAGGACAAATGTCTTAAAGATTACCTTTCATCAGCCTTGCACTGTCACATAGAAGCTATATGCCCTAGTGGCAGAAAAAAAAACATTAAAAAAAATAATTAAACTGTAAAACCTTGAAATCCACCCCCAACAAAAATAAATTGAGCACATCGTTAATACACAAACTGTACTACTGTACACACACATATTGGTATACACTGTAGTACACGCAGACCTACAGTACATGAACTACACAAAATACATGTGCAATAAATAATTTAAAATTATTTTAGGTCCATGGTTTTACTATAATGTTAATTAAGGGGCTTTGATAAGGTTTTACCATATATTACGAATTTGTGGTTTTGCATATTCACCTTTTTTATTACAGAAAGAAAGCACAATTTTACAAATTTTTGCATATTTTATTGACTAGACGCAGTCACATATTTTTTATTTAGTGGAAATAACTGTTGTTTGTTCTTGCTTTGTTTTTGTAAGCACCAGTGAGGCTGTTAGTATATTTTTAATGAAGATATTAATTAGGGATGTACTAAATTAATGCTATATATTAACTCTACTGGCATTCTACTTTCTGAAAATATAGAGCTCATGACATCTTAAAGTGGACACAAACTCTTTGCACAGCAAGAGATGGCAGGGGTCGCAGGGGTGAGTTCTACGCCCATGATGCCAAATACTTGTTATATCCTTTAAAAATTGCTGTTACAACAATCTCACTGAATACTGTGGTTAAGATTAGGCACCACCATCGGGAGGTTAAGGTTAGGAACTACCATGGGGGGTTAAGGTTAGGCACCACCATTGGGGGGGGGGGGTTAAGGTTAGGTACCACCAGGGGGAGGTTAGGGTTAGGAACTACCATGGAGGGTTAAAGTGAACCTCCAGACTAAAAATTGACTCAGCGCTGGATGCAGAGCTGAGAGGACGCGTGGTGTGAGAGCTCCGCTGCCCTTGTAATTAATTATCCTATAACTTGCTGGTTACAATCCCAGATACGCACTCTACTCCAGCTAACTACTTCCATACATACCCTGGAG
Organism: Hyperolius riggenbachi; assembly: GCF_040937935.1. Taxonomy (NCBI): domain Eukaryota; kingdom Metazoa; phylum Chordata; class Amphibia; order Anura; family Hyperoliidae; genus Hyperolius; species Hyperolius riggenbachi. The sequence continues at coordinate 226,507,864 of NC_090646.1, forward strand.
CAGCGCTGGCTGACTGGACTCTCCCTCAGGGCGGTAGCTGCGCAGTGCCGGACTCCGTTGATCCTGACTGGGACCAGGGCCTAGGCCCGTCTAGAATTCCTTCGGCGCGCTTCCACCCATACGCCACACCGATGTCTCAACGCCTCAAAAACAATAAAGATAAGGATAAAGGGGAGAAACATCGTGGACAGGATGGTCCCCCGGAGACTCCTAATACCTCCAAAGGCAAAAATAAACAGGACCCAGCGCTGTCTTCCTCGGATGATATGGAAGAAACAGAGACCCCTCCGCCATATGTCGAGGCCCTGATGGAAGCCATCAAAAGCTGCCAAACTACACTCACGGCGAAACTTGACCACATGGAGGCGGGAATGGGCCTACTGAGACAGGATATGTCTAAGGTCAGAGACCGTATTACAGAACTAGAGCGGCGCACTTCAGATGCTGAGGATCGGTTGAGGGATCATGCTACCACTATCCCCAACGTGAATACCCGGCTTAAAGCGCTGGAAGACAGGTCCGAAGACGCGGAAAACCGAAACCGCAGGAACAACATCAGGATCCTGGGTCTACCGGAGGGAATCGAGGGGAAAGATGTACCCACCTATGTTGAATCCCTCCTGAAACGACTGCTCCCTGCAGACACCTTCTCTCCCTTTTTTACGATCGAAAGGGCTCATCGGATTCCGAGCAAAATGGGCCCTCCTGGGAAGCCTCCACGCGCTCTCATATTTAAAGTCTTACACTACAAAGACAGGGATGCAATCTTATCGGCAGCCAGACAGGAGGGGAATTTACAGCTGGAGAACACCCGCATAATGCTCTTTCCGGATTTCACCGCTGCTACTCAAAAGATGAGGAAATCCTTTATTAAAGCTAAAGAAAAGCTTAGGGAGAGAGGCATTCAATACGCCATGTTGTTCCCAGCTAAACTGCGAATACAACATGAAGGAGACACCCTCTTCTTTGATGCTGCAGGGGACGTTTGTACTTGGCTGGAATCTCTTCCAGCAGCGCCACAATGAACCTGGATTTCTGATCTTCATTTTTACATAACAGGAACTGTAAGTACACTGTCCATTTTTCTCTATTTTTGTTAATATAACCCACGGGCGCAGAGACACCCGGGCGCGCCGGCTCCACACCCACCCCCCCCCCCCCCCCCCCCCGAGGGAACATCCATTTTTGTCTGGAGAACTCATTATATGACCAGTTTTGTCGATCCCCCAATGTTATATACTGTTATTTTTCTGCATATCCTCCTGAATTCTACGTCGGAGGTTGTTGGGAAATGTCTCTCTACCTAAAATGGCGCCCACACGAGGCGATAGGCCGCACCCCTCCTTCACCACCGAACTACTACAGGCTGTCTCATGCTATTGGTGGTCATGGGGAGATCTCTTCTGCTGTATTGGCCAATAATGTTAATCTATATCTTATGCCACTATTCTTACTGTACCGCTATATGTATAGGAGGCATGGCATACGTAGCCTCAAAGTTCTGATCCTTCAAATATCCTTTATATATGTGAGGCTTAAGGCACTGTTTATCATATAATTATGATCCATACTCCTTGCAATGTGGATATGAGGGCGCGTTCTCCCTCTGAGGCAGATTGTGACTCCGATCACTCATAATTCTGGGCACACGTTGTTATAATCTGCATCAGATTGTGCGAATCTCTATTTTATATATCAGGTACTGTCACGCCCTCTCGAAGTTATATTTGATGGTGGATTGATGTTGGATGGCCGTTGCCGGGGGTGGGGGACGGAGCCGGGGGACTCCGGCTCATGTTCGGTCTGTGTGCGGGCCCTGTCATCGTGCTGGCGCTCGCTTTCGCCGGTTGGTGCCTTGGTTCGTGCGCGGCCCCTACCACTGGGTCGGCTCCCTCGGCTCGGTCCCCCCCGCCGGGTCAGTGTTCCCCCTCAGGCCGGGAGACTGGCCTGTACGAATACGGCGATGTAAAGACGGCTTTTCATGTATAATATGCCATACTGTAATGATATGAGGCGGGTTGGGGGCGACGGAACGGATCTACAGACGAGTGTAATTGGCAGCCCCCCGACGATGCCACCGATCCAGAGAGGCAGCTTTTATTTACAATGATATCGTCAATTAACCTCCGTTAATTATATCCTCAACGCAGCCTTAAATCTATCATTTTGATGATGTTTCTTCATCCTTTGACCAGCAGACGGCAGAGACGCGTTGAATCCTCTCCTTCCTCATTTATTACCTACGCGTCACTGTAGTGGTAAGTCTGCTGTCTTTGTACTCTCACGGAGGAAATATCCACTGTACACTGCATAATAATCTATACCTATATTAACCTAGGAAAAGCAGACCTCTATTGAGCTACTATATTACCATACTCCCTCTGGCTGCCTCTCTGGGAGTCCTAGCCGACTCTGGGGGCTAGATCTCATGTTATGCCATATAACCAATATGGTGCGTCCGGGCCTCTTTGCGTACACTTATACCAGCAACGTTCAAGAAATCTTTCCCCCAATACTTATTGGGAGTCCTTGGGTAGCGGAGCTCACACAGAAGATAGAAGTTGGTAGCCCCCCCCCCCCCCGGGTTGAACTTCTCCGCAACCACACACAGAATAAGTATAAAGTTTATTCACCTGTAAGGTTAGTACTGTTTTAGCCAAGAAGGAGAGGGGAAGTTTGTTAGGGGTTAAGGGATTAAGGCAGATTCAGATTGGGTGAAGATGCAGGGTGGGGGGTTGTTTGGTTCCGCTGGTACTATACTATCTTTTATTTTTCAATTATTATGCATCACCTTTATGGGTCTAATACTACTGAGACACTATATGCTAACTATCACTACTTTCATAAATGACACCTAAACGGGAAAAGATCACCTGTATAATATGGAATGTTAGAGGTTTAAATTCTTCCTTTAAAAGGTCACTGGTATTTAACTACATTAAAAAATACTCGCCACATCTAGTCATTCTCCTGGAAACTCACCTCCACGGCAGCAAAACCCTCACGCTAAAAAAACCATGGGTGGGACATTACTACAACTCTACACATTCTTCCTACTCCAGAGGAGTAACAGTTCTAATTAAGAAAAATGTTCCTTTCCAACTCCTGGACCTTAAAATCGATAATCTAGGTAGATATGTTCTAATCCACGGGAAAATTCATGAAACCAAAATTGTGATTACTGGCCTATATAATCCTCCCCCGGGTACAATACACCTACTCAATGACCTGGCACAACTCTCCCTCAGCTACTCCACTCCCCACTGTCTCTTTTTGGGTGACTATAATATGGTGCCCTCTACTGTCACAGACCGATTACATTCCAAAGCACCCAACTCCTCCACCCTAACGGACTGGGCGCAAGCATACTCACTGACCGATATATGGAGGTGGAAATATCCAGATGATCCCGGTTTCACTTGCCACTCGGCCACATATCGAACGCTATCCAGGATAGATCTGGCCTTTGCCACGCCCTCTGCACAACAGCTGGTCCATGACCTTGCTTTGCTGCCCAGGGGTATTTCGGATCACACACCGCTCCTCCTCACTTTAGACCTCGGTAGCTCCATATCCACTACAATTTGGAGACTATCCCCTCACTGGCTATTAGAACCCAGGGTTAAATATCTAGTCCAGGATAGGATGAAAGAATACCACTCTCTAGACCATAACCCGGTCCCCCCCCTGGTCACCTGGGACGCATATAAGGCAGTTATCCGTGGAGCTTACATATCCAGCATAGCGGAGGAGAGGAGACAGTCCAATATTATACTCACCAACCTGGAGGAAAAAACTGAACAGGCTGAACAGGAATATACCACAAATCCAAATACCCAGACATATCAGCTATGGCAATCACAATTGCTATCTCTCACTAGCAAGCAGATTGATAATACAAGACGAGAACTCCAGTTAACTAAAATAAGACTTTTTGAGCAGGGCGACCGTACGGGGAAATTACTAGCCCGACTAACTAAACAGGACTGTGCCAGCACGCAAATAGCGTCACTACAAGTAGATGACTAAACCATTCGTACACATCCAGGAGACATTAATAATACTTTTTACTCTTACTATAGGAAGCTATATACCTCAACCGTGTCGAGGGCCCCGGCTGAAATTGATGCTTACCTACACTCCATCCCACTCCCTTCTCTGGATGCAGATGAGACTGACTCATTAGAGGTAGACATATCACTTACTGAAGTGACCCAGGCTATACTCTCTAGTGGTGCTCAGCAGAGCTCGAATATTCGAGTAGCTCGAATATTCGAGCTCTTTTTCAGCTATTCGAGCTCGGTATTCGAGCTCCGAATAGCTGTAGCTATTCGAATGGGCTATTCGAGAACACTCGAATAGCCCATTCACTATTCGAGCTATTCGAGCAAACCGGCGCTATTCGAGCTCGGTACCGAGCTCGAATAGCGTCATAGCCCAGATTGATGTGCTTAGAGCCAATCAGAGGGCTCCCAGGCCCTCTGACGGCAGCCAATCACAGAGGGGGACCCTGGCCAGCCCCTACCCTATAAATAGCGGCCGCCATGTTCGGGTTTTCCATGCTTGCCTGAGACTTGTACAGAGAGAGATCTGCTCCTTTGTGCTTTGGCTTAGCAAGTGCTCTATTGTGTTCATTTACCTAGCGTTTTTGCTCACCTACACCTGCCATATACACCTGTATTGTTGTTATTTAGATAGACATTGTATTTTAGTTAGTAGCTTGTGTGTTACATTAGAGACAGGCAGCTGCTGCAAGCTTACAGGTTTAGGCCTCAGGGGGGCCTTGCCTCTGTGGGCAGCTGTCCTCTGTTTATTTCTCTCATCATCTATACCAGTATTTCTGCTGTCCTTTACTAATAGTATTGTAGTTATACTGTACTAGGAGTAGGACACTCACTGACTGTCACTGTTTATAGGCTACTAGCTAGCTCCTGCGTGTGTGCACTCACTCACTGTCTGTGTGTACACACACTCTATTTCCTTCTGATTACTGATTGATTATTGTTAGTTGTACTTACTTACTACTTACTCTTACTGTACCCGTAGGGACACTCACTGTCACTGTTCATATAGGCTACTAGCTCCTGCGTGTGCGCACTCACTGTCTGAGTGTACACACACAACACACACTCTATTTCCTTCTGATCGCTGATTGATTATTGTAATTAGTTAGTTCTACTTACTGTTACTACTTACTCTTACTGTACTAGGAGTCTAGGACACTCAGTCACTGTGTTCATAGGCTACTAGCTCCTGCGTGCGTGCACTCACTGTCTGAGTGTACACACACCCACACTCCATTTCCTTCTGATCGCTGATTGATTATTGTTATTAGTTAGTTCTACTTACTGTTACTACTTACTTACTCTTACTGTACTAGGAGTCTAGGACACTCAGTCACTGTGTCCATAGGCTACTAGCTCCTGCGTGCGTGCACTCACTGTCTGAGTGTACACACACCACCCACACTCCATTTCCTTCTGATCGCTGATTGATTATTGTTATTAGTTAGTTCTACTACTTACTGTTACTACTTACTGTACTAGGAGTCTAGGACACTCAGTCACTGTGTCCATAGGCTACTAGCTCCTGCGTGCGTGCACTCACTGTCTGAGTGTACACACACCACCCACACTCCATTTCCTTCTGATCGCTGATTGATTATTGTTATTAGTTAGTTCTACTACTTACTGTTACTACTTACTTACTCTTACTGTACTAGGAGTCTAGGACACCCAGTCACTGTGTCCATAGGCTACTAGCTCCTGCGTGCGTGCACTCACTGTCTGAGTGTACACACACCACCCACACTCCATTTCCTTCTGATCGCTGATTGATTATTGTTATTAGTTAGTTCTACTTACTGTTACTACTTACTTACTCTTACTGTACTAGGAGTCTAGGACACTCAGTCACTGTGTCCATAGGCTACTAGCTCCTGCGTGCGTGCACTCACTGTCTGAGTGTACACACACCACCCACACTCCATTTCCTTCTGATCGCTGATTGATTATTGTTATTAGTTAGTTCTACTACTTACTGTTACTACTTACTGTACTAGGAGTCTAGGACACTCAGTCACTGTGTCCATAGGCTACTAGCTCCTGCGTGCGTGCACTCACTGTCTGAGTGTACACACACCACCCACACTCCATTTCCTTCTGATCGCTGATTGATTATTGTTATTAGTTAGTTCTACTACTTACTGTTACTACTTACTTACTCTTACTGTACTAGGAGTCTAGGACACCCAGTCACTGTGTCCATAGGCTACTAGCTCCTGCGTGCGTGCACTCACTGTCTGAGTGTACACACACCACCCACACTCCATTTCCTTCTGATCGCTGATTGATTATTGTTATTAGTTAGTTCTACTTACTGTTACTACTTACTTACTCTTACTGTACTAGGAGTCTAGGACACTCAGTCACTGTGTCCATAGGCTACTAGCTCCTGCGTGCGTGCACTCACTGTCTGAGTGTACACACACCACCCACACTCCATTTCCTTCTGATCGCTGATTGATTATTGTTATTAGTTAGTTCTACTACTTACTGTTACTACTTACTGTACTAGGAGTCTAGGACACTCAGTCACTGTGTCCATAGGCTACTAGCTCCTGCGTGCGTGCACTCACTGTCTGAGTGTACACACACCACCCACACTCCATTTCCTTCTGATCGCTGATTGATTATTGTTATTAGTTAGTTCTACTACTTACTGTTACTACTTACTTACTCTTACTGTACTAGGAGTCTAGGACACCCAGTCACTGTGTCCATAGGCTACTAGCTCCTGCGTGCGTGCACTCACTGTCTGAGTGTACACACACCACCCACACTCCATTTCCTTCTGATCGCTGATTGATTATTGTTATTAGTTAGTTCTACTTACTGTTACTACTTACTTACTCTTACTGTACTAGGAGTCTAGGACACTCAGTCACTGTGTCCATAGGCTACTAGCTCCTGCGTGCGTGCACTCACTGTCTGAGTGTACACACACACCACCCACACTCCATTTCCTTCTGATCGCTGATTGATTATTGTTATTAGTTAGTTCTACTTACTGTTACTACTTACTTACTCTTACCGTACTAGGAGTCTAGGACACTCAGTCACTGTGTCCATAGGCTACTAGCTCCTGCGTGCGTGCACTCACTGTCTGAGTGTACACACACTAAATTTACTTGTGATTACTACTACTGATTATTGTAACTGCTAGTTGTACTTCCTGACTGTTAATACTTACTTACTGTACTAGGGGACACTCACTCAGTCACCTCACCAACCAACCCACTCCATTAAAGTACCCCACTTTTCACCCGCCCTTTTACAAAACTTTTGTCTATACGCCCAAAACATTGAAGATGTCTGGAAGTGGCAGCCAGCGCGGTTTGGGCAAGGGGAAGGGCAGCAAGGGAATCAGGAAGAGAGGGAGCAGCATTGTGGCAAGCCGCGGCCGCGGGCGCGCCACCATGCACAGTTCCGCAGCAGCAGCAGCAGCGTCAGTGGCTAACATTCCTCCCATAGCCACTGGCCGTGGACGCCTTGGGCGCCGCCCAGGAGGAGCATCTGCAACTCACGCTGCAGAGACACAGCAGCAGCAGCGTGTAGCACCTGCTCCCATTTTCCTCCAGCCGGGTCGGAAACGTCCCATTGAGGAAAAGGATGCAGACACTGTGGTGCAACTCATGACGGAGGATGAGCAGCCCGCCATCAGCTCTGCATCCGAGGCCTCCACCCTCACCACCACCACCACCACCACCCCTGTTCGCAGCAGCCGCCCAGCAGGGTCTGGGGAGGAGGCCAGTTCACCGTCAGTCGCCGACCTCTCATTCAGCACTCTTTTGACCCCAGGCATGATGAGTCAATTGAATGCTGTTGTTGGCGATTTGGAGGAGGAGATGCTGATGGGCACTTTGGGGGAGGAGGGATTGGACAGCAAGACTGTGGCGACAGTCAAGCGTCCCATCCATGCATCAGCAGAGGAGTTTGGGGGGTCATCATCAGAGCAGGACATGTTTCAGGAGGGGCATGATGATGATGACCCGGTGACAGACAGAGACTGGGTGCCAACACATCCAGAGGATGTCGTCCTCAGCAGCTCTGAGGAGGAGGAGGAGGATGCGGTTGTGGGCCTTGCAAGGAGGCGCATCATTGCAAGCATTGGCAGCGTCCCACAGCCTGCTGGTGTCTCAGGCTCAGCAGCAGCAGCAGCAGCATCAGCCAGTACCACCACCAGCCGCACCCAAGACCCCCCCCCCCCCCCCAACCACCACAGGGAAACAGGCAGCAGCGCTTCCATGCCGTAGGGGGATGTTTTTGTCACCAATCTGGCGGTTTTTCACCATGCCCACAGTGTACAGCAAGTACGCCACTTGCAACCACTGTCAGCGGAAGTTGAGCAGAGGTGCAGACCCCTTGAAGTTCAGCACCAGCTCGCTGATCAACCACCTTTCTGCGAAACACTTCCACCAGCATGAGGAGTTCCAGAGGCTGAAGGCATCTGGTGCTGGCAGTGGCACCAATCCCATCACTGCACAGCCTTCAGCAGCAGCAGCAGCAACAGCAGCCACCCGCCCTCCTGCTCCTCCAGCAGCACCAGCAGGAGTGCGGAAACGCCCTGCTCCTCCCCCCTCTGCAACTCCTGCCGCCGACACTGAGGCCTGTTCTGGCAGCCAGTCCTCAGTGGCCTCCTCTGCTCCGTCTGCTGATTCCCGTGCCAGCAAAAAGGCACGCCAGAGCCTTTTGAGCGAGTCCTTCCAGGGGGTGGTTAGGGCTCTGCCTCCCAGCAGCCGTCGCGTGCGGCAGCTGAACGGCTTGCTGGCACGGGCCATGTGCTCCCAACTCCTGCCGTACACGCTCGTGCAGGAGGGGAGCGACATGCGGGCGCTGCTTGCTTGTGCAGCCCCAGACTGGCAGCTCCCCAGCAGACACTTCTTCGCCCGCAAGGCCATTCCTGCACTGCACCGCTTTGTGATGGCCAATGTGGAGCGAGGGCTGGAGCACGCGGTTGGTGAAAGGGTCCACGTCACCATGGACTCCTGGAGCAGCCGCTTCGGGACAGGCCGCTACCTGTCCTTCACTGTCCACTGGGTCAGCTTGGTGGAAGGGGGTGAGGATGGGAGAGCAGCAGCGGGCACAGCAGCAGCAGCAACACAGTGGGTGGTGCCACCCCGCAGGGTCAGGGGAACTGCAGCGGGTTCCTCCGATCCTCTGCCATCCTCCGCCACACCTGGCCAAACCCCCCGCCTCAGCAGCAGTGTGAAGGCCCGCCACTGCCAAGCGCTGCTGCACTTGGTCAGCCTTGGCAAGACCAAGCTGACGGCAGCCCACGTGTTGGCCAAACTCCAGGAGCAGGAGCGGATTTGGCTGACCCCCAGAGGCCTCAGAGTCGGAGAGGTGGTGTCCGACAATGGGGCCAATCTGGTTGCTGCCATAGACAGGGGAAACCTGACCCACATCCCCTGTCTTGCCCACGTGCTGAACCTGGTGGTGCAGAAGTTCCTGCGCACCTACCAGGGGATGGACGAGCTGCTGGAAACGGCAAGGAACGTTGTGCGTCACTTCCGGCGCTCGGCTGCAGCCTGTGCGAGCCTGGAAGACGTGCAAAAGGAGCTGGATCTGCCACGCCATCGGCTGATCATTGACGTTCCGACTCGCTGGAACTCCACCCTGGCGATGTTGGAGCGTCTGGTTGAACAGAAGCACGCTGTCAACCACTACCTTGCCCTGGCCACTGTTTCCGCAGCTCAGAGAAGGGACAAGACCAGCAACATCCCGTCCATCGTCCCCGATGATGACTGGAGGCACATGCAGCAGGTGTGCTTAGTGCTGGCTCCCTTCCTGCAGGCCACAAACATGGTGAGCAGGGACCATGCTATGGTCTGCGAGTGGGTGCCCCTGGTTTCTCTGCTGAACAGGGCACTCGATGCTTTGCTGGCACAGGGAGCGGCAGCCTTGGACCAGCAGGAGCGGCAAGCAGCTGCACAGTCCACCTCTGAGGGGGAGGAGGAGGAGGACTTGGTGGAGGTCCCTGACCTGGCTGCTGATGAGGGGGATCAGCGCAGTGCAGCTGAGTTGGTGCGGGGGTGGAGAGAGGATGAGGCAGCAGAGGAGGAGGATGAGGAGGACAGCACTGACGTCGATGTGCCAGCAGACGTGGCCCGCCTCTTCCCAATGGCAGCGCACATGCTGACGTGCCTGCGCAGGGACCCCAGGGTGATCCAGATGAAGCAGAGGGAGGACATCTGGATCAGCATGATGTTGGACCCACGCCTCAAGGGGAAGTTGAGCCAGTTCCTGCCGCCTGCAGGAGGAGACCCAGCGCAACAAATAAGGAGCTTGCAGCAGGCCCTTGTTGAGCGCTTGGAGGAAGCCTTCCCCCAGCCTTCCACCCCCACTGTCCAGCAGCCAGCACAGAGGCAGCAGCAGGTGCCTGCATCCAGCAGCAGCAAGCGCCCCACAGACCTGCAGTCTCTCAGCCACGAGCTCTACAGGACTGTAGAGGCTCCGGCAGCAGTGACTAGAGAGGAGATGCATGCAGCAGCATCCTCCTCCGGTCACAGCCAGCGCCTGACCCGCATGGTGGCTGACTACATGGGGTCCTACAGCGGGCTTGACAGCGATGCCCCTGTTGATCCCATGGAGTATTGGGTCAAGCGCATGGAGATCTGGAGCGAGCTGGCGCAGTACGCCCTGGAAGTGCTGTCCTGCCCCCCTTCCAGCGTGCTGTCCGAGCGCTGCTTCAGTGCAGCTGGTGGCGTGGTCACCGAGAAACGCTCACGTCTGTCTCACAAGTCTGTGGACAGACTGACGTTTCTCAAGATGAACCAGGCGTGGGTGGAAGGCGAGTTCCTGGCCCCTGTTGTCGGCGAGAGGGGGACATGAACTGGCTGCCGGAACTTAGTACCATCGTTAATGTGCCTTACCACCCTTTACCACCTCCTGGCTCCTGCTCACTAAGCCAGCCTGGTTCACTTTGACTATTACGTCGCCTGCAGCCACACATTTCACACCTACAGTGGGCTGCTGCTGTGTACTGCCCTTCTGCTGTCTGTCTGTGTTTCCCACTGCCAGGGTACACAGAATTACCGTCTGCTGCCACTCTGCCACCAGCTATTACGTCACAACAATAGCTGCTCACACTGCTCCTCCATTCCTCCTGCTGCTGCTGTCTGTCTGTGTTTCCCACTGCCAGGGTACACAGAATTACCTTCTGCTGCCACTCTGCCACCAGCTATTACGTCAAAACAATAGCTATATTGGTTGTAAAACCAAAACCAAAAAAAACCAATAAAAAAAAAAAAAGGTTTAATTTTTCTGAGGTGCCCGGGTTGAAAACTGTGTTGTCCCAGTTGTGTATTGGACACAATGTGGGCTGCACGACCGCTGTCTGGGACCTCCTGTTGTGTTTATTTACAGCCCTGGTATCACCGCTAGGTACCAGGGCTATTATGTCACGCTGCCTACCTGCTGCCACACTCACACTGCTCCTCCATTCCTCCTGCTGCTGCTGTCTGTCTGTGTTTCCCACTGCCAGGGTACACAGAATTACCGTCTGCTGCCACTCTGCCACCAGCTATTACGTCACAACAATAGCTGCTCACACTGCTCCTCCATTCCTCCTGCTGCTGCTGTCTGTCTGTGTTTCCCACTGCCAGGGTACACAGAATTACCTTCTGCTGCCACTCTGCCACCAGCTATTACGTCAAAACAATAGCTATATTGGTTGTAAAACCAAAACCAAAAAAAACCAATAAAAAAAAAAAAAGGTTTAATTTTTCTGAGGTGCCCGGGTTGAAAACTGTGTTGTCCCAGTTGTGTATTGGACACAATGTGGGCTGCACGACCGCTGTCTGGGACCTCCTGTTGTGTTTATTTACAGCCCTGGTATCACCGCTAGGTACCAGGGCTATTATGTCACGGCGAGCTGCCTGCCTCATTGACTGCCTGCTGCCACACACTCATCCTCCTCCTCCTGCTGCTGAATTTACCTCCTGCTGTCTTTGTGTTTCCACTGCCAGGGAGCACATACAATGGCGCTTCCAACATGCGTGCGCCCACCAGCTATTTGTTACGCTCAAAAATAGCTGCATTTCTTTAAAAAAAAATTTGAAAAGAGAAATACGTGAAGAAGAAGAAGAAGACGATATTGAAAAAGAAGGAGAAGGAGAAGATGAAGAAGAAGATGAAGAAGAAGATGAAGAAGAAGAAGATGAAGATGAAGAAGATGAAGATGAAGAAGAAGAAGAAGATGAAGAAGAAGAAGATGAAGAAGAAGATGAAGAAGATGAAGATGAAGAAGAAGAAGAAGATGATGAAGAAGATGAAGAAGAAGAAGAAGAAGATGAAGAAGAAGAAGATGAAGAAGAAGAAGATGAAGAAGAAGATGAAGAAGATGAAGAAGAAGATGAAGAAGATGAAGATGAAGAAGAAGAAGAAGATGATGAAGAAGATGAAGAAGAAGAAGAAGAAGATGAAGAAGATGAAGAAGAAGAAGAAGAAGATGAAGAAGAAGAAGAAGAAGATGAAGAAGATGAAGAAGATGAAGAAGATGAAGAAGAAGATGAAGATGAAGAAGATGAAGATGAAGAAGATGAAGATGAAGAAGATGAAGAAGATGAAGAAGAAGAAGAAGATGAAGAAGAAGAAGAAGAAGATGAAGAAGAAGATGAAGAAGATGAAGATGAAGAAGAAGAAGAAGATGATGAAGAAGAAGAAGAAGAAGAAGAAGAAGAAGATCTAGAAGAAGATTAAGAAAGATAAAGAAGAAGAAGAACAAGTATATACAGTAACACTACACTACTGAACCAAATTAAGGACACAACTTCTCTTTCCACATTTTTTTTTAAAGGAACATCCCCACATAATCACTTGCTGTTGTTACTTGGAAAAAAAGATGTTTCTTGCATCATTCACCCTCAAAACAAGTGTTGGAAGCTATTTTGGGCCAATTCGAATAGTCAGCTCGAATAGTGAGCTCGAATACCGACTCGAATAGTGAGCTCGAAGTCCGAGGTCGAATCGAATAGTAAAAAATATTCGACTCGAATATTCGACTGACCTCGAATAATTTACTATTCGAATTCGACCAAATTCGAATTTTTAAAAGGGGTATTTGAGCACCACTGATACTCTCCCTTAAAAAGGGGAAGGCCCCCGGCTTGGATGGGCTACCATCAGAACTGTACTCCACATATAAGGGTCAATTCGCTGCACAATTACTAACTGTTTACAAGGAAATCCTGAGTGTGGGAACCATATCTCCCTCTATGACGGAGGCCTTAATTACCGTTATACACAAATCAGGACGTGATCCCACACTTTGCTCCTCCTACCGCCCTATCTCGTTATTAAATGTTGACAGCAAAATTTTAGCAAAAATACTCGCCCTCCGCCTCAATAAAGTCATCACCTCCATCATACACAGGGATCAGTCTGGCTTCATTCCGGGGAAGGGATGCGATATAAATCTTCGCAGATTATTTACCCATTTATCCGTACACCACACCAACCCCGGCAGTAGGGTAATTGCCTCCCTCGACGCTGAGAAGGCCTTCGACACGGTTGAGTGGCCTTACTTATGGGCTGTTCTCAAAAAATTCAACAAAGGCCCTAAATTTATTACATACATTAAGGCCCTGTACTACTCCCCTAAAGCCAGAGTCCGCACTGGCAACCAAGTCTCCCCTTTCTTCTCCCTGGAGCGCGGTACTCGCCAAGGATGCCCCCTGTCCCCTGCATTGTTTGCCCTGGCCATAGAGCCGTTGGCAGCATTACTCCGACTACAACCAGACATTCTAGGTCTACGGGTGGGCTCCCTTGAAGACAAAGTCTCACTCTATGCGGACGATCTGTTACTGTATCTAGCAGATCCGCACGCATCCCTGACATCAGCCCTAACAACAATAGAATCCTTTGGCTCATATTCCGGACTAGTAATCAACTGGCATAAATCCCTCCTTCTACCATTAGACTCCTTCCCTACACAATCTACTGTTAACACAAAACTGCAAGTAGTATCCCAAATAAAATACCTAGGAATTACACTCACAACTAATATAAGAGATTTCTATGCTCTTAATATCACGCCTCTACTCACACAGGTCAAAGATAAGCTGAGAGCATGGGCTACTCTCCCAATATCGCTTATTGGCCGTGTCAATCTCATTAAAATGTGCATTCTACCTAAATTTATATATGTCTTTAGACACACTCCCATTAAATTACCAGCCAAACTGTTCATAACACTCGATTCCATGTTCTCCTCATTTATATGGAATGCTTCCTCTCCCCGCATTGCCTTGTCTAGCCTGCAGCTCCCGGTTGACCAGGGGGGGCTTGCGCTCCCTAAGATGAAGTTTTATTACTGGGCGGCCGTGCTCCCTACCATTTACTGGTGGTTCGAACAGTCCCTGTACAATCCGGCCTCAGCACTGGAAGCATCAGTTATAGGCTCCCTATTGGCCTTAGCCAGTTTGCCCTTTAGGGGGTCCAAAGCTAGTCCTCTTCTCACTCAACCCATGATCACTACAGTGCAAATATGGGAAGAAGCTGGACGATTTATCTCCATTAAAGGCCAATGGTCTCCAGTTACCCCGCTCTGGAATAACGCTAAACTAGCTGAATTTCTCTCCATTCCAGATCCATCCATCTGGGCTAATAAAGGCATAACTAAGCTAAGAGACTTAGTGGAAGGTAATGAGATCAAGCAATTTAATGTTCTTAAACAACAATTCTCCCTTCCTAATTCAATGTATTTCCGTTATCTCCAAATCCGGCATGCATTCCACTCCCAATTCGCCTCACCAAAACTGACTATGCAGGCGCACCAACTTGAAGACGTTTTATCCCACATTGATCAGACAGGCATTGTCTCCACAATCTACACCACGCTTATAAACACCAATAATCCCTGTAAGGACAAGCCCTGTCTGCTATGGAGGAAAGAGCTACCGGATCTCACTGATAATGAATGGAACGACTCAGTGTCTGTGTTCATCTCCACTCCGATTGCGGCCCGACACAAACTAGTGCCAATTAAATACCTGTATCAAGTATATCTTACCCCATACAAACTCTCTAAAATTGGCCCTGAATACCAAGATAGCTGTTGGAGATGCAAGGCTTCCAGGGCTGACTTTAATCACATCTTCTGGTCCTGCCCCAAGATCTCATACTATTGGCAGAACGTCCATGCCCTACTCTTCGAAATCGTAAGCCCCTTAATCCCACTTACACCTAAAAGTATGCTACTCAGCATCTTCAGCCCTACAACTCTCCCGGAAAAAAAACTATTCTTAGCTAGGTTACTTCTGTTTTATGCTAGGCGGCAAATTGCCATCAATTGGAAATCAGCTACTCCTCCCACCCTAGAGGCATTTATTTCGTCAGTTAACAACGATTTACCCATATATAAAGGGATGTATGTCAATAGGGGTTCACAGAAAAAATTCTATAAGATATGGACCAAATGGCTATCTAAATTCAAATTAGATATGTGATAATA
Source organism: Hyperolius riggenbachi (assembly GCF_040937935.1). Classification (NCBI taxonomy): domain Eukaryota; kingdom Metazoa; phylum Chordata; class Amphibia; order Anura; family Hyperoliidae; genus Hyperolius; species Hyperolius riggenbachi. The sequence continues at coordinate 226,523,377 of NC_090646.1, forward strand.
CCTATAATATGTATGTAGTATGCTACCTATAACCCTAACTGCCTGTATATATTCCTTTTTGTTAGTGTATATCACTCTGTCATGATATGTGAGCCCATGTGTGATGAACCATGTACTCCCTCCAGCTGGAACCTTGAAGGGGGGGGTGGGATGGGATGGGATCATGTAAATGTTGTTTTTTGTATTGTCTTATAAAAAGTTCAATAAAAATTGTTTTACAAAAAAAAAAAAAATTGACTCAGCAGCACTGGAAAGGCCTGGTGTTTCTTTAACTGTTTCACAGCATCAGAACTTTTTTTCTCTTATACAAGCCTCATTTTTAGCTGCACAGAAAAAAACTGCCCGGGCATTTTTCCCCTAATGCTGTGCAAAGCATGATGGGATTTCTGATGTTGTTGTTCTCGTTCTGCTGTTTTGGTGCAATTTTTTTTTTGACATTTTGAATTTGACATTTGAAGCCTAGCACATGCAGCTGGGAGGGGTGATCAGGACACAGGACAGTTGGAACTGTGTCTCCTGCTCCCTGTCACCTCCTTTCAACCAAAAAGATGGCTGCCCCCATGACAAAGATGGCAGCCCCCATGAATCATAAACATTTGCCTGTTCCATTAAAATGGGGTGGGTAAGAGATTATATTACCTATCTATTCTAATTAACATAACTAATGTAACTTAATGACAGTATGTTTGTTTAGGCTGAAGTTCCTCTTTAAGGTTAGGCACCGCCATTAGGGGATAAGGTTAGGTTTTTCAAATTACAAGAAAAGGTAGATAATTCTGATCCAAACATTATCCAAACAAATTTGATGTTTCCCTTCAGATAAAAAATTCAAGTGCATTCCTTGGTTATGGAGTTTTCCATCGCAGGTCTGCCATATAGGTAAGAAATAGTCTTTCATGTCTTGTGTTGTATAATTTTAAACTGGAAATAGCTCAGTTGAAGAATAAAATGTGTATAACCTGTACAAACTGGCCACATTATTTTTAACACTGCTCAGTCTGTATACATCATCAGTGAACCAGCAGACCAATCACTGCAAAAGACTAATAGACAGTCATGGATTCAACACTAACACTTTCTTTGCTATAATTTATTTGGCAGGTTTGAATACATTTCTTGGGGAATTTTTCTTTTTGTTGCTTCAGAAAATTAATCATTCTAAGGTCATCCTGGAATACAGTCAAAGACTTAATATAGATAATTATGTGAGCAAAAAAAGAAAGAAAGAAAGAATTTCATTGCATACAATAATTTCAAAGTCAGATATAATTGGCCAAAATATTATTACCGCATGCATGCTGTAATTCACACTTTCTGAATGTACCTACAGTATATTGACTCCATTTTAAAGTGTACCCGAGATGAGGGGGTATAAAATATTTATACACGCCTGGGGCAGATTGCGCCCTCTCTGTGGTCGAAAGGCTCCTAGATTCTCCCATAGCAGCCCTGTGGTCAATGGGTGCCAGTTGGCGCAGGCGCAGTGCTCCCCGTCTCGCTCCCGTGCACTCCCTGTACCCATTGGCCCCGACTGACCATGCAGGAAGAGACTGCTAATGCTGCGCAGGTGCAGAACGCTCCCGGCAACAGGACCGTGGCGGGCCAGGTCGTGCATACAGAGTACACCCAATTGGCCGCAAAGATCAGGGCTGTGTGGAGGGGGCTGGTGGAATGCTACCACATAGCGATTTTAAGTCCGCAAACCGGGTTCGCGAACCTCCGCAAACGTTCCGTGAACTTGCGAACTTTCGCGAACCGCAGTAGACTTCAGTGGGGAGGTGAACTTTGAAAACTAGAAACATTAATGTTGGCCACAAAAGTGATGGAAAAGATGTTTCAAGGTGTCTAACATCTAAGTTTTTGCATGCATGAGTGGGATAGACGCCAAAAGTCCCGGGGAAAAATCTGGATTTGTCGCAAAGCAGCGTTTTAAGGGCAGAAATTACATTGCATGCTAAATTGGAGGCCTAAAGTGCTTTAAAACATCTTGCATGTGTATACATCAATCAGGGAGTGTAATTAGAGTACTGCTTCACACTGACACACCAAACTCACTGTGTAACGCACCACAAACAGCTGTTTGTGTTGTGACGGCCATGCTGGACTGGTGGCAAGAGTGGAGGCGATAGTGGTTTTCAAGCCCATATGGCAGCCAGGCTGAGGTAGCTCAATGACAGAACAACAGTGATTGTCCAGCTGATCGAATTTTGTCTGTCCACAATGAAGCAGCAACCTTATTATCTTTGGTGTGCCACCCCCCGAGACACTCATATAGCCGGCGGTCATTGCGTCATTGTGATACGCAAGCCCCTTCACCGCGGCAAGGTAACGATCATGAAGGGGAATTGACACATGTACATGCCTTTTGCTTTGTTGTTGCAGCCGCAGTGCAGCCAGGAAAATTAGGCAGGCATGTACACGCACCAGAAAAATTATTATAGCGGCCACTGCTAGCAGTGGCCTTAAAAATTCTGGAATCCGCCTGGAGTCCTGGACCCTGTTGGTGGTGGCGGAGAAGGCAGTCAAGCGGCCTGCAGGCAGAGACGCTGTGTGGGGACCGACTTAGTCTTGGGGCAGGCAGTCACACGGCGTGCAGGCGGAGATGCTGTGTGTGGGGACTGACTTAGTCTTCGGGCAGGCCTGAGCGTGCTTTGCAGACCAGGCATCTGTGGTCAGATGGACCCTTGACCCAACACTGTGTGCCAGAGATGTCACCACTTGCCTTTTATCATCACGGTACAGTTTAGGTATTGCCCTTTTTGAGAAAATATTGCAGCCTGGTATCTTCCACTGCGGTGTGTGGCTTTGCTTTTGTGTGCTGCTTTTCCTCAGGTGGTCATCCCATTGCAGTCTGTGCTTTGTAATTATGTGCCTTGGTAAGGTAGTTGTCCCTACGCAGGTCTTGGTCTTTGCACGGCTCAATTTTCGGTGGCAGAGAGTACAGATGGCATTGCTCTCATCTGAGGCAGACACACAAAAAAATGTCCACACCGCTGAGCCCTGGGGTGATGGCACTTTGGTGGTGGCGGCCGACAGAGTGTTAAGTGGGGTGCCAGAATCAGAGCAGGAGGAGGAAGATATGTCACGCTTCCGTGCAGAAGCTGAGGAAGATGAGGTGTTCTGTGTTAAATAGTCAACTATGTCCTGACTATATTGGGGGGGTTGATGGCACGTGCCTTCTTCCGAACACTGTACTTTGGTCGAGGGCTGCACGAAATCACGACAGCGTTACCTCGAACAGACCTGCCAGGTGGCCTGCCTCTGGCTTTGCCTTTTGTTTTGTCCATATTGGGGGGGATGAAGTAAAAGGTATGCACTAACTTGGCTAATACAATGTACGGTTACATAGGTGCAGTGAACAGGTATGCAGTGACTGCTGGTACAAAAATGTGCGGTTACACAGGTGCAGTGAACAGGTTGCAGTGACTGGTATTGCAAATGTGCAGCTGCCTGTCTCACACACACACACACACACACACACACACACACACACACACACACACACACACACACACACACACACACACACACACACACACACGCACACAGGTACCCTGAACAGGTGCAATCACTGGTGGTATTAACAATGCATGCGCTCACGTCAGTGTTGCCAACTCATCCCTTTAATTACTGACACATCTAAGTTATACAGGTTTTGGGGCTATTTGCACATAATTAGTGCCTTAACTGCATCTACCTAGCCACTAAACCTGTATAATTCATATGTATCAGTAATTAAAGGGATGAGTTGGCAACACTGGCTCACGTAGGTATAAGTAGGTAGGTGCACTGAACAGTGAACAGGTGCAGTGATTGGGATTACAAATGTGCAGCTGCCTGTCACACACACATACACGGACTGCAATGACAGGTGCAATGACTGGTGGTATTAACAATGCGTGCGCTCACGTAGGTATAGGTAGGTAGGTGCACTGAACAGTGAACAGGTGCAGTGATTGGGATTACAAATGTGCAGCTGCCTGTCACACACACAGGTAGTCACTGAATGTGCTGGGCCTGGCAGTGGCACAGTAGGAATTAAGGTGCTAAAGGCCAGCTGCGACTGACTGACAGGGCTGTATATAATGCAAGTGGGCCACACACAGAAAAAAAAAATAGATCACAAGAACAACATTAGCTCTTAAAAGAGCTGTTGAGGGGTGCTTTTTTAGCAATAAGAATCAGCAAGGAGCAAGCTAACAAGCCTAACACAAGAGCCTAACTAAGCTTTCCCTATAGCTCTCTCTGCAGCAGCTCTCCCTTCTCTAATTACTGCAGACACACAAGTGAGTGAAAAGGCTGACGCTGCTTGCCTTTTATAGGGGGGGTGGGGCTCCAGGAGGGAGTGTAGCCTGATTGGCTACAATGTGCCTGCTGATTGTAATGTAGGGGGTCAAAGTTGACCCTAATGATGCACTATGGGGGCGAATCGAACTTTCACAAAAGTTTGTGGTTCTCTGCGAACGCGAACCACAGAAGTTCGCTGGGAACCGTTCGCCCGCAAACAATTCGGGCCATCTCTAGTCAATATACTGTAAGGACATTCAGAAAGTGTGAATTAGTAGCGTGCATGCAGACAGGGGTGAGCCTGGGGTGTCTGGCACCTGGGTGCAAGATTTTCTCTGGCGCCTATGGGAGTGGTTAAATTAACTGCGCCCAAACACATAACCACACCCATGTCCATAATCATTATGTGGGCAGCATTCACCAGAAAATAATCGCTATGTGGGGAGCAATCACCAGAAAATAATCATTATGTGGGGAGCAATCACCAGAAAATAATCGTTATGTGGGGAGCAACCACCAGAAAATAATCGTTATGTGGGGAGCAATCACCAGAAAATAATCGTTATGTGGGGAGCATTCACCAGAAAATAATTGTTATGTGGGGAGCATTCACCAGAAAATCGTTATGCAGGGAGCATTCACCAGAAAATAATCGCAATGTGGGCAGCATTCACCATAAATAATCGCTATGTGGGGAGCATTCACCAGAAAATAATCGCAATGTGGGGAGCATTCACCAGAAAATAATCGTTATGTGCGCAGCATTCACCAGAAAATAATCGCAATGTGGGGGCATTCACCAGAAAATAAACGCTATGTGCACAGCATTCACCAGAAAATAAACGCTATGTGGGGAACATTCACCACAAAATAATCACTAGGTGCGCAGCATTCACCAGAAAATAATCGCAATGTGGACAGCATTCACCATAAAATAATCGCTATGTGGGGAGCATTCACCAGAAAATAATCGCAATGTGGGGAGCATTCACCAGAAAATAATCGTTATGTGCGCAGCATTCACCAGAAAATAATCGCAATGTGGGGGCATTCACCAGAAAATAAACGCTATGTTCACAGCATTCACCAGAAAATAAACGCTATGTGGTTAACATTCACCAGAAAATAATCGCTAGGTGCGCAGTATTCACCAGAAAATAATTGTTATGTGGGGAGCATTCACCAGAAAATAATCGCAATGTGGGTAGCACTCACCAGTAAATAATCGCAATGTAGGGAGCATTCACAAGAAAATAATCGTTATATGGGGAGCATTCACCAGAAAATAATCGCTATGTGGTAGCATTCACCAGAAAATAATCGTTATATGGGGAGCTTTCACCAGGAAATAATCGTTACGTGCGCAGCAATCACCAGAAAATAATCGCAATGTGGGGGCAATCACCAGAAAATAATCGTTATGTGGTGAGCGATCACCAAAAAATAATCGTTATGTGGTGAGCATTCACCAGAAAATAATCGTTATATGGTGAGCGATCACCAGAAAATAATCGTTATGTGGTGAGCGATCACCAGAAAATAATCGTTATATGGTGAGCATTCACCAGAAAATAATCGTTATATGGGAAGCAATCACCAGAAAATAATCGTTATGTGGGGAGCAGTGCTGTGAAAAAAAAATTCACTCACCTGGCCGGCCTCTGACGTGCAGCTCCCCGACGATCCTCCAGCGACAATCTCCCGCGCTGACAGGCAGATGGCGCCCGCAGCCCTGTACTGGAGACACAAATAGACTCCAGAGCAGGGCTTCGGCAGTCAACTTGCCGTAGCCCTGCTCTGCCTCCGGGAGGTGGTCCCCACAGCGGGGAGATGAACTGGGCGGCCATAAGCGGGGAAGAGAGGCACAAGGAGGGGACCCAGGTGAGGGAGGGGGGGGGGATCTGTTCTCCCTCCCCACCGCTGTCACCACCTCTCCTTCTAGCGCTGCTCTTCCCCCACCATGGGGGGTCGTGGCGACACCCCCTTGGGTGTCAGTCACCCGGGGCGCCACGCCCCCCTGCGCCCAATGGAGGCAGCTAGAGGGAGGCAGGGAACGGTGGCCAGAGGGGGTGAGCGGCGGCCGGGCGGCGCCTGACAGAAAGAGGCGCCTGGGTGCAATGCACCCGCAGCACCCGCCCAGGCACGGCCCTGCATGCAGAAGAAATTTTTAGCAAATTATATCTCACTTTTAAATTATTATTGCTACGGGAGAATCTAGCAGGATTTAAACAGTGGCGTGGGAGTGATCTGTGCAGAGGGGGGCTGGAGGAAGCCCCAGGTATGTATAAAACTTTTATGCCCGCTCATCTCAGGGTCACTTTAACAAAATAACTAAGATAACGCTTGCAGTTTACTGTATATAGCACCAATACATTGACAGTGGCTTAAAGAGAAGAAAGAAAGCATAGGCTGTATTCACAATATAGCGGTAAAATGTACACGCACAGACTGCATGTAAATTTTTCCAGGTGTTACGTAATGCGGGTTACGTACAGGTGACATAATAACAATGCGTACGTTGCTTGTGTAATATACATTACACAAGGAGCCTATGCCCGCCAATTGTTAATTTCACAAATCCTTTTCAATTCCCTACCTACTTGCATCTACCAGGAAACTACTGTAATTGATAAAGTCACTTGTAATACAGGCAAGGCATCCTGCCTTGTAAATATTTAAAAAAAATTTTTTTATTCTGGATTGGAAAAGGGCTCTAAATGTTTACCTTCTTAATTTCCAACTTTGGCTCTGTAGAGAGAAGCTTGTGCTCCCATTGGGTACAGACCTCTCCTGCTACCAGGAAACTGACAGTTATAGACCCTCCTCTGGCATGATTTTTTACTATGATACGGATGCCTGTTTACTTTATGTTATGCATCATAATGACAAGCTTGTCAATATAACCAATAAGCACTGAAAGGGAAACACCAGGCCATCGTTCTGGGGGGAGGGTGGGCACAGAAGTGGGAAGAGCTTTTACTGAGTGACTAGTCAATGCCTCTGCGTCATTAGGCATCTGGTAAATATTGCTTGAGCTGTAGGGAAACATGGACATTACTCGCACCTCAGATGTCCGTTCAATTATAACTGGCAGCAAGTGATATAGTGAAAAAGGGCAGGGTGCATCATGTGTTTATTTTACATAATTTTACTCGGTTCAGATTCACTTTAAATAACACCATTGGTTCAAGGCAAAAGTCTAATATTAACAGTTACAATTCAACAAAAAACACTGACATGTTAATACCTAACTCCAGGGGTGTTTTTATTTATTTTTTTGTCGCTTTTTGGTTTAGGATGTCTGCAGTGTGGATGTTTTCCACTTCCTGCCCCTAGAGCCTTCATGGGCCTATCTGTCTTTAAGATAATCCCAGTAGAGATGGCCCTAACGGTTTGACCGTGAACCGATTCGCGCAAACTTCGGTGGTTCGCGTTTGCGTTGAACCGCGAAATATATGCGAGTTCGACCCGCCCCCTATACTACATCATTAGGGTCAACTTTGACCCTCTACATCACAGTCAGCAGACACAGGGTAGCCAATCAGGCTAAATTCTCTCCTGGAGCCCCCCCCCCCCCCCTCCTTATAAAAGGCAGATAGCGTCAGCCTTTTCACTCACTCGTGTGGCTGCAGTAATTAGAGAAGGGAGAGAACCTGCTGTAGACATAGGGGAAGCTTAGTTAGGCTCTTGTGTTAGGCTTGTTAGCTTGCTCCTTGTTGATACTTATTGCTAAAAAAAAAGCACCCCTCAACAGCTCTTTTGAGAGCTAATGTTGTTCTTGTGATCAATTTTTTTTTTGGGTGTGTGTGTCCCACAGATACTTGTGTTGCATATACAGCCCTGTCAGCCAGTTGTAGCTGGCCCTTGGCCCATTGGTAATTCCTACTGTGCCACTGCCAGGCCCAGCACAATCAGTGAGTGACCACCTGTGTGTGTGACAGCTGCGCATTTGTAATACCAATCACTGCATACCTGTTCACGGTACCTGTGTGTGTGACAGCTGCACATTTGTAATACCAATCACTGCATACCTACCTGTTCAGTGCACCTACCTACGTGAGCGCACGCAGTGTTATATACCACCAGTCACTGCACCCGTTCACGGTACCTGTGTGTGTGACAGCTTCACATTTGTAATATCAATCACTGCATACCTACCTGTTCAGTGCACCTACCTAAGTTGTGATGATATATTCGAAAGGACACCGGTAGTGACCACTAGGAGGAGAGTTCAGGAGTTTTATTAATCCACAAAATACCAGGACCTAGTACAACGGTTGATGTTCCAGGGAAACAAACTTCAATAACAACAGCTGAACAGGGACAGAGTGAGAATTCTATACAGTCCAAGAGGATTGCATCTAAAATCCAGGTGTTTTAGTCCAGCATCGCACATAGAGGTTTTAGTAAAATCCAGTGATCTTGGGAGCACAGTTCACAAAGTCCAACTGAGTCTATCCCAGGGCAGGCACCATCTACAGCATTGGATCCGCTGCAGCCTGTTGGATCCCTCTCAGAACATCCAGTCTCACAGGCAAAGGGACACAGATCAAGAAAGTAGCTACTCCAGTAGCTCTGGATCCAGGGGAATGGAGAACCAGCGCCGCAGCTTGCTGTCCCCTTCACTGACTTCTCCCTCAGTAACTGACCCTCTTTTTAATGCACATGCTGAATGTTATCAGTCCAGCAGGGCCCAGTCCCCAGACCACTTAGTAGATAGTGAAAATGACCTTCTGTAGGTGCCTTGTGGTCTGGCAGAGAGGAGTCAGACAATTGTCTCTTGAGCAGATAAGAACAATCCTCCAGGTGCTGTGTTTGTCCAGCAAGGAACAGTCAACAATGGCCTTTTGGACAGATAATGAGAACACAAGTCCTCTATGAGCGCTGGGTGGTGCAGCTACAATTCTACAGACAACATACACAGCAATGAACCATGTAACAATGAAATGAAAATATACATATATTTATAACAAATCTATCACATAAGTGAGCACACGCAGTGTTATATACCACCAGTCACTGCACCTCTTCACAGTACCTGTGTGTGTGACAACTGCACATTTGTAATATCAATCACTGCATACCTACCTGTACAGTGCACCTACCTACATGAGTGCACGCAGTGTAATATTATATACCAATCGAAATAGCAGCGCCAGCAGAGTCCACTTGTAACCTCCACAGGACCTTAAAAATAAACAGAGTACAAGAGGGGAGCCCTCATAGCAAATATCGCTTTATCACAACACCCTTATGCTCAAAAAATAGTGCTGAAGTGATCAAGGCTATCACCAATAGGACAGGAGGATAACGCACTCCCCCCCCCCCCCCCCGTTTTCCCCTGCTCACCAGATCACTGCTTGGTATATAGCGTATCAAATCCCATAAGACAGCTTCTAAAAAGTATAAGAGAGACGGCCTTGCATAGTGTAAATCAATTTAATAGAGCGCCCATGGCCCCTCTTACAATCCACGTACATAAAAACTTCTTGTTAAAAAGCACATCATAGTTACACATCCAAGTGCAGCTCCAGTCGCCTCCTTCGCATCCCCGGCTGATGTCCTGTATACAGCATGCGTGCGTCTCCCAAGCTCCGCCCTACGCGTTTCGTCACAGATTGTGACTCATCAGGGGCTTGAGTACCACGCGCCCTACCGCATTATGTATGCTTAAAAGTCTAGTTTTACTGTTATGGTGATATATAAACCTTTTATTACTCTGCAGTTATTTAATGCTGTTATTAATTGATGTGTTGGTATGCAGTATAGGGAGGGTGGGATAGTGGGTATGCAATAGACGGTAGGATTGTATATATATTTTTATGGATATGTGGGGAGGTAAATCGGTGGGGAGGGATTTTTAGAAGCTGTCTTATGGGATTTGATACGCTATATACCAAGCAGTGATCTGGTGAGCAGGGGAAAACGGGGGGGGGGGGGGAGTGCGTTATCCTCCTGTCCTATTGGTAATAGCCTTGATCACTTCAGCACTATTTTTTGAGCACAAGGGTGTTGTGATAAAGCGATATTCGCTATGAGGGCTCCCCTCTTGTACTCTGCTTATTTTTAAGGTCCTGTGGAGGTTACAAGTGGACTCTGCTGGTGCTGCTATTTCGATTGGAATACTTTGGGAACATTTTCTCCTTGATAGTGTGCTGCCTGGAGTAGTGGTGTTAACAGGACATTGAGCGCAGTATCATTTGATAAATATTATATACCAGTCACTGCACCTGTTCAAGGTACCTCTGTGTGTGACAGCTGCACATTTGTAATACCAATCACTGCATACCTACCTGTTCAGTGCACCTACCTACGTGAGCGCATGCAGTGTTATATACCACCAGTCACTGCACCTCTTCACGGTACCTATGTGTGTGTGACAGCTGCACATTTGTACTACTAGTCATTGCATAATGGTTCACCATACCTGTGTGACCGCATGCTGTGTAATATACCAGTCCGTGCATACCTGTTACCTGCACCTGTGTGAGAGCTGCACATTTTATTGTAATACCAGTCACTGCATACCTTTCACTGCACCTGTGTGACTGCACATTGTATTAGTCAAGTCAGTGCATACCTTTCATTTCATCCCCCCCGATATGGACAAAACGACAGGCAGAGGCAGAGCCAGAGGCAGACCCAGAGGCAGGCACCCGGCTGGTCTGCTCGAAGTCGTGCTGACGTGATTTCGTGTGGCCCTGGCCCAAAGTATAGTGCTCAGAAGAAGGCACATCCCATCAACTCCCAAGATTGTCAGGACGTGGTTGACTATTTAACACAAAACACCTCATCTTCCGCAGCCACCAGCGCTACTACAAGCACCACATCCGCTGCATTTGACACTTCACAGGAGTTATTTGGTGGGGAATTCACTGATTCACAGCCATTGTTGTTACAACAAGATGAAGGCGCTAAGCAAGTTACACCACCTCATATATCTGAGTTAAGCGACACTATGGGCATAAGGTGTGAGGAGGAGGATGAAGTACCTGTTGTTGGTGCAGTTTTGGAGGTGTCTGATGCAAGCGAAGCTGGGGAGGATGATTATGATGATGATGATGATACTGCCATGGATGCCACATGGGATCCTAATAGACAAGATGACCAAGGGGACAGTTCAGAGGGGGAGTCAGAGAGGAGTAGGAGGAGACAAGTTGCTGAAAGAAGCAGGGGGAGCTCATCATCAGAAACAGCTGGTGGCAGCGTCCAGCGCCATGTATTGCCACCAGTGATGAGCGAAAATGCAAAAATTCTTTTAGCCGAATTTTCACCGAAAAAAACCCACTAATTTCTTTTCGACAGGCGAATTTTCGATAGAATATTTTCGCATTAATTTTCGCCTAATGTCCGTTATTTTTACATTAAATTCGTAGTTCATTGCGTAAGTATTTCCGCGTAATCGTAGTACTGCTATGCAAAGCTTCGCCCTCTACGCGTAGTTGACGTATGTATTGCGAAGTCAACTACGCGTGCGGTAACTGCGTCTATACGGATCATTGCGTATGCGCAGAAATATTATTGCCCTTCTATACGTATACAATTCTGCATTGGAAGGTGGAATGTACGCATGTATTAGTTCACCCATGCGCATATTTAGCGGATTATTGCAGAAATTTTTCCACATAAGGGCATAAGCGTCCGCATACAGCAAAGTTTCTGTAATTTTCGCTGCTGGTGGAAAACGCAAATATTTCTGAAGATTTTTGCGAAAATTCGCCGAATTAGAAAACAGGATTTTCGATGCGAAAATGACTTGGGTGAAAATTTGCAAGCAACACTGATCGCCACCTATGGACAGCCAGCTAACATGCCCTTCAACGTCAGCTGCTGACGCCACCATAGTGCCATCACCCCTGGGCTCAGCTGTGTGGAAATTTTTTTGTGTGTCTGCCTCAGATCAGAGCAATGCCATCTGTTCTCTCTGCCGCCAAAAACTGAGCCATGGAAAGGCCAACACCCGCGTAGGGACAACTGCCTTACGAAGGCACATGGAGAAAAGGCACAAACTGCAATGGCAAGACCACCTGAGGAAAAGCAGCACACAAAAGCAAAGCCACCCTCCTTCTTCTCTTCCTCCTTCAGGTGAATCATCTTCAGCCGCTTTCTCCCTTGCACCTTCACAATCACAGCTACCCTCCTCCACTCCGCCTCTCACCTTGAGCAGTTCCTGCTCCTCTGCCCACAGCAGCAGCCAGGTGTCTGTGAGGGAAATCTTTGAGTGGAAGAAGGCACTGTCTGCCAATCACCCCCTTGTCCGGCATCTGACAGCTGGCTTGGCGGAACTGTTAGCTCGCCAGCTGTTACCATACCAGCTGGTGGACTCTAAGGCCTTCTGAAAATTTGTGGCCATTGGAACACCGCAGTGGAAGATACCAGGCCGCAATTATTTCTCAAAAAAGGCAATACCCAAACTGTACTGTAAGGCAAGTGGTGTCATCTCTGGCACACAGCGTTGGGTCAAGGGTCCATCTGACCACAGATGCCTGGTCTGCCAAGCACGGTCAGGGCAGGTACATTACTTATACAGCCCATTGGGTCAACCTGGTGACCGCTGTCAAGCAGGGAGTACGTGGCTGTGCAGCGGACCTAGTTGTGACACCTCCACGGCTTGCAGACCGGCCTTCTGCCACCTCCTCTCCTCCTACTCCTCCTGCTACATCCTCTTCACTGTCATCCTCCTCCTCCTCCTTGGCTGAGTGGCAGTTCAACTCTACTGGTGCTGCGATCTCCTCTCCAGCTACACAGCCCCAGCTCCCCAGGGCCTATTCTGCATGCCAGGTACGACGGTGTGACGCCATCTTAGACATGTCTTGCCTCAAAGCGGAGAATCACACTGGAGCAGATTTCCTGGCTGCTCTTAACAAACAGGTGGATCAGTGGCTGACCCCACACCAACTGGAGATCGGCAACGTGGTGTGTGACAACGGCAGCACACATGTACCCTGCATGGCACATGTGCTGAATCTAATAATACAGAGATTTGTGTCTAAGTACCCAGGCTTACAGGACATCTTGAAGCAGTCCAGGAAGTTGTGTGATCATTTCAGGTGGTCTTACACGGCCATCTTACATGGCCATGGTACGCTTGGCCGATATTCAGCGGAGAAAGAACTTGCCAGAGAGATGCTTGATTTGCGATAGCCCGACTCGCTGGAATTCAACCCTCCTTATGTTTAACTGCCTGCTACAACAGGAGAAAGCTGTCAACCAGTATCTCTAAAACTACAGTAGAAGTACACATTCTGGGGAGATGGGAATGTTTTGGCCGAAGTACTGGACACTCATGCGAAATGCCTACAGGCTCATGCGGCCATTTGAGGAGGTGACAAACCTAGTGAATCGCAGTGAAGGCGCCATCAGCGACTTCATCCCATATGCTTTCTTCCTGGAGCGTGCCGTGTGTAGAGTGGTGGATCAAGCTGTGGAGGAGTGTGAACAGGAACAGGAGGAAGAGTTGTGGGATAAATTCTCAGCACAAGCAGATGATTCCTCAACACCTCAGCACAGAGGGGGTAGGATGAGGAGGAAGAGTCGTGTGGGAAAGAGGAGTCAGATGATGAGGAAGGTGTTTTTTTTTGGAGGAGGAGGAGGCGGCGGAAGAACAACTGCAGCAGGTGTCGCGGGGGCTTGTGCTGCTCAACTTTCCCGTGGTATTGTTCATGGTTGTGGGGAGTAGGAGAACTTTGCTGAAATCACTGAGGAAGAGCAAGAGGAGATGGATAGTACCTCTGCATCCAACTTTGTGCAGATGGCGTCTTTCATGCTGTTCAGCCTGTTGAGGGACCCCCGTATAAAAAAACTCAAGGCAAACGAGCTGTACTGGTTGACCACGCTACTAGACCCTCGGTATAGGCACAAATAGGAGATGTTTCCAAATCACTAGAAGGCAGAAAGGATGCAGCACTTGCAGAACAAGCTGGCAACTATGCTTTACAGTGCGTTTAAGGGTGATGTCACAGCCCAACTTCTGTCTTGCCCTGCCTCAAGCGTCCTGTCAGAAAGGACCTTCAGCGCAGCTGGAGGCATTGTCACTGAGGAGAGAAGTCGCCTAGGTCACAAAAGTCAGTCCCCACACACAGCATCTCTGCCTGCACGCTGTGTGACTGCCTGCCCCAAGACTAAGTCGCTCCCCACACAGCATCTCTGCCTGCAGGCCGCTTGACTGCCTTCTCTGCCACCACCAACAGGGTCCAGGACTCCAGGCAGCAGCCGCTATAATGATTTTTCTGGTGCATGTACATGCCTGCCTAATTTTTCTGGCAGCAATAAAACAAAAGGCATGTACATATGTCAATTCCCCTTCGTGATCATTACCTTGCCGCTGTGAAGGGGCTTGTGTATCACAATGAAGCATTGTCCACTGGCTATATGAGTGTCTCGGGGGGGAGGGGGGAGGGGGGGCACACCCAAGATAATAAGGTTGTTGCTTCATTGTGGACAAATTCGATCAGCTGGACAGTCACTGTTGTTCTCTCATTGAGCTACATCAGCCCGGCGACCATATGGGCTTGAAAACCGCTATCACCTGCACTCTGGCCATGGTGCGCACCAGTCCAGCATGGCCGTCACTACACAAACAACTGTTTGCGGTGCGTTACACAGTGAGTTTGGTCTGTCAATGTGAAGCCGTACACTAATTACACTGCCTGATTGATGTATACACATGCAAGATGTTTTAAAGCACTTTAGGCCTCCAATTTAGCATGCAATGTGAGTTCTGCCCTTAAAACGCTGCTGTGCGCGAAATCCAGATTTTTCCCCGGGACGTTTGGCGTGTCCCACTCCGCTATGCAAAAACTCAGGTGTTAGACACCTTGAAACATCTTTTCCATCACTTTTGTGGCCAGCATAAATGTTTGTAGTTTTCAAAGTTTGCCTCCCCATTGAAGTCTATTGCAGTTCGAAAAGTTCGCGCGAACCGAACTTTTTGTGGAAGTTCGCATTCAAGGTTCGCGAACTGAAAATCGGAGGTTCGAGCCATCTCTAGCCCAGTAGTCCCAGAGACATCAATGAGAAAAAATAGTTTTCCTACATTCTGTCAGGACAGGAAGTGAACAAAGTTCTTCCTTAGGGGGCACATACAGCAATAAAAGCCTACAAGAGATTTTAATCTTATTCTACACTACACTTTTTTTCCCCTGAAGTGGGGTTTTTAAAGATTTGGAAGATTAGCCAAATCGTCAGATAATGCTCTTCAATATCTAGTCAAATAATAAGTTGAAATTCCTATTTCTACCAATTCCAAAAATGGCAAAGTTTATTCAGTCTGGTCTGCTGGACTGGATGTATCACAAGATATCAGCCAGATCCATTTTTCAGAACTCTTACCTTGACTTCTGAATATCAATTAAACTTTGTGTCTGCAGTGTAATTGTTCCAGTCAGTTTCCCCTTGAATACTGGACAAGACTATGGCAGTCTATGAGGAAAGGTAACATATCCAGCCATAAAAGTGTTCTTCATTACAGTGACCGTCACTTACATCAGTTTTGGTATTCCTGCACAAACTCCCATGATGCATTTCATGATCAATGACACCAGGGGCCATATGCAATTCACTTTT
Organism: Hyperolius riggenbachi; assembly: GCF_040937935.1. NCBI lineage: Eukaryota > Metazoa > Chordata > Amphibia > Anura > Hyperoliidae > Hyperolius > Hyperolius riggenbachi. The sequence goes on from NC_090646.1 coordinate 226,539,229, forward strand.
TCACCTGAGTTATCTCCTAGGAGATAATTTTTCATCTTCGATTTAAAATAACTTTCCAGCACTTTTCAACAAAAAAAGTACCAAAAAGTAAGTGAAAAAGTAATGGGCAATATTATTTTAAGTATTTCCTTGCTTTTTTTGGCTTCAAAGGCATTTTATTGACAAGTTTAAAATTATCACCTAGGAGAAAACTCAGGTGAAAAAGTGAATTGCATATGGCCCCAGGGCCCATATGCAATTCACTTTTTCTCCTTAATTTTCTCCTAGGAGATAATTTTTCATCTTCTATTTAAAATAAGTTTCCAGCACTTTTCAACTAAAAAAAGTACCAAAAATTAGGTGAAAAAGTACTAGTAAAATAATTTTGAGTATTTTCTTGCTTTGTGGTGGCATAAAAGGCATATTATTGACAAGTTTAACCACTTAAGGACCTAGGGCTTTCTACCCCTTAAGGACCGGCCACTTTTTTTCCATTCAGACCACTGCAGCTTTCATGGTTTATTGCTCGCTCATACAACCTACCACCTAAATGAATTTTGGCTCCTTTTCTTGTCACTAATAAAGCTTTCTTTTGGTGCTATTTGATTGCTCCTGCGATTTTTACTTTTTATTATATTCAGCAAAAAAGACATGAATTTTGGCAAAAAAATGATTTTTTTAACTTTCTGTGCTGACAGTTTTCAAATAAAGTAAAATTTCTGTATACATGCAGCGCGAAAAATGTGGACAAACATGTTTTTGATAAAAAAAAGCCCATTCAGCGTATATTTATTGGTTTGGGTAAAAGCTATAGCGTTTACAAACTATGGTGCAAAAAGTGAATTTTCCCATTTTCAAGCATCTATGACTTTTTTGACCCCCTGTCATGTTTCATGAGGGGCTAGAATTCCAGGATAGTATAAATACCCCCCAAATGACCCCATTTTGGAAAGAAGACATCCCAAAGTATTCACTGAGAGGCATGGTGAGTTCATAGAAGATATTATTTTTTGTCACAAGTAAGCGGAAAATGACACTTTGTGACAAAAAAAAAAAAAGTTTCCATTTCTTCTAACTTGCGACAAAAAAAAATGAAATCTGCCACGGACTCACCATGCCCCTCTCTGAATACCTTGAAGGGTCTACTTTCCAAAATGGGGTCATTTGTGGGGTGTGTTTACTGTCCTGACATTTTGGGGGGTGCTAAATTGTAAGCACCCCTGTAAAGCCTAAAGGTGCTCATTGGACTTTGGACCCCTTTAGCGCAGTTAGGCTGCAAAAAAGTGCCACACATGTGGTATTGCCGTACTCAGGAGAAGTAGTATAATGTGTTTTGGGGTGTGTTTTTACACATACCCATGCTGGGTGGGAGAAATATCTCTGTAAATGACAATTTTTTAATTTTTATTACACACAATTGTCCATTTACAGAGTTATTTCTCCCACCCAGCATGGGTATGTGTAAAAATACACCTCAAAACACATTATACTACTTCTCCCGAGTACGGCGATACCACATGTGTGGCACTTTTTTGCACCCTAACTGTGCTAAAGGGCCCAAAGTCCAATGAGTACCTTTAGGCTTTCACAGGTCATTTTGCGGAATTTGATTTCCAGACTACTCCTCACGGTTTAGGGCCCCTAAAATGCCAGGGCAGTATAGGAACCCCACAAATGACCCCATTTTAGAAAGAAGACACCCCAAGGTATTCCGTTAGGAGTATGGTGAGTTCATAGAAGATTTTATTTTTTGTCAAAAGTTAGCGGAAAATTGATTTTTATTGTTTTTTTCACAAAGTGTCATTTTCCACTAACTTGTGACAAAAAATAAAATCTTCTATGAACTCACCATACTCCTAACGGAATACCTTGGGGTGTCTTCTTTCTAAAATGGGGTCATTTGTGGGGTTCCTATACTGCCCTGGCATTTTAGGGGCCCTAAACCGTGAGGAGTAGTCTGGAAATCAAATTCCGCAAAATGACCTGTGAAATCCTAAAGGTACTCATTGGACTTTGGGCCCTTTAGCGCAGTTAGGGTGCAAAAAAGTGCCACACATGTGGTATCGCCATACTCGGGAGAAGTAGTACAATGTGTTTTGGGGTGTATTTTTACACATACCCATGATGGGTGGGAGAAATAACTCTGTAAATGGACAATTGTGTGTAAAAAAATCAAAAGATTGTCATTTACAGAGGCATTTCTCCCACCCAGCATGGGTATGTGTAAAAATACACCTCAAAACACATTGTACTACTTCTCCTGAGTACGGCAATACCACATGTGTGGCACTTTTTTGCACCCTAACTGCGCTAAGGGGCCCAAAGTCCAATGAGTACCTTTAGGATTTCACAGGTCATTTTTGTTTCAAGACTACTCCTCACGGTTTAGGGCCCCTAAAATGCCAGGGCAGTATAGGAACCCCACTAATGACTCCATTTTAGAAAGAAGACACCCCAAGGTATTCCGTTAGGAGTATGGTGAGTTCATAGAAGTTTTCATTTTTTTGTCACAAGTTAGCGGAAATTGATTTTAATTGTTTTTTTTCACAAAGTGTCATTTTCCGCTAACTTGTGACAAAAAATAAAATCTTCTATGAACTCACCATACTCCTAACGGAATACCTTTGGGTGTCTTCTTTCTAGAATGGGGTCATTTGTGGGGTTCCTATACTGCCCTGGCATTTTAGGGGCCCTAAACCGTGAGGAGTAGTCTTGAAACCAAATGTCGCAAAATGACCTGTGAAATCCTAAAGGTACTCATTGGACTTTGGGCCCCTTAGCGTACTTAGGGTGTAAAAAAGTGCCACACATGTGGTACCGCCGTACTCAGGAGAAGTAGTATAATGTGTATTGGGGTGTATTTTTACACATACCCATGCTAAGTGGGAGAAATATCTCTGTAAATGACAATTGTTTAGAGAACAGATGTGAACACAGCACTTGGGAGGTGATCGGACGTCGGATCTGCGGGCGATCTATTGGTGTGGGTGGGTGATCAGATTGCCCGCAAGGGGCAGGTTAGGGGCTGATTGATGGGTGGCAGTGACAGTGGGTGATTGATGGGTGGCAGTGACAGGGGGTGATTGATGGGTGGCAGTGACAGGGGGTGATTGATGGGTGGCAGTGACAGGGGGTGATTGATGGGTGATTGATAGGTGATTGACAGGTAATCAGTGGGTTATTACAGGGGAGAACAGATGTAAATATTGCACTGGCGAATTGATAAGGGGGGGTCTGAGGGCAATCTGAGCGTGTAGGCGGGTGATTGGGTGCCCGCAAGGGGCAGATTAGGGTCTGATCTGATGGGTAACAGTGACAGGTGGTGATAGGGGGTGATTGATGGGTGATTGATGGGTAATTAGTGGGTGTTTAGAGGAGAGAATAGATGTAAACCCTGCGCTTGGGTGGTGATCTGATGTCGGATCTGCGGGCGATCTATTGGTGTGGGTGGGTGATCAGATTGCCCGCAAGGGGCAGGTTAGGGGCTGATTGTTGGGTGGCAGTGACAGGGGGTGACAGGGGGTGATTGATGGGTGATAGGTGATTGGCAGGTGATTGACAGGTGATCAGTGGGTTATTACAGGGAAGGACAGATGTAATTAATGCACTGGCGAATTGATAAGGGGGGGGGGGGGGGGGTCTGAGGGCAATCTGAGCGTGTGGGCGGGTGATTGGGTGCCCGCAAGGGGCAGATTAGGGTCTGATCTGATAGGTAACAGTGACAGGTGGTGATAGGGGGTGATTGATGGGTGATTGATGGGTAATTAGTGGGTGTTTAGAGAAGATAACATGTAAACAATACATTTGGGAGGTAATCTGACGGCGGGTTTGCGGACGATCTATTGGTGTGGGTGGGTGATCAGATTGCCCGCAAGGGGCAGGTTAGGGGCTGATTGATGGGTGGCAGTGACAGGGGGTGACAGGGGGTGATTGGTGATTGGCAGGTGATTGACAGGTGATCAGTGGGTTATTACAGGGAAGAACAGATGTAATTAATGCACTGGCGAATTGATAAGGGGGGGTCAGAGGGCAATCTGAGCGTGTGGGCGGGTGATTGGGTGCCCGCAAGGGGCAGATTAGGGTCTGATCTGATAGGTAAAAGTGACAGGTGGTGATAGGGGGTGATTGATGGGTGATTGATGGGTAATTAGTGGGTGTTTAGAGGAGAGAATAGATGTAAACAATGGATTTGGGAGGTGATCTGATGTCGGATCTGCGGGCGATCTATTGGTGTGGGTGGGTGATCAGATTGCCCGCAAGGGGCAGGTTAGGGGCTGATTGATGGGTGGCAGTGACAGGGGGTGATTGACGGGTGATTGACAGGTGATTGACAGGTGATTGACAGGTGATTGACAGGTGATCAGGGGGGATAGATACATACAGTACATGGGGGGGTCTGGGGAGAATCTGAGGGGTGGGGGGGTGATCAGGAGGGAGCAGGGGGCAGGGGGGGGGATAAAAAAAAATTGCGTTGACAGTTAGTGACAGGGAGTGATTGATGGGTGATTAGGGGGGTGATTGGGTGCAAACATGGGTCTGGGGGGTGGGCAGGGGGGGTCTGATGGGTGCTGTGGGCGATCTGGGGCGGGGGGGGGAAATCAGTGTGCTTGGTGCAGACCAGGGTGGCTGCAGCCTGCCCTGGTGGTCCCTCGGACACTGGGACCACCAGGGCAGGAGGCAGCCTGTATAATACACTTTGTAAACATTACAAAGTGTATTATACACTTTGTATGCGGCGATCGTCGGGTTAACATCCCGCCGGCGCTTCCGTATGGCCGGCGGGATGTTGCGGCGGGTGAGCGGCGCCAGGCGGAGGCGGAGGATCGCATCACGGATCACGCGATCGCTCCGCCCATGCCCCTACAAGGACCGCCGCCATTTGTCTATACGGCGGTCCTTGCGGGGTGCACTTCCCGGCCGCCAATTGTACATACGGCGGTCGGGAAGTTGTTAAATATATCACCTAGGAGAAAACTCAGGAGAAAAAAAGTGAATTGCATATTGCCCCAGCTGCACTGTCCTGATGAAAATGAGCACATTCTATAGCAAGTTGCACTGTTACATGTGCTTTCTGCCATTTAATATTGTCTGTCTGACACGAACATAGAAAATGTATTTATGCCACTAATGCATTCCCGATCTTGCTGATGACATTCCCATCTGGCTCACAAATGCATTTCTTCTGCCAAAATAATGTAGCAGTCTTTAAAGCTGATTCACTTTGCTTCTACCTTACACTGCCTTCTCCTATCACTCTTGACTGACATTCTTCACTCATTGAGATCTATTTCCTGATACACTTACAACCATGTTAATGACGTGGGTACTTTAACATCAACAAGCTAAACACAATCTCATAGGGAAATGAAATACAGCACAGATCAAATGAACTACATTATGTGTTTACATTACAGGTCACCATTGTTACACATTTAGTTTCTCATTGCTATCTTGGAGATAAAGAACTTGGAAAATTATTTAAATGACCTCTGTCACGAAAATATTAAAATTTGAAATATATGTAAACATATACAATTAAGAAGTATGTTTCTTCCAGAGTAAAATGAGCCATAAATTACTTTTCTCCTATGTTGCTGTCACTTATAGTAAGTAGTAGTAAAAATGTTTCTGTACCGTGTTAGCCAAACAATATATGTAGGTAGAAAAAAACAAAGTCTTGTAAAAGTAATACCTTTTAATGGCTAACTGATAAAGTTAAATAATGCAAGCTTTCTGGGATCTAGTCCCCTTCTTCAGGCATATTTCTAGATGTTAGCTGCAGTAAAACACTGATGCAGGGAAGCTGCATGAAGATGGCAGTTGTACTGGTTGCTGTTTAGCAGTTAGATGTCAGGTGATCAGCAGGCTGGAGCCAGTGAGCTTATGCAAGCAAACATGAAATTTAGCAGGTTTCTGAAGATAGTGAAGCCAAGTCAATCATGTTACATAAGGAGTCATGAATCCCATTCCACAATTTAAAGATACCGTAATGTACCGCACACATTTGGAATGTAAAACCCTACTGAAGAAATTGGCACAACTGGACAGTGACATCTTTTTTCTATCAAAGTGCAAGAAAGAAAATCTGATCCCAAAAGGTATTACTATCAGAAACCCAATTCAGCATACCTTCAACACCCATTTTTCACAGCAACTCTGCTACAGAACAGCGGAAAGGATCAGGAATCATCTCATTAAGGTTTGTTACAGCAAGAAGAGAATTACCCAAGATAATCTACATTTACTCTATTCTACAATGCAAGGACCATCATCAGAAAGCCTTAAATCTACATTACAGAAATTCTACAAACAATTACAGCACCGTTTAATTCAAAACAAGAAAAAGAAATTCGACAACCTTAGACTCAAAGCTGCAAACATTCTGGAGAATGATACAAGTGAACCCCATTCAGAGCCTAAAACTGCCAAACTTTTACCTGTGGTTAACTTGACCAGCTATAACCCAAGCAAGACTGAATTAGTTGTTCTATCTAAAGGACTCACTTTTTGCCCCACCAAAAGATTTGATGAAACAGAATTTTGTAGTGACATGGAAGAATTTTTTCGAAGGATACGACTAAAAGAATTTTTTCACAACAGATCTAATTATTCATCATTTGAAAACACCGAACCTACAAATAGCAAAACCAAAAAGAGCAGTACCTGGACACCAAAATCAGGGCGGAAGAAGAAATTAGAAGAATATATTGACAACTTCAGGAAAAGAATCAAATTGGAGATACTGGACAAGCAAATACAGACACACTACAACCTCAACACTCAAGAAAGGAAAGCAATACTGAATCTTAAAAGCAATAACAACATAGTAATTAAACCAGCTGACAAAGGAGAAGCTGTAGTGATTTTGGATAAATCCACCTATGTTCAAGAAGCAAACAGACAGCTCTCCAACAACACCTACTACAAAAGACTAGAAACAAACCCCACGCTACAATACTCAAGGGAATTAAAGAATATGCTTAATGATCTTTCCTCAGTATCATCTAACATACTTACATTAATACCAGATAATCCGAAAATAGGCACCTTCTACATCTTACCAAAAATACACAAAGAAGGAAACCCAGGTCGACCTATCATCTCTGGTTTGGGGACACTAACAGAAAAGATATCTGGCTGGGTAGAAAACATTCTTAAACCCATGGTAAGGAATACAGCCAGCTACATCCAGGACACCACTGACCTTCTTAACAAATTGACTGCCATGGGTCCAATCCCAGAGGGTGCTATCCTGGCTACAATGGATGTTGAATCCCTTTATACCAACATTCCACACGAGGACGGTATTGCAGCTTGTCAACATTTCCTTCAGTTGAATGTGGCAGTGCTATGGGAAGTAGAATGTCACCCCAGTATGCAAATTTATTTATGGCCAGATTGGAGGAAAACTTCCTTTCAACGTGTGAAATTAAACCATGGGCTTACTTCAGATTTATAGACGATATCCTATTAATTTGGACAGCATCACAGGAAGAATTAATCAAATTCCACAAAAACTTCTCAGAATACCACAAGAACATCAAGTTAACTCTCAACTTTTCATCCTCCCATGTCAGTTTCCTGGATACTACAATTTATATACAAGATAGATTTTTAGAAACATCCATCTACCGTAAACCAACTGACAGGCATATTTACCTCAAGTGGAATAGTTTCCACCCGGAACACACCAAAAAATCTATTGTTTACAGCCAGGCTCTGAGGTATAACCGAATATGTTCTATTTCAGAGGACAGAGACAGACAACTTATGTCACTACGTAAAATATTCATATATCAGGGATATCATCCACGAATCGTTGATGATCAAATACACAGAGCAACTTTAAAATCTAGAGAGGAACTATTGAAGTACACCCCAAAGACTGAAAACAACAGAGTCCCAATAGTGGTCACCTACAACCCAAGATTAAAGACACTGAGGAAGATATCGAAAGTACTGCAACCGATACTTCATAAAGACAAACGCCTGAAAGAAGTTTTTCCTGATTTACCAATGCTTGCATTTAGACAACCTCCAAATCTGAGACAAATGATTATCAGAAGTGCATTATCTACACCAGAAACTCCAGGCACATTACCCTGCAATAACGCAAGATGTGAGACCTGCCCTTATATCTTGTGCACAAGCCAAATACAAATACCAAACTCACAGAAATATCATCAAATATCAGACCAATTTTCCTGTGAATCATCCAATGTTGTATACATTATACGCTGCATGAAATGCCCCTCAAGAGGAATCTATATAGGAGAAACAGGACAAAAACTGCGCACAAGAATGAACCATCACCGCTTTAAAATTAATGAGGGTAAAATGGACACACCAGTGGGCCAACACTTCTGTGAACCAGGACACAGCATGCAAGATCTAAAGTACTTATTCTTAAGGGTAACTTCAAAAATGAACAAGCAAGAAAGATTTCTGAGTACAAATTTATGAAAATGTTCAAGACATTAACAGAAGGTTTAAATTGTGGAATGGGATTCATGACTGCTTATGTAACATGATTAACTTGGCTTCACTATCTTCAGAAACCTGCTAAATTTCATGTTTGCTTGCATAAGCTCACTGGCTCCAGCCTGCTGATCACCTGACATCTAACTGCTAAACAGCAACCAGTACAACTGCCATCTTCATGCAGCTTCCCTGCATCAGTGTTTTACTACAGCTAACATCTAGAAATATGCCTGAAGAAGGGGACTAGATCCCAGAAAGCTTGCATTATTTAACTTTATCAGTTAGCCATTAAAAGGTATTACTTTTACAAGACTTTGTTTTTTTCTACCTACATATATAGTAAGTAATAGAAATCTGACAGAACCGACAGGTTTTGGACTAGCCCATCTCCTCATGGGGGTGCACAGGGATTTCTTTATTTTCAAAATGAATGGCAGTTGTTCCATCCAAATGCCCAAAAAATGTACGGAGAGCAGGGAGGTTGCTCAGCATCTTTGTATAAATCTTTTCAGGGAGTGTCTTTAATAAAGGCCATGCTGAGAATCCCCTATGGAGAGATGGACTAGCCCAAAACCTGTTGGTAATGTCAGATTTCTACTACTTACTGTAAATGCCAGGAACATAGGAGAGAAGTAATTTGTGGCTCATTTTACTCAGAAAGAAACGTAGTTCTTATTTGTATGTGTTTTAAATTTTAAGATTTTCGTGACAGTTCCTCTTTTAAAGAATGCTACTGTTCTAAGCTAGGAAAGGAACTTTCTTGCACTGGAAGTTGAAATGTCCCTTTACCTTAAACCTATGGGACCATTCAATGAATAGTGTTGATCATAATGGGTAATTTCATTTTTGTGGAATTTTGCATAATTTTTGGAACTACAATCCTGATTGTAATTATGATTTTGCAGGCAGTATTGATTTTGTGTAATTTTCACAATTATGTTCACAGAATTAACTTATGCATTTTTAACATATATATATATATATATATATATATATATATATATATATATATATATATATATATATATATATATATATATACTTATATACATATATATATATATATATATATATATATTTTATATATATATATATATATATATATATATTTTATATATATATATATATATATATATATATATATATATATATATATATATATATATTATATATATATATATATATATATATATATATATATATATATATATATATATATATATATATATATATATATACAGTGGTGTGAAAAACTATTTGCCCCCTTCCTGATTTCTTATTCTTTTGCATGTTTGGCACACTTAATTGTTTCTGCTCATCAAAAACCGTTACCTATTAGTCAAAGATAACATAATTGAACACAAAATGCAGTTTTAAATGATGGTTTTTATTATTTAGTGGGAAAAAAAACTCCAAATCTACATGGCCCTGTGTGAAAAAGTGATTGCCCCCCTTGTTTAAAAATAACTTAACTGTGGTTTATCACACCTGAGTTCAATTTCTGTAGTCACCCCCAGGCCTGATTACTGCCACACCTGTTTCAATCAAGAAATCACTTAAATGGGAGCTATCTGACACAGAGAAGTAGACAAAAAGCACCTCAAAAGCTAGATATCATGCCAAGATCCAAAGAAATTCAGGAACAAATGAGAACAAAAGTACTGTAATTGAGATCTATCAGTCTGGTAAAGGTTATAAAGCCATTTCTAAAGCTTTGGGACTCCAGCGAACCACAGTGAGAGCCATTATCCACAAATGGCAAAAACATGGAACAGTGATAAACCTTCCCAGGAGTGGCTGGCTGACCAAAATTACCCCAAGAGTGCAGAGAAAACTCATCCGAGAGGCCACAAAAGACCCCAGGACAACATCTAAAGAACTGCAGGCCTCACTTGCCTCAATTAAGGTCAGTGTTCATGACTCCACCATAAGAAAGAGACTGGGCAAAAACAGCCTGCATGGCAGATATCCAAGGCGCAAATCACTTTTAAGCAAAAAGAACAAAGGCTCGTCTCAATTTTGTTAAAAAACATGTCAATGGTTGCCAAGACTTTTGGGAAAATACCTTGTGGACCGACGAGACAAAAGTTGAACTTTTTGGAAGGTGCCTGTCCCGTTACATCTGGCATAGAAGTAACACAGCATTTCAGCAAAAGAACATCATACCAACAGTAAAATATGGTGGTGGTAGTGTGATGGTCTGGGGTTGTTTTGCTGCTTCAGGACCTGGAAGGCTTGCTGTGATAGATGGAACCATGAATTCTACTGTCTACTAAAAAATCCTGAAGGAGAATGTCCGGCCATCTGTTTGTCAACTCAAACTGAAGCGATCTTGGGTGCTGCAGCAGGACAATGACCCAAAACACAGCAGCAAATCCACCTCTGAATGGCTGAAGAAAAACAAAATGAAGACTTTGGAGTGGCCTAGTCAAAGTCCTGACCTGAATCCTATTGAGATGTTGTGGCATGACATTAAAAAGGCGGTTCATGCTAGAAAACCCTCAAATAAAGCTGAATTACAACAATTCTGCAAAGATGAGTGGGCCAAAAGTCCTCCAGAGCGCTGTAAAAGACTCGTTGCAAGTTATCTCAAACACTTGATTGCAGTTATTGCTGCTAAGGGTGGCCCAACCAGTTATTAGGTTCAGGGGGCAATTTTTTTCACACAGGGCCATGTAGGTTTTGAGGGTTTTTTTTCTCACTAAATAATAAAAAACATCATTTAAAACTGCATTTTGTGTTCAATTATGTTATCTTTGACTAATAGTTAATGGTTTTTGATGAGCAGAAACAATTAAGTGTGACAAACATGCAAAAGAATAAGAAATCAGGAAGGGGGCAAATAGTTTTTCACACCACTGTATATATATATATATATATATATATATATATATATATATATATATATATATATATATATATATATATATATATGCGAAAATGAATTTTTATCAAATACATCTCATGGGCATGAGAAAACACATTTTAGCCTTTCTGAGTATATATGAGAACATTTATTGCCATGCATGCAAAAGTTTGTTTTCGCTAAACACATTGAGGTTATTGGGCACAAGAAAAAACATTTTCCCCTAGATAAATATTTTGTGAATTTACACATTTTAATTATGACAACATGTGAAATTAATTGTGCAATAGTTGGACATTTTGCATCGTAGTTTTGAACTTTGTTCCAAATTCGTGCTCATCATTATTAACTACTTTCGCCTTTTGGATATTGCTATTACGTCCAAAAGGCTGCTGTTAATCTGTTGCGCGCGGCTATGCACTAATGCGCGTGATCGTGCTCCCGTGCCGCCGCTCGTTAGCCCAGAGATCAATGAATGGGAACACAGATTCCATTCATTGATCGAAGTCCCCATGAGAAAGACCGACAGGCTTCTTTCAGAAGCCGCAATCTTTCTAAAGAAAAAAAAATTCCCGTCCTCCCTTCACTCTCTCATTTACAGGACAAAATGTTTTGGCCAAACAGTAAAACTACATTTACACACCTTTTTTTTTTTTATTAAATAAATACAATTTATTACATTTAAAATTAGCAGTTTACCCCCCCCCCCCCCCACACACACACACACACAAAATACCCAAATAATTTTTTAATTAAAAAAAATACAATAAAAACAAAAAAAAAACTTTTTTAAATGCATGTAAAGAGGGAGCATTACTATTATTTTTTAAATTATAAGCTAAATAGTGAAGGACGCAAAACTATAAAAATGTTGACATCCATACGTGTACCGGCCAGCAAAACACCCTCCTCAAAAATCCCCCCCCCCCCCCTCCACACACACACACACACACACACACACACACACACACACACAAACACACTAACAAAGACATCATTATACTGAAACTTTTTGTACTTTTAGTTGCCAGTGGAATTTTTTGTACTTTTCATTTCATAAATTCGGGCAAGTGGCCATACACTTGCTATGGCCACTGCTTGAGATGTTGAGGTATATGTTTTTATCTGATATATGAGCCATCTTTTCAGGGATAAGCAAAAAGACAAATGATAAGCGCTCAAGGATGCACCTGAATTGTAAGCCATCAGAGGCAATGCAGAGCCCCCTAGGGCTAAATACATGCCTCTAATGCAAAACAGATGCAAAATTATGTGCTAAATTCTAATCTAAAAATTTGAGAGTGAATTTAAAACAGTATAGGCAGCTAGCCACTAGTATACTTACATTCAATTTTGCACAGTGGGAGACATGGCAGCGCTTTCAAACAAACCTCATACCTGAATGGTTTATCTGCAATGGTGAGCAGAGCTCCAGAAACTGGACTATATTACACACCCAGCATACACTGCAGGCAAAGAGAGGGAGGGGGATTAGTGATTAATCTGCACCAGTGGGCAGAGCTCCAGAAACTGGACTATATTACACACCCTGCATACACTATAGATCAAGGGGGGGTGTTAGCTTCAGTGATAATTAGTGCACAAATTATGACCTAATAGACTTCCCCACGGCGGTGACGTACCCCCTTGGGGAAGACCTACCTCTAACCTAGCAATAAAAACATAATTCCTCGTGCTGCTATTCATAAATGGTATACACATTTCATAAGACAAGCAAACAGACAAATGATAAGCGCTCAAGGATGCACCTGAATTGTAAGCCATCAGAGGCAATGCAGAGCCCCCTAGGGCTAAATACATGCCTCTAATGCAAAACAGATGCAAAATTATGTGCTAATCTCTAATCTAAAAATTTGAGAGTGAATTTAAAACAGTGAAGGCAGCTAGCCACTAGTATACTTACATTCAATTTTGCACAGTGGGAGACATGGCAGCGCTTTCAAACAACCCTCATACCTGAATGGTTTATCTGCAGTGGTGAGCAGAGCTCCAGAAACTGGACTATATTACACACCCAGCATACACTGCAGGCAAAGAGAGGGAGGGGGAAAATGATGATGTGAGCACATGAAAACAAGTCCTTTTTAATAAATATTTGTCAGTATTAATAATAATATTTAGAAAAATAATGATAAATAAAAAAAATAAGTCCTTAGCTATTGTGATTCACTTGTCTTATCTCAATTGTCATGTACAGTGATAGATGTATCTGTTCTCTAGAAAAATGATAACAATTTCATTGGTCATGGCTATGTCTATCAATGTATGATGTGTCTAATGCAGTTGTCTTTGGAACCTTGGAGCATAGTCACAAAAGCCGTTCAAATTGTTGTATAATATTACCGGTATGTGCGCCATTTACACAGCATGCATTGTTCAATTAGTGCAGCCCATGTTATGTATGTAATACTTTTGGGGCACACAAGTGAGCATTGTCTAGGTAACGTGGGCTGTGCTAACTGTGCAATGCACATGTGTAAGTACTGGTAAAATTGATGGCGCACAGCAAATTTAACAGTGGCTGGATGGTGTACTGGTTAAGGGCACTCCCTTGGCTTTGAGATGTGAGACCAGGGTTCAAATCCTGGCTAGGGTCAGTACCTATTCAATAAGGAGTTCAAGGCAAGACTCCCTAACATTGCAGGGTGGCTTTTTGAGCGCATCCCAGTGGCTGCAGCTCTTGAGTGCTTTGAGTCAGACAGGATAAAAGCACTATACAAATGTTCGGATTGTTAATGGACATCATGAATATGCCCACCTTAAAACATGCATCAGGCTCATTTGTTGCCACTAATCAGGCCTTAATTAATTCTACTTATACTTTAAAATCCTCAATTTTATGTAACCCAATTTTTTATTGTTTTTTAAAAAGTTTGTATTTTACACACTGTTATTTACTTTATATTTTATTAGAGATGTCCCGAACGGTTCACCGGCGAATGGTTCCAGGCGAACTTCCGAGGTTCGCGATTGCGGAGAACCGCAAACTTTTCCGGAAGTTCGGTTCGCCCACATAGTGCATCATGAGGGTCAACTTTGACCCTCTACATTTACAGTCAGCAGGCAATTAGGCTACACTCCCTCCTGGAGCCCCCCCCTTATAAAATGCAGGCAGCGTCAGGCATTAGACTCACTCGTGTGCCTGCAGTAATTAGAGAAGGGATAGCTGCTGCAGACTCTCATAGGGAAAAGCTTAGTTAGGCTCTTGCAGGCTTGTTAGCTTGCTCCTTGCTGATTCTTATTGCAAAAATAGCACCCCTAAACAGCTCTTTTGAGAGCTAATCTTGTTCTTGTGATCTATTTTTTTTTTTTTTTTTTGTGTGGCCCACTTGCATTATATACAGCCCTGTCAGTCAGTCGCAGCTGGCCTTTGGCCCCTTGGTGGTATAATTACTACTGTGCCAGGTGCACATTGTAATACCCATCACTGCATATACCTACTACCTGTTGTTCAGTTCAGTGCACCCACCTACCTACGTGAGCGCACGCAGTGTCACTGTGCCTGTCCGGTACCTGTCTGTGTGTGACAGATGCACATTGTAATACCCATCACTGCATATACCTATATAATAAGGTTCTTGCTTCATTGTGGACAGAGCAAATTTGATCAGCTGGACAGTCACTGTTGTTCTACCATTGAGCTACCACAGCCCGGCGACCATATGGGCTTGAAAACCGCCACGGCCTGCACTCTCGCCATGGTGCGCACCAGTCCAGCACGGCCGTCACAACACAAACAGCTGTTTGCGGTGCGTTACACAGTGAATTTGGTGTGTCAGTGTGAAGCAGTACTCTAATTGCACTCCCTGATTGATGTATACACATGCAAGATGTTTTAAAGCACTTTAGGCCTGCAATTTAGCATTCAATGGGATTTCTGCCCTTAAAACGCTGCTTTGCGTCAAATCCAGATTTTTCCCCGGGACTTTTGGCGTCTATCCCACTCCGCCATGCCCCCCTCCAGGTGTTAGACCCCATTGAAACATCTTTTCCATCACTTTTCTGGCCAGCATAAGTGTTTCTAGTTTTCAAGGTTCGCCTCCCCATTGAAGTCTATTGCGGTTCGCAAAAGCCGAACTTTTGTGGAAGTTCACGAACCGAAAATCGGAGGTTCGGGCCATCTCTATATTTTATACAATGTTATTAACTTTCTTTTTCATTAAAACCCCATTCATTATGTCCACATGAATGCTATCGTACTTTGCAGTGTGTTATCATACTTTGCAGTGTTTTTAGTACCGGACTTTTAGGTTCCTTTCAGTCCACTGAAAGCTTGACAGTATTAGGCTGCCATAACTTCACTGCATACCCCCAATCATAACGCAAACTTTCAAACTCAAAAGCTGTTTTGGTGAGGCTTCCACTTCAAATAATGCTCTTAGAGATGACTTTTGAAGAGATTACTTGACCTATTCCATTCCAGGCTTCTGTAATCTACTAAATGCCCTTATTTACAGTTTTGAGGGGTATATACATATTAAACCTGGAATTTAATATGGCCTCTCTGTTCATTTCAGTGAAAAAAAATGCTTCTAAATTTGTGCAATTAACATTTTTTTGCTGCATGCTGTATTTTCTGACAAACTAGTCAGGACAATAGGTAACCACTCTTTCTATAATGCTCTTGTCTATTCTTTTCTCCTCAGAACAGCATCAAGACAGGATAACAAGGAGGACCACTTCAATTTCCAGTCGAGTGTTGACATCTAGTGGTGAGGTTTGAGAAATGCAGGTTAATACATTCCTTACCAGAACAGATGTATGTTTTAATGTATTTAACAGATGGAGATGTATTTTTTTTTCAATGCTCTGTAATATATTTCAACAGAGCAATCATTAACGTCGTTCCAAATGAATTTCAGAGCGCATTCAACATAATCTGTAGTAACAACTCTTCATGTTTTGTAAACAATACCAGCTCTCTGGCCAACAAAGCCACATCCAAAGCCTTTGTTCTTAGAAGTCCCCTGCTTTCTTTTTTGCATCTTTGAAGCTGTTTAATATAACTACATGAGCAAATGTCTGCATCCTCTGGCGAAATGTTTGCCTGGTTTTTCTTCCCCCTTCTTTTTAGATACCTCTGGAAAGTGTCCCATTCTTTAGTGCACAGCCAGCAGATTGAATTTGCACTACAAAACATGTCCCGATTGTAGCAATTAGCTGAAATTTCCTGTTCTCTAGTTTATAAATTAAATTCAGTTGCAGCGAATGCCTCTGCAGTGAGGGAAGAGGGGTTATTTCTGAAGCCTATTGCACAGTATAGCCCTGTCACTGTTACATGTTAGATCATGCTAGGCTGAATAGGATACTGTAATATCCTGTGGTATTTATTGCACTTGTAATGAATTACTCACCTAGGATTTAAGTGCTAAAATTACAGTAGCTGGAGCTACATTGTGTTAGGAAAATGGCATATAAGCATTGAAGCATTGTGCTGTGAATGTTATCTGCTATGTGAAATACTGATGCTCAAATCACATTAGCTTTAAAGTGGAACTTCAGAATGAATATATATATATATATATATATATATATATATATATATATATATATATTCTACTGTATTTGCTTAAAAAAAAAACGGTGGGGGGGGGGGGGTAGCTTTTTTTAATTTATTGTTTTTATTTGTTTTTTTACATGGGTAGCCTGTAAGGTCCAGATCCAATCTAAGTTGTCTCCCAGGTGATATCCTCACATTTTATCAAAAGCGTTGATAAAAAAAAATTCTCCTGAGAGAAAGCGTAAGGGAAAGAGTGAATTGGATTGGGCCCTAAGGCTCTTATCATATGAATCTGTGGTGTGCTGAAAAGAACTTAGCAAGAGAGAGTGAGATTGCAATCAGCAAATGCACAAGCCTCATTTTCCGGTACAACTTCATTCTGAAGATAAAAACATCAGCAAGTCTAGAAATCTGAGTGCCAGGGCATCCTGCTGAACAAAATGCATGTCAGGGTGAAACAATATAGCTGTTTAGCAGTGGCGTTTGTGTTGTTGTGTCAGCTGTAGTTAAAAATAACTGACTGGGCTGTACAATTAACCGTCATCTAATAAACAACTAAAAACAACCAGTCAGGATGTAATAACTTCACATTTCTTTGCACATTAAAGGGGCACTACAGCGAAAAATTGTAAAATTTAAAATATGTGCAAACATATACAAAATAGAAGTACATTTTTTCCCAGAGTAAAATCTGACAGAAGTGACAGGTTTTGGACTAGTCCATCTCTTCATAGGGGATTCTCAGGGATTTATTTATTTTCAAAAGCACTTAGTGAATGGCAGTTGCTCTGTCCAACTGCCAAAAAACTGTGAAGGGAGCAGGAAAGCTGGCCAGCATCATTGTTTAAATATTTTTTAGGGAATATCTTTATAAAGAATAAAAGCCTTGCTGAGAATCCCCTTTGAAGAGATGGACTAGTCCAAAACCTGTCACTTCTGTCAGATTTCTACTGCCTACTGTAAGTGACAGCAACATAGGAGAAAAGTAATTTATGGCTCATTTTACTCTGGAAAAATGTACTTCTTATTTGTATATGTTTGCACATATTTTAAATTTTAAAATTTTTCGCTGTAGTGTCTCTTTAAGTACTAGAGAAATGATAGTCTGTTATAGACAGATTTTAATAATCCATCTTCATAGTCACTCATGCTGTCATCTGAAATCTATTTAATCCAAGTATTTATGTCGGCGAGTTATACAGGCAGGTATCTGAGCTATAGCTACCCATATTGCAAGGAAAGAATTCCAGGATGTGTCAGAACACTGTTTCCGTAGAGCTTGTATGTTCTCCACTTGTTTGTTTGACTTTTTTCAAGGCACTCTCAGGTTTCTTTGTAAACCCTACACCATACTAGTTCAGTGGTCCCCAATCCTGTCCTTGAGTCCCACAAACAGGGCATGTTTGGCAGGTAAGCTTGCCTGTGCACAAATTTGGTAAGTAGCGCCTGAGTAATTTGCATTAGCAACCTGCATGGAGTGGCTATTGACAGAACATGCACCACTGGCAGAACCGGATGATGGATTATTATTATTATTATTGATTAATAGAGCGCCATCATATTCCAAGGCGCTGTACAAATTACTATGTAGAGGCGACGAGAAAAACACAAACAGATCCGGGAGCCCACTCTGGTGCAATATCGTTAGTGTATATGGATAAGGTTCAAACAAGCAATATATATACTCACAAGTCTGGGTTGCAGCAAAGGCAACCACTTGTGTTCGCAGGTGGAGAAGTACCGTCTCCACTCGGCCTTGCGCTTCCCAGCTGGTCGCTGCTCCTGGTGAAAAATGATTTTTTGTCGGGAAGCTTGACTCAAATCACCCTCGATATAGAGTGTATATGAGGGAAGGAAACTACTTAAGAACGGGATAGGAGGCGCCCGGTCTAGGAAGCGTCACAGTATAAGTTATTACTGTAATGGATGGTTATTCCAATCACTATCTCATATGGAATAATAAAATAGTCCTACCTCACAGGTGTATGGCAGGACAAAAGGGCTCAAAGGAGTCACGATTAAACATTCGGGCTTTTTTATTATTTTGACAATTGATGCACTTCGACAACGCGTTTCTCGGCTCAACGCCGCTTCTTCAGGTCAATACAAGTGCCTTTAAAAACAAATGGCGACTCTCAGATAACGTTATCACAGTATGCATCTAAATATCATAAATCATAAAACAATTTAAGTAAAACAGTGTCAAGCCATACTATCCTGACTGTACAAGAAATAAAATGATTACACTAACTCATACACATAAAATGATAAGTGATATAATAAGTCCATCTGTAAAAAGATATATGACATCAATAGATAAATAGATAAATAAATAAATAAATAAATGAATAAGATCTTATAATACTATGCTCACTCTGGTACATGTGTGTTTCCATGACCAATAGACCTACACGCACATTTGTATATATATACAGATGTGTGTATATGTGCATGGGTGCCAGTTCTATTGGTCATGGAAACACACATGTACCAGAGTGAGCATAGTATTATAAGATCTTATTCATTTATTTATTTATTTATTTATCTATTTATCTATTGATGTCATATATCTTTTTACAGATGGACTTATTATATCACTTATCATTTTATGTGTATGAGTTAGTGTAATCATTTTATTTCTTGTACAGTCAGGATAGTATGGCTTGACACTGTTTTACTTAAATTGTTTTATGATTTATGATATTTAGATGCATACTGTGATAACGTTATCTGAGAGTCGCCATTTGTTTTTAAAGGCACTTGTATTGACCTGAAGAAGCGGCGTTGAGCCGAGAAACGCGTTGTCGAAGTGCATCAATTGTCAAAATAATAAAAAAGCCCGAATGTTTAATCGTGACTCCTTTGAGCCCTTTTGTCCTGCCATACACCTGTGAGGTAGGACTATTTTATTATTCCATATGAGATAGTGATTGGAATAACCATCCATTACAGTAATAACTTATACTGTGACGCTTCCTAGACCGGGCGCCTCCTATCCCGTTCTTAAGCTGTACAAATTAAGATGGTAAACAGAACACCAGTAGGGTATTTAATACCTACCAAATAAAATGTACATAGTGTTATTAAATTGTGAGCCGCACTGAGACACATTCATTTTATGATGTAATTCTGAAAGCTCTGCAGAAAATGTCAGTGTTATATAAAATAAACAACAGTAACAAAATAATAAAATAATGCACCAAATGCTCAAAAATTCTATATATTACTTCTTTATACATTACCATACTATGACTATTGCTGGCTTACTGAACGGCTCTACCTGTTCAGTAAGCCAGAACCTATTCAGTAGGAGACCTTGGGCAAGTCTCCTCAACATTGCTACTGTCTAAAGAGCGCGTCCTAGTGGCTGCAGCTCTGTCGCTTGGAGTCCACCAGGAGAAAAGCGCAATATAAATGTTCTGTGTCTGTCTGTCTGTCTACTATGCATTACAATACCATTACTATACTATACATTACTGGATATGGTTTAATCTTCATCTGGGTTCAATTATCATTTTTATTATAACACACAGCTAGTTTAAACTCACTAGAATCCCAGTTCCTTTGACCAGAGCCTTTTTTAATGCACAGATTTCTACAAGTAGTTATGCCTCTGATAAATTATAACAGCTAGTTATCAGTTGGTAGTCTGTCTGTAGTTTCTTGCTATGTTTTTGAAAATAATCTGAATTTGCACATATATTGAGCCTAATGCAGTCGATGATTATAACTGAAAATACTGTATTCATTTTTCTCTGTTTAAGGTGTGTGGACTGGAGCCCTGTATGTATTACATGTTTCTGCAAGCTACCATTATTTTACCCCACAGATGCGGTCTGTTGTTTCCAGTGCTTTCTTTTTTCTGCAGCAGAGTTGTGATGCCATCTAGTGGTAAATAACTGAATCTGACTGTTGGCTAAGTGTGCAGCACAATGCCAGTGTTTAGCACTGGCAAGGATGTTCCATTGTGAAGCTCTGGAAGACACTCCTTCACAGCATGATCCTAATAAAGAGTAAAATCCAGACAGAGTCTGTCTGTCTATAAATCTCTGATTCCTAGTTAGGCACTGCTGGCTCTCATCCACCTGATTTCCTTGTGATTTATTATGTGTTATGCCATGTATATGAGAATCAGGTTTACAGTAGAGTTACATTTACAATAAGGTCTGCCTGCAGAGTGCTACTGCTAAGATGGTACATTGTATCCTTTCATCTTGACAGGGCTCTTGTACAGGAGTGTCGTAAGATCTTTAAAGACTGGAATGATTTAGTTTGCCCCATGTCTAGCTGGTAAAGCCACTATGCATGCGTTAGCCAATGAGCAGGATAAGGTGTTTAGCTACATTTTGTATCAAACATGCCACAGGCCATCACTAACACATTACACACAGAGCTACGTGCAAATAGCAAAAACGCATCCATTTAAAAGCTGCATAGGCAGGAGGTTTTTTTATTGACTTTAAATGTACTTTTTTTTCAGAAGTTGTGCTGCAAACAGAATTCCATTTTTATAAGATGCCAGTTAATGTTATCTTTGAATGCAGGGAAATGTTAATTTCATTTATTTTCAGAATTTCTATAGCGCTGACATTACATCCAGATTTACATGGAATCTTACCCTTCACATCTGCTCCTTTATCCAAAGGAACTCACAATCTATTGTACAAACCACATATAGACACACTACAAGGAGCCACCATACATGAAGCAATTTTTCTGGCAGATTTCAGACAGTTTGTTGAGCCAAGGCATGTTGTTCAGTGTTTGGTTTCTGAAAACATTTAGCAGCTGCACTGTGTGCTGCTATAACAGGTATAAATATACAGGGGCAGCAATGCCATCAATTTCCTATTATGTTTGATCTAAAAACGAATTACTATGTGGAGTATCGACTTGAATAGGTCAGTTGCATGATTGGGCCATTTCCGCCAAAGTATGTTCCCTGCACGCATAAATTCTACAGATCTTTTTGTGAATACAGTACACTCCACTGAGAGTTAAATATTGGGGCATGGACAATCAATGGCTAGCAAGTCATTTGTAAGCCTTAAAGAGGAACTGTCGCGAAAATCTTACAATTTAAAGTACATACAAATAAGAAGTACATTTCTCCCAGAGTAAAATGAGCCATACAATACTTTTCTCCTATGTTGCTGTCACTTACAGTAGGTGGTAGAAATCTGACATTACCGACAGGTTTTGGGGTAGTCCATCACTTCATGGGGGATTCTCAGCATGGCCTTTATTATTTATAAAGACATTCCCTGAAAATGATTAATACAAATATGCTGGCCAGCCTTCCTGCTTGCTGCACACTATTTTGGCAGTTGGACGGAGCAACTTCCATTCAATAAGTGCTTTAAAAAAAAAAAAGAAAACCCTGAGAACCCCCCTACGAGAAGATGGGCTAGTCCAAAATCTGTTGGTAATGTCAGATTTCTGCTACTTACTGTAAGTGACAGCAACATAGGAAAAAAGTAGTTTATGGCTCATTTCACTCTTGGAGAAATGTACTTCTTATTTGTATGTGTTTTAAATTTTAAGATTTTCACGACAGTTCCTTTTTACATATCTAAGACCATTGAACAAAATATGTGTTGTCATTGGTAGAGCACCTGAACTACTGTTTGGATAACCCTTTTGGGATCGTATGGTTCTGGCCCCTTTAAGGACCAGAGCCAGATTTTCTCTGTTTGATCCAGCAATCACTGTTATTGGCTCACAGCTAATCTCAAGGTCAGGAGCTAATGAAATTGCCTCCTGATCAAGATACGCGAGCTCTGCTGTCACTGTGACAGCAGAGTGAGTGGGCTGATGTGTTGCCGGATCTGTGAGAGCAACGGGAGCAACATGAGTGCAGCAACACAGAAGTTGAAGTCCCGTGTATTGGCAGAGCTTGTTTTTGTGTAAATTATTTGCTAATTAAATTTCAAATACAAAAAAAAAATATTTATGTATCTTGTAAGGCAGCTGATCTTATAAGCTACTTAATCCTGCGATATAGACCTGAAGAGCTGCAACCTGCAGTTTTTTCATACAAGCTGTGTCCGCAACTCTCACTCTCTTGAAATATGAACAGCATGATGCTGCTGAGCCAGCACACACAGCTTGTTGTTGAATCCTTCAGCTGGGCTGCTCCACAACACATGATCAGATTTTTAGAATAGGATTGTCAGCTACAAAAAAACTCATGTGATACAAAATATAACATACAGACATAGCAGGATTATGCCTAGAGCCAGCTGAAGCTAAAAAGGTGTTTGAATATGACAAGCTCTGCCCCGGTTAAAGAGGAATTTTAACCCAGGATTAAACTTCATCTCAATCAGTAGCAAATACCCTTTTCCCATGGCAAATATTTACTTTTTCTGAAATAGATCATCAAGGACATAGACAGATTTCTCTCTGATCTAATCTGATCGGAGTGAGATCTGTTTGCCACCATAAACCGCAGGCCAATTCCTGACCTATTTCACAATGAAATCTTTTGACACTTGACCTTGTGACACCACCTTGTTGCTTCATCGCACCCCTCCCCGTAACCACATGCCTTGATAAAGGGGGACCCTGCGCGGCCCCCGAAACAATTGTTGGTCTATCTTGTGGAAACTGGCACAATAAATATTATGTGCTTTTGAGACTGGTGTGCTGACGATCCTTGCAACTTGCACTCCTCCCACTGTCCCTCCTAGTGTACATGTACCTTCACACACTACACACGCACGCACGCACGCACGCACACACACACACACACACACACACACCAGGCTTTTGGCGGCACCAAGATGTATGGCCACCTTAAGACCTCAAATCTTCTGTACCTGTGATGTCTTACGATGTAAATGTTGACACTCTGCATACTAATCTATTACATGATGTAGTTAGATCTGTGCCCAAAAAAATGGGCTTTAATCTTCCAGAAAATTTGAAGCATTTGAAGTAGTAAAAATGTTTCTGTACCATGTTAGCCAAACAAATTATGTAGGTAGAAAAAAAAACAAAGTCTTGTAAAAGTAATACCTTTTAATGGCTAACTGATAAAGTTAAATATATGCAAGGTTTCTGGGATCTAGTCCCCTTCTTCAGGCATATTTCCTGATGTTAGCAAACTACATCAAACTACATCAGTTATCAAACTACATCAGTGTTTTGCTTCAGCTAATATCAGGAAATATGCCTAAAAAGGAGACTAGATCCCAGAAAGCTTGCATATATTTAAAGGGAAGGTCCAAGCAAAATAAAAAAATGAGTTTCACTTACCTTCTACCAGTCTCATGCAGCCATCCTGTGCCCTTGTAGTCACTCACTGCTGCTCCAGTCCCCCGCTGTCAGCTTGCCGACCTCGGAGGTCAGCGGGCCGCATTGCGTACATTTTTACGCATTACCGCTAGTACAGGAACATTAACACATAAATTTTTACGCGTTAGTGGTGCAACGCGTAAAAATTTACGCATTGAACCACTAATGCGTAAACATGTATGTGTTAATGTTCCTGCACTAGCGGGAATGCGTAAAAATGTATGCAATGCGGCCCGCCGACGGAGGTCGGCAAGCTGCCAGCAGGGGACTGGAGCAGCAGTGAGTGACTACGAGGGCACAGGATGGCTGCATGGGGCTGGTAGAAGCCTCAGGTAAGTGAAACTGTTTTTTTTTATTTCGCTTGGACCTTCCCTTTAACTTTATCAGTTAGCCATTAAAAGGTATTACTTTTCCAAGCATTTTGGACAATCTGGAGGCGCACACAGCAGAAATCCAGGCAAGCACAGGGAGAGTATACAGTCCCCAAGCAGACAGTGTACATGGTGAGACTTAAATACAGAGCCCATTATTCGCATAACTCTTATTTTATTGTCTTCTGTAAAAGGCATTATGAGGAAAATGAATGTTCAAAAAAATGTGGAAGTACAGATATCTATAGAGAAATGAAATGCTTGACATATATAGTATGTGTGGAGCATATTGTTGTTTGACAGCTGCCATTTAAGGCTGAATGGAGATTACAAGTGGCAGATGGCTGTATTCATCTACTGGATTACTCTCCAGTGTGTATTGTATATATTTAAAGGGCATTATACGTAGGTATCTATTCATATACACATACATAAGCATCTGATTATCTCATACAAAGTAAACACTAAAATTAACTGACATGATGACTCATCTAAAATAATTTATTCTTGTTTTTAAGTACTTGAACTGTTAGCAAACCTGCTCATTAATGTTAACATGATAATAAGACACTGGTGCTGAAGGGGAACCCTACTTAAAATGTAGGGGGGAAAAAAACATGTTGGGGCAATATACTGTATATCTGTAAAGTTAACACGGGATGAAACTCAACAGTAACTGAAAAAAAGTTTTAAAATATAATCCAATAAGAAAATACTTACTTAGTATACCTATCCTGTTGATTTTATAAATTTAGTGCTAAATAAAGGGGGAATGTGATATGAATATTTCTACTGGTTTCCATCTTTACTCTTTCTCTGTGATGCCAAAAGTGACATCAGTTCTGCCCTTTTCTTCTTCTTCTTCTTTTTCTTCTTTTTTGCAACCCAGCTCAGTGTTCATTTTCCCTCTTTAGTGTCAAAGCTTACCTTTCCACCACAGCAAATATCATCTAGACAACGGACTTACATCACTGTGTAAACTCTTTAAAGGCAGCAAGAAATCAGTTACCTTCTAGTCACAGATCTTTATATTATCCAAAATAGGAATCTTTTTGTTATTTGCATTATGAGATACGCTTTTAAGATAAAAAAAAACAAAAAACACTTCCCACAGTTCCGCTAGCACCGCACATTTCCTGCAGCAGAGATGTGGCGAACTGTTCGCCCGGCGAACATCTCTGGAGCCCTTACTACTTCCGGGTCGCACTGACCCGGAGTAGTACGCCTGCGCTGCCCGGCTGAGCGCGTCCTAGATCGCGCTCCTGTTGCCGGGCACTCTCTGCGCATGAGCGTGACGTGACGTCACGCACACGCGCAGAAAGTGCCTGGCAACAGGAGCGCGATCTAGGACGCGCTCCGCCGGGCAGCGCAGGCGTACTATTCCGGATCAGTGCGACACGGAAGTAGTAAGAGCCCCAAGGATTTAGAGATGTTCGCCACATCTCTATCCTGCAGTTAGCCAAAGGCCCCAACACCAATTATACATAAATAAATAAATGAATTGGCGGCATATAGGGACCTATTTTAGAAAAGAATGGGAGGTTTGCATAATTTTTTGGGGCACTAACTATTTTTAGCAATTTTTGGATGTTGCAACCATTATTAAGACTAGGTAGGTTTTTTTCATCTCTCTCGTATCTCTTCTATTTTCTTGCAGAAGGTGATGATGAAAATTCTGAATGGCTGCTCTTCCTGTGTTGGAATTATAACAGGAGTGAGCTACAGAGGGACAGAGGTACCCAGACAGTTGCAATAAAAGTTGGAGAAAAACTGAAGCAGTTTACCAGATCAACCACTCAGGTTTCAGCTTTTGAATGAAATTTGTACTGGCAAGCTACTCCACTTTAGCTCTGTTTTTCTTTGTATCTGCATTGGTCAATCAGCTTCACTGATTCCATCCTGTCTGGTGTTATCCAATTGCCACAACAGCCATAACTGCCATCAGCCAATGAGGTGCACATGGTGTCCTTCCTCACACTATCCGCAAAGTGCCAGTACTCAGCATGTTCTTGATTGAGGGTGAAATATTAGCCTATTGCAGGAGGTTGGCGCAGAAAGAATTCTCCCTTCCAACAGTCTTGAGCTAGAATGATGATGTCATCAGTATACAAAACCATTTTAGGCTATTTCTAAAATGTAATTGTAATTAGAGGAGGGTCTGGAATGTATATGGGCAGTTTTTCGGAGCGTACCTCCTAAGTAATTGATGGAGGCTTTCTCCATCCACCTCCACCTTGCTGTTCTAGTGCTGGGACCCCCCTGAACCTCTTGGTGAAGAGGGGCATGTGGCCCACATATCTGCCCGTGAATGAGTGCAGCACCACTGCACGGGACACCTCACACCTGCACAGTATTCCCTGTGTCATTCCACTTTACTACCCATAACTTCATTTATCGGCCTATTTATTTGATTGCCTCGTATGTTTGGATCTTATTAACATTTGCTAACATTTTATGTAAATGTCATGTTAACCACTTAAGCCCTAGGGGGTTGAATTTTTTTTACATCCGAGCAACTTTCACCCCCCATTCATTTGCCAATATCTTTATCACTACTCATCACAATTAATTGATCTATATCTTGTTTTTTCCGCCACCAATTAGGCTTTCTGTGGGTGGTATATTTTGCTAAGAGCCACTTTACTGTAAATGCATTTTAACAGGAAGAATAAGAAAAAAATGGAAAAAATTCATTATTTTTCAGTTTTCAGCCATTATAGTTTTAAAATAATACATGCCTCCATAATTAAAACTCACGTATTGTATTTGCCCATATGCCCCGGGTATTTCACCGTTAAAATTATGTCCCTATCACAATGTATGGCGACAATATTTTATTTGGAAATAAAGGTGCATTTTTTCCGTTTTGCGTCCATCACTGTTTAGAAGCCCATAATTTATTAAATCATATTGATATACTCCTTTGACATGCATATTTAAAAAGTTCAGAACCTTAGGTAACTATTTATGGGTTTTTTTTTTATTATTGTAATTTTTTTTTTTTTATTTAAACTTGTATGTGGGTATTTTTTGGTGTGGGAGGTAAACAGGTTTTTTTTTAATATATTTATATGTTTATTTTTAAAACTTTTTTTTTTAGGTGTAATTTGCTATTTGGCCACAAGATGGCCAGAATCGAAAAGTCCTGGGAGCGATCGATCTCGCTCCCAGGCAGAAGAAAGGAGACCAGAGCTCAGAAAAGCCGCAGCGTCTGAAGAGACGCTGTCGGCTTTTCTCCGGGGGGGTCCGATCAGCGAAAGGGATTTATAATCCCTTTCACTGATCGGTGGGCTAGCGGCCAGCAGCGGGGGCGCGCACGGGGGGGCCCGCGGGAGCGCGCGCGACCCGCGGGAGTGCGCGCAGCCCAACTGGACGAGAAATCTCGTCCAGTTGGGCTTAAGTGGTTAATAGCCTCATTACAAATAAATAGAAATAAAAGTTGAGATGTTCAATACTTCTACTCCCTTCTGTATCTGCTTTATGAGAAATTACACCTCCTGGCTCCGAAACCAGGCGCCTCATAGCAACAATGTAATGCTGCGCGGGGCGCATAAGGGTAATTCGGGCTCTGGCGGATGCTGGAGCCCTAATCATATCTGCCTCCAAGTTGCAACAACTCGGAGGGGGAATAGTATTTAACATCGCTGGGAAGTTTTGCGGCGGCATGAAAAGCCGTCATTCGGCTCTCCCGGTGCCCAACTTACCGGCGGCGCATACGTGCGGATGCAGGAAAAGGGGTCATTTGGTAATACAATCTACAAAGCTCCTGCTTTTCTGAAAATGTGCTGGCGAGTGGTATGACTTTAAGAAAATAAATAATAAAAAAATCAAGCAGTTTAGCTGCAAAATAAAGTTTTTGGGGGAAAAAATTCCATTTAAATGGAGAAATGTTATCTCACTCTGCTCTAGTAGGCCTATGTCCAGTGTTTCTCTTTCTGCACTTGCCTTACCTATATTGTTTTTACAATGTACATTTTATCTGCTGGCAGCTACTAGAAATACATGATTCCACAGTAAAGTATATCATATGATTTCTTGTTTTATTTGGCATTCATGATAGTGCGCATTATTATTGTTTGCCAGTTTGTTTTTCTCAAATACAATTTTGTAAACATGATTAAAAGCTTATAAACAGACTAACACATCTTGTCTTGAATCGCGTGTAAATTCTGGATCATACCTGTTACACTGCAATAATACACTTTATCAATATAGGAAATGCAAAAACGCGAAAGGGGCTGAAATAATTATTGTAGTTCTCACCATGCCAGTGCAAATAATCATTGGACTTATCTGTTCTGTTTATATCTTACGTTTATCAACCCTCGCTTAAAGCAGAACTATTGCATATACCTTTGTTTTTAAGAAAGCAAAATTATATTTAGCGTTGTTTTTTAGTAAGTGGGCTATTGATCTCTTTTAGCTCCTTTACTTTCCTAATGCTTCTGGGTCACCATGAATTATCTGGGTATTCTGTAATGTTTATTAACAAACCCTTTCTAATGGTTGAGATTTTAAGAAAAAATGTCTTCATTTTCTTTAAAACAAATGACCAGCACACTTCAGTTTTATGAATAACAACTAGGTGGCAGCACCGGTTTGGCTGTGAACTAAATATGTGCACCTAGAGACATTTGTGGACAGGACTTAAAGAAACAGTAGACATATATTACAAGCCCGTGAACAGAAAATAGCTTTCAATGATATTCATTCGTAAGCATTCAAAACGTTTAAAGTGGTTGTATCCTAGATACTTTAGTTTGCCAAACTGGCCAATATTCTTGTTTGGCTTACCATCAGCACAGAAAGTGATAGAAAACACAATCGAATCAGATGAGGACTCACTCACTCTGCTAGGTTGTATTTTAAACATTTTTTTTTTACTTATGTATTGATTATGCTGCATGAACATTGGCTTAGCTGCATCAGCTGTAATCCACCATTGTATTGTATTGTTATCTGTTATATAACTGTATTGTTTATATTGCATTGTTATAACTTGTATGCTGTTGTACAGAGCCACAGAAGATGCTGGGGATATATAAATCACGAATAATAATCATTTCATTATCACGTACACTTTTTTTAGCTAATTTTTTGCAACATAGGGCTACCTACATGGCACTATTTTAACAATAGGCGCAGGATAGTGTGCAGGTTAAAGACATTACCTTTGACACAGGTGACCAGGGTTTAAATCCTGGCCGCAGCCAGTTATTCATTCAGTAAGTAGTCCTTGTGCAAAACCCACTAATGCTTCATGGTGGCCTATTGAGGGCCCCCCTGGAGCCCTTAGTGGTTGCAGCTCTCAAGCCCTTTGAGTCCAACAGAAGCAAAGTGCTATACAAATGTTAAAATATTAATGTAAGACACCGTTGACACGTTCTGTGCTTATGTGTATGTGGAGAAGGGATAATTTTCACACATCTGAGATCATATCTAAAAATACCAAAGCATGTTGTAAGCAAGGGAAAAATAATATATGAAGATTACTTACAATATCTGATATTTTTACTGAAAACATGCTCAAGTGTGGCAACACTGGGACACACGTAAGCCATGTTTGCCTTGCAAGTTTTTCAAATGCAGCATGTTTTGTGCTTAATTTTGATTTTGCAATGACAGTGGCAAGCAAAGGACGAATGCAGTGTATTTGCATTTTGAACTTGCATATCATTGTGTTCCACATACACAAGACCTTAAAGTGTAACTCCGGGCAAAAATTTAAACATGTATGTGTGTAGAAGTCACACACATTGTGCATGTTTATTTCTATTACTGAAAGCAGTTTTGACACTGCTGCACTGGCCTGCCTTCACACAAATGGCACATAAGATTGCTGTTTTCTAGTACCCTCATCTTCCTTGATGCTATATCAAGTAAGAAAAAAACATGGGTACATGCAGACAATGGTACACAAAAGCACACATGTTGCAGTGACTTATATCAGGCATAAAAAAACAATTGCCATGTATCCAGAGGTAGAGAGTTTTTGAATCCCGTTTTCCAAAAAGCAGCGGACGGTTATGGGCTAAAGGGAATGGCATAGGTTGCATTGTCTGAACAGGTGATTTTTGGGATTGCAGTTCAAAGGGATTCACAAGAAAGACAGCGTGTCCCTAAGTGGACAAGTGCTCAGCTGTGGCCATCTCTGCCACCCACAAAGGATGATGGGAAATATGCAAATGTACAAAGAAAATTTAGGTAACATAGTGGTTGTAGTGGTTTATTTGACACAGAGACTGTTCATGTAATTCAATGGGGTCCAAATGAATTCCTAAGCTTTAAAGCAGACCTGTACTTCCAAACTGTGATAAAAATCAGTGACATTACACAACATGTGGTCAGATGTGTTTACTTCTTTAAACTGCCCTTTTCTATTGCTCCGCCCCTTTTGCACTCTCCCTACTGTTCCCACAAACTTGCATCCACTGTGATTCACAACCTACTGAAATTAGAGTGATCATGGGGTTTAGGAAACCCTGTCTACATCAGTAATGATGTGGGGGATTTCACATAATTACTGATCTAAGGGCTGTGATGAATGCTGTGGTGCTTCATGCAGTAGGAAAGGACAAGGAAGGAATTTGCAATTTTGAAGTGCCTATACCCTAATACATTTTGGTGGTAAAGCAATATCCATAAATTGTATAAGAAAAAGCATTTCTGCATATAAATTATGTCAGCATTCTTAGTCTGTTTTAAGACCCATGCGCACACGCATACCTCACAATCTTGTTAGGAGGACTGGTTTCTTTTACAATAAAGTTTATTTTAAGTTTTATGGTTATTTAAGAGGATAACAGAATAATAACTGATGAACATTAACAATGCTGTCCATTTAATAAGAAAATATTGGTGAATGTTTACTTGTGCTATATATCTTTTCTCTGAGGTTTGGTTTCATTTAATTTTGTTGACACTAATTGTTATAGTTTTGATTACCGTGCCTTAAATGTAAAACGCAGCATAAGGTAAGGATAGTTTATGTGTATTTGCTTGAGCATAGTTTAAAAAAAAAAAACCTTATCCCAATAATTAGATATCCCATGAATCCAGAGGGGATCTATCAGCACTGCCAAATCACATTACTATCCTTATTAAAATGCTGCCATTGCTTGCTATTAATATACTTTGAGGGCCTGCACACATGTCCAACTAATGTCGCTCATCTGGGATCAGGAGCTGATCTCCTTGGGCAACATTGCAGGGCCGGGCTGAACACATGTGTGTCACCTGTGTAGCTGACGATGCACTGTGTCGCTATGCTGGCGGGGGGGGGGGGGGGTGACAAAGAGCAACGCATGCGTGACATTACACGGCAGTAGGGGGAATGGCGTAAACAATGGGATCAGCAGGGGGATCAGCGTTGCTGGGGTTGGGTAGATCTGTCTGGTGGATTTCTCACGGGTTTGGCATTGAGGGTCATCAGGTGCAGTACACTTGCCTGATTGTCACCTGAGGTGGTCTTTATCGGCCACCTCAGTCTGTGTACGAAGTTTAAGAAAATGTTCCTGAGCTTCACTTTCTTCTCTAAACATAAAAACAATTCAAAGTTGAATAAGATGCATATGAGAATAGAGAATAATTTTCAAAGCAGGAACTGTCTTCATGAACAGTCTATTGTTTTTAATCAAGTGGACCATATTAAATAAGGCAGAATAAACTGTGAAATAAATAGCCGAAAAGCATGAAGTGTAGCCTGCATGTTTAGGCAAAAGGTGTAAGTCTTTAGAAATAAGATTTGAGCATTAACATGCATAGGAGGAGGCTGTGTCTCCCCTTCCTTTTAGAGCCATGCCCCCTTTATTAGTGGTAGTAGGACCGGTGAGGGGAAAACTTCCTAAGCTTTGGTTGCCGAGAAAGTTAGCACATCTACAGAGCGTAGCAAGTGTTGCTTACTCCTAACGCACCACATTTTTTAAATTTTCTGGGCAATAAACTTTGGTAATTTCCAGTAATATCTGGCACGGCACCAAAGCATACAGCAATGTTTTTGAATCAACTTCCATGTTTGTAAAACTTTTACTTAGCTAACATGCCTGATTTCAAATTCAGTGTTTGGATCATGAAACGCAGACATGCTATCCCACTCTCAGTCTGTGCACCCAGTGAAATGAAAGTGGGGTACAACACAGACACTCTTCTTATTTCTTTATATGTATGTCATCACTTATTATACTGCACTGTAAAGTAACTTAACCAACTAACAGGGATGCCTTATAGCAAAACAACAGAATTGTAATGTTTTAGTTATGGATGTAAAATGCATTGCAATGGTAAGATTTGATAAGATTATCTTCTTAAAGTTGTGTACTTTCACATCCATAACTAAAACATTAAAATTCTGTTGTTTTGCTATAAGGCATCCCTTCCTTTCAATGGGTGCACAGACTCCTTTACCCCAGCTACACCTTCTGTGAAGGCTTACACCTGTTTACTGGCCCCTATGTTGTCATTAGTATCTCAGTGATAGGCAGCATTACTCCTACCACAGTATTTCCTAGGCAAGCTGTGGGAGCTTAATCTATCATATTCATACAGGACGCCTTGACTTATGTGTAGCCACAAACGGAGTGAAGCATGGTGGAATGAGATAGCAACACCCCACCTGATTGAATAAGTGGGGGGATAAGCGAAGATCCTCATCACCCACAACTTTACACTACTGTTCAATCATATGTGGTTATGCACAAAAGTATTGCGACAAATGAGCCTTCATTGTTTGCTTTTTAAGACATTTGTCCTCACAAGTGGGGGTATTAATAATCAGACACCCACCATATGTGAACTTTTATAACTACCGTTGTAATTATGTTCTTTGGTACTTATGTGGCCTGAACCCTATGGGCAAAGTGTAGTATCGTAATTAGCCAGCTCTCAATAGTAGAATGTTGGCAGTATTGCTCAAAATGTACTTGAGGCGTCACCTGGTGCTTTTTTTTATGTATGTTGTGCTCTCTGCTTCTCTGACTGCCATGTTAGATTTGAATAACTAAGTAGTGGGGAAAAATCTGGGTTTTGCTATGAATAAGGTTCCACAACCCTACTAGGCCCCGAAGGTGATGACCTTTCCTTCCTTTCAGACATTTAATAAAAAAGTAAATAACTGAATTTTCCACAACAGCCTTGGCCCAAATCCAAGAAGGGTACCAGATTTCAAGCTGATACCATTTACTATGAATGGTTATAGGGATGCCCCAGCTAGAACAGTGTAAGTACG
Source organism: Hyperolius riggenbachi (assembly GCF_040937935.1). NCBI lineage: Eukaryota > Metazoa > Chordata > Amphibia > Anura > Hyperoliidae > Hyperolius > Hyperolius riggenbachi. Next base: position 226,572,969 of record NC_090646.1, read on the forward strand.
TGACAGAGGCTGTACAGCAGAGGGGTCCATGTATCCAGATAAAATCCTGAGGAATACTGCATGAAATCATACATTTTCCAAAATATTGTGAGAATCTGTCTTGTCTTATGTTTTTTCAAGATATTATTTGAAAGCATTGATTTTTTTTTAATTTTTACTTTTGTATGCCTAGATTAAGCCCATTTTGGGTGTGGGGTGGCGGTGGGGAGATATCAAAATTCCACCCTAATTCACCTCTCCCTTCCAGGCCCAGTAGCACATGTATTGGTATTTATCCTTACCTACTGTTTAGGGATACATGGAGATGTTAAACCCATTTTCCATGATGGGAGAGGGTGCTTGTAACGATTGGTGTAGCACACAGACGTCTGATTATTGTGTGATCTGCAGAATCACCAATAATACAGACTCTATACCTGATTATGTGGTGATCTGCAGTATCACCAATAATGCAAGTATAGACGGCTGAGAAACAGAGGTGTAAAGTGTTTGGTGCAACAGTAGATTAAATGGATAGACATCTCCAGAGAAGCTGGTGAGTACTATCTGAAACAACAGTGCTAGACCTCACCAGGGGAGCTGGTGGGTACTAGCTGCAATAACAGTGCTAGCCCTCACTAGGGGAGCTGGTGGGTACTAGCTGCAACAAGAGTGACAACAAAGTTTGGCTAAACCTTACCAGGGGAGCTGGTAAGGTACTATCAGTCACATGAGCTGTATAACTGAAACTAAACCTCACCAGAGGAGCTGGTGGGTATTTTAATCAATAGAGCACCTCACCAGTGGCAAGGGCCCACAGGTGAGTAGAGAGGTCAGACAAGCAAGGTTTGGCAACTGAGAGGCGAATACAGTACAGAAACGTAAGGCAGAAGACTAGTGAGTTATCAGGCAGAGATTCAGCAACTAAGGTCATATAGGCAGAAGTACAGAATCGATGTGCAATAGCAAGGTCAGAGTATAGCCAGAATCATACACAGGTAATCAGTAATACAATAACAATAGTCCTAGTCTTGTGTGAAATTCCTGGTTTCCTCCCAGATCAAAGCACACCGGATACTAGTCTAAGGTCTGAGCGCTAACACGAGTGTATTTGCAACAGCAGACAAGTTGCAAATGACCAGTGAAGGCTTAAGAAGCCAAGGAGAGCTCACAGCTACGCCCCTTACCAATCAGCCAATCCGAGCGGCGTGAGCCACCTCTGACGTCAGCCGAACGGCAGGTCAGCTGACGCGCCTTCTTCCAGCATAAAGGTCCTGTCTCCACACACGCGCCCGCGCGATACAGCGACCCTATGAGCACGAGACAGTACCGTTCCCGGTGTGCTAGATGCCGACGGAACGGATGAGGCCTGAGAACAGGGAACAAAGGCGGCTGCGGGTATACCCTGCATGTCCGCAGCCGCAATAGTTGCAGATGTTACAGTGCTTCGCAAAAAATTCCACCTTCTTCTGTAAGATACTCTCTAATAATATGGACCATATGGTTTGACACTGACCACACTAGAGAGCTCAAACTTCCTTCATAAATATCACTGTACATGAGAACAGGGAGATACAAGGGGATAAAAAGGAATTTGAGGGCATGCTATTTTTATTTGTATTTTTTTTTCTAATTTAAAGTTTTCATTTTTGAAAGTTAAAGAGGAACTCCAGTGAAAATAATGTAATAAAAAAGTGTTTCATTTTTACAATAATTATGTATAAATGATTTAGTCAGTGTTTGCCCATTGTAAAACCTTTTAAATCTCTGATTTACATTCTGACATTTATTACATGGTGACATTTTTACTGTTGGCAGGTGATGTAGCTGCTTCTTGTTTTTTTTGGCAGTTGGAAACAGCTGTAAACAAATATTTCCCACAATGCAGCAAGGTTCACAGACAGGAAACTGCCAGGAGTACGTACTCAGAGTTTCTTGTGGGAGGGGTTTCACCACAATATCAGTCATACAGCACCCCTTGATGGTCTGTTTGTGAAAAGGAATACATTTCTCATTTAAAAGGGGGTATCAGCTACTGATTGGGATAAAGTTCAATTCTTAGCTGTAAGGGAGTGGTCTGGGCGCTCTTCAATATCACAAAGCTTCTCCAAGTAACCGTCTCAGGCTGTTCGGAGGATCACTATACAGTGGGGATAGCCCTCCCCTATATACTATGAAGAAGAAAGTCTGTACAGCGCTCACTCCTCACAAAAGTACATACATTTCATAAACCACAGAGATCCCACTGTCCTCAGTCTTTAGTAGCAATAAATACTCTCACCGGCGTTCAAAGGCTGATTTGCCACAGATCAGCTGAACACGTATTTGTGTAGAATTCCAAGTATGGCTCTCTTCCCTCTAGCACCACGATTTTGGCTCCATTTTTCCTCAAAAAAATGATATACAATAGAACATAGCGTAAAACTGCAACTTTAAATTTCCCAGTTCTCTTGCATACCACAGTGAGTGCACCTCCACACCATACGTGCTCCCCACTGTGTGTATCTGTATTACAACCTCCACCGAACTGTGTAGAAAAATTGCCTGCTCACCAGATAAATATGCTGTCCCGTTACAGATCAGCAGACATTCGTATATGTATTGTTCCTCTAGTTGTTCACGCAGCAGGATTTCACACTGGTAGCAATTCTCCTTGAAGTGTACCTCAAAAAGAAACAACAGTGCACATAGCGTGAACCTGTCACACTTCACGCTTCTTAGTTATTCTACTTGTGCACAAGTTGGTGCACCCTCTCCTCCGTGCACACCCTTCTCACTCAGTGTTTTTACTTCGGTTTCCCCAAACCAGAAAATGCGCCTAACCGCTCACCAGATATATAGCTGACCTGTCACGGATCAGCAAAGAGCGCTTTGGCGTCAGCGTAGGGGTATCAGCCAGATCCTGTCACACTTTGCCTGCAGGACTAATACACATCTCTCATAGCGTAACACTGTTTTATTTCCAGTAAAATTGATTTAAAATACACTCACATTTAGTAAAAGGTTCATGCACATATCTAAAAACAAGTCTTGGACGTCCTCACCGCCGCTCAGCAAGCGTCCTCTGATCTGCCGAGGCCACGCCCTACCGGTTTCGTCAGGATGACCCCTGATGAGTCATCCTGACGAAACCGGTAGGGCGTGGCCTCGGCAGACTTGTTTTTAGATATGCGCAGGAACCTTTTACTAAATGTGAGTGTATTTTAAATCAATTTTACTGGAAATAAAACAGTGTTACGCTATGAGAGATGTGTACTAGTCATGCAGGCAAAGTGTGACAGGATCTGGCTGATACCCCTACGCTGACGCCAAAGCGCTGTTTGCTGATCCGTGACAGGTCAGCTATATATCTGGTGAGCGGTTAGGGGCATTTTCTGGTTTGGGGAAACCAAAGTAAAAACACTGAGTGAGAAGGGTGTGCATGGAGGAGAGGGTGCACCAACTTGTGCACAAGTAGAATAACTAAGAAGCGTGAAGTGTGACAGGTTCACGCTATGTGCACTGTTGTTTCTTTTTGAGGTACACTTCAAGGAGAATTGCTACCAGTGTGAAATCCTGCTGCGTGAACAACTAGAGGAACAATACATATACGAATGTCTGCTGATCTGTAACGGGACAGCATATTTATCTGGTGAGCAGGCAATTTTTCTACACAGTTCGGTGGAGGTTGTAATACAGATACACACAGTGGGGAGCACATATGGTGTGGAGGTGCACTCACTGTGGTATGCAAGAGAACTGGGAAATTTAAAGTTGCAGTTTTACGCTATGTTCTATTGTATATAATTTTTGAGGAAAAATGGAGCCAAAATCGTGGTGCTAGAGGGAAGAGAGCCATACTTGGAATTCTACACAAATACGTGTTCAGCTGATCTGTGGCAAATCAGCCTTTGAACGCCGGTGAGAGTATTTATTGCTACTAAAGACTGAGGACAGTGGGATCTCTGTGGTTTATGAAATTTATGTACTTTTGTGAGGAGTGAGCGCTGTAAAGACTTTCTTCTTCAAAGTTCAATTCTTGGTCGGAGTTTCTCTTTAAGAGGAAAAATACTAAATCTTTTCATGGTATGTTTAACCCATGCAGGCTGTTATGTAAAGGAGAAAAAAAATAAAGACATACAATAGCTCCACTTTCCCATGAAAATGTAAGTAGGTCAGAGTTGCAAAGTGAAATAAAATTATTAAAACAGTTTAAAAATAAAGGAGGAAAAGGTGGGTAAAGGTAAGCTTACCTCCACCCTGGGGAAAAAAACTCAATGGTGAGGTTAAGAACTGTAAAAAAAATTTGGTCCAAATAAACAAATCTCTAAAACGTATTTCTTGGGACTAGGTTCCTGCTTCTTCATGAAAATAAATAGAAACTGCAGTAATCCACCATAATCTTAACTAAGACCAAATCACTTATGCCTAGTACATACAACGAGATTTTCACACAGATTTCCTGCTAGATTGATTATTTCCAACATGTCTAATCTGATTTCCAATTAATTTTTTTATTGATTTTCGATAGAAATGAGTAGAAAATCAATCGGAAAATCGATTGGAAATCAGATCGGACATGTTGGAAATAATCAATCATGTAGGAAATCTGCCAGACAATCTCATCGTGTGTACCTAGCATTAGATCCTTAAAGGAATGCTAATGTAAGTAGCTATGAATAAATAAAACAAAACAAAATAAAAAAAAGATTTACACTAGTATTTTAACAAGAATAGTTTAGTCCTTGCACACGGTAATGAACGTGCATTTGAAGTTATACTATAAATATGGTATGCCTTATTATTCCATATACAGAAAGACAAATAATTGTACGTAATGTAAAAGGGATGTCGAACATAAATCTTGTTAAAATATTTGCCTCATGCAAATAGGAAATGATAAGTCACCTTTGACATCATGATTGCAAAAGATTTAAACTTATTGCACACAGTATCCCATCAATTATGGCGTATGACGGCAGAGCACTCAGCGTCTTAGTAAAGGTAGCTGCAGCCCAGTTATATGGCTACGATTGGTCGGTATTGACACAAGCTAGTATTCTGCTGTGTAACAGTTCAATATCATCCTTTGGACTTCAGTGATAGCCCACTTAACTATCTCAGCTTTTCTAGTGATCATCTCATTTATCTAGGATTATTGCACTAAATTTACTGTTTGGTTTTCTTCCAGCACTAAAATGTCAAGTCCATTGTCATGTGTGCAATAGATTTGTGCTGTTAGAGCTGAACAGATCCTCTGAAAGCTGCTTGCAGTTGATCTTTGGATAGAGCTAGAAATAAATAAATCCTCTTTAGAAGATCAATATTCATCCCATTTAATGCCTGATGTGAAACGTGCAGCTTTAGCCCAGTAATACTGATGTACAGTCAATTGTTGCAAATGGGCATGGCGGCTTTTCCAGCCTGGTAACCTATTGTCATAGTGGAGAGGAGGAATTGAATACATGCTCGAAAAAAAAAAGATGAGTGAGTGTGATTTACATGTTTAATCCATAGCCTGTGTTTTACATTATACTGCATCTGCAGCTTGCAAATCAATGGACACATAAGGAAGCCAGGTGGCTCCATTTCCAGCGGAAAGATGTATTTGTTAAAGGTCTTTAAAAGCAATCGAAATCAAATTGAATTCTTTCATGTTATCTATCAGCTTCAAAATGTCATTTAACTCTGTCCTTGCTAGTGAAGCCAGAATAGCATCCTGCAATCTCAGTAAATGACAATGGATTAATAGGGGTTCTTTCTTCATCTCAAATATTGTTGCCACTTGAATTTCTGTTAAAGTCAAATGTGTCATTGTCACAAACATCAGTCCTTTGCATTGGTTAGACCAAATAACAGAAATATTCAAGGGAAATTGAGGGAGTTTGGCAAGCTATGTAATAATGCCCTGGTCCAAGTATCAACATCCAGGAGACCAGGACCATCAGGAGACTATGGAGACTCAGATTTAAATTTGTGTTGGTGGTGTAAAGGGTCATACTGGACATCTTGGTCACCTGGTATAGACACCTGCCACCAGGCCATATAAAAACAGCTGCCATGTGATATCCAGCATTCACTTTGCTTGCTCTATTTTAGCTAGACAGAGCAGCGATGATAAAGGGATCATGAGCAAGAATTTTAGTTTTATTTATTTCCATATTTATTTATTCAATTTTTTTCTTAGGGGAGGTGGGGCGGATTGACATGATTTCTAGTGGTGCTATTAGGAGAGGTGTGCTTCTGTTATTCTACTTGCTGGATATTAGAACTTAGCATAGCAAAGCTCTGTCAGGTAGAGAACGTTAGGGCGCTTACACACGTCCAACAAGCACACAACAAGTGCACGATCAACAGCACGACCTGACCAACTGCACGGCCTGACCAACCGCATGACCTGTATGTCCACATGTCTAAACCACCAACTCATTTACATACTACTCGCACAAGCAGAATGACGGACTGCACAATACGGCCACATTCAAAACAAGTACAAGTCATTCAAATGACTTGTACACAACATGCAACCAACTCCACAATATCAGCCCAAGAGTCATGTGAGTAGATCCAGTGGTTGGATTGGGCAAACTGCCTGCTATCAGTTGCTCATCTAAACGTTTGTGAACTTACACATGCCTGATTATCGTCCAACAGACTAAAGTCAGACGATAATCAGGCAGCAGGTTGGGGAAGCAGTAAAAAAAAGGCGCATATGGCTAATGGACAAAAAGGGTGCGGCCATAGACTGCAATGCAAAATATCAGCTATTGGGCGCCCGACAGGAAATTTGGGCACCCAAGAAGTAGTGGTTGTAGGGATCGTGATAACAAAATTTTTCGTTTACAGAATAACATTTATTACAAATATCGTTTACAAGTTCGTTTTGACTTTGTGGTTTACTTGTTTTTTTGTTTTTAAATTTCGCTTATTGGAGCTTTAACTTATTTTTTTGTTTTTAACCACTTTGCAACCACTTTGCAGAACCAAACCCATCCCCCCCCCCCCGATCCCCCGTCCCTTGCATTGATTTTTATTTCAAAATCAAATTCACACTGAAGCAAACTATTTTGCCTATTTTACCTTATAGTTCGCTTCAGTGCTCCCATTCCAAGTAATCCACAAAACGAGGGTTGCAGAGCCCCCAAATCGCCCGGGGGGGGCATTCCGACGGCATTTCCTGGAAGGGGCAGAGCTTTCAGCTTCAGCTCTGCCCCTCCTGACGTCAATTGCGGCGCATCGCCGCCTCTCCCCGCCCCTCTCTGTGAAGGAAGAGTGAGAGGTGCGGGCAGAGGCGGCGATGCACCACGATTGACGTCGTCAGGAGGGGCAGAGCTGAAGCTGAAAGCTCTGCCCCTTCCAGGAAATCCCGGCGGATTTCCCCCCTGGGCGATTTGGGGGCTCTGCAGCCCTTGTTTAGCGGTGGGGATGCGGCGGATTACTTGGGAGCACTGAAGCGAACTATAAGGAAGCTTTTGCCGGCGCGGGCCACAAAATATTGTATCGAGGGCCGCGAGTTTGAGACCCCTGTTATAGACGATATTTTGCCGTTTCATTTCCGTTTATTCAATCTATTTAGCACTACAGTTTCGTTTATAAGCTATAAACGAAAAATATTGTTTTACATTACAACTTACAATTTCGGTTATATCCTGTCATGATCGCTGCTGCAGCAGGTATTGCTGGAAGTAGTAGTGCTGCAGCTCAGGTAGTTCTGATCTCTTTCCATGCAAGCTGCATAGCTTTGTCTGCCTTTCCCTGCTGTCAGCTTGTGACTGATTATCATTCACCTGTGTTGGAATCTGCATGTCTGCTCCCATTGGATGACCTCAGTATAAAGATCTGCTTCCTGCAGGACTCCTCAGGTTTTCATAGCTTCAGTTTAAGCCTGCCTTGCTGTCGCTTCATCCCCAGATCGTGTTTCTTGTTCTAAAGATACTTTGCTGGTTTTGCATCATATATTGGTTCATTGCCCATATATATGCATACCAGCACGTTTATTATTTTCCTTGTATTCGTGTTACGTTGATACATCAGTGACGCTGATATATACGTACACGAACTGTTTATATCCTGTGTTCAGCTAGTCAGTTCTAGCACGTTGATCACCCGTGCTGAGCTAGTTATCCTGTTCCTGGTCCTGTTTGTGGATTGCGTTCATCTCTGCGAGGAGATAACGAATCCTTCTGAATCCTGTCCTGTTACCGTTTGTGGATTGCGTTCATCTCTGCGAAGAGATAGCGAATCCTTCTGAGTCCTGTTCCCTGTATCGTTCCAGTCCTAAGTCAGTGTTCCTGCTTATGTCAAATATCGGTTCATTGCCAATATATACATATGTTAGTCAGACGTTACAAATAGTTTCATTGATAGCTGTAATTGTAATACGCTAGGAAATCATACTATTTGTATATTTATCTGTGTTACGTTCATCTATCTTGATCCTGCTAATTCCTGACTATCCTGTCCTGTCTTTGTGAGGCACGCCATCGCCGCTACGCTTTGGCTGCCTCATTCCAGTCTGTCTTGTTGTGGACGCTTGCTGTCACTAAGTAGCGGCTAGCTAGCAAGCGTTCATTCTGTCTACCTGTCCTGATCTCCTCAGTTCTGGTTTATGCGCTCAGCGCTACTTTGCGCTGAGACGTTATAGCGAAAGCATTGTTTGTGGCTGTCGGATCTGCACCGGCCCTGTGCGCCACAATCTCCTTTTGGAGTCAGTCCTCCCCTCCACTATACTAGGGATAGCCTGTTTCCTTGTGCTAGTGTGTGTACCTCCTCCACGTCAGCTCATGCGTTGCATGCTGACTGTGGAGAATACACCACCAAGCCTTACATATCCCACGCCCTTTTTTCCAGGAGCTCTTTTTTGATGCACGCGCAGGTTGGTCCGTGTGTACAAGGCTTTAGTACTACTCTACACTTGTGTTAGAATGCACACATTAACATCAATATTTTACACAGTGGGGTTTGTTACACTAGATTTGCAAGTGTAATATATTACACCAAGCACTGAGCAGTACTACTGCTTTTCTTAATACTTTAAGCCTAAACTTCTTAAAATTGTTCCTCATCATCCTAATTGCTTTGGGCTCTTGGGTTTGTTGTATTATATTTTCAAGTGCAGGACATTACAGCATGGTATTAAGTACTGCTGCAGGGTGTCAGCATAGTTTAACCATTTTGGAAAGTATTGCAAATATTAATACAACAACCAACAACACAGAACATTTATATCACGCTTTTCTCCTGGCGGACTCAAAGCGCCAGAGCTGCAGCCACTAGGACGCGCTCTATAGGCAGTACCAGTGTTAGGGAGACTTGCCCAAGATCTCCTACTGGATAGGTGCTGGCTTACTGAACAGGCAGAGCTGAGATTCAAACTTAGGTCTCCTGTATCAGAGGCAGAGTCCTTAACCATTACACTATCCAGCCACTATCCAGCCATAGCTGTGAGCTTTAAAGCGCTTCTCTGCCTTTTGGCTAAGATCAAGTATAGTATCTGTTCTTATCAATTTCAGGGATGTATGTTACTGAGACCCAGGCGTGGTGAACCGGGGGATTCCCTTGAATGAGGGGAGTCCAGGCCTCAGATCCTCTAGTAGAGATGTCCGTTCCCGTTCATACACTCCCAGATTCTAGGAATTAATCTACCATGAGCGAGGCTGAAGGGCTGAGTGGCTTTGCTAAGGTGTACTGCCCCTGGAGTAGCGACCCAGGAGTATCCGAAAGTCCCTTGGCCTGGGAAACCCCATGGATGAGTAGGGCACTATGGTCTGTACTACCTGTCTGCTTAGCCTAAGAACGCAGCTCCCCGGCCTTTTGGCTAGGGAGAACGCAGAATTTTTATAATGCTGGCTGCAAGGATGGGGCCAGCTGGCTGGCACTTGGGACTTGTCCCCTGGGGACTTAGGTCCCTGACTAGAAGCCCCCTCTCGGGGGGGGCCTACTCTAGCCAGTGGGCAACCACGTGGCACAGTCAGGGTCCTCCAATCCTTCCAGGGGTGGACTGGCCAGGGGGGAAGTGGGGCAATTTCCCCCCAGGCCACCTTTCATTCAGTGATTTAGGGCCGGTCCAGTGCCTGGTGTATTCAGGTTTGTTGTTGTAAGGCAATGTGAAACATTAGGCTAGCTGATAAAAGTGCAATTAGAGGACAGGCAAGCTGGTAAATATAAGCAGCATGATGCAGAGCTTGCCTGGAGGGTCCGTGGCCATGGGCAATCATCTGTCTGGTCTCTCCCCTATGTTATAATGACTGCTAGTGTGGATAAGGCGTTAAACAAGTTGAAATGTTTTTGACAGTCCCTAGACTCCAGGAGGGCTGCTTTCTGACTGGCAGGGTATTATAGGCAAGTAGCCTTTGTGTGATGTAATGGCCCATACTCAAGGGCAGCAAAAGTAGCCTGTCGCCAGCACACGTGAGCGTGTGGGCGACAGGCCGGCGACAGCTCGTCGCCACGTCCCTCCGCGTACACACGCGGAAGAGGGACCAGCGGCCGCGACGGAAGCTGTCACCGACGTTCCTCCTCCCTCCGCCGGAAGCTATGCGTATTCCAATGGAGGTTGCTGTCGCTAGTCCGCGTACTCACGCGGACTAGCGACAGCTGCGGCGGAGTTGTGGCGGCGACTGTCGCCAGGCGATTGAACATTTCAATCAGTAAACAAGGAAAATAGGCGAAAAAGGCGCTCCACAAGCTTGCTGGCAAACCACTTCTTGACAGCCACCTCCGCTGCCGTGACCAGGATAGATCCTTTTCACCTTTCGAATAGTCAGTCATACAATGTCACAGCGCCAGGGTTTATGCTGTCTCAGGCAGTCAAGCAATCCACTATTACTCCACCTCCAGAGATACACTCAACTCTGCATACTTCCTGTGTGACTCGTTTCACCGGAAAACAAAAAAGCAGAAAAAAGTCTCTCTCAGTGTGTAACGGTAACACTTTAATTTTCCATACAAGGCACAATAAAATCGGAGTAAAAGGTCACTTACATCAAGAGGCTGGCATAGGACCCTCTTGATGTAAGTGATCTTTTACTCCGATTTTATTGTGCCTTGTATGGAAAATTAAAGTGTTACTGTTACCCACTGAGAGAGACTTATTTCTGCTTTTCTGTTTTCCGGTGAAACGAGTTACACAGGAAGTATGCAGAGTTGAGTGTATCTCTGAAGGTGGAGTAATAGTGGATTGCTTGACTGCCTGAGACAGCATAAACCCTGGCGCTGTGACATTGTATGACTTGAACATTTCAATCGCCTGGCGACATCAGCGACGGGCGACAGTTCGGGTTGCGCGCTCGCGCCGGGCGACAGTTCGGGTGCGCGCGGCCCATACTCACGGGCGACCTGTCGCCGCAACATGCGCGCGCCGCGTGTTGAGGCGACAAAAGTCCCTCGTAAGTATGGGCCATAAGACTGCAAGTCTCAGTCTCTCTCCACTCCTCCTCTCTCTGGGCTAGTGAACGCCAAAATCACTATAGCAATTGCTAGCAATTTGTGAGTGCGATTTTGTGAAGCGATTTTCAGAACGATTTTTGAATGACTCGCTCCAAAAATTGCTACATGTAGCATCTTTGCAATTTTGAAAAAAATAACAACGCTGCTGTGAGAACACCATCATAGGGTAACATTAGCCAAGCGCTTTTCAAATTTTTGCCGATTTGAAAAATGATTAGAAGCACTCTTGGTGTGCACCAGCCCTCCCTCATTCACCTTTGTTTCCCTCTCCCCCTAGTGCTGGCTGGCTGCGTCTACAGGAAAGCTAAATGAAAGTACAATCCTGGTGAGGCAAATTATTGTAATTATTATTTAGTATTTATATTGCGCCACCATCTTCTGCAGCGCTGTACAGAACATATTGTCTTGTCACTGAACTATCTTCTTCCTACTCTTTCAGCTTTTCTCTCCTCACTGTTTCTCCCCTTCTCTGCATAAGGGCTCAGACACACTATGAGTGCTTTTCTGCGCGATTTTACTGTGATCACGATTTTACCATGATTTTAATGTAAGTCAATAGGAGCCCTTTTTAAAAAAGCTTTCAGAAAGTTCTGTTGGCTAAAAAGTGCTCATAAAAAAAGTGCTTATAGTGTGTCTGAGACCTTAGTATTTGTACGCTGCAGGTAAGTTGGGCACTGGGAGCACCGAATGACGGCTATTCCTGCTGCCACTAAACTTCCTGGCAGTGTTAAATACTATTCCCCCTCCAAGTCGTTGCAACTCAGAGGGAGGTGTAATTTGGGGTACGGCCAGTGGCGTAGCTAAGGAGCTGTGGGCCCCGATGCAAGTTTTACAATGGGACCCCCCAAGCACTCTATACATAACAATTGATACGGCGCACCAAAACCTGCCAATGGCAACTACAGTGTCAAAGGTGCAAGAAGGGGATGGGGAACAGTTTGTTAATGATTACTACTGTTCAAAGTATCTGTAGAAGTGATTATTATGAGCACAGGACCAATAGAGAGCTAATACTGCAGTTGAGAGAGGGCCACTCTGGGCCCCTCTGGCCCAAGGGCCCCAAAGCGGTCGCTACCTCTGCACCCCCTATTGCTACACCCCTGGGTACGGCGATCATCTGAGCCCCAAATTACCCCTACCCCTCCTGCGCAGTTTATTATTGCTGCTATGGGGCTCATGGTTTGGGTAACCGATGCAGGGCTGTGGAGTCGGAGTAGGAGTCAGAGCAAGTTTGGGTATCTGGAGTCGGAGATTTTATAAACTGAGGAGTCGGAGTCGGGATTCGGATGATTTTTGTACAAAATCCACAGCCCTGGTAAGTATTAGACTAAGGAGTCGGAGTTGAGGTGACGGAATCGGAGCCATTTTGGGTACCTGGGGTCAGAGTCGGTGGTTTCATAAACTGAGGATTTGGAGTTGGAGTCGGCAGATTTTTGTACCGACTCCACAGTCCTGGCGCCGTGCACCAAAACCACCTGCTTTGCCTTCTCTCTCCTCTCTCCAAACTTGTTATTAGAAACCATAACCTAAAGCTGGTCATACATGCATCAATTGTTAAAGACAGATTCTTTCACTATGATCGAATCATAATGGCTTTTCTACCTGTCAGTACTGAGTATGGATGTGGACTATAGGGTTCCATACTATAGTGAAGTGGGTCGTGGGCAGGCAGTGATGCACTTCCACTGACCACCAATAAAAAGCAGGTAATCAAGGCATGGATGTTGGGGGGGATTGAAAACAGTGATGGAAGGCGGGGTATCAAAACTTTGGAAATTAGCATTAACGAGGCAGGGATCATGGTGCCAGGAGGAAGGTCAGTAAGGATGTGTCTGGAAATGGGGGAGGGGATATCCGAGGTGAAAGAGGGACATATTTGAGGGATTAGTAGAGATGGTAGCGAAGGGGAGGACATAAGTGTGGGGGTGGGGGGGGTGGGGAGGAATGAGCTTCAGGGAATTTAAGTGGCAATACATCTGTTGACCCGACAGCCGATTGACCAACCGTTTTGATATTATTGAATCAGATAAAAATTTGGGGTGGAAATTGGTTGAATGCATCAATCTGAGATGTTGGGAAATCGCGGGCCAATGTGATTGTCAGGTGTGATAATCAAGGCATGCGATAACCACGAATGTTAGACACGACGTAAACCCCGGCCGCTGTCCCTCAAAATGTATTATGTGCACCTGTTGCCTGTATTTCCGCATTGGCGCTCCACGTGACTATACGACGTGGGATGCATGTATGACGTCATTTGGGCTGGGGCTGCCATGATAATGGGCCTCTGGTTTGTGTTTCCCCCCAGGCCAAAAGGTCCCAGTCCTCCCCTGAATCCTTCGGGTGTCGAAGGACCCCAAGCACCCCCTGCACCGATGGCAAAGGGGGAAGTTCCCCTCTGGGAACAACTCAAAGGGCTCTGTTTTTGTGGGGCCCGAGGTCGCCCATGCACGTTTTTGTGGCTGTGTTTATGCACTGCTGCTTTTTTCGGTGCATGGGCATTCAGCCTTGCTATTTCTGGCTCCTGCTTTGCAACGCAGGAGCCAAGACAGCTAAAAAAATTGTACCATTTTAGAACACCCATACCGTTGAACTGCTAATGTTACCTTTTGCCATTTGTTATAACTTTAAAATATAAATGTTCAGACATAGGTTATTGTACACAAATTCCTAGCTACACATTTTGTCCAGTATCATTGCGTAGATGAAAGGTAACTGGCACTACAGTATCTTGGCAGGCAGGGTGGTGTGAGGGCTGTGTGCAACTCTGCGGCCGCTAACAACACAAAATCCTACACAAATACTATCGACAGCTGAGAGTGCTTTTTCACTGAACTGCAGAAGAAAAAGTTGTTCGGAGTTTAAAGAAGCCACCACTCAAGTAACAGATGCACACAAAAAAATGGGTAGAAGTTGTAACCTTTTTGTATTGTTCTAAAAATGAGTTAATTTCTGTCCCTGAAGGAGCTACAGAACTTTCCAGTCACATCCTGATGTCATCTGTTCAGGCACAAGATAGGACAAGTCTCAGACAACAATGAGGTCAATGCAATATGTCACATACATGAAATAAAGGCGCTTGGAAAAAAGGGCACAGGGGATTGCCGCTAGGAGAATATTGTTAAAATTAGCAATGTTCTGCTGGATTGCGATAATAAAATATCGGTAAGTTTTACCAATATTTTACTATAACTAAACTTACACTACCCTCACTCTATGCCCCAGGTGGTGACTAAACCTAAGACCCCCCTAAACCTTAGCCCCCCAACGGAAAACCGCGATATGCAGATAAGATGATAAAGGCACCCTATTGTGAGGCACCCTATTAGCGGAAAGCAGGGGAAAAAAATTACATTCAGAGGCGCCCAATAGTATCGCAGGTGCTGGGGGTTTGCGGAAATGCAAATTGCGGCATTGCATTTCCGCAAACCCCCAGCATCTGCAATTCTCCGAGAGCTTCCAAAGATGGGCGGCTCCCTACTGCCTTGCCCTAGTGCATGCAAGTGTGTGCTCGCACAGGCACAGTATGGAGCCACCCATCTTCAGAAGCACTTGGGACACAGTGGTGGACCGAGGGCCATGGCCAGATTTCAGGGAAGGCCACATAGGCCATGACCTAGGGCACCAGGTCATAGCAGTAAGCCTGCCGAAAATTCATCCTGCTACACATACTTTGCACATAGTGGTGGGCGGCTACCAACAACCAGATCTGGCACTCAGGGGATGAAGGGGCAGCAAACGGGCACAGTGATTTCTGAGCTGCCTGTTACTCACCGAATGTGCTGCTCACCAAGAAGCTTACAATCTAACCCCTGCCATCATATCACTAACTGTCCTCAGAGGAGCCTACAGTCTAATTCCTGCCATGTTGGGGGGGGGGGGATTTAGGATGCAGTTGTCAGGGGGCACCTAGTGGTCGTGGGCCTCGGGTGGTAAAAAGTACAAATCCGGCCCTTGGGAGGGCACAGAGAGAGAACCAAGAAGGGATATATAGCCTTCCCTTTTCAAACGTGAGTATCTAATGTTTTGAAGGTTTCTCCAGTGTTATTTTAAAAAAAAATCTTTAGAAGACTGCGTATCCAGAAAACAGTGAGAAACAAGCTGATCTTGTCAGGCTTACAGCAGTTTTGAAGGCTAAAGATCCTCTTGTCTGGTGGGATTCCAGGCATGTGATCTCAGGTGTTGCAAGGGCTCACAGGATTTTTTGTCAATTTCTCACATTACAAACCAATTCAAATCATTTCACATACTGAGCCCATACAAGGTGCCTTAAAATGAGCATAATTACAGACACTGGTGATCAGTCCTTATTAGGTGTATGTAAACATTACCCAACATTATCTGTGTACTCAGTACCATAATCCAAGGCATCTTTTCCTATATTGTTATCATAATTCTAAATAACTACAACAATATTTTTTCTTAGGAAGCATTAGCTTATGAGCTTAGCTGGTGTGAGCCTCTCGTGTAATTTGTCTGCTGAAGGTTAAGCAGTTTCCCCCCTCCTCTCTATAAACATTAAGCACTGCTTTAGATTTCACCATGGAATGTCATTTTCTCTGTCTGTTCCCTTCTTTTTCTCCATATTCAGTATGGATGGTGTAAAGGCTTGTGTCTGTCCAGGACTCTGCATTGTGTAACAACAGCAAGGAGAGGTGACTGCAAGGGTGACTTGAAAGCACTCGTGCCTTCTGGAAAGAATAAACGTTAAAAATGAGTTTGGCATTTCTGAATGATAGAGAGAACACACTGGAAGATGTTAGGTAATAATCTGAACTCTGAAATTAGCATTTTGCAGTTCCTAACTCCCAGAGTCCATGTTTCTTGCTTTTCACACTTGTTAACATATTTAAAGCAGCACTTCTCTGCTCTGCATATTTAAAACAACTTATCCACTCTAAAAGATAAGCAACTGCCCTAAAAGATACAGCATAAGAACCTTTTAAGAAAAAAACATTTCTTTGTTACAGATGATACAAATCCTGCAATAAATCTGCAGTGTTTCTACTTCCTGCTTTCACGGGAGCAGACATATTGTTGACCTCCTGTATTTTATTTAATTAGCTCTCTGCCGTGGCAGTCAGCTGACACAGCTGAGGGATCATATTACAACTTGTGCTTAGTCCCTGATGAGGGGGAACTGGACAGGCTTAACTCTCTTAATCCATACAGGGTACATTTGTATATGTTTTCCTTCTGTCCTGTGCAAGAGTTCAGGTCCACTTTAAGCACTATTTCTTTTTTATAAGTAGGTAAAATGTTTTTGCTTTTGTGAAGAAATAAGCAATCCTTTCAGTTCAATTTTGTGCATTGCTAGGATTAATGACAAACAGAACTTCAACTTGTGTATATTCTTTTTAAGCATATACAATAAAGACAGTCCACAATGATCCTAGCCCTCTGTCATCTTGAGAAGGTGTGAAAAATAAATACACATTGCTCCTGCTTTGTGCAGCTAATTACTTATGCAGGAAGAAGAAAATACCTGGGCAATGTGTACTTCCAGACTTGAAAAGAAACACAATTTGTACTCATGGTCTGTTTTAGAAATTAGTAGCTGGTTACAAACTGAAGTGAAATGGTGTTTAAAAAAATTACAGAATAGATTATATGTATATATAATAAAAGTAGGGATGAGCAGAAACGACACAGCGAATTTATGCATCGTAGTTCGCATCTACGCATCATAGTTCATAGGTGAAGTTTCAAAACTATGCTTACGAATTTACACGTAGCGAAGTACCGCTACGCGTAGCTTACGACCACTATGTGTAGTTAACATTTGTATTGCGTAGTGAACTACGAATGCGTTACTCACGTCTAATTTTCAGCGTGTGATTATATGCTTACAAGTTTACGCACTACGCGTAATTGCGTATTTTAATGCGTAGTCTACAAAATGCATACGAAGCGAAGATTTGATTTCGAAGCCGTAGTTTGGCGAAGCATAATTGTGTAAAACTACACGTAGTTCCAGCGTAGCGAAGTTGGCTGACTACGACCATCCCTGAATAAAAGTTTAAGTTAATATTTCAGATATAAAATTACAGTTGATGCTATATTATACCAGGAATCCATGCATTAAAAAGCACTACTGCAAAATATTGTTTTAAAGTGGATCCAAGGTGAAAAACTAACTATAACAAGTAACTTGTCTATATATCTAATCTAAAGTTTAGAAAGTTTTCACAGCACATTTAGCTGCAAAAATCTATAACAGTTTATGATTATTTATTCCTGTGATACAATGAGGGCAGCCATGTTCTGTTTGTCATAGGCTGAGGGCTGGAGATGCTATCAGCTTGACTGTGTGTAATGTGACAAATTCAGTCCCCTCTCCTCCTCCCTACTCCCCTCTGCCTCTGAAATCTCTGGCTAGTAATACCTCCCCCTCCTCCTGCTCAGACTGAGCTCCCATAAGCCCTTGCTACAGTGCCTTGGCACTCTGAAAAAGCTGTGGGCGAGGCTTGTTTAGTTTATAGGGAATTAGAGTATTAAAATAAAACAAAAAAAGTATTTGGCTTGAGGAATGCCCTATAAACTATATGAAAGGAACACAATGATGCAATGAGTAAAAGTTTATCTCGGATCCACTTTAATACTTGGAATTGCTTTACAGAGGAACTGTAAAGTGGAAATTACCTCACCACCAGTGGTAAGCTAATGGCAGATATGTCAGGGAAAACACAGTTCTCATAGGGGAAAAAGTCCTGCAGCCAATGGAAATCCAGCTGAAAAGGTGGAACTCCTCCCACTCTGTAGGCCCAATTAAAATGTGGCCTACTGATGCACAGCCTTGTGAGTAATGACATCACATGCAGCTCCTTCCTGGTTTACATATGCTGATATTAAAAGCTCGGTATCTCAGCACTCATAGGTCCTACACACTCCAGAGTAGGAAGGGGACCCCCACCCCCCTACATCCCCCCCCCCACCCCCGGCTGGATCTTGAGATAGGGTATATAGAAGGTATCTTATGAACCAGTGGTGCTGAGGGGGGGGGGGGATGCCATGTCGCACAGAGGTAGTTGGGGGGTAGGGGGATCCCCTCCCTGTTGGGGGGTAGGTGGAGTCCCCAGGAGGTCCCCTCCCTACCCTCATTTGGAGTGTGAAGGAGCTATGAGTGCAGAGATCTTGAGCCATTAATATCAGTAGCATAATGTAGTGTAACTAGTAGACCCAAGCTCGTTTAAAAATGGTCTCTAGGTCTTATTTTAACGTCGCTGCACATGTGCACACAACTGCCCGCCCGCCCACCAGCCTCCCGTCCTGGTCCCTCCAGCTGTACTAGTAATATAATAATAATCGGGAATGTCTTTTTCATCAATGGAAGGAAAGACTAAAAAACCATCAAGTCCTTTTAGATGTGATCCACTTCACTTCAGGCAACTAACTATATTGATAGAAAGGACTATAAAGTTTGTATGAAACACACAGTCTTGCAATTTCTTCTGGTACAAAAATATTCAAAAAATCTTTATTGGCACAAATACAAAAATTCTTTTTGTTAAAAAAGAGAAAAAGATCTCTATGGGATGCTCCTCGATTGCATATATAATCACAGGACTCTCAATAGAAGTTTAGTAATAAAGGCTTAAGGCATTCAGCAGAATATCAATGGGCAACGACACGCTCGTTTCGGGCAATAGATGCCCTTCATCAGGCCACTGTATAAGCACTTTCTATGGATCCTGTTAGCAACACATGGTAGGAGCAAGGCAAGAATTAGGTCTGACCGAGCAGAAACATATCACACTATCCTGATGGCCGGCATATGGATAACCAGGCAGCTATCGACAGGAGTGTTGCCCATTGATATTCTGCTGAATGCCTTAAGCCTTTATTACTAAACTTCTATTGAGAGTCCTGTGATTATATATGCAATCGAGGAGCATCCCATAGAGATCTTTTTCTCTTTTTTAACAAAAAGAATTTTTGTATTTGTGCCAATAAAGATATTTTGAATATTTTTGTACCAGAAGAAATTGCAAGGCTGTGTGTTTCATACAAACTTTATAGTCCTTTCTATCAATATAGTTAGTTCCCTCCAGCTGTACGTTACTATGCACACGCGCAGTAACAAATTACCAGGGACACAGGGACTCTGCTAAACTACTGGACTCAGCGACACAGGGCTTTTATTATATAGGATACTGTAGACATAGGAGGATCAGATACAGCATCTGCATAGCAACCTAGTGGAGAGCAGAGAAATAGCAGCAGCACAGGATCAGACACATCACTGCCATAGCAGCCTGGTGGAGAGCAGAGAAACAGCAGAAATTAACTCAGTGTGAAAAGCAGTTTGTTTCACACTGAGAATCCTGGCAAATTTATCCACCGTTGTGTTTGCAATTCTCAATCAGGGAATGAGAATCACTCTGTGAACAAGAATTGCAAACAGAATTGCGACAAATTAGCAGTGTGTTTTTCCTATTGCAAAACATTCAAATACATCATAATTGTACTTCTGTGTATTTATTGGCTAGAAATGCACATCACTCCACCTGAAAGTTCACCTCCGTGGAGCTAAAATTCACCTTCCAGTCCTGGAAGTTTTTCCATGGAGTTTGTTATCTGATTTTCTCTAGAGATGTCCCGAACGGTTCGCTGGCGAACGGTTCCAGGCGAACTTCAGGTTGTTCGCGTTCGCCTGCGAAAGCGAACTTTCCCGGAAGTTCGATTTTCCCCATAATGCTCTATTGAGCAGAACTTTGACCCTCTACATCACAGTCAGCAGGCACATTGTTGCCAATCAGACTGCACTCACTCCTAGAGCCCCACCCCCCCTTATAAAAGGCAAGGTCCTTGTGCCGTTTTACTCACTAGTCTGCCTACACTAATTAGTTAAGGGACAGCTGCTGACAGACTCTGCTAGGGAGAGTTTAGTTAGGCTCTTATAGGCTTGTTCCTAGCTAATTGTTGTTCCTTATATTACTTCCCTCCTCCCTCACTCACCTCCTCCTGGAGGGACTCATCTTCCAGGGAATTGTAGAATTTCAAAAGCCAGCTTATATACCTTGGCCGGGAATTGAACCCAGGTCTTGGCCGGGAAATGAACCCAGGTCTGAGTGCTTGGTAGATAGCTCTATTAACCGCTATACCACCACCAACACTACATGCTGAAGGCAGCCTAGCATGTGCCATTATGATATATCCTAGAGAAAAATGAGCTTGCTTAAAGATTTGTAGGCTTTCAAAAGCCAGCTTACATGCCTTGGCCGGGAATTGAACCCAGGTCTGAGTGCATGGTAGATAGCTCTATTAACCGCTATACCACCACCAACACTACATTCTGAAACCAGCCTAGGATGTACCATTATGATATATCCAAGAGAAAAATGAGCTTGCTTAAAGATTTGTAGGCTTTCAAAAGCCAGCATACATGCCTTGGCCGGGAATTGAACCCAGGTCTGAGTGCGTGGTAGATAGCTCTATTAACCGCTATACCACCACCAACACTACATTCTGAAACCAGCCTAGCATGTACCATTATGATACATCCTAGAGAAAAATGAGCTTACTTAAAGATTTGTAGGCTTTCAAAAACCAGCTTACATACCTTGGCCAGGAATTGAACCCAGGTCTGAGTGCATGGTAGATAGCTCTCTTAACTGCTATACCACCACCAACACTACATTCTGAAACCAGCCTAGCATGTACCTTATGATATATCCTAGAGAAAAATGAGCTTGCTTAAAGATTTGTAGGCTTTCAAAAGCCAGCTTACATACCTTGGCCGGGAATTGAACCCAGGTCTGAGTGCGTGGTAGATAGCTCTCTTAACCGCTATACCACCACCAACACTACATTCTGAAACCAGCCTAGCATGTGCCATTATGATATATCCTAGAGAAAAATGAGCTTGCTTAAAGATTTGTAGGCTTTCAAAAGCCGGCTGACATACCTTGGCCCGGGAATTGAACCCAGGTCTGAGTGCATGGTAGATAGCTCTCTTAACCGCTATACCATCAGCAACACTACATTATGAAACCAGCCTAGCATGTACCATTATGATATATCCTAGAGAAACATGAGCTTGCTTAAGGATGTGTAGTATGTCAAAAGCCAACTCACATTGGCCAGGAATAGAACCCAGGCATACCGCTCTGTAGGCTGCTATCCTAACCATTATACCACCAACACTACATGCTGAAACCTCTTGGAGCAGACTTACTTCCTCCCTCCAAAAGACACACATACATCCCCATAAAATCATTCAACAGCAACTGCGTGCACAGTCTTTTTGGTACACAGTCTCTGTGGCACAATTGGTTAGCGTGTTTGGCTGTTAACTGCAAGGTTGGTGGTTCAACCCCACCCAGGCATGGCCTTGCCTTTTGTGTTCAACAGTTGTCTGAAAAGAACCCCAGATAGCCATGTAGATTGATCTCTCTCTCTCTCTCTCTCTCTCTCTCTCTCTCTAGTAGGGATGGTCACCGCTTTCCGCGGAATTGTATTTTCCGCAATTTTGGGTGGAAATTGGTCATTCCATTCCGTTTGGTCGGAACGGAATTGCTTTTTCAATCCGGCAGAATTCCGAAATTGCCTGTGAAATTCTGCTGGTATCCGTTGATGCCATTGAAGTGAATTTTCAGCTTAAAACCTTCAAGTCCTACAGAGAGAGAGAGAGAGAGCAAGCTATTTTTTCTCTTGGGTATATCACAATGGTACATGCTAGGCTGGCTTCAGCATTTGGTGGTGGTATAGCGGTTAAGAGCGCTATCTACCATGCACTCAGACCTGGGTTCAATTCCCGGCCAAGGTAAGTGTAAACTGGCTTTTGAAAGCCTACAAATCTTTAAGCAAGCTCATTTTTCTCTAGGATATATCATAATGGTACATGTTAGGCTGGTTTCAGAATGTAGTGTTGGTGGTGGTATAGCGGTTAAGAGAGCTATCTACCAAGCACTCAGACCTGGGTTCAATTCCTGGCCAATGTATATAAGCTGGCTTTTGAAATTCTACAATTCCCTGGAAGATGAGACCCTCCTCCCTCCCGGAGGAGGAAGGGAGTGAGGGAGAAAGGAGGGAGAGATACACTACCTGATGTTGCAAAGCAGTGTAGGCCTGTAAATGAACATTGAATGAGATTTGTGACATTAAAATAGGGGTTTATGTGAAATCTAGATTTTTGCCTGGGACTTTTGATGTGTATTTCACTCAATCATGTCTTCCTCCAGGTATTAGATCCCTTGAATCATGTTTTCTGTCATTTTTCCAGCCGGTAGAAATTTTTCTAAATTTTCAAGTTCGCCTCCCCATTGAAGTCTATTGCGGTTCGCGAACCAAACCTTCCGCGAAAGTTCGTGAACATGGTTCGCAAACTGAAAATCAGAGGTTCGTGACATCTCTAATTTTCTCCCACGTTCTAGAATGATTGCCTTTTCCAAAGATTGGCACTACAGTACAGTAAGAATAGCTCCACTGAGGAGAATTAGATGCAAATACAAATTATAAAGCACTATGGACCTTAGCCCATTTAATAACGTGCTCTAGGTCTGTAACCTCCATCACCTGTCAACGCGCATGCCCCGCGCGTGCCCCCGCACCGCACACACGTGCAAGCACATGCCCGGCCGGCCTCCTGGCTGTCCTGCTCCCATCCCAACAACAGCTGTCCCTACGGCACATGCGCAGTAGTGCAGACAGGGACACACACACACACGGACATGGGACGCAGAGACACAGGGGTTTTATTAGGTAGGATTACATTAAATATTGGTGCTAGGGAAATACATAAAATCCTATATAATAAAACCTAACCTGTCCCTGCGTCATGCTGTCCCTGCATCTGTTTTTTTTTTTTTTGCTACTGTGCATGTGCGCAGCACGGACAGTCGTTGGGACAGGAGGACAGGGAGCAAGGCAGGCGTGCGCGGGGGCGGTCGGGTGCGTGCACGCATGGCGGACGGGTGCGTCGGCATGTGCACTAATATGCGACTGTGTCACAAGAAACCTAGAGCCCATTTTTAAATGGGCCTAGGTCTACTAGTAAATACTAAAACTGTTCTAATAAAATACACTTAGTTGCCCACATGTAGGTATACTATTAAAGAGGAACTTCAGCCTAAACAAACATACTGTTATTAAGTTACATTAGTTATGTTAATTAAAATAGATAGGTAATATAATCTCTTACCCACCGTGTTTTAAAAGAACAAATGTTTGTGATTTCATGAGGGCAGCCATTTTTTGGTTGAAAGGAGGTGACAGGGAGCATGAGACACAGTTCAAACTGTCCTGTGTCCTGATCACTCCTCCCAGTTGATAGGCAATGAGAACAACAACATCAGAAATCCCATCATGCTTTACACAGCATCAGGGGAAAAATCCCGGGCAGTTTTCTTTGAAGCGGTGGAGCTTAGCTAAAAATGCAGCAAAAAATGAGACTTCGGTAAGAAAAACAAAGTTCTGATGCTGTGAAACTGTTAAGAAACACCAAGCCTTTCAGTGCTGCGGAGTAGATTTTTAGTCTGGAGGTTCACTTTAAGGGGAGAATTAATGACAGGTCCACTTAAAACGCATTTTATAAAGATTTAAACCGCAACACCACAAATATATTTATGGTGTAATGTAGCCAAATAAAGGCTGTGGACAAGGGCAAAACAGGGGTGCATGGGGCCCCTTGCTAAAACTTTGTTGGGCCCCATGCTTAAAAATAAACCTGCCCTCCAAGGTGTGGCATTGCTCTGTGACCCCCGGGCCCCCTTTAATGGGAGGAGAACAGCGTGCACATACTTACGTTGCTGCAGCTCTACTCAGGGGCATAGCTAGGAATCATGGGGCCCCACAGCAAAGTTTTGGTTGGGGCTCCCTAGCCCCAAAAATAACAAGGCACATTGGTGCCCCTTCCCTCCACACACCAATTTTAGGTAACTAGAGGACCTCCCAGCATTAAGTAGCCCTTCAGTAAGGGTAGCTGGAGGAGCCCCTTAGGTAGACCCCAGCATGGGTTGCCAAAAGTTCCCCCCACCAGTATAGGTAACCATAAGTAGTGGTTGGGAAGGGCCATAAGATGAAGCATTCTTGAGAAATGCCACCTGCCCCTGCCCTATGGATATGAGTTAATTGGGCAATTCACATTCTCATGCATTCTACCCTGCATATAGTCCATGGGCACTTACATGCAATCATATTGTGGAGGAACACAAGAAAGTTTGTGAATACATCAAGTACCACCTGGGGCTCCTCTATTCCAGGGCCCCATAGCAGCTGCTATGGCTGCTACGGCTATTGCTACACCCTTGGCTCCCCTCTCTTCACTCTGCAGCACATCAGTGTTCCCCAGTTCTCCTCTGCAGGGCCAGGCCGAGGCAGAGGCGAGAGAGGCTCCAGCCTCAGGGTGCGGTGTAGGAGGGGGCGCAAAAATCACTCAGCTATTATTCCCCTATTGTGTTTGAAGCAGAAAGAAATAAGAAATGGGATTACATGGCAGTGACTGCAAGCAAGATAACTAGAGATTAAGGTGTTGGGGGGGTTGGGGGCTCTGGGGCAACTCAATCAGTGTGTGACGGCTGGAGTGGGTGGGATGGAGGGGCGCACTTTGGTGTCTCAGCCTTGGGTGCTGGAGGACCTTGTCCCGGCTCTGCTCCTCTGTAATGACCTAATGTCATGTGAAATGCATTGGGGCCTTACAGAGGAAGACTGGTGCATGCTGACGAGTTGCAGACTGGAGAGGAGCTATGGCAATGTGGGTATGTACGTGCTGCACTGCTCTGAATAAAGGGGGAAAAGAGAGTGACAGGCCCTCTTAGCCCTCGCCTCCCCCACACACATATACACAAACATAGTCATGTGGGCTATTTTTATGCCCATGGTTGTGGTGTAATTAACAAAGGTCTAGAGAATTTTTAATGCGATCTCAACCATGATATTTTTGATCATTTTTCAATATGGTTAAAGTAAAGGATAGTTTATGAGCACAGAAAGTCAGGCATTTTTCTGCAGTACTTTCACACTGTGGGAGAGTAATATATGGGTGCTAGCTCTGTTTAGTGTTGATTTACAGGCCACTTCACATATTACAGCATTCGTATACAGTTTAGATTAACACAGCTATTCCCCTTGGCACTCGGCAGTCTTCTACAAAACTATTTCAAACTTAAACCAAAAAATATTTTAGTGTCAGAATGCAAGAAAAATGTGTCTGTTCTTGTGACATTATTAAGTACCACGCTGAACTTGTTTTGTATCAGTCCTGACTCCTCCCAAAGACTGCTGTTCAGTGACAATCAAACAAATTATTTAATGTATACCTGTATGTTCTGCTTGTATGGTACATAGCAGGGACAGTTTTCTGTTCCAGTCAAGCTTAGTGTTAAAGAGAAAGAAGCCAGTTGTCTATGAATTAGGGACCTGAAAACATTAGTACAGTAACAAGTAGCAATTAAAAGAGCCAATAAATGGTATCATTCTGATTTAAAACTTCTTGCAAGTAGCAATTAAGGATCACATAAATTTGGGCAAAATACGTGGTGTTACACTTGGGCATCACATTAACTGTAAATTTGGGTACTGGACTTACCCAATGAAAGAAGGGGCACCAGGGCCACCTACTATGCAAATTGCTGTTATAAATAGTGGGTTAGGCATGGGGGGGGGGGGGGGTTAAAGTAAACCAGAGAAAAAGTAATTGAAAGAATTGTTACTTACCCAGGTCTTCCACCCGCCCCATAAAGTAAGATCTAGCGTTAGCTGTGGGGGGTGTTAAGGTTAGTCACTCACCTATGTATAGGCGTTGGGGGGTAAGGTTAGGCACCCACCAGGGGAGTTTTAGTGTTAGACACCACCTAAAGGGGTGGGGTTAAATTAAGATACCCACCTAGAGTTTGCCTTGGGGGTGTGTATTAACATTAGTCATGTGCCTAGGATTAGGCATGTGGGGGGGGGTAAGGTTAGGCACCCACCAGGGGCATTTTAGTGTTAGACACCACTTAAAGGGGTGGGGTTAAAGTCAGATGCCCTCCTAGAGTTAGCTGTGGGGGTGTGTGTTAAGGTTAGTCACGTGCCTAGGATTAGGTGTGTGGGGGGTTAAGGTTAGGCACCTACCAGGGGCATTTTAGTGTTAGGCGCCACCTGAGGGGATTGGTTAGTGTTAGGCATTATGAGGGAGGGTTCTGTGTGAGAACAGGGTTAGGTTAGGATAGTAAATATAGGTAAAATTTAAAATATTCTACTATAGTGGATAATAGAATATCAATAAAATTACCAATATTCGATTACCCTATTTTTACCCCAATGTTTACTCGCAGTGCTATTATATGTACTCTCAATTAAGCCTTCATTAAGTTCAATATTTACAACTCTGAAGGGAGAAGAGTAATGTAGTAGTGGGGTCACAGAAAAATGGCCCATAGTGCAGATGTTTAACCACTTCAGCCTACAGCTTCGAAAATCGTATGCATCCGAGCAATGTTCACCTCCCATTCATTCGCTAATAACTTTATCGCTACTTATCAAAATTAATTGATCTATATCTCGTTTTTTCCGCCACGAATTAGGCTTTCTTTAGGTAGTACATTTTGCTAAGAGCCACTTTACTGTAAATACATTTTAACAGGAAGATTAAGATAGAAATGGAAAAAAATCATTATTTCTCAGTTTTTGGCCATTATAGTTTAAAATTAATACATGCTACAGTAATTAAAACCCATGCATTTTATGTGCCCATTTGTCCCGCTTATTACACCATTTAAATTACGTCCCTATCACAATTTATGGCGCCGATATTTTATTTAGAAATAAAGGTGCATTTTTTCAATTTGCGTCCATCACTATTTACAAGCTTATAATTTTAAAAAATGTAATAAGATACTCTCTTGACATGTATATTTAAAAAGTTCAGACCCTTAGGTAACTATTTATGTAGTTTTTTTTTTTTTTAATTGTAATTTTTTTTATTATTTTTTTAATACAAAAATGTATTTGGGTAATTTTAGTTTGGGAGGTAAATAGCCAATTTTAGATGTAATATAATGTATTTTTTATTCAATACAGGTATGTGGGTGCAGTTTACTATTTGGCCACAAGATGGCCACATTCAAAAAATTCCTAGATGCGAACGATGTTGCATCTAGGAACTAAAATGAAGAGAAGTTGTTTCCTGGGGGCAGAAATACCACGCTCTCTGATGAGAAAGCGTCGGTATTTCTGCCGGGGACTTGGATCGGTGAATGGGAATTATATTCCCATTCACTGATCGGGGGGGCAGCGGGAGGCAGCGGGGGCGCGCGCGGGCGCGCGCCCGATCGCGCGCACCACACGGCTGCAGCACCACTGCCTATCTGGACGGATATATGCGTCCAGATATGGCGAAGTGGTTAAAAATGGCGCCGCATTGAAAACATGGCCTTAACGTTATTTAGCAATATCAATGTTTAATTATAGCTCACAGATGAAAAACTAATTGAAAGGTTAAATTGTTAAGCGGCATATCGCTAATTATTATCATTTTAGTGTCTTTAACGTTAATTAACCCTCCATGAGGAAAGTTTCTTCGGCTGCTGGCTCATTCACTGACACAATTTCCTCAAATGTGATGGCTTCTCAAGTTTCAAAATAAGCAGCAGGAGGGAAGAGAGAGGAGCGGATGGGTAGAGATTGGACACGTCAGCCCTGCCACCTCTGCCGTCTAGGAAAAACAGATCCTGGGATGAGGATGGTTGGCATAGCGCGGGGATGATGCTGGCAGGAGGAGAGTGCAGCAACAGGACCCGGAATGCCACGCAGGCAGCAGTATGCTGGGTCACTGTCACACGAGCCCCACTGGCCGTGAACACGCAAAACCGTCCGATCCGATTCTAGCACACAGATTGAGAGCTATGGACGCAATCTGCGTAGAATTGGCGGAGTTTGAGCGTCACGACGCAGTAGGGAGCCTGTGAGGTTACGAAAATACACTTTTACTCCAACCCAGGGGTAGATTTGCCACCATCTCTGTTTTCTATCAGCCCAGAGATAACTGCTAACTGGCTATAGACCTGTGAAACAAACAACCGGTTAAAACTGTGCAATTCCTATCTATCTATCAAAACAGTAGCGTCCCTTCGGAAGTTTAGGTCTCGTCTGTGTATACTGAATAGAAGGTTTTACTGAGAGGTAAAGACCTTTTAAAAAGCCTTTATTTGTTACAATATAAATAATTAATATATACAGACAATCGTGAACAATTAAACGATGAGAGACAGTGATAACACAGTACATAAAAGAAAAAGGGATAAAAAGAACGAATACTTATGATTCTGTGGAAAGTCCGTTCGGGAAAAGACAAAGTTCCTTTGTTGCAGTTAGTTCGCAATATGGCCGAACCACATGGCCGTTGCTCCGCCTGCAAGATGGCCACTGCTATTTCCCCAAGCAGTGGCAGTCTTTTCGGTATGATGGAAAGTGGGGGAATTGGCTGGGGGTCCTCATGCAATCAGTTTTGAGCACTGACATTTCTGGGCGGAGTCTCAAGCTCAGCCCAGGGGCGTGTCAGGCAGTGAGTTCTCAGGGGAGGAACTTCCAGCCATCCACAAAATATGTCCAATTTCATACCCCGCCGGGGTTTTGTCGCACATGCAAACCGATTTCATATTCAGATTGGGCTGAGAATACACGTTCATAGGACATCAAACTTGCAATATTTGGGGCGCACGGGGACCCCATTATTCATATCTCAGCCCCTGCTCGGGTTACCTGGCTATGTCTAGTATCACCATATTCTACAGAATTAGGGAAACAAAATTATGTAATTTTCATATTCCTCCCATGGATGGTATTTGCAAAATGTGACAAAGTTATCAACACCATGCATTCCATACTCAGTTTAGTCGGTGCCGTCAAGACTGGGAGGAATGTAGGTGTCAATAGACCTCATGCTGTGCTAGCTTCCCCTGTTGAATAGACTCTGTTGGTATTTCAGCTCTGCCCAATTAGCACATTAGTGTCACCAGAGCTTTTCCGGGAGCCTTAACAGGATTTCTTGCTAAACCAGGTTGCTTTAGCCATATGCTAACGCAGGCCCATTCAGCCCTCATGGCAAAAGGGGGGGGAAGGCAGGAAGGAAAAACTTCTATTTTAAAAATAAAGAATGTCAGTTTTCCGATCACGGTTGCGATCGGACAATCGGCCGCGAATCCTCGGACGACTGGGCGTCGCCCGGCGTCACACCTCCCCCTTCCCGAGCTCTGCTCAGGGAGGTGTCAACAGGACGCCTTCCGTAGCAGCTATTGGCGCTGTTGGGTCGGGTTCCCCCTGACACCGCGACAGCCCATCAGCGTTTTGGTGTCGGCTGCCTGCTTTGTGTTGGATCGTAAAGTCGTACTGCTGCAATGACAGGCTCCACCGTAGGAGCTTGCCGTTGGTTCCAGCAGTACGGTTTAGCCAACTCAGGGGATTGTGATCAGTGACGATCGTGAAGGAGCGGCCGTACAGATACGACTGCAGTTTCTGTAGGGCCCACACGATCGCCAGGCACTCCTTTTCAGTTGTGGAGTAGGCTACCTCTCGGGGCAGGAGCTTCCGGCTCAGGTAGAGGATAGGGTGTTCATCCCCCTTTCCATCCACCTGGCTGAGGACTGCGCCGAGACCGTAGTCAGAGGCATCGGTTTGCACCACAAACCGACGACTGAAGTCTGGGGCCTGAAGCACAGGGGCGCTTGCGAGGGCCTGCTTCAGGGCCTGGAAGGCATTCTCGCAAGCGGGGGTCCAGCTAACAACCTTGGGGTGCTTCTTGCTAGTGGCATCGGTCAGGGGCTTCGCCAGTGTACTATAGGCGGGAACAAATTTCCTATAGTAGCCGGCGGTCCCCAGGAACGCCTGGACCTGCTTTTTCGTGATAGGTCGAGGCCATGCCAGGATGGCGTCCACCTTTCCCGTGTCAGGTTTCAGGGTGTTACCCCCCACCCGGTGACCTAAGTACTGCACCTCGGTCATGCCAATCTGACACTTACTCGGTTTAACCGTCAGATTGGCCATGGCCAGCCTCTCTAGTACCTGGGACAGGTGTTTGAGGTGTTCTTCCCAGGTGGGGCTGAACACCGCAATGTCATCCAGATACGCTACAGCGAACCCTTGCATTCCCTCTAGCAGGTCGTTCACGGCCCGCTGAAACGTGGCGGGGGCGTTCTTCATCCCAAAGGGCATCATCGTGAACTCGAAGAGGCCGAAAGGGGTGATGAAGGCCGACTTTTGCCTCGCGTCAGGTGCAAGTGGTATCTGCCAATACCCCCGGCTCAGATCCATGATTGATAGGTACCTGGCTGATGCCAGTGTATCTAGCAGCTCATCAATGCGAGGCATGGGGTAGGCGTCTGTAGTGGTGATGGCGTTCAGTTTCCTGTAGTCTACGCAGAACCGAGTTGTCTGGTCCTTCTTGGGGACCAGGACAACAGGGGCTGCCCAGGCACTACTGGACTTTTGAACCACCCCTAACTCCAGCATCTCCCTCACCTCCTTCTGCATGTCCGCCTGTACCTCGGGAGAGACACGGTAAGCGGATTGCCTGATGGGGGGATGGGTACCTGTATCTACCCCATGCACCGCCATACTGGTCCGCCCCGGGATACCGGAGAAGGTGTGCTGGTACTGGCCCAGCACCTTCTGTAACTGCTCTTGCTGGGCTGAGGCGAGCTGTGGATTGACGTTTAGGTCGCCGTCCACATCTCGTACGTCAGCCAGCAGGTCTAACAGGGGGTCTGCCTCTCCCTGCTCTAACCGGCTGCACACTGGCAGCGCATACTGGGTCCTGTCATGGTGGGCCTTCAGCATGTTTACATGAAAGCTCTTCTGCTTCCTGCCCCCCATGTTCACTAGATACGTCAGAGGGTTTAACCGCTGCACTACAGTAAAAGGCCCCTCCCAGGCTGCTTGCAGCTTGTTCTGCCTCACGGGAAGAAGGGCATATACCTTGTCACCCACATCAAATGACCGCTCTCCAGCAGTGCGGTCGTACCATGCTTTTTGTTTGGCCTGAGCCTGGGCCAGGTTGTTGGTCACTACTGCGGACAGGGACTCCATTTTGTCCCTGAACTTGAGGACGTAATCGACCACGGAGACATCAGTGGGGTCGCCCTTGCCCTCCCATGTCTCCCGCATCAATTGTAAGGGTCCTCGGACATTCCTCCCATACAGGAGTTCAAACGGGGAAAACCCGGTTGACTCCTGCGGCACCTCCCTGTACGCAAACAACAGATGAGGCAGGTATCGTTCCCAGTCCCCACCTTGCGACTCAACAAACGTGGTCAGCATTTGCTTCAGCGTCCCGTTGAACCGTTCACACAGTCCATTGGTCTGCGGGTGGTAGGGACTGGAGACAATGTGCGTCATGTGTATCTTTTTGCACAGGGCCTCCATGAGTTCGGACATAAACTGGGATCCCTGATCGGAGAGCATCTCCGCAGGGAACCCGACTCGGGAGAAAATGTTAAGTAGCGCGTCTGCTACCTTGTCCGCCCTCAGGGAGGAAAGCGCCATGGCCTCAGGATAGCGGGTGGCGTAATCCACCACCGTCAGGATGTACCTTTTGCCACTGCTGCTGGGAGTGGGCAATGGTCCAATTATGTCGACTGCCACTCTGTGAAAGGGCTCACCTATGATTGGCAGTGGACACAAGGGAGCCTTGCGGGGGTTCCCAGCCCGTTTTACCTTTTGGCAAACAGTACATGAGCGGCAATAGTTGGTCACATCGATCCGCATCCTGGGCCAGTAGAAATGACCCTGGATACGGTCAAGTGTCTTGTGGATTCCCAAGTGCCCTGCCAGGGGAATGTCATGTGCGGACTTCAGCACATGCCCCCGGAAGGCACTGGGTACCACAAGCAACTTGGTACCCACACTTGTTTCACCTTCGGTGGGCTGTACAGGCTCGCTGTACAGCTTACCACCTTCCCAATATACCTTGAAGGTATCTTCATTCGTGAGGGGCTCCGAAGCCTGCCTTCTGAGTGCCTCGAGGCTAGGGTCAGTCTGGAGTGCTTGCACAAATGCAGCACTCTCGCTCTCAGCCAGCTGGCCCGTGGCATATGCAGTTAGTGGCTGAAGGCTACCATCCCTGTGGTCAGAGGAGGGGGAGGAGGCCGGAACCTCTTCCACCTGCTCTGAGCCCAGGTTCTGAGCAGCGCGGCTGCGTGTTACTGCCAGTACAGGTACACCTTCAGACTGGCACATACTGGCATTACTCACATCCTGGCTGCATGCATGAATTACAGTGACAGGTACAACAACATTTTCATCACAAACAATCGGTATATCAAACACAGGTACCTGTGACACAGGTACTATTGGACTCGGTACCCCTGGACTGGGCACATTCAACCCACCTCCCCCCTGTTCTTGCCCCTTGGTGCAAAGTACCTTAGTGTGGGCGGAGAGTCCGTCTCCCTCCTGGCAGTCTGAGGGGCTTGGGGCAGGTTCATAATAGGACACAAGCTTGCCCAGGTCGGTCCCCAACAAAACTGGGACCGGCAGTTGGTCCAGGACCCCAACAACCTTCTCTTGAACTCCCACCCCCCAATCGATGGACACCCGAGCCTGGGGAATGCGAGAAAGAGTGCCCCCCACTCCAGTGAGGGTAAGGTATTTGTCAGGGAGGATATTTTCCGTCGGGACCAGGTGCGCACGCACCAGGGTGACATCCGCTCCAGTGTCGCGGAAACCGGTAACAAGCTGGTCGTTCACTGTAACCAGCTGGTGGTTGCTCGTAGCGGAGTGGATCCCTCTCCCACCTGTGAACATGACGTTGTTGGGTGCTCCCGGCTGGGGTGCGCTGGCTGGCGGCAGTTGCCGTGGGCGAGGTGTAGGTGGTGCAGGAGCTGGCGCGGTCTGCCTCCGCTCCGGGCAGTTAAACTTCATGTGTCCGGGCTTGCGGCAAAAGTGACAGGTGATGCCCTCTGTTACTGCAGGCCTGGACGCAGCAGCTGCGCTGGAGGGCCTCTGGGGCGCACGGCTCACAGAGGTAGGAGAGTCTGCAAAATTGTGGGACTGACCTCCTCTCCAGCTAGATGGGGCAGTCCTGCGGGTCTCCGGCACCCTGGTCGTTGCAAAGGTCTCAGCGAGGTCTGCAGCGACCGTCGCTGACGCCGGTCGGCGCTCCAGCACAAACTGGCGTACATCAGCCGGGCAAATGTTCAGAAACTGCTCCAGGACGATTAAGTCCTCCAGGACACCGTAAGACCCTTTAGTGAGGCCTAGCGTCCACTGGCGGAGTGTGGTGAGCAGACTGCTGACCACATCTTGATAAGAATCAGTAGATTTTTTCTGCCAGGACCTGAACCTTTTCCGGTAGGCTTCTGGCGTCAGCTGGTACTTAGTGATTATAGCCTCCTTTATAGCGGTATAATCATTGTCCTTTTCCACAGGCAGCTCTGAGAAAGCATCAAGCGCTTTGTAGCACAGCAAGGGTGTCAGATGTCTGGCCCACTGGTCTTGGGACAGACGATACTGACGGCAGGCCTTTTCGAAAGACCTCAAAAACAAGTCAATGTCAGTGTCTTTTTCGATAATAGCAAATTTAAATTTTGCACTTACTGGAGCGGCAGTCCCTTCAGCAGGGAGGCTGGGCGTTGAACTCCGGCTGGCTTGCTGCACTTTCGCCATGTTCAGCTCATGCTGTCGTCTCTCCCGCGCCTCTGCAGATTGGCGTTCCTCTCGCTTTTGCTCCGCCATGTACTGCAGGTACTTGTCCACATCAGTTTCCATCAGCTTTTGCAATGCCTGCTGCATTACTGGATCAACATAACTGGACAGTCCAGTACTGGCCGGTTCCAGGCGAGTACTTTCAGGGGTTCTGGGGTCGGGGATCACACTGACAGCCTCCTGCGTATCTGTTGCCGCATTGCCCGCGGGTTGCTCAACCTCGGTACGCACAGGATCTTCAGTCTCTGGTTCCCCTCGACTTGCGTTAGATGAGCCGGTGTCCTCCACAGTGGACACCTCCAGCGTCCGCAGATTCTGGCTATCCCATCGGTACAAGTCCGTTATCAGGTCCTGCTGTTTCTTGCCGCGGATGTCCATGCCTCTCGCCTCGCACAGACTCTGCAGGTCGGATAGGACCATGACCTTGTAATTCCCGGACATTTCCATGCCAAATAAAAGAAAACTTAGGGGAGGGGTACTGGTTACACAGTCTCTCTGTATATATGAAAAATATATTGCACTCAGTCACTACCAACGAATTAGTTCGTTTCTCGATAGGGCTAATTCGATAGCCCTACCTGAGATACTATCAGCACACACAGATCCCAAACGCTGCCGACCACTGTCACACGAGCCCCACTGGCCGTGAACACGCAAAACCGTCCGATCCGATTCTAGCACACAGATTGAGAGCTATGGACGCAATCTGCGTAGAATTGGCGGAGTTTGAGCGTCACGACGCAGTAGGGAGCCTGTGAGGTTACGAAAATACACTTTTACTCCAACCCAGGGGTAGATTTGCCACCATCTCTGTTTTCTATCAGCCCAGAGATAACTGCTAACTGGCTATAGACCTGTGAAACAAACAACCGGTTAAAACTGTGCAATTCCTATCTATCTATCAAAACAGTAGCGTCCCTTCGGAAGTTTAGGTCTCGTCTGTGTATACTGAATAGAAGGTTTTACTGAGAGGTAAAGACCTTTTAAAAAGCCTTTATTTGTTACAATATAAATAATTAATATATACAGACAATCGTGAACAATTAAACGATGAGAGACAGTGATAACACAGTACATAAAAGAAAAAGGGATAAAAAGAACGAATACTTATGATTCTGTGGAAAGTCCGTTCGGGAAAAGACAAAGTTCCTTTGTTGCAGTTAGTTCGCAATATGGCCGAACCACATGGCCGTTGCTCCGCCTGCAAGATGGCCACTGCTATTTCCCCAAGCAGTGGCAGTCTTTTCGGTATGATGGAAAGTGGGGGAATTGGCTGGGGGTCCTCATGCAATCAGTTTTGAGCACTGACATTTCTGGGCGGAGTCTCAAGCTCAGCCCAGGGGCGTGTCAGGCAGTGAGTTCTCAGGGGAGGAACTTCCAGCCATCCACAAAATATGTCCAATTTCATACCCCGCCGGGGTTTTGTCGCACATGCAAACCGATTTCATATTCAGATTGGGCTGAGAATACACGTTCATAGGACATCAAACTTGCAATATTTGGGGCGCACGGGGACCCCATTATTCATATCTCAGCCCCTGCTCGGGTTACCTGGCTATGTCTAGTATCACCATATTCTACAGAATTAGGGAAACAAAATTATGTAATTTTCATATTCCTCCCATGGATGGTATTTGCAAAATGTGACAAAGTTATCAACACCATGCATTCCATACTCAGTTTAGTCGGTGCCGTCAAGACTGGGAGGAATGTAGGTGTCAATAGACCTCATGCTGTGCTAGCTTCCCCTGTTGAATAGACTCTGTTGGTATTTCAGCTCTGCCCAATTAGCACATTAGTGTCACCAGAGCTTTTCCGGGAGCCTTAACAGGATTTCTTGCTAAACCAGGTTGCTTTAGCCATATGCTAACGCAGGCCCATTCAGCCCTCATGGCAAAAGGGGGGGGAAGGCAGGAAGGAAAAACTTCTATTTTAAAAATAAAGAATGTCAGTTTTCCGATCACGGTTGCGATCGGACAATCGGCCGCGAATCCTCGGACGACTGGGCGTCGCCCGGCGTCACAGTCACCCACACGGGATCGGTTGCCTGACCACTTAGACAGCGGGCACTGCCAGCCAGCCACCAGCCTGGAGCATCATGCACAGGGTAAGAAAGTACTTTCAATGGCAGTGCCAGAACCCTGGCATTTATATTTGTAGCCTCTGTCATCTGGCTGATAACGTTTTATAGCTAAACGTCAAATAATGTTTATAGCTTATTGTTAAATAACGATAAGCGGCAAAAATAAAACAGCAGCATCACCATGCGCCATTTTTAATATGCACCATTTTTGACTGGACCCGTAGAAGTGAAAGCAGTTATAGGACTGGATCAGTGCAAACTCCATCCAACAGCACACTTGAGTAGATGAACTGGGTAGACTCCCATTAATTCTTGATATACAGAAGAGTGCTGAGTCCACTGAAGAAAATCAATATTTCCAACACACTGGTAAAGGGTACCTGAAGTAACAAGTAACATTTTTAAGATCATTTTCTGCAGCGCTTTATAGAGTTTGTAATTACATCACTATCTTTCCCTCAGACAGGCTCACAATCTAACCCCTAACATAGTGAATTGTCCATCATAGTCCAAGGCCAACCTGGGGGAAGCCAATTAAAGTGGACCTGAGAGCCCCCTTCCTCTAGTCCCCTTCAGGCCATGAGCTCCCTCGCCTTCTTTCTCCGGGCTGCTCCGGTTGTCTGCTAGCCGTTCCAGTACTTCTGCCCGTCGCGCTCTGTCGCACATTCATGGCCTGGCCATATGCACATTGCACTGCACCTGATAATACTGCACAGGCCCAGAATGCTCCAGGTCACAGGAGTGTGACGGGCGCACTTAGCTGGCCTGCGCATGCGCAACAGCGTGCGACTGACAGAAGCACCGCAATGGCTGGCAGACAACCGAAGCAGACCGAAGAGACAGGGATCGAGTCCACTACCTAAAGGGGGCTGGAGGAAGTACATGTTTTGCCTCCATTTGTCTCAGGTTTCCTATAACTTGTCAGTATGTTTTTAGAATGTGGGAAGAAACCAGTGTGCCCAGAGAAAACCAATGCAATTACAGGAACCCAACTCTTCAAGGCAAGACTGCTATCCACTATTCCACTGTACAAGGAGCTGTATTTGCAAAACTTTACTGTTTGCAGACATCATGCATAAGGTTTAGAGAGTGTTACGCAAATAGTGTAACTCATATTGTACGCACAGCAGATATGCTGTGTGTTGCACTCACTAGTAAAGTCAGTGGTGCACATTATACAAAAAATTTGTAAACATGAATAATGTACGCAAAACATTTGCTAAACTTTGTGTGTGTTCTGTCTTCACACAGTAAAGTTCAGCGAATTCTCTATAATGTGAAATAAACAGGTATGTGGAGTGCCAATCCTACTTCGAACTAGGATGTGTTCCTTTTTGCTTTCTCACTGTAATTCTGAGTTCACACTAAGCGCATTGTTGTACATTGCACTGCTGGATATAAATGCACTGCCTAATGGCACTGATGGTTAAAAATAATTATTACTTGCTATACAGTTTGTTAGTCTCAATGTATTAGTCACTGTGACAGTTATGTTATCTGCCAATTCTGTATCAATGTGCCAGTGTCTGTATTTATGTATGTATGTACCCATTTTAGTGTCCAAGGCCCCTTTCACACTGTGGCGTTGCAGCATTTTACTGCACTGCTATCGCAGGGCAATGTAAGTCTATGGGTTAAATCACATTGCCTGCGGTGCAGTGTGGTGCGCTGGAAGCGCCCCATTTAACGCAGGTAAATACTTATGTTACTGTGAGGCTCCTGTGGCGGCTTGCGGCAATCAGCAGCAAGCCGGAAGTAATGTTAGTCTATGGCGGCGCATGAATTTTTAAAAATGATGGTGGCGGTGCGGCACGCATGCGCAGAAGCATATATTTACAATACGCTTCCACTAACTTCTGCGTTCCAAAAACAGGAAGTGTGCGCAAGTGAGCATCACTTCCTGTATGGCGGACTGCCAGACGGGGATTACAGCGTACGAAAGTGGTAATCCCTGAAGGCCTGTTTTGGGTGGTGCATTGTGGGCATAGCAGCACACTGCACCACTGTCGCCAATATGCAGTCTGAAGCCGACCTTACTCTGTGCCAGTGATGAGCAAAAATGCCAAAATCCTATTTGCATTCATTTTCTCGCAAAAATGCTACATTCGTTTTTCAAGCAAAAATGGAATCGAAAATAACTTTTATTTTTTCAATTTTTTCAAGTTTTTCATACTTTTTGTGAATTTTCATGCATTTTATGCATTTTCGCAGTAAATATCTTTTCAGTAAAATATTGTTCCACGATTTTGCGCTTTTTGCTGTAAAAAATACTGAAAAACATGAAAATACAAGCTATATTTCTAAAATGTTCTTAAAATAGAAAATAGTATTTCGATGTGAAAATGACTTTTGAAAAAATTTGCAAGCAACACTGACAATGCAAGTTTTACATTGGGGCCCCCCATGCACTCTATGCATAACAATGTATACCAAAACCTGACAATGGCAACTACAGTGCCAGAAATGCAAGAAGGGAATGGGGAGCGGTTTGTTAATGATTACCACTATTTGAAATATCTACAGAAGTGATTATTATGAGCACAGGACCAATAGAGTGCTAATACTGTAGTTGAGGGAGGGCCCTTCGGGGGCCCCTCTGGCCAAAGGGCCACGATGCAGTTGCAACCTCTGCACCCCCTATTGCTACACCCCTGAACACTGATCTGGCTCTATTATGGTAGAAGTTGGATTTATGTATATCAACCATAATAATAAAGCATTTTAAATAAATAGGGCCTTTTGTTTGTATTGTAGCAGTATGTATCCACTTAAGAATATATATATATATATATATATATATATATATATATATATATATATATATATATATATATATATATGTGTGTGTATGTATATATATATATATATATATATATATATATATATATATATATAACCATGTATAGCATTTAAACTAAAAGGGACATTTTCAGTATTGCTAAACTGATGGAATTTCCATATAATTAAAAGATCAGGCTTGATCCCAGAAAAATATTATGTTGCAGAATCCAAGAAAAAGTAACCAGTGTCTGCAGCAAGTCGTAAAAAAAATCGTTTGAAGTGCACCTAACACTAACAATGTTTTGGCATTCTTAAAATGAAAAAGGTTATTTTGTCACTTGTGTTTTGCTTGTGAGAGGTTTTCACAGCGCAGAGGCGGGTACAGACAAGAAACGCAGGCAGGCACGGCCGGCCAAATGCTGGGTGGATTAGTGTCTGTCTTAATGGCTGCTATGTGATCCCGCTGACTCATTTGCTTTGCTGTGCAGCGAATGTTCCTGAACAGCGTGCATCTTTTAGAGTCTAAATCTAGGAAACAAAAACACAAAAGATGTTCCCTGGAAGCTGACATTTATAGCCTGCAGTCAAGAAGTTGCTCAACACTTCCTCTCATGTGCTGAAAAGGGTTAAGAGTCTTGCATGGGTATTTTTTTTAGAACAAACATAGTCTTATTTTTGAAATTTGGTTTGAAAAAACAATACGGATTTAAGTGATCTTCCAATTTTTAGAGCTAATGCTTTTAAGTGTAATTCTGTTATGGGCAGATGCTTTAACTTGTGGCATTAAGCCTTTTATTGTGCAAGCAATTGGCTGCAGGATAAGTGCATATAGTATGATGAGAATATAGGGCTCAGTTCACAGACAGTATGAATTGTTTAAACTTTCTAGGACCGCTTCATGCCAATTGGCATGGACGCAACAGCAGCCCCAGGTCCGCCTAACGCCGATTGGCGTGCAGTCTTGCCGATGCGCACGCATCTCCGCATGAATGACAGAGCGGAGCTCCACCATCAGTCTCCCATCGGCGAGACTGTTAGATAGCAAAACCGCCCTCTACTAACAGTGTACATCGCTGCCATCAAATGCAGCGCTGTACTGGGGGAGACAGGAGTGATTGGCTGTCATAGGCTGATGCCTATGACAGCTGATGATGGTGATTGGCTGAGGAGAGAGGGAGGGCGGGCTGGTAAAAAAAATATAAACAAAAAGGTAGAATGTATTTAAAAAATAATCATATAAATATTTATAAAAAAATAAACATTGGGGGATCAATCATTGCCCACCAACAGAGAGCTTTTTTAGTGGGCAGAAAAGGGGGGGGGGAACCACTTGTGCGCTGACATGTACGGCCCTGCAGCGGGGCCTTAAAGCTGCAGTGGCCTATTTAGGGAAAAATGGCCGGTCTTTAGGGGGGTTTAACACTGTGGTCCTCAAGTGGTTAAACACTTTGTTCCCAAGCCATTAAAACATTTAGAGTAGATTCACACTACATACATTACTCAACTGCTTCGTAACAGATTACCTTGTCCCAATGTACTTTTTACAGTGCGTTCAGGGGCATAACAACAGACCCTGCAAGGGATGCAGCCGCAGGGGGGCCCAGAAGCCACAGGGGCCCCGTCCTGGGAGACTAACAACTAAGGGCAAGGAGAGAAAACATTTTCTGCTCTCTGCACAATTGTTCTAATGACTGCATCTGCTCAGCCACTGATAACGAAACATAAAAAGTTTTGTAGACGAAGGTTTGTAAACAGTCCATATTCAGTGTGCAGGGGGAGGGGGCTACATCCAAAGTTTTGCAGGGGGGCCCAGTGATTTCTAGTTACGCCCCTGGGTGCATTTCTGGATAGTGTATGCCAAAATGTATACATGATATAGAAACCAGGCCCGGCTCTAGACTTTTTGCCGCCTGAGGCAATCTTTAAAGAAATTGCCCCCCCAGCCGTGGGTGTGGGGGGGTCACCCGAGCTGGAGGGGATAGCGGGCAGGAAGGGGGTATTGGGCCTAGTGGCGGGGAGGGGGGGTGGAACCCCCCCCCCCCTCCCTTGCCTGGGTCCCCCATCCTCCGCTCCCCTCCAGCTTTAAAAAGTTACGTTGCTGCCTGCAGCTATTGTAAGAGGCAATGGGCGGGGATCACTCACCTCTTCCTCGTTCCAGCCTGCGCTCCACTGACGTCACTTCCTGCTACGCCGCCCAGGAAGTGACATCAATGGAGCGCACACTGGAATGAGGAAGAGGTGAGTGATCCCCGCCCGTTGCCTCTTACAATAGCTGCAGGCAGCAACGTAACTTTTTAAAGCTGGAGGGGAGCGGAGGACGGGGGACCCAGGCGAGGGACCCCTCCCCGCCGCTAGGCCCAATACCCCCTTCCTGCCCGCTATCCCCTCCAGCTCGGACGGCCCCCCACACCAATGGACGGGTGCCGCCCCCCCAGAAGTGCCGCCTGAGGCAAAACACGCTATGAAAATAACGTGCATTTTAACATGCAGATTGTGCATTGCATTCACCACTGTGAGTACTGCCGGTGATTTGTGCTGGTTGGTTGAGACTGCTGGTTAGTTGAGTTTCAGATAATGGAGACTCTACTGGATGCATTTGTAAGTGTATTGCTGGAACCTGAATGTCCTGATTCTGCAGTGTTTTTGAACTTCTTATGTATATGCCCCTCACTACTTGTTTGTACTATGTACAGGGCTATGGAAGATGTAAATAAATACTGATAATAACTTGCATTTAGGGGTAAGACTTGCTTGTGAATAAAAATGGAAAGCACCGCTGGAGTACATCTCTGAATGTGAAAAGTCATTTATGTGCAACCTGCAGATTCAGACTGTAGTTAATGCTATGGCAAAACAAACATTGCAGCAGCATTAACTACCGTCAGACAACTCACATCCTGCACTTTCCACTGTTATTTTTTTTTAATTAGCATTCTATTAAGCCATTTACAAACAGAAGAGGGAGCCCCAACATGATATAAGAAAAACTAAGCTTTAACAAAAGTAAATCATTTAGATTGGAACAGCCAGCACTGCCCCCATTTGGAAACTTGCGGTATAGTGAGCCCATTCCATTTTGCAGGATTGTGTCACGTTTCAGGAATGCAGCAATACTTTTATGTATGTTCCTGACTTGCAGAGATGAGTTAGCTGTAACTATGTAAATGTATTGGCTGTCCCATAACAGCTGGTGCTTATATTATAGATGCTGAAATGCAGTGAATAAATAATATATTAGCCGTGATCACATGTACACACCTTCAGCTTTCCTAGAATTATTAATAGTTTTCATTGCGGATGTGTGCAGACATGTGTTATTGCACAATTGCTAATTCACTAACTTTCCAACACCTCCAGTGCAGTAGTCCATTATGAGGATTTCACACTCTGTCCACTTAATACCATATATCTCATAATCTAGGTGAAGTTTGCAATTTTCCAATTATTTCCATCCTTGGTTAATGTTTATAAATCATATTTCAACCCACCTCCCAATGCTCACTGTCTGTGGGTAACATTGGACTCTAAGTTTCCATTTAAACCACACATTACCAACAACAACAAATAACATTTGTAAAGTGCTTTTCTCCCATAGGACTCAAAGCGCATAAGTATGGCTCAGACCAGTAATTGGGTGATTGGTAATGGGCGTAGCAATAGGAGTTGCAGAGGGGTTGCATCGGAGCCCTTGGGCCAGAGGGGCCCCGAAGGGCCCTTCCTCAACTACAGTATTAGCTCTCTATTGGTCCTGTGCTCATAATAATCACTTCTATAGATACTTTGAATAGTGGTAATAATTAACAAACTACTCCCCATCCCCTTCTTGCACCTCTGACACTGTAGATGCCATTGGCAGGTTTTGGTGCGCCGTATCAATTGTTGTGTATAGAGTGCTTGGGGGGGCCCCATTGTAAAACTTGCAAGCACAGCTCCTTAGCTACGCCACTGATAGGTAAATTGTAACACAGAGGAAGTGAGCCTCAAATTCAACCTATAGCAATTTATAACTTTTCCTGAATAGGTGTGTTTTAAGGGTATTTTTTTAAGGTTTCTAGACTTTCAGCATGATGCCGGAGAGAGTTCCAAAGGAGAGGTGACACTCGTGAGAAATCCTGGAGGAGTGAGAGAAGGTGACCAAGCTAGAGAACATAACATTTTGGGGGGTATGACAGAGAGGCACAGCATCAGAGGAGCAGGTGGCAGGGGGGCTGAGATGAGCAGGAGACTTGAGTGGGGATTGGAGAGGTTTCAGTCTGTTTAGGCTGCAATGTGGGGTGTTGAGTCATCAATACCCTGCAGAGAAAGGCAGCACCACAGGAGCAGTATAAGAGGTGGATGAGATGAGCAGGCTGTAGAGTAGGGTGTTACCGTAGTCCAGATGGGAAATGATTAGAGTGCACAAGCATTTTAGTAGCCTCATGTGTATGGAAGAGTAGAATTCTGGATATATATTTGAGATGAAAGTAGCAGGAGCTTGGTATTGTGGTTACATAAACAGCTCCAACCTTGTGCGCAACCTTGGTGTGCTAATAGATGGTGAACTGAGAGCTTCAGAAACCAAATCTCGGATGTTGTCAAATCTCCCTACATTTATCTAAGGAACATTGCAAAAGTTAAACATCTCATTCCCCCAGAGGATTTTCCAACCCTAGTTTATGCCTTCATCACATCACAGCTGAACTACCAAATGCCCTCCATGCAGGCCTCACAAACAAGGACCTGTACCGTCTGCAACTAATACAGAATGCTGCTGCCAGATTACTAACAAACCAGCATTGCCACTGCCACATTATACTAATTCTTTGCTCATTGCACTGGCTACCTGTAAAATGGAGAACACTCTTCAAGAATGGACTGTTGGCATTCAAATCCCTACACAATTTGGGACCTGGATACATGATGGACTTGCTGAGACTGCACCACACCTCTCACAAACTCAGAACAGCAGGATCTATAAACTTGTTCACTCCCAGAGTGCTCCTCAAAACCTTTGGATACAGAGATTTCTGTCATGCTACCCTTACCCTTTGGAATTCCCTAACACACCCAGTAAAGACAGCCCCACCCCTGGAGCTATTCAAATCCAGACTGAAAACCTACCTGTCTAGCCTGGCATTTGCAGACTTATAGAATTCTTCCTCTGTGTTACAATTTACCTATCAGTGGCGTAACTAAGGAGCTGTGGGCCCCGATGCAAGTTTTACAATGGGGCCCCCCAAGCACTCTATACATAACAATTGATGTTAATCTAGATACATACTATTATTTCAAACAAGCATTGGGTTAGCATATGTATGGCAAGTTTTCCTGATCAGGATTAGACAACCTCAGTAAGCTCCTTTTCAGCAAACATTGTACCGTTTCTACAGCTAGTTTGCTTATGGACTAGTCTGCAGGTTGTAGGCCAGCTGTAGGAGCTTTCCTCCTGATCACCCGATTGGGTTGAAAGCTGAAATTGACTATATATTCCACCTGATCACCCGATCGTAAAGCTGAAATTGACTATTGTGCCCAATGAATGTATGATATCTTGAGGCAGTTTGAAAACGCCTGACAAATTTCTGTATCTTAGTTTTGCATAGAGTGACCAACATCTGTAAACTCTGTTAGATTATGGTTACTGTCTGAGTTATGCTTGGAGAATTTTCTGTCAAGTGACTGGAGAACAGGAAATGAGGTGAACCCTCTCCAGTGGGGACACAGACAACATCCTTTTTGGTAGCATGGAAAAGGGTTAGACTATCATTTTTTTCTTATTTCTGTCAGTGTCCCCTTTGTAAATATATACCCCCGCTTTTCTCTCCTGACAACAGGACTACTAAGAACGAAGTGGAAGAAAGTCATGTTTTTCAGTTGAGAGGTAGGAGACACAAAAAGCTCCATGACCAAGAGGCCTGGGAAGGCCACAAAGGCCAGGGCATTGGGCACCTGCTGA
This sequence comes from Hyperolius riggenbachi, assembly GCF_040937935.1. Classification (NCBI taxonomy): domain Eukaryota; kingdom Metazoa; phylum Chordata; class Amphibia; order Anura; family Hyperoliidae; genus Hyperolius; species Hyperolius riggenbachi. The sequence continues at coordinate 226,617,791 of NC_090646.1, forward strand.
CAAAAGGGGCGGCTTGACATGAGAAGAGAGGAGGCTGAATATGGAGGCAACAAATGGGGTGCAACACATAAAAGAGGGAGGTTCAGGACATTTGTACATGGACATGGACTGAACATAGCACAGGAGGGCAGCTGCTGTACTGTACATGGAAGGAGAACTACAGGGAATTTGGAATACAGGCAGAAAGGCAGAAAGCAGAAAAATCCTTTGGCAGGCAAAAGAGTTCATATACATATATTTCAGCAATAGTAAAGGCAGTATCTCTTTAGTTATACTATCCACTAGAAATGTAGAACTATGTTTCCCTTTAAATCTATATATGGATGTGAAATGACAGATGTGGCAATGAGTTGTTTGCAGCTGGATCAGGTGATTATAAATTGTCATTTATGTAGGTCCTTCACAGCTACTTAGTGAGTTAGCAACTTGAAAGATCTTTCCCCATCAGTGTTATTTAGCCCTGATAAGCAGCCCCATTGCCTGTGTGCTGCCTGCTTTCATAGCTAAAGCAGCGGTATTAAGATGAGCACTTCTGTTTGAGCTGCAGCAAGCACAAGTTCACCTCAAGGTGGCTACACCACGCCTGAAAATTACACACATGACTTCCCAGCTACACCATGCCAGACAGGACTGATAAATCCAGGCACACCTTGAGCAGGTTAAATTACGAGCTCTGCTGAAGTTAAGACTGGAAAACTGACAATGAAAAAGTTTAACCGAATGTTGTAAATCCTCCGAGAGTATTTGGTTGCCATAGAGATGTCACAAATGCTATAAACATTATGAGTTAATATAGTACCAAAGTGTAATCCAAGACCCATAGCACTCCCCTTGTTCCATCTTGGCCCTTGGGAGAGTGCTCCTTGTCACTTGACTTTAAGTGCATGACCTTGCATGGTTACATTCCAGACCATTTCATTCCATGAAAGGTATATAAATCTCCATATGTAAACTCCGCATTTTGGATTATATTATCTATCCTCTTCGGTATTCACAACACTAAATTTTCTAGATGGTGTTATCTGCGAATAGTGCTCATTTTGCAATGTCACTGGAAAGGTCACATCCCACTCGTGCTACAAGTACAACTAATATTTTAGATTCCCTTTCACTGTAGAGGTAAAAATGCATGAGGCCCAAGTAACCAATACTAATGAAGTTTAAACATTTTTTATATCTTTTCTTTGCATCAGCTACTGTATGCATCGCTAGCGGACTTTCTGCTGAGAATAACATTAAGCAGAACGTGTTTGACAGGAGATTATCAGAAGTGCTATATTTCTTAAACCATAAAACATAGTAACAATCAGGCCTGCATTATAGAGTTTTTCTCAGTTAAATCTCTTTACGTGCACCTGCAGGTCAGCAAATGTCATTGGGGATATGATTCCAACAATGGTTAACAATATTAATCAGTGACAGGCAAATCTCAACAAGTACAGTCCAGTTTTTATCCCATGAAGAAAATGCCAATATTCTTGTTCATGGGTGGATTATACAGTATGTTGTATGTTGGGAAAGGTTCATTTGAACCCTTTATTAGTTAGCTTCAAAAGCCCTCACTTAGTAGTTCACAGAAAGTTGATAGGATTCAAATCCAATTTTCAAAAACTCACTGCAGATGGAAGGATAGTGGATTGACAGTCCCAAATTCTTGATGTCTTTGTCATACTAAGAAATGACTATATTTTCTTACATAACCATCCTACTTTCAATAGCATGTGATGAGGTTTTACATTATTCTTGGCCTTGTGGAAGTTTCAGGTCTTTTGTATTGCTATATTTTTCTGTATTGTTATATTATTCATTTGGTGCCATCACCACTGTCTTGAAGAATGGTTTCTTTTTTGACAACACCCTGCAAACATATGAAAATTGCTGTAGTTTTAAAGTGAAGTGATGTCTCATTCATGCCTGATATAGCATTTCAGCTGCTAATTAGGTTGAGGTCAGTGGCAGCGGAGTAGGGGCAGGGATAGACTGGGACTATTTGGCTTGGCAGGCAATTACAACCAAGTGGTCGCTGAGAGAAGGTAATGGAGAAGGAGGAGTTCTGAAAAAAGAGGGTGGTATCACAAGTCTCAAATTATAGAATGACAACATTTTAGAGGCCTAGCTTTTTACTGCATTTTAGTGCCATCTATGGCCCTATTATTGCTGGGTGATACTATTGTACCAACTACAACTGTTAGAAGATATTGGTAGCCACCTATTACTACTAACAGACTGAGAGACCACTTGTGACTGCTGCCCAAGGTAGGGGTAAGTGCTTTAAGATTGAGGGGCCTTAATAAACACTGCCAGACTGCGCTGTCACTTAACTTAACTTCACTTGAAGAGTCTGCAGATAACAACAGGAATTGTTGAAGGTGTATTATAGAAGGGAGGCCAGCGATTTTGGGAGACTCCTGTACACACTTTAGACTTCCAGAAAAAATGACCATGGATGATTATTTTAGCTGAGGAAAATTATGGTAAGATCTCAGCTGAGCCGTGTCTACTGTTCTTTGGAGAAGGGAGGGGTTGACACACGAGCATTTTCACACTGCGCTAACCTCCTCTAAAGATCCTGTAGGGAACAATCAGTATGGAGGGACATTGGGAAATATTCACAAATTTTTGCAGTTCACTGATACCACACCACTCACACAGGCGCTACAAAACTGTTAGTTAGTTAGTTAGTTAGTTAGTGCATATGTCACATTGACCCATCCAGGTTAACCACTACTAGGGAGGCCAGTGATGTTGAAGGACCTTTGTACACTCTTTAGATTTCCAGCCCAAACAATAATAACAATCCTTTAATTTTTTTAAAGTGTGTATGTAGGTTTAGAGTAGGTGTATTAAAAAGATTAGGCACAACCATTGAAGAAAGGCAGAGAAATCTCATTTTGCAGAATTATTTTCCGGACCTCTTTCTTTCAATATTTTTAAGGTTTAAAGGACAACTGTAACCTTATACCACTGCAGAGTTTACATATGGATTTCACTGTATCCTTCAACTTTGATGTCAAAGAGACCTTCAGCTCTCCTTGGAAGGCCATGGAAGTATTTGGCTCTCCGAGTACTTCTAAAGACGCACAGCACCATACTGCACACGTAGGAGTGTGGACCCAAGTACTTCCGAGAAGACTCAAAGATTTAGCTGACAGGAAATGAGGGGATGTGGAGAACAATGGTAAAGCTCTAAGAGACCCAGAGCCTTCCTTCCTCTTAGGTGAGTATCTAACTTATTTGTTGTAGAGTGATACAGTTGAGCTGTACTCTATTCATATGTGGTGTTCAGTCACTGCGCCTTCTTTATTCCACTAAACAGCTAATGTTGACTTTCTTTATACCTTTAACTCTGTAGTGCCTCAATGTAATGGTGTACATGAGAAGACGAAGTGTTGAATATAGTATCTGTTCATTATTCACTGAAGATTATTAATTGTATAAATCAGGCATGATGGCAAAGAAGAAGGGTAATGCTCCACAAATGATCTTTCTTTATTGTTATTTACATATATTAACATATATCACCTTCGCTTTATGCTATGCAGAACTGTCTCTTATAGAATTATTACATTTATAAATATTTATTATAAAATGAACATTTAAGTAGGTTAGGGTCTATATGTTTATTACATTCCAGTATATGGCATTTACCTTGTCATTTTAAGGTTTGATCCTTACCAGACAACAGTTTTATTGCAGGTCTCGCATTTCAGGTCATAAACCATAAAGGATTGCTCAAGATCACACAAGGCAAGAAAACAGTCAAGTGCAGCAGCCCGGAGATACATCTACAAGCTGGAACCGTTAGGGGTGACTGAATAAAGACTGTTAGAGGAAACAGAACCAATTGCTCACTAGCTGGTATTTCTATAGTTAGTTGCCCACAGATTCACTTTGAAATTTGCCTCATTACCTTGCATAAAGCAGAATTGAACTTAGTACATGTATTTCAAGAATCATAAAAATTGCAATAGTCTCCAAAAGTACCTACAAAAAAAATTACTTTCATGATGCCTTTGTAGGATAATATTAAAGTCTAGCAATTTTAAAAGTCGTATAAAAACAACAAGTACTGAGCCCTTACTAACTGCATAAATGGGTGCAATGGCACTTATTGTGTGTAGCAGTCGCCCAGCTCTTGCCTATGCCAACTGCTCACGCCACTGCAGTTTGGCCTTCCCGTGCCAACACCGCATATCACCCCACACAGTGTCGCATGCAACTGTCCCTAACTGTCAACTATCCTAAGGGCAAGAATTGCTCAATTGTCACTTTTAGATGGCATTTCAATTCCACACAATTGGCCAGGGTAGCATTTCATATAAGGAAGGATGATCCATATGATGTTTTATGTACAAAACAACATCACTGGCCAGTGTTTAACCACTTGCCGACCGCGCACTCATACCACGCGTCGGCAAAGTGGCAGCTGCAGGACCAGAGAGACGCAGTTCTGCGTCGCCGGCTGCAGGCTAATTAATCAGGAAGCAGCCGCTCGCGCGAGCGGCTGTTTCCTGTCAATTCACGGCGGGGGGCTCCGTGAATAGCCTGCGGGCCGCCGATCGTGGCTCGCAGGCTAAATGTAAACACAAGCGGAAATAATCTGCTTTGTTTACATTGTACGGCGCTGCTGTGCAGCAGCGCCGTAAGGCAGATCGGCGATCCCTGGCCAATAAGCGGCCGGGGATCGCCGCCATGTGACAGGGGACAGCTTGTCACTGGCTGCACAGGACGGATAGCGTCCTGTGCAGCGCGGATCACCGGGGGGGAACAGGTAGGAGAGGGAGGGGAGGAATTCCGCAGCGGAGGGGGGCTTTGAGGTGCCCCCTCCCGAAACACCCATCAGGCAGGAGCGATCAGACCCCCCCAGCACATCATCCCCCTAGTGGGGAAAAAAGAGGGGCGATCTGGTTGCTCTGCCTGCACCCTGATCTGTGCTGGGGGCTGCACAGCCCACCCAGCACAGATCAGCTAAAACAGCGCTGGTCCTTAAGGGGGGGTAAAGGGTGGGTCCTCAAGTGGTTAAAGTCCATCCGGCGTGCACAGTCTTTGCGCTGGAATCAACCACGCGGCATTCTGTGCCTGCATCGCCTCGCTGTCTGATTGACATGCTTGGCCTGAAAATGGTCACATTGTCGATTGGGCATGCACGTGGTAGCACTGATTTTCATCAAATTCGATAGTAATTATCGAATCAGATATGGACAGTTGGCTGCAAAGTCGATAGATGTATGGCCACCTTTCATTTAAAATCAGTATGAAATGTTTTAGGAATCAGCTGAGCACGTCATGTCCTCCGCCTTGCCGACCCAACACCGCCTCCTAATGTGTAATGTGCCCCTCAGTGCACTATACAATACCTGTCCATGAACGAGTGAGACTACGTGGGGTGCGTGTATGGACGAAGGACCGTGCCTGGAGCCAGCAGAGGACAGCAGAGAATAAGCAGCGGCCACGGATAGGTAATGTATAGTACACTGGGAACTGGGGGGAACATTGCACAATTCAGGGGACAGCGTCGGGGGATTCATCACATTCACTGCTCGTCACAATATTGTTTGCCTTCTGTACTGCTGTGCACCCAACCGAGTAAGTTGGCCCTACATCTTGCAGCATGTCCGACCAATTAATGCAACCAATTTTGGGCGTAGTCGATCGGACATATACTTGGAGGCCCCAATTTTCTTCCAATTTTAATAATCGAATCGGATGGTCGATGGGCCGCCAAGCTGCCTGATGTATGGCCAACATAAGTTGATAATGGACATCATGTGAAAACAAATAAGGGAGGAGGTAAATGTACGGTAATACTTACTGGCAGGCTTGCTCAAATCCGAATTCGGGAGATACCCGGATAGTTCTATCCGGATATCTCCCAGTAAAGCTGTGCGGAGGGGTCAATCTTACCTGTATGACGTCTTCTTCGGTCCGTCCCTGGTGCCTCCCACGATGCGCTCCAAGCGCCGCATGTGCCGGTCACATAACTACAAACACTTCCTCCTTCGGGTTGAAGGAGGAAGTGTTTGTAGTCACGTGACCGACGAATACGGCACTTGGAGCGCATCGTGGGAGGCGCAAGGGACGGACCGAAGAAGACGTCATACAGGTAAGATTGACCCATTCCCCCCTCCCCCCTACACACACACACAGCTTTACTGGAAGATATCCGGATAGAACTATCCAGGTATCTCCCGAATTCGGATTTGAGCAAGCCTGCTTACTGGTACACAGGTAGGTCTACAAACTATATTACTAGAGAGGACTACACGGTACCTATTACTATCACAGATTCTGGGCAATACACACAGCTACTAGATTTCAAAAAAAATATGCACTATATGAAGAAAATCCCTATTCACAAGAATGCAGAAGTCTAGAAGTCATAGACATCAAATGACACTGTTAAGCTGGCCATACGCTAGGCTGATTCCCCGCCGATCGACAGCAGATTCGATCACTGGGATTGAATATGCTGTCACATCATTCACGCTACACGCTAAATTTTGATCTATTTCGTCCCGAAATAGATCGATCCCGTTGATCGCTCCGCGCGGCAAATTACCATCGATTGCCTGTGGGTAGGGAGCGCATCGCTAGCGGCGTTCGAGTGCCCGACGAGCGACGCAATACATTACCTGCTCCGCCGGCGCGACTCCCCAGGTCTCCGCTGTCTTCTCCGCTCTGGTCTGGTCTCCGGGTCTGGCATGCTTCACGTCTTCCTGTCCCGGCAGGAAGTTTAAACAGTAGAGGGCGCTCTACTGTTTAAACTTCCCCCAGACAGGGGGAAGTGAAGCATGCCAGACCCGGAGACCAGACCAGAGCGGAGAAGACAGCGGAGACCTAGGGAGTCGCGCCGTGAAAGCAGGTAATGTATGCGGGGGGGGGGGGGAGCCGCGGCAGCAGCACCACCACCACAGACTGTGAACGGTTTCAGGCTGAAATCGATTCACAATCTGTTTGCAGTAAAGGCAGCCATACAATCCCTCTCTGATCAGATTCGATCAGAGCGGGATCTATCTGTTGGTCAAATTTGATGGCAAATCGACCAGTGTATGGCTACCTTAAGGTTTAGGAGAAAAGTTAATTTGGACAAATGTCAGTGTAATGGGGCTGTGCAGTAGTGAATGAATAGTCAAGAGGCCATGAGGGACACCATCTTCAAGACTCTCTCTCCCACAAGTGTCCCCCCCCCCACTTAATAAAAGCCACTAGTGCTTGTTCCACCAACACCCTGCTTTGTCTCTTACAACCCTCTTATCTGTCCCATCCTTTTCCCATAGCCATAGTTTGGTATAGTCCATCAAAATGGAATGCTTTGCTTTTCTCTACAGATTTTTTTTGCTCTGAAGACTAGGACAACGCATGATCGACTGCTTTCTGATATCTGAGGGCACTGTCCCTGGGAAAGTCTAGATACTAGAAGTGTGCATTATAAGAACATTTTTCTATCTTTTGTTCATGCTTTCAGCTGTTTAAACACATAAATCAAGTTTATTCACTCTCAGAAAGACAAACAAATTGAGAAAACCAAACCAAGACACAGATAAAGTAAGCTTTTCACATTATGACTCTTTTTTAAGAATTTGCTGTTCTTTTCTTATTATTTTTTTCAGTTAGTAAAATGAAATGAAAAACATCAACACTTATATAACACTTTTCTCCTGTTGGACTCAGTGCTCGAGAGCCATATTTGAACCCTGGACTCCTATATCACAGTTGGTTTCTGTACTGGGCTAGAATATATAGAATAGAATATATATATAGAATAGTCTGCCACTCCAACTCTAATCAGCCAAGTACCTTCCAACCCTAGTCCACGCTTTCATCACATCGTGGCTGGACTATTGCAATGCTCTCTGTACAGCCAGGCCTTCCAAATAAAAACCTACACCACCTGCAGCTAGTACAGATTACTGCTGCAAGGTTGTTAACAAACCAACCCCCTCCATTGCCACATAACTGATGCTCCACTCAGTCCACTGGCAACCCATTAAAATTGAGAATTATATTTAAGATTGGCTTATTGACATTCAACCTTTCACAATTTGGGCTTTGGATACCTGAAGGATTTGTTGCAACTGCATCACACCTCTCACAATCTTAGATCAAAAGGATATAATAACTTGGTCACCCCAAAACTTGGTCCATCTCAAAACCTTTCAAACTAGAGCCTTATGTCATGCTTCCCCTACACTTTGGAACTCCCTGGCACACCCAGTCAGGACATCTATATCCCTGGATGCATTTAAATCCAAACTGAAAAGCCACCTGTTTAGTCTGGCATTTATAAACACTAGGGATGATCAAATATATGCAAATTCTTCTGAGTTGATGCACAGTTATGCAAATTGTTATGCAATTATATACAGCTTGAAAATTAACCAATTAGTTTAAACCTGGGTTTAAAATGATTGGTCCATTTTCAAACTGCATACATTTGCGTATAAATTTGCATAATTTCTGCAGAATTTGCTTCTCATTGATCATCCCTAATGAAGAAGACTTGACTTTTTCCTCTGTAACACAGCCCACCTTGCAACTGTATATTGATCTAAGACATATCTATGCGCTTTGAGTCCTATGGAAGAAAAGTGCTTTAGAAATGTTATTGTATTGTACTTTAGTTTAAAATTTTGTTTTTGATCTACATTTAATTCAGTCCATAAACTTAAAAAATACTGCATCTCTGGTAGCTTTCAGACATAAGGAGAAATGGGCAGAGATTCTAATCAGGCTGCAACTGAAATCACTACCAACAGAGCGATGCAGAGCCTCCTAGGGGCTAAATACACACCTTGCATTTAAAACAGATGCAAACTATGCACTAAACCCTAACTCTGATTAAAACAGAAATCAAACTGAAATAGCACATGGATGCAATAAACTTGTTTTTCTGTACAGCAGGAGGAGGTGGCAACACTTCTCAAGGCAGGCTGCACCTGATTGGCTAACTGTATGACTAGCTGCATCCAAGTGCTAGTTTAGGGTTTAGTGTTTAAGGTTTCCCCAAAAAATGTTTGGTGAAATTTGCCTTCTTGAAACAGAAGAAAATTTGCAATAGTTCAGCTATAAGTGAACATTTGTGGTTACCCACAATGCACCACTACTGAATATGCAAATTATCCCTTTTTACCCCTGTAAGACAGGCAAGCATTCAGAACTGCTGGTGTATAGCAAGTCTATAGCTTTAAATATTACACAGCCACACCAACCCCACATGTAGACAGCCTGTTTCGGGCTTTTGGCCCTCATTAGTACATGGCAGGCATTGATATGGCTGTATGGGATGGGGCTTGGACCAGTACAACAGAGTAACCAAGCATCTCAGGGTGACCCAAACCACCAAAAAAATGTTTCAACCATTTTATGATCGGCTGTCCCCAGGTTCACACTATGTTTTTTGTTAATTAGAGGTCAGGGTGTCTTCCATGAGGATACCTCAACAGGGTGGAAGAGTCTTGTACAGAGCACTCTGCAGGCAAACTGTTTTTGGAAGCCAACATCCTCCTTTTTATTGCCTCTGTTTTGAATGCAAGTTGTGTAACCTGCCTACACTTAGGCTCTGCACATTCATGCACTTAGTCAATCAGATGCAGCCTGCCTTGAGAAGCACTGCCACCTCCTCCTGCTGTATAGCTCTCAGACATAGGCGGCACTAATAGAAAAGGGATACTTTCATGCATAAATGTGAAGTCTACTATATTTCATCTTGGGCAAAATGACAAGTTACCAAAACCTAAACAATGTCACTTAGATTTCTTCTTTCTCCCCCCCCCCCCCCCCCCTTTTCACATCCATCTTATGCTGAGTCAATCTGTGGTCATTGTTTATAACAGGATACAGAGTAACTATAAATCCAGTTTGGTTTGCCTTGGTGGTGTGAGCCTCCAGATCAAGCCTAATCCAGAGATTAGATACTGAAGTGCTGCCTCAGTTGTACAGCATTATCACATACTATTGTTTGGCCTGATTTCAAGCCAGCGCATATGCTGCCACAATACATCTGAAGCTGTTGTTAAGTTGTAAACACTCCTCATTATCAGCATTTTCCCTTTATTTACAGTTTGGGGCAGGAAATGTCTGCTACATGCTAAGCTGATATGTAACAGTCACAGTTTTCCCTGCAAGTTCTAATGGTGCCTTTTTAAAGCTGACCTGTTTTAATACTTAACATGAACGTATAGGACTAAGAAATACAAACGTTTGATTTCTTAAAACAGAAAGAATTTGCGATAATTCAGGTTGGAGTGAGCTTGAGATGTCTCCCAGTGCATCACTGCTGAATATATGCAAATTAACCATTGTATAGGATTGTATAGGACTAGGGATGCTCATTCAGATTCTGCATAAATATACTTTTTGCATTTCCTATCAGAAATCGGAAATTGGATTTTTTTTTGGGGGGGGGAAATACGCATTATTGCAACCTCAGTCATTTTAACCCAATCACAGAAATCAGATGCATTGGACCAATCAGAGAATGCCGAAAAATCTAGGAAATCAGAAAACGAAAATCAGCTTTCTGCAGAAATACTGCATTACTGCATTACCACAGCTTGCTTATTTTAGCCCAATCACAGGACTCAAAATCATTGGATCAATCAGAGAATGCAGCGTCAACTTGGAAATCCGTATTGGAAATCGAAAATATGCGGTATCAGTATCAATTTTGACGTCTGATCTCTGGAGATGAAGTTGCTGGAGATATAACTAAGGAGAGGAACTGGAAGTAAAGAATTCAGAAATATCTTCCACCTTCTCAGTTACTGAAAGTAAGTTTTTACATTCAAAATACTATTTTACTATTGTTTTGTTAGCTGTACATATTATTACATTTCAATACCAGGGACAACATCATGTGGCCACTTTATGTTCTACAGTAAAATCCAGTAGCCACAACTTTATTCTAAAACCTTGCACAGAAGCTCTCTTGCTACTGCCTAAAATTATCTTTAGTGATCATTTCATGTGACAGTTTAGGAATGATCACTGTATAGACACAATGATCTACTATCTGTAAGCAGCCTGTACTGTTATGGAGAGGAGATACAGAAGATGAGCAGGTTTCATCTTGTTGTGGAAACTACAAAAGAGAGACAATAATGGACAAATTACATTTAAAGCAGTAGGATTAGCCATACTATGCCAGTGAAAAAAACACATATATAAGTACAGTGGTGTGAAAAACTATTTGCCCCCTTCCTGATTTCTTATTCTTTTGCATGTTTGTCACACTTAAATGTTTCTGCTCATCAAAAACCGTTAACTATTAGTCAAAGATAACATCATTGAACACAAAATGCAGTTTTAAATGATGGTTTTTATTATTTAGTGAGAAAAATACCCTCAGAACCTACATGGCCCTGTGTGAAAAAGAAATTGCCCCCTAAACTTAATAACTGGTTGGGCCACCCTTAGCAGCAATAACTGCAATCAAGCATTTGCGATAACTTGCAACGAGTCTTTTACAGCGCTCTGGAGGAATTTTGGCCCACTCACCTTTGCAGAATTGTTGTAATTCAGCTTTATTTGAGGGTTTTCTAGCATGAACCGCCTTTTAATGTCATGCCACAACATCTCAATAGGATTCAGGTCAGGACTTTGACTAGGCCACTCCAAAGTCTTCATTTTATTTTTCTTCAGCCATTCAGAGGTGGATTTGCTAGTGTTTTTTGGGTCATTGTCCTGCTGCAGCACCCAAGATCACGTCAGCTTGAGTTGACGAACAGATGGCCGGACATTCTCCTTCAGGATTTTTTGGTAGACAGTAGAATTCATGGTTCCATCTATCACAGCAAGCCTTCCAGGTCCTGAAGCAGCAAAACAACCTCAGACCATCACACTACCACCACCATATTTTACTGTTGGTATGATGTTCTTTTGCTGAAATGCTGTGTTACTTCTACGCCAGATGTAACGGGACACACACCTGCCAAAAAGTTCAACTTTTGTCTCGTCGGTCCACAAGGTATTTTCCCAAAAGTCTTGGCAATCATTGAGATATTTTTTAGCAAAGTTGAGACGAGCCTTAATGTTCTTTTTGCTTAAAAGTGGTTTGCGCCTTGGATATCTGGCATGCAGGCCGTTTTTGCCCAGTCTCTTTCTTATGGTGGAGTCGTGAACACTGACCTTAATTGAGGCAAGTGAGGCCTGCAGTTCTTTAGATGTTGTCCTGGGGTCTTTTGTGGCCTCTCGGATGAGTTTTCTCTGCGCTCTTGGGGTAATTTTGGTCGGCCGGCCACTCCTGGGAAGGTTCATCACTGTTCCATGTTTTTGCCATTTGTGGATAATGTCTCTCACTGTGGTTCGCTGAAGTCCCAAAGCTTTAGAAATGGCTTTATAACCTTTACCAGACTTATTACAGTACTTTTGTTCTCATTTGTTCCTGAATTTATTTGGATCTTGGCATGATGTCTAGCTTTTGAGGTGCTTTTGGTCTACTTCTCTGTGTTGGATAGCTCCTATTTAAGTGATTTCTTGATTGAAAAACAGGTGTGGCAGTAATCAGGCCTGGGGAGTGACTATAGAAATTGAACTCAGGTGTGATAAACCACAGTTAAGTTATTTTTTAACAAGGGGGGCAATCACTTTTTCACACAGGGCCATGTAGATTTGGAGTTTTTTTTTCTCACTAAATAATAAAAACCATTATTTAAAACTGCATTTTGTGTTCAATTATGTTATCTTTGAATAATAGTTAACGGTTTTTGATGAGCAGAAACATTTAAGTGTGACAAACATGCAAAAGAATAAGAAATCCGGAAGGGGGCAAATAGTTTTTCACACCACTGTAGATAAATACTTGATCTACTTACATAACACATGTATTGTACTGTCCATGTTTTGATTTCAGTGAATTTTATATAGTAAATAAAGAGAATTCTGTTCCTGGTGGGGGCCATGTCTTTTGCCCACAGTTTAGGCTAAATCCTGGTGTCATTTCTCCCCTTTACTTTTCTTCTTTTCTCCTCTAATCGCTGAGTCACCTCAGCCTTGCTTGTAAACACAAGTGAGCATGAGATCGTGTTTCAGATAAGCAGCTGGCAGGAAAATAAAGGGAAGAGGAGGAATATATTATAGATAAAAAGAGCCTGCAGCATGCAACTGTTTGGCACTGATTACTAAAGGGCCAGTGCTCCTTAAAGTGGATCCGAGATGAACTTTTATTAATTGCATAATTGTGTTCTTTACATATAGTTTATGGGGCATTCCTCAAGCCAAATACTTTTTTTTTGTTTTAATACTCTAATTCCCTATAAACTAAACAAGCCTCGCCCACAGCTTCTCCAAAACGTCAAGGCACTCAGATCCATGTAGCAAGGGCTTATGGGAGCTCAGTCTGGGCAGGAGGAGGAGGTTACTAACCAGAGATTTCAAAGACAGAGGGGAGGGGGGAGTAACCAGTCTTATCACCCGAACGATAGTCTGTACACACGTCGGATTTGACGCGAAAACGTCCGAACGACGGAACGTTCAAACGACGGGTCGTTCGCTAAAATCCGACGTGTGTATGGGCCTTAAGGGGTGGAGATGCAGTTGCAGATTACCTGTGTAATGATGACAAACAGAACATGGCCACTCTCATTGTATCACAGGAATAAATCATCATAAACTGTTGAAGCTGTATGTAGCCAGATTTGCTGTGTAAACTATCTAAACTTTAGATAAGATATATAGACAAGTTACTTGTTATAGTTAGTTTTTCATCTCGAATCCGCTTTAAGTATGTGATAACTCCAAATCATAACAGCAAAAAAGTTTTGAATGCAGCATTAGCATCTTTATCACTTAATACACTAAGACCAGTTGCCGTTGAAATTTGACTTTTATGGTGACACTCCCGCTTTAAAAAATCTATATAGTGGCAGCCCTATATTTCTCCTTTAAAAAACTTTTTTTAAAAAAAATCAGGTTACAAGATAATTGTAAAAGTCAACAATGTACTTCAGTATATAGACATTCAGGCCAATGGGCATGAAGTGATGTCTCTAATTCTGTTCTAGCTGATGTGTGTATGAGTGAGTAGATATTTTTCCTTTATCCTTCTATTTGGTGCTGCCTAACAAAGACAGGAAGCATGATGATACGTACAGCTTTAGCCACAACTCTTTCACTATGAAAAAGTCTTATGTAACAAGTAAAACAAGTAAAAATGTGCATTTGATTGTTGTTCACATTAAAAGGAGGATATTTTTGATTCTAAGTGCTAGTTTGATAATAAACTCTAATTACAATTTAAGCCATGACTGATCTACATACAGTTATGATTTTAAGACTGTGACATCTTTGTACAATCAATAGCTTTGGTAGAATGCTGGGGATGCCACTTGAATCTAACCTTAAACAAGTACGAAAGTCACAGAATGAAAAAGTAAATTCTACTGAAAAGTCAGAAATGTATTGATTAAAAAATGGGCAAATCCTTATGATAACCTATGTGAAAACATGATGTGTATAAACATTGCCTTAAATAACAAATATAAAAATCAACATAGAGTAATGCATTCTGGGTATCTCTATCAAATTTGCAGCAATCCAAAAATCCCATCACTGCGCCACTCATGGCACTAAACTCTCAATATTTGGGCAGACAAAACCCTAAATGTAATCAAGGCCACAAGTGTTAAAAGTTTGACACATTTCATGAAACATGGTTCACTAAAGGTGGCCATACATCAGGTGATTTAGCGGCCGATCGACCATCCAATTCGATTATTATAATCGGATTGGATGAAAATCAGTGCCACAAAATGCATGCCCAACCGACATAGCGACCAATTTCGGGATGGAAATTGGTCTCATAGTCGATCGCGCATGCTGCAAAGTGTTGGGCCGAAGTTGGTTGGTCGGGTGCGCGGTGGTACGGCGCCCAATTTTGGAACAAGCAATTAAATGACGAAACCCCTGCCGCTGCTGCCGCAACGTATAAATGTGCCCCCTCTCAGCATTTATACATCACCTGTCCAGTGTCAGCCCGGCATGGACGGTCACCGTGCGGAGCCTGCTACAGAACAGGTAATGTATAAATGCACACACTGGAGGCACATTTATACATTGGGGCAGTGGAGGTGCGGACGCGGCAGCTCAGCCGAATCCCTGAAGATTTCATACTGAAATCGAATGGGAATCGGCCTGTAGTGTATGTGCAGCTTCGACAAAAGACAAAATTATCTCTAACCAGATTCGATTACAGATAAATTTGTCTCTTTGTGGAATCTGCCCATAATCGTCAGGTCTATGGGCACCTTAACTCAGGAGCTCAGCCCTGAAATTCCAGGAGGACAATACTAATGAATGAAGGTGTAATCAGTGATAAGCAAATGTTTGATAAACAAGTAACATGCCCCTCACAGCGGATACACAAACATGCTGTCCAACAAGAAAGATTTTTTAAATGTGTCCCTAGAAGATCATTAAAATAAAATCTGCACACAAGGGAGTTAGAATAATGCAATCCCTTACAACACAGTACTGTGAACAGGCTCATAGAATTGTATGGGCAGTGAGATGATGACATATAGATATATTCTACAACACAACTGAGCACTGTGAACTTGCCCTCAGAGTGCAGGCTATTGGCTAATCTGAAACCCCTTTTTGTGTAAACAATGGAGTTGTTTCTTTCTATCTTAAAACAGCGCTTAAAACAATATTGCAAGTATACAGCCGTATTGATCAGAGTCTGATGTTAATGAGACTTAATTATAACACTAATGCTTTGAACTTACTATTTTATTTGCTTGCGTTACTTGACTTTAGTTCTCTTTTAATCTGTGTGTAACTTTAATGTTATCTCCTGTTGTGAGACAGGAAAAAGAAGAAGACTTCCCCATAAAAAGAAGGCTTAATGTATACAGTGCGAATCATCTGCTTGCATTTAACCCAATCATTGGGTCTGCCACCCAGATTGCCAATAAAATGAAAATCACTAAAGTATGCATTAAGAAGCTGATTCATACATATGTGAAATACATTTATACAGATAAAAATACTTTACCCATCATCGTTTTATATTCTGTCGATCTACATTACATTAAGCCTAGTTCAGTGAAGGGAATATTTTATTTTGCATAGTGGTGCCATGTGGTGTGCAAGCACCTCGGTACTTCTCATCTATTATTACAGCAGCTCTACTGAGGACAGAATTACAGGCCGATCCACAAAGAGCCAGAATGTTATTACTCAGTGTTTTGGGAATGGCTATAACTCCATAAAGCAAGCAGAAAGCCTTCTACTTCCCCATTACTGCCCGATAAGATATATTCGCATCTGGCAGCAGCTCCACCTCTGGATAACAGATTTGTTTGGGGGATGTTCAGCCTGAAAGATATGGAAAAAGCAGCTCACTTTTTAAAATGCCAGAGAGTGGGAGGACTGTACTTCAGAATTAACAGGCACTTCAGACACAGGCAAATTCCTTCCCCCAAAAGCTGCTTTTAGCGGTGACCCAGGTGCACTATTTTTATCTTGCTTTCTGACTGATTTTTACAATTTACCTTAATTTCAATCTTTCTTGTTTGCTATTCATCAATTTGACTTCCAGCTCTTTCCACTGGAAACTCCTTACTTGGCTGATAAACACCTCTCTCTTTTCACACTTATCTTGACACTCACCAATGAGAAGTGACAAGGTGAGGAGACAGAGGAAGACGCTGCCCAGTTTTCAATTTAGTTATCTTAAGGACAGACTGCAAGGGTGTTTTGGTTTTTTTTTTCTTAGTTTGTTTCATGCTGATGTAGTATACTAGATTTTTAGTCATCCAAATTCAAATTATACCTTGTAGCAGCAGCATAACTGTAATGCTAGGTGCACACCATACAATTTTCTGTTACATTTTCTGTAAAATTTACCTGCCAGATAGATTTTTTTCCACCATGTTGTAACACAATCTATCTGGCAGTCAAATCTAACAGAAAATTGTATGGTGCGTACCTAGCAGCCTTTGATAAATTGATGCCATGCTAGGTACTCGCCATACAATTTTCTGTTAGATTGACCTGCCAGATTTTTTTCAGGCAGGTAAATATAACAGAAAATCTGACAGAAAATTGTATGGTGAGTACCTAGTACAAGATTTCTATTATTGGCTGTATAAATTGCACCACCATGACCCCCACACACCAAAACACATGCAAAATGGTTAATTTTGCTATACATGTGAAGCGGTCTTTCAGGAAGAAGGAGGAACAGGAAGTGCTAGAAAAAGCCAGACAGCTGTATTTGGCAGCATAAAGAGAATTGGGATTGCATAGGCGATACAGTTTTGTTAGCTTTTGCACAGATGGGATCACCCTGTTGCTTGTCAGTACGCAGGTGCAGGACTGGCCTTTACCCTGAGTGACCTGTGCATCACAATATTCTGACAGAGTGCATCCTGCCGAATGCCTAACCTCTCAGCTATGTTCTGTTTGCAACTCTGCAAGGGTAAGAACTAGCTATACTGGAGGATAGGGGTGTGTCTAGTTAATATTGAAAGATACAGTTTTGGTATGGACTGAGGAGGTGGAGCCACATCTGTTACCTTTACTGAGGGGGCTGCCAAATACTGGGGCCCATTGGTTACCTATAGCTTAATTTGCAGGTTTCTATTGGTCCATTTTAAAGCTGCATAAATTTGCATACGGAATTTCCACAATCCTGCATCAACTCAGGAGCTGCTGAATTTCTTTTTTTACACAACCCTTATTGACCATCCCTACTGATTATTATTAACAAAAATATGTCAATCCATTAGGTTTCAAAACCAGACACGTACAGTAGCTTGTGCCATATCCTCCAAGGTACAGAATCCATACTCATGTTTGCTCCATCATAGATCCTAAAAATAAAGAACAGTATCAGATCTTAGCAGTTATATTCCCCTGATATATTTAGACTTGCAATCTTAATGCTTGGACTGGTTCACCAATAATGTGTTTTTAAGTGCTCAAAAAAGAAAATGTGCAGGGTGCTGGTTTGCTTTTGTGCACCTTTTAGGCCTAGTGCTCTCTGCATCAAATGGCCTTATGCCAGTCTTTATACTTGAACAAGCTGTTGTATTGCAATGACACACGTTGTGCAATGAAGCTTTTGAACAATTTTATTTGCCTGTCCACCATGAGGTAAGCTTCACCTATATTTTTTGTATCGATTTAAAAAGGAACTCCAGTGAAAATAATGTAATAAAAAGTGCTTTTGGCCATTGTACAATCTTTCCTCTCCCTGATTTACATTCTGACATTAATCACATGGTGACATTTTTACTGCTGGTAGATGATGTCAGTAGAAGGAGACGCTGCTTGCTTTTTTGACAGTTGGAAACAGCTGTAAACAGCTGTTATTTCCCACAATGCAACAAGGCTCCCACAGTGTGATGTCAGAACCATGGCCCTGACATCCCACTGTGGGAAGGGTTTCACCACAATATCAGCCATACAGAGCCCCCTGATGATGTCACCATACAATATGCTTTCCAATGGAGTCGCTGCAGGTAGTCCACTCTTCAAATCATTAAATTATGCACTGCTGTGCTCTCCTTATATATCTGCAAAAAAATTAAACTCCACATAGGGTAATAACGTCCACACTGGATCCTTCTACCACATATACCCGTGCGCGTGAGAACCCACTGTGCCATTCAATAGCACCCTACTGCTGAAATGCTCACCAGATGTTATCCACCTAAGTTATTCAGGTGGGTCCCACCTGAATAATTGAGGTAGATAACATCTGGTGAGCATTTCAGCAGTAGGGTGCTATTGAGTGGCACAGTGGGTTCTCACGAGCACGGGTGTATGTGGTAGAAGGATCCAGTGTGGACATTATTACTAGAGATGGCTCAAACCTCCGATTTTTGGTTCACGAACCGCTTCGCGAACTTCTGCAAACGTTTGCGAACATGCAAACTTTTGCGAACTGCAATAGACTTCAATGGGGAGGCGAACTTTGAAAACTAGAAATATTTATGCTGGCCACAAAAGTGATGGAAAAGATGTTTCAAGGGGTCTAACATCTGAGTTATTGCATGGATGAGTGGGATACACGCCAAAACACCCTTGGAAAAATCAGGATTTGACACACAGCAGCATTTTAAGGGCAGAAATCACATTGTATGCTAAATTGGAGGCCTAAAGTGCTTTAGAACATCTTGCATGTGTATACATCAATCAGGTAGTGTAATTAGTGTACTGCTTCACACTGACAGACCAAACTCACTGTGTAACGCACCGCAAACAGCTGTTTGTGTAGTGACGGCCGTGCTGGACTTGTGCGCACCATGGCCAGAGTGCAGGCCATGGTGGTTTTCAAGCCCATATGGTTGGGCTGAGGTAGCTGAATGACAGAAGAACAGTGATTGAGTGTCCAGCTGATCAAATGTGGTCTGTGCACAATGAAGCAACAAACTTATTATCTATTTTCTTGGGTCAGGTGTGCCACCCAACCCCAACGCACTCATATAGCCGTCTGTCATTGCTTCATTGTGATACACAAGCCCCTTCACTGCAGCAAGGTAATGATCACGAAGGGGAATTGACACATGTACATGCCTTTTGTTTTGTTGTTGCAGCTGCAGTGCAGCCAGAAAAATTAGGCAGGCATGTACACACACCAGAAAGCTGCTAGCAGTGGCCTTAAAAATTCAGGAATCCACCTGGAGTCCTGGTGGACCCTGTTGGTGGTGGTGGAGAAGGCAGTCAAGCAGCCTGTATGCAGAGATGCTGTGTGGGGACCGACTTAGTCTTGGGGCAGGCAGTCACACGGCGTGCAGGCAGAGATGCTGTGTGTCGGGACTGACTTAGTTTTCGGGCAGGCCTGAGCATGCTTTGCAGACCAGGCATCTGTGGTCAGATGGACCCTTGACCCAACGCTGTGTGCCAGAGATGTCACCACTTGCCTTTCAACATCACGGTACAGTTTAGGTATCGCCTTTTTGAGAAATAATTGCGGCCTGTTATCTTCCACTGCGGTGTGTGGCTTTGCTTTTATGTACTGCTTTTCCTCAGGTGGTCATCCCATTGCAGTTTGTGCTTTGTAATCATGTGCCTTTGTAAGGTAGTTATCCCTACGCGGGTCTTGGTCTTTCCACGGCTCATTTTTCGGTGGCAGAGAGTACAGATGGGATTGCTCTCATCTGAGTCAGACACACAAAAAAATGTCCACATCGCTGAGCCCTGGGGTGATGGCACTTTGGTGGTGGTGGCCGACTGAGTGTTAAGTGGGGTGCCAGAATCAGAGTAGGAGGAGGAAGATATGTCACGCTTCCGTGCAGAAGCTGAGAAAGATGAGGTGTTCTGTGTTAAATAGTCAACTACGTCCTGACAATATGGCCGCACGAAATCACGACAGCGCGACCTTGAACAGACCTGCCAGGTGGCCTGCCCTGGATCTGCCTTTTGTTTTGTCTATATGGGGGGGGGGATGAAGTGAAAGGTAGGCACTGACTTGACTAATACGATGTACGGTTACACAGGTGCAGTGAACAGGTTGCAGTGACTGCTGGTACAACAATGTGCAGTTACACAGGTGCAGTTAACAGGTATGCACGGACTGGTATATAAAACAGCGTGCGGTCACACAGGTGCAGTCAACAGGTTGCAGTGACTGCTGGTACAACAATGTGCGGTTACACAGGTGCAGTCAACAGGTTGCAGTGACTGGTATTACAAATGTGCAGCTGTCACACACACAGGTACCGTGAACAGGTGCAGCGACTGAACAGTGAACAGGTGCAGTGATTGGGATTACAAATGTGCAGCTGCCTGTCACACACACAGGTTGTCACTCACTGAATGTGCTGGGCCTGGCAGTGGAACAGTACAAATTACCACCAAGGGGCCAAAGGTCAGCTGCGACTGACTGAGTGAAAAAGGCTGACGCTGCCTAAATTTTATAAGGGGGGGGGGGGGGGAGGAGGGCTCCAGAAAGGAGTGCATAATTTAATGTACTGATAGGGATGAAGTTAAATTCTTGGTTACGGTTTCTCTTTAAGTCAAACATTACTGTAACAATAGCATGCTGTATCTTTTTCATTGTAGATAAGCTGTTAAAAAATAGATGATAGGTTATTTCCATTTTTAAACACATACACATTCTCTTAATGGAATCTGAAAGACAAAAAATAAACAACATTAATATACACAGACCGGATGCTGTACAGATGCATCACTAGCAAGTTACTATGGAAGAGTGTGGAGGGACAAGCAGTAGAGCATGATGGAGCGTGAGAGGGAATAAGGGGGAACAATGGTGTTGGGCAACAGGCGGTGTTCAGCCAAGATGATCTGGAAGGCCAGATTTCTCACCAATGTATCAACGAGGGTCAGAGGCTGCAGAACACAGCTGCTGCCTTGGCCGTGTTTAATCCAGCATGTGTACAAACCTTAAAGTGTCAGGAATAAAATCAAAACTCTATTCTTTATTTTTACCTGGTAAACAAGTAATAAGGATGCTAATCAGGCAATCCAAAAGATAAAATCTATATTACTTTTCTTGTGTATAAATGATCATTCCCCAGTTTACCTGACTCCTATTTGGTACGTTGCCGCACAAAAGGAGTTGCAGGGCAATCTGGGTTGTCCTTATTTGCTTTTGTACATTAGTTAAGTCTGAGGGGAAATTAAGAAGCAAAAAAAAGACAACCCAGCATGCCCTGCAACTTCCTTTTTGCGGCAATGTACCAAATAAGAGTCAGGTAAACTGGGGAATGATCATTTATAAACAAAAAAAGTAATAGAGATTTTAACTTTTGGATTGTCTGTTTAGCAACCTTATTACTTGTTTACCAGATAAAAATAAAGAATTGATTTTTTATTTTATGCCCGACAGTTACACTTTAAAGCTGAATGCTTAATGCACAGTGTGACTTTGATTCTGTGTTTACAGGGTACACAAACATTGGTAGAGTTTGGTCCATTGGCATGCTCTCCATTGTGGCCATTTTGAAAGAGGTGAACGTTATTTGACAACCTATAACCTGACAATCAGTTGATTGCCACCTTAGCTAAAAAGGCACCTGCAGGTTCTGGAAGCAGATATAAGCTGAGATTGGCAGTCAAATAAAAGTGGCAGTCAAGTAAAAGCTTTCCTCTCCCTGATTTACATTCTGACATTTATCATATGGTGAAATTTTTACTGCTGGCAGGTGATGTCTGTGGAAGTAGCTGCTGCTTGCTTTTTTGGCAGTTGGGAAAAGCTGTTATTTCCCAATTCCCACAATGCAACAAGGCTCCCAAGGTGTAATGTCAGAACCACGGTCATGACATCACACTGTGGAAGGGTTTAAACACAGTATCAGCCTTACAGAGCCCCCTGATGATCCGTTTGAGAAAAGGAAAATATTTCTCATGGGAAAGGGGGTATCAGCTACTGATTGGGATGAAGTTAAATCCTTGGTCACGGTTTCTCTTTAAGTGAGAAGCACCTGGTCTTGTTGTTTGGTGCTGAAATGGTTCTGAATACATGTGACCGGCTTCTGAACCATGTGGTGCCGAATTTGAACACCAACACTAAATATTATGACCTAATATGCATGACCAATTGATACCAACTGGAGTTAAATCGGATCGTTATTGATGCCTTCCCTACATGACTTCCCTCAGTGTTGATAGATTTCTGCAGAAATCTGTTGAGCATTGACTGAACTACAAGTGCTGTATTGCTTGATTCCCATCACTCCTATCCTGCCTCCTCGCATGGAGATTTTACAATGTGTCTGGTCAGACCTTTAATTGATGAACTGTTCAATTGAAAGGGATTTACTCAGATATGTTGGGGTAATAGACAGGGGCATAACTAGAGGACAGCAGCCTTTGCAATTGCATGGGGGTCCAGAGCTGTGGGGGCCCCCATCTACTAACCTTCCTTTCCTTTAATACAGGGGACTATGCTCCAGATCAGGTGTTTTGTGGCTACGCTTGTGATGGCTGTGAAGATCATGATGCCCATACTTGTATTATGACCCTTGTGAGATGGACCCCAAGGCCATAAGGGGCAACAAGGGGAGACAAGGGAACATTCGGCGGCCCCATCAAAATTTTTCTGGGGGGGCCCCATGGATTGCAGTTAAGCTGCTGGTAATAGAAGATGACCAGCAGATTCAGAGTGATTGAATCTGCAAGGAATCAAACAGAAAAATCAGTACATGTATGGCCAACCTTACTAGTGTTTCTATGCCTTTATCAATGCATTGGCTCATACAATATTCTACGGCATCATCTGTTTATACTTTTACAAAACACATCACATTAACATAATGTCACGCAGTCTAACAAAACCCGAATCCCCTGAACTACTATAGCATATCTATTTATTCCATGCATACATGCCTTTAAAAACAAATACTATACTTTTGGCTTTTATGCTTTGCTAGCAACTAAATTATGTTTATTGCATAATGTGCCTATTGTATAGTGTACAACCTAGAATGAATGGATACACTGGCACAGAGAGTAGAGTTGCACTTTATTTAAAGTTAATGAAGCTAAATCTAACTCTGCTGTAATGGCTGATTCATTATCCCTTCTATCTTCTTATTTATAAGCTTTTGGTTTTATTATTGTTCTCATGTCTTTTAAAAATATATATTACAATAGTGAGAGATAAAACATTTCAAGCCTATGAGCAAATTCGCATTCTTGGCATACAGACCGTTTGTAATCATCAGCAGCTTTGATAATTAATGATCTAAAACAGGAGCCTGTAGATGAGATTGCCCAGCACACAGTGTAGTAGTAAATTACATCCAGGAGTTGCTATATAACATCCCACAGAATTAAACACTTGTTTTCCTAAGTCCATAATACTACAAGGGTAAGTAAGATGGTAATCAGTCCAAGTGTGAAAACACTCACTTCCAGAGCCTTCCTTATATTGGCTGGGTAAATGCTGTTCATGGATCTGGTACAGTTTTCTTATTCCATCAAAATACACATAGTTCACGTACAGTATATTCACTCAAACATGCAAAAACTGATTACCATGGTTCATTTTTAGCTACGGTAATATATGGAAATTGGTAGCTCATTATAAATTATGATAATGATGAAACAGATTAATGTTAACATGGAACTACATTTTCAAAAATCAAATTGCTACCCAGGTAGCAGGCAATGCTTAAGCAAACAGCCAAACACCATTCAAAGCATAAATTATCCATATGAGAGCACATCATATTTTTTATCAACTCTTAATTAAATCTGTGCTACAAATGGGCAGGAGAAATAGTAATGTTAACCCTTTTGACAGCACAGTTTAAATAAAACAAACTTTAAAGGCTTATACAACTTATACACCACCCACTCCATATTGTTTTGAAAGGATGAGTAGTATTTAAAGCGAGTACTATCAAATGTTTAGGTCCCTTAACATTTCCACACATTTCCAAAATATCATAAGTCATAACTAGCATGCATACAGGGCCGGTTCAAGTAACAATTGGGCCCTAGGGCAAAATTAGCCTGGGGGCCCCCCAACAGATACCCCCACCCAAAAAAGCATCATTAGAGGCCCTTTGTTGCAGTCAAATGTCCCTCCTGGGTCCCTGAGCTGGCTGCTGACCCTCCCCAATCACCTCCCAACTTAACAGACTCTGCAGAGTCTCTGGAGAGCACCAGTTAAGATGGGGGAGGGACACCTTGGGGGCCCCTACAGGCTCTGGGGCCCTGGGGCAATTGCCCATTTTTTCCTATGGTAGCTCCGGCCCTGCATGCATACATGTGCATAATCTTCCCAAATAAAAAAATATGAGACTGTGTGGCAATAATAACTAATAACAAACAAAACATGCCTACATTTAAAATTGTACATCGACTATAACAGCAAAAACTGATGGCATGAAAACTAAAGAGGTTACACTAAAATGTGGCCTACTTCCCTATCTTAGAGTTATAATACCTACAACTATTTCTAAACTTGTATTGTGTGTAGTAATAATTATCATGTGTAAGGTTAATATTGTTATCTGTATTATTATTTATTTTAGTAAAAATGTGTTTCCAAGACAGGAGGTAGTATTTTATTACTTCCATTTTTTACTTTTTAAACCTTAAATTGCCATAACAAATGAACATGTTAATGTCAGTGAAAGACATACAGCCCTTGTGGAATCCATTTTTAATGCATATGATAAAAAACGGCATTAATCAGCAATGCACAAAGCATTGCTCCCTCCAAGGGCCTCCCTGACAACCTCATGTAAGTGATGATGGGATGAGGGAGGAGTTTGGACAGCTCATACACTGGTATTCAGTTGACCAAGACATATCTTGCTTTCACACAGGAAGACCGCCTTGCAAACCCAGAGAAAAAAATGCAAAAAAAAAAAAATCTTGTGCAAAGCAAATCAGGACATATTCCACAATATGCATTCAAAATATAATTCTGAAATGGTTGTTTCTACAACAAAAATAGCATTAATTTGTCAAATTTTTTGGGGAAACAGCAAAAGATTCCATCCATTCCATTCATGTTAATTTTTTATTGGCCAACCCTTCTCTAAACACTGCACAGACCAGAAGTGCTTCTGCGATCCTGCGATCCTGCCATGTCACAAGAGTACCACTGGGAAACTGTTATATTTTTTTTCTTAAAAAAAAAAAAAAACACACACAACTGTGCCACCCCCTTTTCCCAGAAAAGCCAGCAAGTCCAGTGGCCTGGCATGTGGTCTGATGGTTAATAGAAAGAGAACAAGCATTTGGGTATATACCGTATGTCTTGACTCAGACTAATGCCGGGCATACATGGCACGTTTCTGTATGCAATTATGCGCCGGATCGAGCCGCTGGCTCAATGCCGACACATCCCCGCTCGTCCGCGCAGATCGATTCCTGCTCGAGAGGGGAATCTATCCGTCAGGTCATCAGACCTGTCGGATATTATCAATCGAACCCATCAGCGGCTCGACTGATAAGGAAAGAAAGTGCCATGTATGCCCAGCATTACAGAGCAATAAGAAGTTTTGTTCAGATTTCGGTTCATCAACTTTCAGATACTCATGTATCTGATGTGGTAAAATTTAATGAATAATCTGACTGGTTGCTACAGCTGCATGCTGTTGATTTCACTCACAGGCCATAAAAAAAATTAGCAACTGTATTCCTCAAATAAAAATATACATATATATATATATATATATATATATATATATATATATATATATATATATATATATATATATATATATATATATATATATATATATATACAGTATACACACAAAAAGACTTCATACATTAACTTATAACTGAAAAACATGTTGCTTGAGAAAAAAGAGCCTTTATATACTTATGTGTATATTATAATTGTATAAGATACAAACAAATGCTAGCAAGATTTTTTTAGCAAAAGTATTTTTTTCTTCTATCATGCTGAAGTAGTTTTAAAACCCTTTGGAATTATTAAATCATGTTTTGTATTTGAAATATTCCATTTTTTTCTTTGTAAAGGTCACTGCAATTTGAAAATTAATTTTGCCCACTGAATAAACATAAATTGTGTATGGGTTTTACAGATTTGTAAGTAACAATAAATCCAACGTAAAGCATAAGGCTTTGAACATACACCCACACTGAGGTCATGCACACATGTACAAATGAATTTACTGCCTACTGATATAGTTACTCCTCAGTTTAGTCTTCAGTATCAATTTACATAGAGTTCTCTGTTTCATTTATAAACTGCATCAAATATGCGAAGTAAATATTAAAAATATAGTTTGCAAATATGTAGTTTAGAGAGAGCGATCAAGGATAGAAAAGGGTGAAATGCCCCTTAGATCACATCTGATTTTCAAAAGAAGGCCATTACTTATAGTGTCCCCTAAGGCTGGTTTCACAGTGGGACGTTAAAGTCCCACGTTACAGCAGCCAGTAATGCAGCCTAACTCACAGCACTGTAAAATCAGTTGTGCTGTTCACAGTGCACACGTTAAGTTACATTGTAACGCAGCACGTTTAAACAAAGTGCTGCATGCTGTACGTTATACTAGGCTAAGACACGTTAGACTGTTTGCTCATGCTCAGTAATGTTGGAGGAGGAGGGCTCCCCTCCTCCTCTGCGGCCAGCCACATGGCTAATTAATATTCACTGCACTGTGGTGACTCGTAGTGAGACTCGTAGTGTTGTCCGGATCATGAACGAATCGTTCATTTGATCCGGATCTTTTTTGTGAGTCGAATCCTCCAGATCATCACAGTGTTTGGTTCACAGTGGATGTCTGTCTGGAAGAAACAGGAACATACAGAATGTACAGTGCAGGGAAAGTCCTGTCCTGCTAGTCATTTCACCCCCAGTCTGCTTCCGTAGTAAAATGATTCAAATGATTTGGTTCAAAGATTCGGATCTTTTCAATGATCCGATTCAAATGATCCGAATCCTTAAAAAGATCCGGACTTCCTATTACTATCCTGGAGCGGCTGCTTTGAGAGCTGCATAACGCAGCTCAATCTGACGTCCACCTTCAACATCACCATGCGTTGCGTTAGGGGCACGTTATGCGACCATAACGTCCCTTAAAACGCAACGTCTTGGTGGGAAAATAGCCTTAAAGTAGAGCTGTAAGTGTATGTTTTTACTTAGCACTTATGGGTCCGTGGTAATGTGTCTGACACAGTGGATAGGTAGTGCTTAGATTAAAACTGTATTCTTACCTAGCCAAATTGATATTTCTTTGAAGCTCCGCCTCCATATTCACCACTTCAGCTGCCTCCTGCTACCTGTGCATCCATGGTGAATTATCCCCCTAGCACTCTCTTCTCTTTGTACAAACGATAACTCCAAATCCTTGAATTTGTTGCTTAGTAGCAAAATACATCTGCCTTTGAATTTGCATTGTATTGTTATGCAAGCCTCACATTAGAAAGCTAACCACTTTCTGTTTCTCGAACTAAAATATGTCACAAATATTTCCTTCCTGACATCCTACAGGACCCATCGAAAATGTTAGTGAATGCCCTCATCATATCCTGACTAGACTATTGTGACAGTCTTCTCTGTTTTCTATCAGTGAACCTGGCTAGTGGCTAATACCTTTATTGTTCATTCTGAATTCTTCCACTTGACTTATCCACTTCTGTTCTCACTCCTCAGATGCTGCTTCTCTCTGTCAGTCCCTCTACTGACTGTCCATCAAATATATAATTTAGTTCAAGCTTCTAGCTCCACACAAACTCTACAGTCCAACTACTTAAAACTATCAGATACCACTGTATACAAAACCAATGCTTTGCTTATGGTCTGCACCGTTGTTACCTCTTACCTTACCAAGCACAGAATTTCTTTCGTGAAACTACCTTCTTCCTTCTTTAAATCTTTTTGACATTTGTCAACCTTCGTATTCTGTAAATGTAATCTAAACTTACAACTCTTCAGGTTAGCATATCATTTAATCTAGGACATTTTATTCAGTTACTGATCAACCATTATTCCTTCCTAAGAAATGCGGTATAACGCGACATTTTATGTTAGTCTGTTATTCCCTTAGATGGAAAGGACAGGCATCTTTCTCCTATTTTATTTTGCTGTTGCCTTATTTACAAATCATCATATCTATATGTACTTTGTAAAATATGTAATATTTATTTATATGGTGCTCAATTCTTCTGCAGAGTCTATAGCAAAACAAGAAATGTGGACGCCACAGACATTTGGGAACCCCATATGTGCCCATGTTAAAAGTGACTATAACTGGAAATTTGGTTGCCAGAGTTGTCCAATAGAACAACGGGTGCCTTGCATTATTAACATTGACACCTGTGGGACGCCCAAACTTCCACGACACCTGATATTTATATGCATATCAGGTCGGTTAGGGTTAAGCATCAGTTATGGAAGCGGGGGGGTTGGTTAGATATGGCATTCGTGGGGGCATCAGTTAGGGATAGGCATTATTGGGGGGTCGTTGAGGGTAAGCCATCGGTGGGGAGGTTGATTATGTTTAGGCATTGGTACAGGGAGGGCTTGTGTGAGAAAAGGGTTAGGTTTATGGATAGTAAAGTATCTGTAAAATGTACCTATAGTGGAATATTGTTAATTTTACCAATATTCTGCTGGAGAATATTTCCAGCACTCAAATTTTCGTGTCGCCCATTTTCCATGCACGCTGTCTATAAGAATGTCACCAACTGTCCCTCAGAGGAGCTTACAATATAATCCCGTCCATTGCCTAATAGCTAATAATCTATGGCATGGGTGGAAGCCAAAGTTTCCAGATTTTGGGTCACCCCAAGCTGCTTGGGCATTCTGTTGTTCTGGCCAAGTTCTATCCCATAGAGCCATATCAATCCATGTCCTGCACTGAGGAGGACCAATAGTCTAAAACAGGCTGTCTGCATGTTGGGTTGATGTGGCTCTGTAACATTTATAAGCTATAGGTTTGCTATACACCAGCGGTTCTGGATGTAAGCCTGGCTTCATGGGCATAAAGAGATTATTTCCATATTTATTAGTGATGCATTTTGGGAGACCACAGTCATTCACTTAAAGCTGAATTATCACAAATAGATTCTGTTCTAAAATTGGCTTTTTAGGAGGATGACTTTTCAGTCTCTTTTAGTCCCCTATACTTTCCTAGTAGTTTTTGGGTCACCTGAGCTGCTTGGGTCATAGAGACGGCAGAGTGGGTGGCCTGAGGCTCTGGACCTGCGGCGTGGAAGGCAGTTGCGGCGGGCATGTGCGGCGATTCGGCGGTATCCAGCATTTTCTGGTACCAGCGCTCTCTGGTCTTTAAAGGATACATCCAGGATGAATAAAAATAAAAAATCCACTTACCTGGGGCTTCCTCCAGCCCCTTGCAGCCGTCCTGTGCCCTTGCACAGTACAGTCCGGGTGATGTTAGTGCGCCCCTGTGAGCTGCACGCTGGAGCGCAAGTAGATGCTGACCTAATGGTCGGCATCTGCGCCGGAGGGGACCGGGAGCCACCGGAGCTGCGGCGAGGGCACAGGACGGCTGCCACGGGCTGGAGGAAGCAGGTAGCAGGTAAGTGGATTTTTTATTTTATTTCTTCCTGGACTTTCCCTTTAAGGGAGAAAAGACCGCTGGTATCTAAGTGGCTAAGGAAACATATTAAAGACTTTAGTGACAACTGTCTGTAAGAGCCTTCTAGTTGGCAGCTACTTTAGTCTACAGGAAACGAGTCTGCCGGAGACTTGGATAGGCTCCATTATTAGCAGACTATCATAACTGGTGAACATTAGGCAGGCTCTTGTTTGTGTAAAGCAAGAAGTTCAGACCTGTTATAGATTGTGTCCTGCTGAACTGAGAACATAGCTGCTGCAGAAATCTGATTGAAAAAGTGCCCAGGCCTTGTCGGCAGACATGTAATTAGTTCACAAGTTATTAGCCTGTACTGTTCATCACTTGTTACCAGATGCCTTTTTTGTTTGTTCAGGCTCCATCTGAACACACTTTCAAAGAGATGTTAGTTTTGCACTGTAATCGTGTAAGGAAAATGTCATACTTCCTGGCACAGCGTGAGTTCCTAATTGTGATAATTATGTCATACAAAATACATTTCCTTGCTCATATTTTACATGACTTTCAGTCTACCATTCAATGGGTATCATTCTTTCTGAGGGCTTTGTAGAGTGGGACATCACAACTTATACTGTAGATACTGTACTGTAGATAGAGCCTTTGCACATCTTGCAGGAAATTTGATGGGTGGACAGAGGGGGAATGAGGACACAGAGAGATCCAGAAAGGCTTTACGAGATCCAGAGCCTTCCCTCTGCTGGGTACACACAAAGCTATTTCCCATCCAATCTATGGGAATCAGACAATTATTTCTGTCATGTCTGATCTGCTCCCATTCGATAATGAAATTGATTTTTCCAAAGTTATCACTGGAAAATGTATCCCATTATTCATCGGGAGCAGTTTGGACATGTACACAAGATGTAACTTCTTGTCGGATTGCCTGTCGATTGGATGGGATATTGCACCGTGTGTATCTATTAGAAGGCCCTTATTCAATTCACTTTTACTTTTGAGTTTTCTCCTAGGTGATAAAAATAAAATATAAATAATATGTACATTATAAATAAAATGCCTTTTAAGCCACCAGCAAGCAAGCAAATACTCAGAATAATTTTGACAGTATTTTTCAATTGCAGAGTGCTGAAAAGTTTTTTTAAACAGATGAAAAATGATCTCCTAGGAGGAAAAAATATTCAAGAATATTTTTTTTTCTTAGCGAAGGTACTTGTATATATGTTTCTTTGTTGAAGATCACTGTTAGTATATCTTGGGACATAAAAGTAATGAAGAAGTGGAACATTTTGATGTAGTCAATTGGCGGTGAAAAGGCAACACAAATACATTTTAAAGGGCACCTGAAGTGAGTGGGATATGGAGGCTGCCATATTTATTTCCTTTTAAACAATTTCAGCTTACTGGTGATCTTCCAGGCATAAGTAGTGTCTGAATTACACTTTAAACAAGCATGCGGCACCAGTGGCGTAGCTACAAACCTCTGGGCCCCGATGCGGAGTCTGGATGCGGGCCCCCCCCCCCGGCAACAACCGCAACCCCCCCCCCACAACACCCGACGCACACACATATCCGAATCCCTATAGCTGTGCATGGCATGGCTATATCAATTCAGCTTTGCAGCAGCATGGGTGCCACGTTCAATTTGCAGACATACGCATCACCCAGAGGAAATAGGGCAATTAGTAGCAAGATGCCTTTAATTGGATAGATTACTATCAGTATAGGCATAGAATAAAGATACATACACACATTCAATTTTGATTGGTCAATCACTGACCAATTTTACCACTGCATGTAGTATGAGGGCCAAGAGACTTTGAATACTGTGAACAGAGCTGGGCTCTCATAATACCTAGAAGTAGTAAAATTGGCTATTCAAAATTGTATGTGTGTACCAGGCTTTACAGCTAATACTGTACATACAATACAGCTGGTTTACAATCAGTAAAGGGACAGAGCAGCACCTTATACTGTACATACTGGAGGTAGCAGGGATAAGCACACACTGCAGCTAGTTTACTGTCAGTACAGGCACAGAGCAACACCTTATACTGTACGTACAGGAGGTAACAGATCGGCAAACACTGCAGCTAGTTTACTATCAGTACAGGCACAGAGTAACCGCTTATACCTAGAGTTGGGCCGAACGGTTCGCCTGCGAACGGTTTCATGCGAACTTCCGTGGTTCGCGTTCGCGTCCCGCAGGCGAACCTTTGCGGAAGTTCGGTTCGCCCCATAATGCACATGGAGAGTCAACTTTGACCCTCTACATCACAGTCAGCAGGCCCAGTGTAGCCAATTAGGCTACACTAGCCCCTGGAGCCCCACCCCCCTTATATAAGGCAGGCAGCGGCGGCCATTACGGTCACTCGTGTGCCTGCATTAGTGAGAGTAGGGCGAGCTGCTGCAGACTGTCTCCCATAGGGAAAGATTAGTTAGGCTTAGCTTGTTCCTGGCTGCATACCTGTTCTGTGAACCCACCACTGCATACGTGTACTGTGAACACACCACTGCATACCTGTTCAGTGAACCCAACACTGCATACCTGTACTGTGAACCCACCACTGCATACCTGTTCAGTGAACCCACCACTGCATACCTGTTCAGTGAACCCACCACTGCATACCTGTTCAGTGAACCTGCCACTGCATACCTGTTCTGTGAACCTACCACTGCATATCTGTTCTGTGAACCCACCACTGCATACCTGTTCTGTGAACCCACCACTGCATACCTGTTGTGTTCAGTGAACCTGCCACTGCATACCTGTTCTGTTCAGTGGACCCGCCACTGTATACTTGTTCAGTGAACCCGCCACTGCATACCTGTTGTGTTCAGTGAACCCGCCACTGCATACCTGTTGTGTTCAGTGAACCCGCCACTGTATACCTGTTCTGTTCAGTGAACACGCCACTGTATACCTGTTCAGTGAACCCGCCACTGCATACCTGTTCTGTTCAGTGAACCTGCCACTGCATACCTGTTCTTTGAACCCGGCACTGTATACCTGTACTGTTCAGTGAACCCGCCACTGCATACCTGTTCTGTTCAGTGGACCCGCTACTGTATACCTGTTCTGTTCAGTGAACCCGCCACTGTATACCTGTACTGTTCAGTGAACCCGCCACTGCATACCTGTTCTGTTCAGTGGAGCCGCTACTGTATACCGGTTCTGTTCAGTGAACCCGCCACTGCATACCTGTTGTGTTCAGTGAACCCGCCACTGTATACCTGTACTGTTCAGTGAACCCGCCACTGCATACCTGTACTGTTCAGTGAACCCGCCACTGCATACCTGTTGTGTTCAGTGAACCCGCCACTGCATACCTGTTCTGTTCAGTGAACCTGCCACTGCATACCTGTTCTGTGAACCCACCACTGTATACCTGTACTGTTCAGTGAACCTGCCACTGCATACCTGTTCTGTTCAGTGAACCTGCCACTGCATACCTGTTCTGTGAACCCGCCACTGTATACCTGTACTGTTCAGTGAACCCGCCACTGCATACCTGTTGTGTTCAGTGAACCTGCCACTGTATACCTGTTCTGTTCAGTGAACCCGCCACTGTATACCTGTTCAGTGAACCCGCCACTGCATACCTGTTGTGTTCAGTGAACCCGCCACTGTATACCTGTTCTGTTCAGTGAACCCGCCACTGTATACCGGTTCTGTTCAGTGGAGACGCTACTGTATACCGGTTCTGTTCAGTGAACCCGCCACTGCATACCTGTTGTGTTCAGTGAACCCGCCACTGTATACCTGTACTGTTCAGTGAACCCGCCACTGCATACCTGTACTGTTCAGTGAACCCGCCACTGCATACCTGTTGTGTTCAGTGAACCTGCCACTGTATACCTGTACTGTTCAGTGAACCCGCCACTGCATACCTGTACTGTTCAGTGAACCCGCCACTGCATACCTGTTCTGTTCAGTGAACCCGCCACTGCATACCTGTTGTGTTCAGTGAACCCGCCACTGTATACCTGTTCTGTTCAGTGAACACGCCACTGTATACCTGTTCAGTGAACCCGCCACTGCATACCTGTTCTGTTCAGTGAACCTGCCACTGCATACCTGTTCTTTGAACCCGGCACTGTATACCTGTTGTGTTCAGTGAACCCGCCACTGCATACCTGTTCTGTTCAGTGGACCCGCTACTGTATACCTGTTCTGTTCAGTGAACCCGCCACTGTATACCTGTACTGTTCAGTGAACCCGCCACTGCATACCTGTTCTGTTCAGTGGAGCCGCTACTGTATACCGGTTCTGTTCAGTGAACCCGCCACTGCATACCTGTTGTGTTCAGTGAACCCGCCACTGTATACCTGTACTGTTCAGTGAACCCGCCACTGCATACCTGTACTGTTCAGTGAACCCGCCACTGCATACCTGTTGTGTTCAGTGAACCCGCCACTGCATACCTGTTCTGTTCAGTGAACCTGCCACTGCATACCTGTTCTGTGAACCCACCACTGTATACCTGTACTGTTCAGTGAACCTGCCACTGCATACCTGTTCTGTTCAGTGAACCTGCCACTGCATACCTGTTCTGTGAACCCGCCACTGTATACCTGTACTGTTCAGTGAACCCGCCACTGCATACCTGTTGTGTTCAGTGAACCTGCCACTGTATACCTGTTCTGTTCAGTGAACCCGCCACTGTATACCTGTTCAGTGAACCCGCCACTGCATACCTGTTGTGTTCAGTGAACCCGCCACTGTATACCTGTTCTGTTCAGTGAACCCGCCACTGTATACCGGTTCTGTTCAGTGGAGACGCTACTGTATACCGGTTCTGTTCAGTGAACCCGCCACTGCATACCTGTTGTGTTCAGTGAACCCGCCACTGTATACCTGTACTGTTCAGTGAACCCGCCACTGCATACCTGTACTGTTCAGTGAACCCGCCACTGCATACCTGTTGTGTTCAGTGAACCTGCCACTGTATACCTGTACTGTTCAGTGAACCCGCCACTGCATACCTGTACTGTTCAGTGAACCCGCCACTGCATACCTGTTCTGTTCAGTGAACCCGCCACTGCATACCTGTTGTGTTCAGTGAACCCGCCACTGTATACCTGTTCTGTTCAGTGAACCCGCCACTGTATACCTGTTCAGTGAACCCGCCACTGCATACCTGTACTGTTCAGTGAACCCGCCACTGCATACCTGTTGTGTTCAGTGAATCCGCCACTGCATACCTGTTGTGTTCAGTGAACCCGCCACTGCATACCTGTTGTGTTCAGTGAACCCGCCACTGTATACCTTTACTGTTCAGTGAACCCGCCACTGCATACCTGTTCTGTTCAGTGAACCTGCCACTGCATACCTGTTCTGTGAACCCGCCACTGTATACCTGTACTGTTCAGTGAACCCGCCACTGCATACCTGTTGTGTTCAGTGAACCTGCCACTGTATACCTGTTCTGTTCAGTGAACCCGCCACTGTATACCTGTTCAGTGAACCCGCCACTGCATACCTGTTGTGTTCAGTGAACCCGCCACTGTATACCTGTTCTGTTCAGTGAACCCACCGCATCAGTGCGCATACCTGTGCAGTTAAGTGAACCCACCTACCTACGTGAGTGCACGCAGTGTGATATACCACTCCGTGCATACCCGATATGGACAAAACAGGTAGTGGAAGAGGTAGTGCCAGAGCCAGAGGAAGTCCACCCGGCAGGTCTGCGCGAGGTCGTGTAAATGTAATTTCGTGTGGACCTGGCCCACAGTACAGTGCTCGGAAGAAGGCACGTCCCATCACCTCCCAAGATTGTCAGGACGTGGTTGAGTATTTAGCGACACAGAACACCTCATCTTGCTCAGCCACCAGCGCTACTACTAGCACCACTTCCGCTGCATTTGACACTTCGCAAGAATTATTTAGTGTTGAAATCACTGATGCACAGCCATTGTTGTTACAGCCAGATGAATTTTCACCAGCTCATATGTCTGAGTTACGCGGCAACACTATGGATGTAACGTGTAAGGAGGATGAAGGACCTACTGATGGTGCATGTTTGGATTTGTCTGAGGCAAGCGAAGCTGGGCAGGATGATTACGATGATGACGATGATAGGGATCCTCTGTATATTCCCAATAGAGGAGATGAAGAGGGGGACAGTTCAGAGGGGGAGTCAGAGAGTAGTAGGAGGAGAGAAGTTGCTGAAAGAAGCTGGGGCAGCTCTTTGTCAGAAACAGCTGGTGGCAGTGTCTGGCACCATGTATCACCACCTATGTACAGCCAGCCAACTTGGCCTTCAGCATCAGCTGCTGAGGTCCCCATTGTGCCCACTAGTGATGGGCGAACACCTGGATGTTCGGGTTCGGGCCGACCAGGCCGAACATGGGCCAGATGTTTGGCATGTTCGGCCCGAACCCCGAACTCAATGCAAGTCAATGGGGACCCGAACATGCCGCAATACGGCCCCCCTATGGGGTCGCAGGCATAAGGGGGGAGCATGCCCCCGATCGGGGGGGGGGTTGGAAATTCCCCCCACCCCCTCTGCTAGCGCTCCCCCCTCTGCCCGCTTTCCCATAAAAAAGTTGGCGTAAAGTTAAATATTACCGGTGGTGGCTGCTGCAGTGGCTGGCTGGCAGTGGTGTGAGTGAGGACTAGGAGGAGGAGTCCGAGTATGACGCGTTGAGGCCAGCCAGCGGGCGGTTCAGCGGTAGTACCCTTGTGGTACTTCCGCCCTTTCTCTGACCTCATGTCCTCTACGTGATGACGCATACAATGGTACGCGTGACCCTGCCATCGTACCATCAGTACAGGCACAGAGTAACAGCTTATACTGTACATACTGGAGGTAGCAAGGATCAGCACACGCTGCAGCTAGTTTACTATCAGTACAGGCACAGAGTAACAGCTTATACTGTACATACTGGAGGTAGAAGAGATCAGTACACACTGCAGCTAGTTTACTATCAGTACAGGCACAGAATAACAGCTTATACTGTACACATTGAAAGTAGCAGAGATCAGCCCGAACCTAGTGCTGGGAATACATGGCTCGATTCTGAGCTGATAAGATGGCTCAACAGATAATTTCCGACACGTCCGATCGTTTTGCCGCTCGATTCTGCATTGGGGACAAAGGAAAAAGATAAGAAAAACAAGCGGAAAATAAGAGAATCGCCCACAGATTTGAGTGGCAAAAACGATTGGGCGCAGAATCGAGCCCCAGAATCAAGCCCCAGAATCAACCCGTGTATTCCCAGCATAAGGCCCAGCTCACACTTACGTTTAAAAACTTTGCTGCCAACACGCACATACGCACACACCTTAGCACTGGGTCACAAAGCTGACTGGTAATACCAATTTTTATTATACAAACATGCCTAATTAAACTTCACACTTAAATAGGATAATACAAGTGCTTAACCACTCCAGAATACTAAAAACACTGCAATAAAATGCTACATTATAAAGCATAAATCCCCTGGACAGATTATAGGACCAACACAACAAACATACCCAGGCAATCAGGGGTGAGCCTGGGGTGCCTGGCACCTGGGTGCAAGATTTTCTCTGGCGCCTATGGGAGTGTTTAAATTAACCGCACCCAACCACATAACCACACCTATGTCCTGCTTAATCACACCCACACCTTCCACCTCTTTACATATGCATGTGATACCCCATTCCTACCCCTCTTCCATTGGCTTGCTCCTGGCTGGCTTTGGCTGCATGCGAGTCTGCTAGTCTCTGGACTGACGCAGGCTGAGAGGTTCTGTGAGTGCGACACAGTCACACACTGCGTATTTATGGCTGCCTGCGGCCACCCTACTCTCGCTCGCTGTCGTCGGCTCCTCCCCCCGCCAAGCCCAAGCATGAGGTGGGCTGCCTGTATCTTTCCCGTTGCGCTGCGCAACCTGCCAGTGTTGCCAACCTTTCATATTATTTTTTACTGACAAATACCTAAAAATTTACTGACAAAGATTATTTTTACTGACAAAATTTCCCCACTAAATGCACATAATCCGCAAGTGTAGTGGGCATATTGTACGGTTGTCTTGGCAACCATAAACAATAAAATGCCCGCACACAGCCGCAGCAGGGACGTAGTTACTACGTGTGCGGGCATTTTATTGTTTATGGTTGCCAAGACAACCGCACAATATGCCCACTACACTTGCGGATTGAGAGCCAGGATTGGCCGGTGGACCCCAGGCCAACACCCACGGTGTGACGTGTTTGCGCTGTGGGATTGGCCTGGGTGCTCCACCATAACGTCCAATGCGACGTCTGCAGGCGCATAGTGGGGCAACGGTTACCATGGTGACATGGTGTGGGAGGCATCCACCGCTCAGCGGATGTGACGCGACGGCTGAGTCTGGGTGGCGGAAGTGATGCCGGTACCATGACAACAGGCATTGAGAGCGCTCGGTAACGGCTGGAATGGCCGTGGCGCGAAGTAGCAGCCTATTGAATTTGAATGGAGACGGATCTCCGCCCCCGTTGACATTGAGTGGCACACTGGGGTGAGTTGACACTGCCCTCGTGGGCGACTGCAGACAGGCAGATTATGCATGGCTGGCCGCAATGAAGGAGACAGATGCCATGCTTCAGATAGGTTGCATAAGGATCCATTATATGATGATTGATACTGTATAATGTTTACATGTGATGAGAGGGATGAAGGGGAGGAGTTAGTCTTTGATTGGCATGGGTGGCTTCCCACCTTACAGGGTATATATTTTATGTGCACTGGTTGGTGAATTGTTTGTTTGCACTATCTGAAGAAGGGGACCCGCCGTGGCCCCGAAACAATTGTCAGTTTTCACGTGCTTATGAAGCAATAAATTGAGAAAATCCATATTGTGAAAAGGTGTGCTGACCTGGACTTTCTTACCTTGCTGTTGAATTCTCGGATGCTGGGGCTCAGTATCCACAGGCCATAGCACCCGCATCTTGGGTAAGGTGTGCCACCTCCGCACTTGAACTTTATAAATGCACATAAGAGACACCGTTTCACCAGTAAATGCACGTAATGACAGACAGCCTTTCATCAGTAAATGCACATAATGAGAGACAGCTTTTCCCCAGTAAATGCACATAATAAGAAACCACTTTTCACCAGCAAATGCACATAATAAGAGACAGCTTTTCCCCAGCAAATGCACATAATAAGAGACAGCTTTTCCCCAGTAAATGCACATAATGAGAGACAGCTTTTCACCAGTAAATGCACATAATAAGAGACAGCTTTTCACCAGTAAATGCACATAATAAACCCTTTAGGCAGTGAGTGACAGGGAGCCCCTTCAGGCAGTGAGTGACAGGGAGCCCCCTTAGGCAGTGAGTGACAGGGAGCCCCTTTAGGCAGTGAGTGACAGGGAGCCCCTTTAGGCAGTGAGTGACAGGGAGCCCCTTTAGGTAGTGAGTGAGTGACAGGGAGCCCCTTTAGGCATTGAGTGACAGGGAGCCCCTTTAGGCAGTGAGTGAGTGACAGGGAGCCCCTTTATGTAGTGAGTGAGTGACAGGGAGCCCCTTTAGGTAGTGAGTGAGTGACAGGGAGCCCCTTTAGGCAGTGAGTGACAAGGAGCCCCTTTAGGTAGTGAGTGAGTGACAGGGAGCCCCTTTAGGTAGTGAGTGAGTGACAGGGAGCCCCTTTAGGTAGTGAGTGAGTGACAGGGAGCCCCTTTAGGCAGTGAGTGAGTGACAGGGAGCCCCTTTAGCTAGTGAGTGACAGGGAGCCCCTTTAGGCAGTGAGTGACAGGGAGCCCCTTTAGGTAGTGAGTGAGTGACAGGGAGCCCCTTTAGCTAGTGAGTGACAGGGAGCCCCTTTAGCCAGTAAGTGACGGGGAGCCCCCCCCAGCCGCCGCCGCCGCTTCCCCCTTACCTTGCAGGCTGCGGCGTGTCACACCTCAGGATCAGCGGCGACCCGACCAGTAAGAGCGGGCACCGGACGCACCCGCTCTATATGCGGAATGTCACTTCCGCATATCAGTGCGAGCGCTGGGTCCTAGAGCCTGCACTATTGGTCGCCGCGGCGCCGCCTGATCGAGGTCTGACGGCTAGAGGGAGGGAGGGAGGGAAATAGCAAGCGAGTGGCGACTAGAGCGGGGGGGGCCCGGGTCCTCCAACACACAGCCCCCGGGGCCCGGGCCCCTCCCCTGCCTCTTCAGGAGGCGGGTCCAGTCGCCACGGCGACCCCTACGACCGCGGGCCCTACGCCAGTGTGCGGCACATCCAGACAGACTTTAGTCAGAAAAATCTGATCTGCATGCTTGTTCAGGGTCTATAACTCAACGTATCATGTACAGATCAGCAGCACAGCCAGGATATTTGCCTTGTTTAAAAGGAAATTAATATGGCAGTCTGCATATCCCTCTAACCTCAGTTGTCCTTTAAGGAGCCTCTTTAACTAGTGCTGCAGCTGCTTTGCTCCTAACTGAGTTTGCAAAGGAGGCTACAGATTATCAATAAGGGAGCTGTTGGCTGAAGTGGCTCACCAAGTTCTTTTGTTAAATGACAATCTAGGTAAGAAGGAATATACACAAACATTTGACCACTAACATACAAAAGAGGACGAAGATAAGGCTTAATCCTCATCCACACGAATGAGGACTGTTGCCTGGGGGATATCGGAACTTGATCATTGGACAACAGCACAGAACCAAGACTTGTGACTAGCCTCCAGGCTAGTGATGCATTCTGTTGCTATAGAGAGGGTTTTAGGGCCGGCGGAGCAGCGCACAAGGAGCGTCACAGAGTGGACTGGGTGAGTGTATAGAACAATGCCTTTAACCAGCACTTGGTTGAGACGATGCACTAGGCAGATTGCTTTAAAACATGCCGAGAGAGATCGAGGTCACTGTACACACACTGGATTCTCAGTGTCAGGATCTCTTCTGTAGCATGTTCTGTTGGTTGCAGTGAAACTGCAACTGGGCAGTTCTGATTTATCTGCTTGCATTCGGTTGCGCATTCGCAATAAGTCTAATTGTCATTTGCAATCACTCTGCAGTTCAGAGCAGCTCAGGATGCTGTCATGACTCCTCCTATTTCTTGCTGCAGTTGAACTGCAGCCAGATAGCGCTAGATTTCCTAATTCCTACATGCATGTTGTTGCACAATATTGCATGTATTTGTTATGAGAGTCCTTCAGCTAATTGTAATCAAGCTGGCGCAGGATTGAGTAATTACCATTCAGCTGTGTGGGAATTTGCATGCCTGCATCCATTGGCTGATGTCGACATAAAAGTCTGCCTCCCATTTCAGACTCCGCCCGACATAGCGTACAGCTCCCTGAGTTGTTGCTGGGTCATTCATGTGAATTGTATATTGCATTTTTTAACCTTGTTTCTTGCTTGGACATTTTCTGTATTCGCGAGGATACAGTGAAGTCCTTCTGATCCTGATAGCTTGGATTCTGCCATCACCACATTGGTGACTGGTAGTATTCTTTCTTGCCTTGTTCCTGAGGACGTAACTAAAGCAGCGGTTGCCATTAGTTAGGCTCCTACTTGTTAGTCTTGTCTATGTCAGTGTGAATGTTTGCCGTCGCTGGGGCAGCGACTGAGATTGGAAAGTATTCCGTCTGTCTGACTGTTGTTTTTCTTGTTACTCAGCCTGAGGCTTAGTGCAGCGTCGCACTAAGCAGCCATTGTATATTAATGCAACTTTCATTACTCAATTAATGTATTTCAGTGTGACTGCCAGACTGATGTAGATACGACCTTAACTTTACTGATCATTCTCTCGCCTAATCCATTGTACTGCAGCCATCTGATCTAACGTGTATGACCTTAGCCTGTTACCGACTCTGATTCTGTCTAGTCCATTGTTCCACTGCCATCTGATCTAACGTGTATGACCCAAGCCTGTTACTGACTATGTCTGTTGTGTATTGTATCACATAGCATCTAGCATGATAGGCAGCCCAGAGCTGCAGTTGCTCTGGGCAATCTTGCTCCCGTGTTCATTACTCCTGTGGCCACCTGTGTAGCCTCTTCCATTACCCAGCTACATAGTATTGAGCAATGAGCACACACTCTGACTCAGAAAGTATACCCCCCAAGCATTACACTCAGCAGAGCAGTTGTAATCGTCCATCTCAGCCATGCTTAAAGGAGTTCTGTGGAGGGTTAAAAAAAAAAAAAAACACTGACACTTACTTGGGGCTTCTATCACCCCCTCCCCCTCCCTGCAGCTGTCATGTCCCGCGCCGTCCTTCTACGCTCCTCCGTTCCCCGCTGCCGGTCCCAGTCTAATTAGTCTTCTAATACAACTGCGGCTGCTCGCTCCCGCTCTCATCTCCAGGAGCTTACTGTGCAGTTTCAGTGTGAGGTTCTCTCGCACTGCACCTGTGCAGTAAGCTCCCAGAGACGCGAGCGGGAGCAAGCAGTATTCGTCTAGTTAGATGGATAATTAGACCGGGACCAGCAGCAGGGAACTGAGAATCATAGGAGGTCAGCGCAGGACATGACAGCTGCAGGCAGCCGGTATAAGCCCCTGGTAAGTGTCAGTTTTTTGTTTTTTAAAGCCTCCGCAGAACCCCTTTAATCTAGCATGTGTACTGTACTGTGGACTGTGGCCTGCAGAAATCAGAACTCAGTTCAGGGCCAGGTTCTCTACAGATGCTTCACTAGCCTACAGGCAAATGATGAGTCTGTTACTGTGGAGTGGGTAGGAGCGTCAATGTGGCTGGGTGAGTAGGAGTACAATGTGCTTGCACACAGTAGATTCTCACTCAAGGCGGTCTTTCTCGCCACTTCAGCCAAGCTTAGTCCAGCATGCGTACATAGCTTTATACAGCACATTATCCATAATCTGCCCATTTTGCTTTACCGCTATGCACTAATCACTATAGGTATTAGTGGCTAGTCTTCTACAGGCTAGCCTTTGGGAAGATTCCAAAACTGACCAGTTACCATTCTGAGCCTGGAGTACGACACCATGCACAAAGCAAGCAACATGTACATTAATATTATCATTAATGATAAATGGTAGAGCAACCCTGAACATAGGCATTTGTCAGTTTTGTATAACCTCTTGGAATAAATTGTGACTTTTGAACTTATAGATTTATGCCACAGGTAAACTTTCCAAGGAAGCATAAACCATAAAACGTCGCACAAACGGATAACTGGAGAAACAGAAACTTGCACAGCTCCAGCATAACAAAGGCTGCCAGCACTATCTGATAGGAAAGATGTTTCCTGGAGTTGGTGTAAGCAATACTTCTGGCATTAATCATAATAAGTGCTTTATCTAAATCTGTCATGTAAAGTCTCTGCCTGCAATTTACCTCTCAGGCAAGCTGTACACAGTATCATCCAGCATTATCTGAGAACTCATGCTCTTCAAGTGTCTAAATCTATTTGCACCATGGTTCCCACAGTTAATGTGAGAATAGCCATAGTAAGTGCTATTTAAAGGCTGGATGTATACCACCCTGGCTGACACTGAGTGCTGCTTGTCCCGCTCACCAAGTCTGCCATGTGGAGTAAACTTTAACAGCATGCAATAACTTTGTATATAGATTTATTTTATGATAGGCAAACATATATAACTGCTACTTTTCTAATTTACTGTGTGAAATAAGGGAGAGGTTTCTCTATAACACTAACAGATGTTCACAATGTTTCCTAGTGGATGGAACAATGCAACTAAGAGGTGGTCTTAAAGGGGCAGTTTTTAATAAAATTCTAAAGCAAAACCTAAATGAAATATAGCCTTGATAAATGAAGGAGCAGTCCATGGATGATAGCAGTTTATTACTTGCCGGTTGAGGAGAAGGTCACATTTTATTGGAAAACCTGTAAAATCACTTTCTTTAAGCTGTAGTTATTTATTGATCATGCCTTAAAGAGGCACCACAACCACATATAGTAGAATGTAATACATTATTCAAGATACTCAAATTTACGTTAATTATTATGGTTTCAGCATCTTTGTATAGATCCCTTCCAGGCAGTGTTTTTGTAGAGAATAAAGGGGATACTGAGAATCCCCCCATTAGGAGATAGACTAGTCCAAAACCTGTGAGATATGTAAAATTGTTACTGCCTAATTAGTGATAGCAACTTCTGAGAAAATAAATTTATAGAGCTTTTTACTGTGGGAGACATGTACTTCTTATAAGTATGTGTACGCATGCATTTTAAATGTTATGGTGGGCATAGACGGCTCGTTTCTTGCGCCGGATCGAGCCAGCGGCTCGATGCCGGTGCATCCCCGCTCGTCCGCGCGTGTGCGCGGATCGATTGCCGCTCGTCCCCGCCGGCGCTTCCTTATCACCGCTCGATTCCCTGCCATTGTCCGATAGCGGGAATCGAGCGGACGCGGGTCGAGCGGCATGATCGGGCCAGCTGAATATTATCAGCTGGCCGGATCAGCTGGTCGATACACGGTACAGAAACGTACCGTGTATCCCCAGCATTACAGTTTTTCACAATAGTGGTCCTTTTAATGTTTTTGGTTTTCTTTAGAAATGTATGATGGATTTTTGGGGATTTAAAAATACTCAGGTGCACAAACAATTGGAGTGAAACTAGAAAGCTTTCTCAAGAGTAAGCATTTAGGTTTTTGCTGATAAATTAAGCATGGCTTCTGATTGGCTGCCGTGGTCAGCTGCACTTTTGCTTCCAGTTTTATTTCCAATGGTCTTGAAAGATACTGCTTCTAGAGCATATGTGTTTGGTGCAGTCATAAAGAAAACGTCATGTGCAGGTTAACACTTTTTTTTTAAAGTTTTTAAATTACAATTCTTTCTGATCATACTTATGATCTATCT
Source organism: Hyperolius riggenbachi (assembly GCF_040937935.1). Lineage (NCBI taxonomy): Eukaryota > Metazoa > Chordata > Amphibia > Anura > Hyperoliidae > Hyperolius > Hyperolius riggenbachi. The sequence goes on from NC_090646.1 coordinate 226,662,501, forward strand.
TGTGTGGGTACTCTTGAATTTTCATAATTTCACAGGATTTTTGCAAGTTATTAAAAAAAAAAAGTTGGCAATTTATGCAAAATTACATTCAAGAAATCCACTAACGGATTTAATTTTTGCACAAATGCATTGTAGTCTATGGAGATGAGAAAAACACATTTTTGTACAAATGCATCAAAGTCTATGGGCTACGGTGAAAAACAATTTTCGAAAATGTTCTATGTACACGGCATTATGAGTCATTGTGAAATGACTCTCACCCTTTTCTGTCTTGGAATTTGTTATACATTTTATTCATAATGTTATTTCTGTCACTGTGTTTACCGATTCTGTAACTTGTACCAGTGATGAGCGAAAATGCCAATATTAATTTCGTATTAATTTTCACAAAAATAATATTAAATTCGATTTTCCACCGAAAATTACATTGAAAATAAATCTTATCACTTTTTTCATTTTTCTCAAATTTTCATGGTGAAAATATTCATTTTTCACGTTTTTGCAGTGAAATTTTGCACGCTAAAGTTATAGTTTTCCCGTGTCTTCCCAATTTTTGCTGAAAATTATCAATTTTTCACATTTTTGGGGAAGCCGCGAAACACAAATTCTAATTATTTTGGGGAACATTTTCTTGAAATCGAAAATAGCATTTTTGATGTGAAAATCACTGTCACGAAAAATTTGCAAGCAACACAGTTTTGTACCCATTCTGTAATATGCATGTTGCTGTATACCATTGTCTGTATTATTGTGTACCCCATGTTTGTTTCTTACTTTGTACAGTGCTGCAGAATATGTTTACGCTTTATAAATCAATAATAATAATCATGCATCAAATATATGATGAGTGAATTCGATTTTTTAGTAGTTTAAAATTCTGCATCACAATTTTGCATGCTAATTTGAAACTTCACCGCAAAATTATTACTACTATGGAGAAGTTCCAGCGTGTCACTACTTGCCTCGCACACAGACACACACACACCTACATAAACACACACACGCCCCAAACACAAACCTGCTCTAACTCTTTTCTCTGTTACATTGTTGGCGCAGGGCCTGTCTCTGTGATGCATCACATTTTTTTTTAAAGCACCAAAAAGTATTGAGAAGTAAATTTGCTATCTGTAATTGGTACACAGGAACCATGGAATTCACCAAGTTGAAAAAACACATTTGAAATGACACGTCCCAGATAAGATAGCTCTGACCTCCGTATGACCCGATGAATTGTATATATGCTGAAAAGGAAAATAAAATTTCTGTGTGTGACTGTCTGAACTCATACAATTTATGGCTTGAATCATTCTCCTATCTGTGTTTATCTGTATTAGCTGCTTTATATCATCCACTTCTGAATCTGTCATTGTCAATTGGAGCAGCACTTATCATATTCATTATCTTTAAATTTTATTACCAAATTATTTATATCAAAGAACAACTGCAGACAACGTCAAGATGCTAAGACAAAGGGAAATAGGCCAGATGACTGGAGTTACATTTGAAAAAGCATGTGGAAGATTGATTTAGGTTGAGAACATTTCATCAGCCAAGCTCAATAAAAGAATTACAATCTGCTGATACAATCCAACCATAACTGTACAGAGAGAGAAGGTTTTCCATCCAAACACAAATATTCACAAGACTTTTGCAGTTATGCCACCCCATCCGTATGACAGGGTCAGCAATGATAACGAGACGCAGAGAACTTTGGCTCTTATGGAATTTCTGAACACTCACAGACTTCAGATAACAGAAAATTAATCCTTCCTATCCATTTAGTGAGTGGAGAACATCCATATTTGTTTATTTCAGCATAACAAAGCAAAATGTGACGCTGCTATATTTTACTATATTGTTTATTTTCATATAACTCCGCAATGTCTCTGACTGATTACATTTAGCCTAAGAATTCATCAAAATAAAGCTATTTCCTATTTATTTATTGTATGCATTTATATTGTAGTGACACATCATTCTGCAGTGCAGACTAGAGACTATTACATCACAGTAATGATATTGATAACTGTCCCTTCAGCCTTATGTGCTAAAGAAATACATGTATTTGATTTACAGCAAACCTGTAATACCCCAAAACAGTTAGATACTTATTTAAGTAGAGGGCCCATGTCCCCCTGACCCCATCATTGCCAGCAACACAGGGACCCTCTGAAAATATATGTCAAGAGCTTGTTAGACAGGTTCTCGTGGCCATGCTCCCCTCTGTGTTAGGCCCGGTTCACATTGGCGGTCGCCGTCCGGAATCGCCGTGCCGGAGCCGGACCGCATGCGGAACGGACGGAACGGACGCACGGCACAACAATGAAAGTCTATGCGTCCGTTCACATGCGTCCGTTCCGTCCGGACCGGAGCCGGACCGGATCCGGACTCCGGCGTAAGATCCAACATGCACTATTTTTTGGTCCGGCTCCTCCGGCAAACGTATCCGGAGCGGAGCCAGACTGTTGCATCCGGCCAATACAAAGCAACGAAAACCGGAGAGCGCACAACACACTGGCCGTAAAAAACGGACGCTCCACCCCACCTCCCATGCGTCCTCCATGCTACAGCGGCCATCCTGGACGGGGACACATGGGCCCAGCGCCCACAGAGTGGAGCAGCAGCGACCTCACGCTGGAGCTCCCCGGCAGCAACATGTCCGATACGTCTGATAACGAGGAGGTGAGGCCCTACAACAACCCCAGAGCTTCTGCCGACCTCCCAGACCCCAGGTATTATTATACAGCTTGTTATCTCAAACGGATCCGGACCGCAACCGTGTTCATACCGCACGGAAAACGGATGCAAATGGGATCCGGATAGGAACCGTACGAATCAGGTCCGGTCCGGATCCGGTGCGGTCCGGACATCCGTTCCGGTTTTTAAAAAACCGCAAGTGTGGACGGGGCCTAAGAGCAAGGCCATACTTTGCATGCACGGCAGCACGAGAACTGTCATGATGTCTGTCTAGTATGCTGAAACTGCTCGACCACCACAAGCAGCTTCACGTTTCTGCACTGGCACAGCCATACTCATACAAGCACACTATGGCCAAGCTCATACATGGAGGAGTTTGTAGCCACAAACTAGAAGAGCTTTCTCCAGGCCAGCCGTGGTGGGATTGAGGAGGACATGAGAAGCCTCTAGACCAGTGATGGCTAACCATGGCACTCCAGCTGTGACAAAACTACAAATCCCATCATGGCTCTGCCTCCCCAAGTTATGCTTATAGCTGTCAGAGTATTGCAATGCCTCATGGGACTTGTAGTTCCACCACAGCTGGAGTGCCAAAGTTAGCCATCACTGCTCTAGACTATGCAGAGGCTTCCCTCTACTTAGGTAGGTATCTAAATTTTGTTTTTGCATTTTACAGGTTTGCTTTAACATCCTTGCTGGTTATCCCGAGCTGAGCTCGGGGTAACTCGCGCAGGAGGATTGCATGTGTATGCACTGTAAGGGTTGAATGAGCTAGATTGGCAGGGATTTCTGTCCATTTATGTACAACAATGAAGAGACCTGGTGGACAGTTTAATTAAGGTAGGGGTGCAGTCATATAGGAAAGGGTGACAGCTGCAAGGTTGGTCATATGGGGGAGTGGGTAGGGTCATAGTACAACTTTAAAGAGGCACCATAATAACATGTAGAAGAATGTCCTATATTATTCAGGGTACCCAATTGTTCCGTAATTATCCTGGTTTCAGAAACACTTCCTATCATTGAATATACAGTATCTGTATGTTGGTATGTAACACCATCCTCCCAATGATGTTTAGCCTAGGCTATTTAGTTATGCAGCCTTCTACCCAAGAAAACTCTGGTAGACAAGGTGTTGTTTCTGCTCACTGCTCACTGTCTTTCCACCATTTGTGATAAATTTATGAATGTAAATCAGAGTGAGGAAAGATTTTCACACATGCTGACCAAGTAATATTGTAAGAAATAAGCTATTTTATTCATCATGTTATGTTCATTAAATTCCTTTTTGAGCTGGGCCACTTTATTGGCAGTATGGAGAGAGGGGGAGGAGTCAATCAGTAAAGAAATTTTACTGTAAGTGAGTATGCAATAAAAAAAATAGTGTCCAATATGCCCAGACCTTATATCAGCATGCAGTGTTAACAAAGCCCTTTCAACCACACTCAAAAATAATAGCTGTTTTGAATGGCACATTATACACATACTATCTTAAAATTGTGAAATACTGAAAGAAAGTTCAGTGGCTTGAATTCCTGCTCAGTTTTTCCACTGATTGAAAAATGCTTTATTACAATTTCAGAATAGATGATATACATATATTATTTACATTACCATTCCTTGACTGAACATTCTTCAAGTCAGTCCATAAAGCTGATGCACAAGCACAGATGTTCCTGTATATTCGTCTTGACAAAGAACATTTTCCACATACTACCAGTGAATCATTTAGAGGTATCTATAGTTTAGGTTAATTTATCACTATCACCTTTGGAAAACATGTGCTTAATTAAACACAGCACCCTAAAACGCACCACATGCCCCTGCTTGTGAGGTGATGAACGGAATGGGAGTAAATGGAAGGAAATATTAACAAACCACATACTTCAGTGTCCAGAAGAATGCAGCCAACCGATAGTAAATGCTCCCATATCTGTCTGCAATACATTAGTGATTCTAAACTTTTTTTCAAGTTGGGACATCCTATGATAAACGTCATTGCACAATACTAATTATTGCTGTATAAAGTATTTTTGATTGCTATCTTGACATGGTGGGCGGAGTCTGGAAATTTGGGTGCTGGAGGCACTGCAGAAATATGGGTGCCACCACAGGTACCCATACAAATTGCAGGCACCCGCTATTTGTAGACACACTTTGCATAGTGGGTGGCTCCAGTGCCTATTTCCTCTTATAGCTGCAACTGTGACGGCACCCAAACATCTCTGTCACTATATATATATTTGATTTTTTATTCTAATATTGAGGCACCTTTCATATTATGGTGTTGTGGTAAGGTATTTTAATGCAAGAAGGTGCTAAGTGGCTGCTAACTTAATGTAAGTCTATGGAGACTTACACACTTAAAGCGGAATATAACCCTGCATTTCAACTTTGCTCTAAAATATTATTTACAGCATATTATATGCAAAAAGCATTTTTTTTTTTTACTAGACCAGCATTGGTAGGGTTAAACAAAGAGGTTTAAAGGTCCGTGGAGAGATATGCAGAAGTTCAGATAGATACATTCTATTTAGTTACATGTATCTATTGATAAATGTTACACACTCTTTGGCTGTCCTCCAAGCTCCTTCTCAGTCAGAGAGATGAGTCACATTCAACACTTAGATACATTTATGTAAACAAAATGTATCTATTTCAGCTTCGGATGCATCTGCAGAAATCTCCAGGAACTTTAAAGCCCTGTGTAACCCTTCCAATGCTGGTCTAGTAAAAAAAAAAAATGCTGGTTGCATATAATATACTGTAAATAATGTTTTAGAGCAAAGTTGAAATGCAGGGTTATATTCCGCTTTAATGTAACAGAGTAACCAAGCAGCTTGTGGTGACCCAAACCACTAGGAAAGTATAAGAGGATAATAATGATTATGTAGCAATACAAGTCTATGGCAATGCAATAAGTGTCAGTGATCAGGTTAGGGCTCTTTTACACTTAATGCGTTTTAATGTGGACAAGACAGGGAGGTTAGGGTTAGGCACCAGCAGGGCGTTGGTTAGGGTTAGGCATCAGCAGAGGAATTGGTTAGGGTTTGGAATAATAATTTTTGTGGTGGTAGCAAAAAAAAATAAAAAGAATAAAAACTGCAAAAATGTTTTGTAAACATTTTCCCTAGCAATAATGATAGGAAAATGTCCATAAAACATCCCTGCATGAACTACATATGCCACTGCAGCAACTATCCTTGACGTAGCGGTGGCCAGGAGGAATCCTTTAGTTTTTTTCCCCAAACTGCCATCATGTAAGGTGAGGCCATTTTTCAACCAGTAAATGTGCAAACACCCGTTTTTGCCAATTAAGGGCATTTTCCTCACAACTGTAACTTGCAAGAAAAGTGCACATAATTTTTCTCGTACACCACCACCAACACATGTGATCATCTCCATTGCAACACGTGGGGTTAAACAAAAATTAAAAATCATTTTGAAGGAGGTAACGTGTATGTTGTGCGGAAAAATGCTGCAATGATGTAAAATTAAATGTGCACTAGCCCATTGTTTAACCACTTGAGTTCTCTTAAAGTGAAGCTGAACCAAGTAAAATTACAGTGCTTTGCAAAAGTATTCGGCCCCCTTGAAGTTTTCCACATTTTGTCATATTACTGCCACAAACATGAATCAATTGTATTGGAATTCCACGTGAAAGACCAATACAAAGTGGTGTACACGTGAGTGGAATAAAAATCATACATGATTCCACACATTTTTTTTTACAAATAAATAAGTGCAAAGAGGTGTGTGCATAATTATTCAGCCCCCTTTGGTTTGAGTGCATTCAGTTGCCCATAGACATTGCCTGATGAGTGCTAATGACTAAATAGAGTGCACCTGTGTGTAATCTAATGTCAGTACAAATTCAGCTACTCTGTGATGGCCTCAGAGGTTGTCTAAGAGAATATTGGGAGCAACAACACCATGACGTCCAAAGAACACACCAGACAGGTCAGGGATAAAGTGATTGAGAAATTTAAAGCAGGCTTAGGCTACAAAAATATTTCCAAAGCCTTGAACATCCCACGGAGCACTGTTCAAGCAATAATTCAGAAATGGAAAGAGTATGGCACAACTGTAAACCTACCAAGACAAGGCCATCCACCTAAACTCACAGGCCGAACAAGGAGAGTGCTGATCAGAAATGCAGTCAAGAGGCCCATGGTGACTCAGGCTGAGCTGCAGAGATCTACAGCTCAGGTGGGGGAATCTGTCCATAGGACAACTATTAGTCGTGCACTGCACAAAGTTGGCCTTTATGGAAGAGTGGCAAGAAGAAAGCCATTGTTAACAGAAAAGCATAAGAAGTCCCGTTTTCAGTTTGCCACAAGCCATGTGGGGGACACAGCAAACATGTGGAAGAAGGTGCTCTGGTCAGATGAGGCCAAAATTGAACTTTTTGGCCAAAATGCAAAACGCTATGTGTGGCGGAAAACTAACACTGCACATCACTCTAAACACACCATCCCCACTGTCAAATATGGTTGTGGCAGCATCATGCTCTGGGGTTGCTTCTCTTCAGCAGGGACAGGGAAGCTGGTCAGAGTTGATGGGAAGATGGATGGAGCCAAATACAGGGCAATCTTGAAAGAAAACCTCTTGTAGTCTGCAAAAGACTTGAGACTGGGGCGGAGGTTCACCTTTCAGCAGGACAACGACCCTAAACATAAAGCCAGGGAAACAATGGAATGGTTTAAAATAAAACATATCCATGTGTTAGAATGGCCCAGTCATAGTCCAGATCTAAATCCAATCGAGAATCTGTGGCAAGATCTGAAAACTGCTGTTCACAAACGCTGTCCATCTAATCTGACTGAGCTGGAGCTGTTTTTGAATGGGCAAGGATTTCAGTCTCTAGATGTGCAAAGCTGGTAGAGACATACCCTTAAAGACTGGCAGCTGTAATTGCAGCAAAAGGTGGTTTTACAAAGTATTGACTCAGGGGGCTGAATAACTACGCACACCCCACTTTGCAGTAATTTTTTTTTAAATGTTTGGAGTCATGTATGATTTTCGTTCCACTTCTCACGTGTGCACCACTTTGTATTGGTCTTTCATGTGGAATTCCAATAAAATTGATTCATGTTTGTGGCAGTAATATGACAAAATGTGGAAAACTTCAAGGGGGCCGAATACTTTTGCAAGCCACTGTATTTAAAATAAACACATGATGTACCTGCAAATGAATATTACATACTTACCTCACCGTCAGTTCCTCTCAAAAGCTGACCATTTTCTTCTTACCATGATTCCTTCCAGTTCTGACTAAATTTTGTCAGAACTGAAAAATATTAATTTATGTCAGTTATATATCAGTTGCTGTCAGCTATAACTGAAAGGACAACTTATGAGCAAGGTAATGTCAATGTTTTCCTATGGCTCAAGTGGGTGATATTACAGTTTAACAGTGTTCTGACCAAGAAGCTGTTATGGGGTAATGGCTATTTTCAAAATGGAGGATGGAAAATTCCATTGTTCACAGTGGACAAACAGGATGCAGGAGAGAGAAAAGAGACTGATGAGCAGACTACACAGGAGGTAAGTATGACATGTGTATGATTATTTTGTCTTTTAAGTTCAGGTTTGCTTTAAGGAACAGAGACTGCTGGTACAAAAAAACTGGGCTCAACAACGTCATGCCGCACAGACCTATAACACGGACCGTTAGCTCTTGTCGTTCGTAATGCTCTTTCATCGCTGAAGCCCACTTGATCTGCTGTTACTGTGACAGCAGAGCTCCATGAGCCATCAGGAGCCGATTTCATTGGCTCCTGACCCTGTGAGCACTGTGAGCCAATGTGATTGGCTCACAGTGATCACAGGGTCAGGAGCCAATGAAATCGGCTCCTGACCGGCTCACAGAGCTATGCTTTTTATAGCAGACTTTATGTTAATTTGTAGTATAATACAAATAAAAGTATAAAAGCTAAGGTTCACAGTTCGATGAAAAGGTAAAATGAATTTTTATTGTATCAAAAAGGCACTCATGGCAACCACATGCTAAGGTCTGCCAATGATTAAACTCACAGGACAGCTAAAGGGCTAAGATGCATGAACCAGCTAACATGCTGTGTAGCATAAATAAGCTAAGTCGGCATCACACACACTTAAAGTGAACCAGAGATGAAGCACCCTCTTGTATTTTACCTTATAAATCAGTGGGAACATGACAGTAAACACCTAATCTGCCCTTTGTTTCATTGTTCTCTGTGTAATCTGACTGTTATCACCTCTGATAAGAAGCCCCGACTGAGCACTCAGGCTGCTCAGTCTAGCTTTGCTACAGAAAGATTATAGCTAAGTCTGTCTTCTGTGGTGTTATTTCAAGCCCAAGCCTGCCCCCCTTGTGGCTTTGCTATAATGACTCAGCAATAATCATTCCCAGCAAAGCCAGATTTAATTGCTCAGTCTGGGATTCTTGTGACTGCTGATAACGGACACTTTTAGCAGTGAGGATGAAACAGAGAGCATGGTAAGTGTTTTCTCTAATGTTCTTACTGATATATATGGTAAAATACATGAGGGGGCTTCGTCTCTGGTTCCCTTTAATGTTAATTTGTATGCAGAGAAATCACATGATCTCTATAAGTGTGACCCTTGCATAAAAGTGGAGTTTACTTTCCACCAGTGCTGCTCAAATCCGGAACCGGGAGACATCCGGATAGTTCTATCCGGATATCTCCCAGTAAACCTGTGCGGGCTGGGCGGGAGGGGGTCAATCTTACCTGTCTGACGTCTTCTTCGGTTGTCCTTCGGCGCCTCCCACAATGCGCTCCAAGCGGCGGTCACGTGATTACAAACCCTTCCGGGTTGAAGGAGGAAGTGTTTGTTATCACGTGACGCGCGTGGAGCGCATCATGGCAGGCGCCGAGGGACGACCGAAGAAGACGTCAGGGACAGGTAATATTGACACCCCCCCCCTTCCCCGCCCAGCCCGCACAGGTTTACTGGGAGATATCCGGATAGTAACTATCCGGATATCTCCCGGTTCCGGATCTCAGCAGCACTACTTTCCACCATTGAATCAATCAATCAATCTGTGCAGTTACCTGTGTGCCTCAAATTCAACTTTGAAGCAAAAACTGTGGAATGTTTGGAGTATATAAGGTTGAAGAGGAACTGCAGTGAAAATAATGTAATAAAAAAGTGCTTAATTTTTACAATAATTGTACCTAATAAAACCTAACTGTCCCTGCGTACTCCTGTCTCTGTGTCCTTGAGTCCGTGCTTATTGCCACAGGCAGTAATAGTAAAAGCCGCCATTAGCAGCAGTGAACATTAATGATGGTGCTCAATAAATAGCAGGTGCCAAAATTATATGGGCACCATAATTACTGTTCATTGCCGCTAGTTGCCGCTTTTAATATTGGCGCAATTTTTAATGGTGCTAGTTCTGTGCCATTTATACCTGCTCCAGTTACGTAGATTAATATTGGAGGCTTACTCAGTAAAATATGCAAAGTTCAATGCTCAGAGTGCAATATTTAAAGGGAATTTGAAGCGATATTTAAAACAAAAAAACAGATACTCACCTATAGAGCCTTCCCATTCTCCTCACGGTCCCCGTGTTCCCCTGCAGTCTCCCCCGTTAGCAGTCTACGACCAATTGGCAGTAGACTGCTCTCTTACGCTTTGGCTGGGCTTCGGAAGTCTTTGGAAGCACTAGGGCTCCCGAAGATGGGTTGCACCACACTACGTGCACACATGAGTGCCGTCTCTCTCACACACACATTTACGTGTGTGCAGTACAGAGCCGCTAGGCTAAGGAAGACTTCCAAAGTCTACTGCAGTGGGAGATTTGAACGAAGAAGCCTGCGGGGGAACGAGGGGACCGTGAAGAGAATGAGAACGTTTCTATATGACCCATAGCCTTTCCTCTCCTTAGGTAAGTATCTGTTTTTTTGTTTTTAAAATTGCTTCAGATTTATTTTAATTGAGGCAAAAAAATGCAATTAATTGTTGTATTTGCGAGAATATTGTATTGTGTTTAAAGTTTGCATTTCTTTTTCAAGTATACTTACTCCACTTGAATTGCTTATTCTAAAGTAGAAGAATTGTTTCATACGAAATATTATCCAGAACAACAGAACTGTAACAAATGAAAAACCAAACATTAAAATAACATTGTCCAGTTGGAGTTGTGATGAACTGGGTAAACAGAGCAGTGCTGGAGCTACCTATCAGTGCATCAATCTCACCATCAATCAAGGTTGTAAAATAAGCAAAAGTCATGTTTCCTGGGTTAAACCCAGCCTAGTGAATGTCAAGTGGCGTTTATGGTAAACAGCTTGATAAAGAGTGATGTGTGTTTATTGATGAGCTCTGATTATTGCTGGAGTTCCAGAAGATTTGATGTAGTGAATGTACCTTGTAACACACCAGCAAAACATTCCACAACCGTGACAGGAAACCATTGAGGTTAGGTGGCTGTGCGTGTAGCTATATAAGATCAAACCAAATAGTAAAATCATTACTGGGATTAAGGGATGGACAAACTAGTTCACCCGCGAACGGTTCCTGGTGAATAACGACTGTTCGCCTTCATTTTTACCGTGAATTTGCCCAGGGCATAGAAAGAGACCAAAAGCCCAGACAGTGGCATGGGGAATCAATGACAGGGGATCAATGGTGAAATATTCACCAAAAATTATGTAATTTACGTAAACACTTTTTTAAGGGTTTTTAAAGCACTGTCAATGGCTGCCAACTTTAGCCGTTAATTGCAAATCCACATGTTAGAATCACTAAATTTGCAGGGTATGTTAAGGGGAACAATGGGAACAAGAGGAAAAAAAAGACCCTGTAGTTTTTGATCCCTGAAGTTTCTATACCAAGTATAGCAAGCCCTAGAGCCATGACATTCTGAATTCTGCTGCAGAATGTCATTTTGCTGACTTTAAAAAACATTTTTTTTTAAGTATTCAAAATCGATTTTCTCAAAAACTGCAAGATCTTTTCTTACTTCCCCTACCCCTTCTTCAATCACATAGAAAACTCTGAATTGCATCTAAAGTCGCATCAAAAACAGAATCGCACATAGTGTAAAAGAGCCCTTAGATTTAAAGCCTATTTGGCTGGACCTTCTTCCCTGTGTGTTCTTCTTCGCTATCATACAGACTCAGTGACTCATCTTCTATATTTATCCCTATTTTGCAATCTGTTATTGTTATTTCACTAAATTTTTGTACCATTGTTTAACACTGTAATGTCCCCGTGTTATGTTATTTCAGTAATATGTCAGCACTTTGTAAATAAATTGTAATAATAATCCTTGGGGCAAAAAAAAACAACACACTTTTACTTTTGTTTGTCCACATGAAAAATGGCTATAGCTCACAGATATCTAATAGACAGGAGCAAAGGAGGGCCCGCTCCCAGTGGGGGCAGAGGAAGACTGGTACAGCTGCAACTGGGACACTAGGTCACTGGGGGGAGGGGCAGAAGGGACCACAGCAACAGTAGAGTGTGCTGGAGAGTAAAGGTGCGTACACATGCACTACATCCACCAACGACGGGTCCGTCAGACCCTCCCGCTGGGTGGACATTCAGGCGGCAGTAGCGCGTGTGTACGCACTGTCAGCCGACTAATAAGGCTGTTTCTGAATGATCCGCCGGGCGGATCGCTCAGAAACAGCCTTATCAGTCCGCCGACAGTGCGTACACACGCGCTACTGTCGCCTGAAAGTCCACCCAGTGGGAGGGTCTGACGGACCCGTCGTTGTCGGACGTAGTGCATGTGTACGCACCTTTAGGCCCCATTTACACTTAATCAGTTGCTCTCAGTTATAACTGAAAGTACAACTGTTTCTTAAAGTAATGCCCATGTTTCCCAAAAACTTAGTTCACACTATACACATTTTAACTGAAATATTTTTCATATTGCACTGCTATGGAGAAGAAAAAAAAGGCGTACTAACTGATTAAGTGTAAATAGGGCCTAAGTCACCTTCTAACACACTCCTTCCTTCTCTGATCGATGTCCCAATCTCCATGGCTCTCTCAGTAGGGATGGTCGGAAATGCCAGTTTCCAATTCTGCAGAAATTCCAATTTCCTCCAATGCTGATTATGGATACCGTAAATTTCCATTTTACAATTTCTGAGGAGTCATTTTTGGCATTTTTTGCATTCCCTGATTGGCCAAATAGAGAATGCAGAATTTTACAGTGGCAATCGGAAAACCACAGAAACTTTTCATCAACCACAAGAATTGTGAATACTCAGTAGTACCGAGTCTTGTGTGTGGTCTAAAATTACAGCGGTATTCCCATTTTCAATGATTGCATTCTCTAATCAGTCCAATGTTTCTGAGTTCTGTGATTGGGCTAAAATTACCGAGTAGCTTTAATCCAGTATTTCCACCGAAAACTGATGTCCATTTTCTGATCGTAAATGAAGACATTTCAGTTCTGCGGAATCCAAATGAGCATCCCTATCTCCCAGCTGAAACCACGTCATGTGACCCATCAATTCATGACACGCTGGCAGGAATTGGAAGCACTGTCAGCCGTGGGAGAGGGGAGATTCAAATTCTGCTCAGAGGAGGAAGAGCTGCAGTTACAGGACAGGTGAGTTACTCCTCGACTTCATTTCTGAATACTCTACAATGTCTACATGGCTCCCTAATACTACTATGGTTGAGGAAGTCAGAGACGCAAATGCTACCTAATACCACTATGTCGGGGAGGGTGGTGAATAGGGAACAGCTACCTAATACTACTATTTGTGATTAGGGGTACAAATACTATATATATATGGGAGGAAATGAGGGGGCAGAAACGAAGCTACTGAAAACAGCGCTGGAGATTTCAGCCTGGCCTTGCAATAGCCCATAATAGGAATTACAGCTATAGTGGCGCTCAGACAGTAATTTGGGCGCCGTCAAAGGACAGAGCCCAAATTACAATAAAAACAGCATAATTTGGCTGCCAGCAGAATTACTTATTTCCCCACTGTCCACGGCAGCCTGGAGGGGAATAGTAATTAACGTCGCTGGGACTTTTGCAGGAGCAGGGTAAGCCATTTATCAGCTTTACCCTGCGCCCAAATTTCCTAGCGGCTTAATTATAGGTACGCAGCACAAAGGCTATCTAATTTGCTGTGTCCAGTGATTTCTAGCTAACATCTCCCTGAATTTCTACCTTGCCAGTCTCAGCCTAAGCATCAAAATATAGTTTTGACAGGCTTAGTGTTGCTATGGACATTACAGCAATGATCAATGAGCAAATGTGTTGTGTTTAGTAATAAATAGTATACAATATGTCCAAGTAATCTGACAAACTGTGAATTTACTGAATGCAAAGCAGCATGATGTGTCTCTCTATATAAAACACAAAAATGCATAGCTGTAAACATGCTTTACAATGTCATGGTCAAACAACAATAAACAATTTAATAAAGTGGATAAATTAGCAAATCATTGCTGGTCCACCTAAAAAGAGCATACAATAGGTAGCATGCATTTGAAACATCTGTCTAAGCTAAGGATGCAGTAAAATCTACTAAAATACTTGGGAGGCAATACTAAAGTGTTTGGGCTAATAATAGTAAATGGTAACATGTGTCATATCAATAATCATAGGCAAAGATGAAAGCATTTTCCCCCATATTAGGGGCCAGGGATTAAGTGAACATAGCAATTACCAGCGTAGATGAAAGGCTTTGTTCCTATATTAAAACATAAGATAAACATTAGATAATACTGGTTCCAGGTTTGAAAGGGGTTAATTACTTATATATCCCACACACATAGCACTGTTAAAAATAGTCATGTACAAAGTTCTTTACACTACACACTACACAACATTTTTGCCCAATAGACAGTTGACTTGAAAAAAAATGTCTACTTGGCCATAAAAACGTGTGGTTCCCCACTGCACCACGGTCATTGTGATTGACCCACGGACAACATTACATGATTGGGAATGGCTGATATCAAGCACAATGTCAATTGTTATGTCGATAGCGGGCCGATCGCCAATGCGGTTGTGATTGGCAATGTGGTTGTATTGTGTGTAGCTAGCTAGGGGTGCTTCAGATTAGTTCATCAGGTTTGGGTCTCAGGTCTCCCCCTAAGTGAACAGTGGTCCACTGGGTCCCCTGCATGCAGAGTGTCTGTCCAGCTGTCTGGCTGGCATACTACTCCTTTCATCTGTGTACTTCTGCCTTCCACCTTTGCTGGTAACTCATCTCCGAGACCTGGAAGTTACTCATGTAACTCGTAGTCATGGAGATGCGGTGCAAACACTCTGCAGGAAACACAGTGTACTATCATTCACTTAGGGGAGACCTGGAGGGGGGGGGGGGGGCATCAGCCAGCTCTGAAGCTGTGAGAAATTACCCAGTTTGCCCCTGTGGAATCGCTGACCCTGCAGACACAACACAGTTTTCCAATAGCATAGTCCCGAACTGGTCAAACTCTTTTGAAAGGCAGATACAACACCTCACATCCTGAGACCCTATATTTTACTGTTGCATTTAGTACCAGAGATGACATGCAACATGATGAGATAGACATGTGCTTATACAGTGGCAAGCATATAGACACTTATGCTGTGCTCCTTTTCTTTTTTTCCCTGCCTGAAAGAGTTTATAATTAGCTATGGAACTGACAGTTTTTAACCCTTAACAAATTACAGCTATAAAACCCTTTCCTAAGCAGATACCTGGGCTTTTTAAGGTGCCCATATATCAGACGACTTGGCGGTCGATCGACCATCCAATTCGATAATTATAATTGAATTGGGTGAAAATCGTTGCCACCAAGTGCATGCCCGACCGACAAAGCGAGCAATTTCGAGACAGTATGCTGCAAGATGTTGGGCCAAAGTTTCTTGGTGGGGTGTGCGGCGCTACAGCAGTGATTTTCCGAGCAAGTGGCGAGATGACAAAACCCCGGCCACAATGTATAAATGTGCCCCCCGGGTGCATTTATACGTTACCTGTCCTGTTGCAGCCTCTGCGTGGTGTCCCGTAACCTCCAGTCGGTATTCTGTATGCTCTACTGGTGCATAGCATCTGACGTCAGACGCTATGTACCAGTAGCAAGTATGGATAGCCGCCCGGAGGTTACGGGACACCGTGTGGAGGCTGCAACAGGACAGGTAACGTATAAATGCACACGGGGGGCACATTTATACATTAGGGAAGGGGGGGGGTAGTGACGATGTGGGGGTAGCAGCGGTGCAGGGGCAGCAGGTTCAGGCGATTCCCTAAGGATTTCATGCTGAAATCGGACGGGAATTGGCCTGTAGTGTATGGGCAGAATCGACAAAAGACAAATGTATCTCTAATCAAATTCGATTAGAGATAAAATTTGTCTCTTTGCCGAATCTGCCCATAATCTTTAGGACTATGGACACCTTAACTGTAAGAGGAAAAGATAAAAAGGTCAGTAGTTCATGTATTTTCACTCTGGGACTCTTGAGACAATGCAATTGAGCAGAGACTAAAATACATTAAATCTGCTTAGTAAATGTTTATACATAAAATAAAACCTTGAGATATCTAAAAAAAAAGTCATTTTAGGGGTAGATGGACAGATCTAATTGTTTATCTCATTAGTTTATTTTCATCTCTGGTTCACTTTAAGGCAGATGAAATGGATGACCTGCTGCTAGTGTCTTGTATTGACAACCTAGGATGCAGGTTGATTTGGCAAGTTTTGTTCCATTTTTAACATGTGCCACCTCAGATGCCTCATTACATTGTTTTAGTTTTCAGTAAGCTGCAATGACTTGAGCACTTCAGCAGAAGAAAACATCAGTCTAACATCAGTTATAAATGGAGTCCCAGAAGGCTTTAGGTTAAATAAGAAATGTCTGCAGCAAGTGTAGAACAGTGTCTATCCTGTGAGAACCTTAGAGCCGCTGAGATTTTCCAAATCCCTGGAATGCTATTCAGTCGTTTAATTCAGAATTCAGTCAGCTAGTCATTTTTTATCTTTTTGTTTTTCCTTCCCACTGAAAGCTGAAAAGTGTGTACAAATGTTCTTTTAATATCTTTTATAAGATTTCAGCTCGTAGACTTGCAATGCTGGCAGATGGTATTCTTTTTCAAAGAATATTTTTACTTCTTTTCTTCAGCTTAGGCCAGAGGGCAGATTTGTATTAACTCAACAAAACCTATCTGATTTCAATTTCCTTTTATCTCCTTAATTAGAAGTACACACAAGGATTCCATATATATTTAATATCATGGAAAATTGTTGCAGGCACAGTAGAGTTCATCCATTGTTGTTCATTCCATCAGCAGTTATTAGGTGGAAAGGCCAATGGACTGACAGCAGTGTCTGCTTTTAATTATTGGCTTCTGTTCTGCAGTAACCCTTTGTCTGCTAATATTACAATGCCAAGATAGATGTTTTCTACTTATTTTTACTTTAACAATGTATTTTTAAAGTCTATACAGAATCTAAAATGCTTTGTTAAGTATTTTCTACAAAATGAGCAACTTAAATAATAGACTCTTCCATTTTTTTGATGGCACCAAAAGTGTACCTTTAACATTACAATTTTATGAATTATAAGGGTATTTGAGAAACCTTTGAGATGCCTTTGCTTCACTCACAGTTGAGGGAATGAAATAATCCTGCAGGCAAAATACCATTAAAATCTCATTCTCTTTTTATCTAGACCCTAAACAGGAAACCTTATCAAACGATCAATAAATAGGGCTTCTTTATCCAGGCGAGTCATAAGAAAATGATCAGCAGTTGGTGATATGGGGATAAATAAGTAGTAAAGGTTTGAGGCTTTAGCAAGTTCTGGAGCTTTGCAATCTTTTAGGCTAAACGTATTGGTGATTGTTAGGTTAACGTATTGTGTTAGGATAGAATTAACGATTGAGAGATCATTTAAAGGGAAACCATCAGGATTAGTGATCAGAAAAGGATCACAGTAAAAATTGAGGTCACAGTTCGGATTAGTCACTAGACCAGATAGGAAAGGTTAGATCTTCTGCAGCAGTCCTAACCAACCAACCAACCATAACAATAACAAATCAGGGGCCCACACCAAGGACAACCACAGTGTCAGAAGTTCAAGAAGGGGGTGGGAAACTGTGTGTTAATGATTGATAACTACTATTCAAAGCATTTATAGAAGTGAATATTATCAGCACAGGACCAATAAAGAGCTAATACTGTGGTTGAGGGTGGGCCCCACAGGGCCCCTCTAGCCCAAGGGCCCCGATGCGGTCACTATCTCTGCACCCCCTATTGCTATGCCACTGGGCTGTTTGTTGTTCAGCAGCACAGTTGAATATCAGCAGTTACTTGACTTGGCCACTACAATAGTCTAGAAACAACTGGTATGACTCAATCTAAACACTGTATGAGTGCTCTGACCAACTGTTCACACAATATGTAGTGGCAGTAACTACCAGGCAGTAAAGAGGCAGTGAAATTACCACTGTACGCCATATATGGGAATTTGATCCCAGTTTCCATTTTGAGGGCAGAAAATAACAGGCTTTTAGGACCAATGTAGCCCCTTACACACCCCACGAGTTCTGGTTCACCATGAGCTTGCTGGTTAGTCTGTACCTCTGAAGTCCTACTTCATAGAGCCACATTAATCCATGACGAGCACTGATGAAGAGAGACCAACCAGTCTGAAACAGTCTGTATGCATGTTGGATTATTGTGGCTCTGTACAACTAACAGCTGACACATCATTGCATTCCAGTGGATCTGGGGGTGTGTTTAGCTTCTAAGGATGACAAAGGTTAATTTGCATATTTCAGCAGTGATGCACTGGGAGACATCTCAAACTCACTCCAACCTGAATTTTCGCAAATACTTTCTGTTTTAAGAAAGCAAACTTTTGCTTTCCATAGCATTTTAGTAAGGAGGCTTTTAGCACCATTGTAGCCCCTTACACACCCCAATGAGTTCTGGTTCACCATGAGCTTGCTGGTTAGTCTGTACCTCAGAAAATAACAGGTATTATTTGATGGCCTCCTAGGCACTGTGGCTGTTACTGACCATGAAGTGATTTTTTTCTTACCACTATTTCTGCTGCCTATGTCCCTAGGCAAAACTGTCATCGCTCACCATAAAACCGCTTATATGTATATTATGGTTGAGTATAGTTACAGCCCTCCAGAAAATGCATGCAGTAACATTTTTTTCCAGCCCTCAGCTGCACTGTCCTCCTACCAAGTACCTGTAGGTGTGGTTTTACATTAGCTTACACGTGGAGCTATGAGAGCAGAAAACACATACTATTTACCACAAGTGAGAACATGGCCTTACCAGAGCAAGTGACACTGCCTTAAGTTAAATGCCATATGGACAGTGTTCTGTTCAGCATCTGCAAGCTAACAATGTTTTAAAAAGTACATTATATTAGCAACCAGGTGATTTTGTAAAACTACATCCCAAACTCCACATTTTTTCTTAAGCTTACTTGATGTCCTGTGTTGTTTTAAATTTCCCATTGATTACCACCTTGTGATGTTTTGATAAACCTAAGACATCATTAGTATGTATACTAATGTAAGACCATAGTTATTAACAATATATTATCCTTAGGGGAGCCGTGTGTTAACATGCGCTGTTCTGATTATTGCTTTATACTCTCATTTTTGCATGCACAAATATTGTCAGATACCAATTCAGAATGATCAAACTTGACTGCATCCTACAGAAGATGATTTCTCTTTATAGCCAATCCACAAATACATGTGACCTGACTGTGCATTGACGTTCAATAGCCTATACTGTAACATGTGACACATAGACGTGCTGTGTAAGATTTACTTAGAAAAAACAAATAATATATGTCTTCTAATGTAAACATTAATTCACTTCCTTGCATGATTTACTTCTGGCCACCCCATAATGAATAATATATCCTATTTCTTGGCGTGCAGCTAATGACCCTCTGTAAAATGACTTTATGTCTAAATCAGCTACTGTATTTCAGTTAGAAAGTGTAGGTCAGATCTATGTTTACTAACTTTATTATTAAATCAGGGGAACTTGTGAATTCTGCCACTGAATGGCCCTTACAGGCTGTAAGTGGTCAGCCTCAATGTTGGCTCTGTCTTCTCTGCTTAATCCACCAACTCGAATGCGCCTTGAGTTTAAATGAGCAAAGGAAATTTGAAGTATGTTCCAGGATATGTGGCGCAGTGACAAAGACTCATGTTACTAAAGCTGAGTGTTTTCTAACCCTATGAAGCAATGCTAACTGACACTGCACATGTTGCAATTCACAGAGAGCCTTTTGTGGTAATATACAAAAGAAATGCATTCATGCAGCTGTTCTATTTATCTGATTAATGGTAACCCTTCTTTAAATATTCAGCATATAATTAAGTTTGTTTCATACAAAGATTTGTTTATTTCTCGTTCTCAGAGTAACACTATACATTTTATAGCATGGCTTTTTTTCTAATTAGAGTCAATGTAATGAAAACATAGTGGGAGTCGGGACCCCATATTCAAAATGTGATCAAGAGCCATGTTGATACTTTTTCATTAACTAAAGAGCAGCTATCTGATAAAGGCTGAATGCTATTTGTGACAATATCACTTCAATCTCACTATACAACCTTTGCCTTGCATTGATGAGGAGTGAAAACTCCAAAACGGCTAACATCTTTATTTTTTATTGGCAGTACAGGAATCAGAGAAAATGTCCTCTCATAAGTTCTTTGGTAGAACAATCTCTTCTTACATGGTGATTCTGATGCCCATTCACCTCGGTGCAGAGGATGTTCCTAATAACTAATGCTTCACTGAAGTCAGACTGCACACATTGTTAAAACCCAATGCTGTTCCTACCTGTGAAGGATTTCTAAGTTGCAGGGCTAAATTGTTGTAGGGTTTCAGGTGTACTTTGTACATGTAGCTTACTTTCTGTACTGTGTAAACGCTAGTACACAAGTACAAAAGTGCAACTTTTCAGCCAAACTATTGTCCAAACTTCTCCTGTTAATGATAGCTTAGGTGTGAACACGTAACAAATGACTAGACGAGTGAATGTTTACAGGCGGTTTGCCCAATACAACAGTCGGATTTACTCACACAACTGTTGGACTGATATCGTACAATTGACCACATGAGTACAAGTAGTTTGGATGACTTGTACTTGTTTTGAATGCGGTCATATTGTGCAGTCCGTCATTCCGTATGCAAATTGGTTGGTTGCTTAGTTGGTTGGTGCATGGAAAATACAAGTCATGCAATCCAATCCCTTGGTCTTGCTGTTGGGTTGGTTGTGCGGAAAAGCTGCATGTGTGTACGAACATTAAGGGAAAATTGTAGTTGTTTAGCTTGTTTTTTGCAAGAACCTTGACTGTATAGTTCTATGATATGCTGTTAGCTTGGTATTGCAATGACTGAAGATCAGCTCTGGATAGTATAGTGCTTTCTGTGTATATATATATATTAGGCTTAGGCACCACCGGTGGCGTGGTTAGGGTTGGGCACCACCGGTGGCGTGGTTAGTTTTAGGCACCACCAGGGGAGGGTTCTGTGTGAGAGTCGGGTTGGATTAAGCTGTATTGTTGAATTATATAATGATTTTTAACGTTAATATATTTTTGTTATCAACTCCCATCTGTTTAAAACAGTATTTATCGTTAACAAATTTTGTTAGCGATGTTTATCGTTATTGAGATTTTATTATCTCCTGGTGCCCTTTTTTCATGCACGCATTCTGGGGGGTTTGTAAGCTGAATTTGTTTGCAAGTTGAGTTATATATGTTGCATCCTGATACATGTGGATTTTTTTTTTGACTTTTGTAGTAAAAAGGTAAAAAAAAGTCTGGATTTGGACATATAATATACAGTAAACAATGTTTTTGTTGTTGTTTTCAATGTGTTTTTAATGTGCTTTAACAACCTATAACAGTTTATACAATACTGTAAATACGTAATAACAAAAACATAGAGTACATTTTGTACATA
Organism: Hyperolius riggenbachi; assembly: GCF_040937935.1. Classification (NCBI taxonomy): domain Eukaryota; kingdom Metazoa; phylum Chordata; class Amphibia; order Anura; family Hyperoliidae; genus Hyperolius; species Hyperolius riggenbachi. The sequence continues at coordinate 226,684,122 of NC_090646.1, forward strand.
AGGATAACTTTGTTTTTATGTATGAGATATTTTAAGCTCAAGTGTTAGTAAGTGGGGGACTAGCTGTATATTAAGAGCAGCTTAAAGTTTGTGGCAAATGAGGCAAATAGAGCTTGTGACATTTCAGGGAATCCACTAGAAAGCCATTTACTGCATTCAAGAGGTCACTTAACAACAAAAAGTGCAGTTTCCATAGCAACTGCTCCAACTATTGAACAAAAAGAAAAACTGTGAGAAAACGCGGAAAAGCCGCCGCGTGTGCTGAAAGCAAGGCGGCTGATTCCGCGTCCAACGCGGCGGTTTGCACGCGTAGGCACGCGTCTGGTAGTGTGGCAGAACGCGGAAAAGCGGCCTCATGTTCTAACAGCAAAGCGGCTGTTTCCGCGTCCAAGGTGGCAGTTTGTACGCAGCAGCATGCCTTTGGAGTGGCTGGGTCTGTTAGTCCACATAGATGGATGAAGAGCTACGTGCGCGCGGGCCAGAAGTCAGGACCTTTATACCAGTAGGGGAAGTGTCAGCTGATCAGGACGATCAGCTGATTCCTGCTGGACTCATGATTGGCTGAGAGGCTCGGGCGGGGCAGCAGAGTTCAGCTACTATATATTCTGCTTGCTTGTCAGTTGCTGGTTGTCTGCCATTGCAAACACTTTGTGGAAGCATTCAGACCATAGTCAGATCCTTACAGTGTGCTTGAACCAGGTGGACCTGTGAATTCACACTGAGCCAGATTACCTTGTACTGTTTATTTGTTAGACCAGTTCCAGGGTGTTGAGATCAAGGCCCTCACACCCCAGACTAGGAATACTGTGTATCTTCTGTGTATTCTCTAGCATAGTTCCAGGGTGTTGAGATCAAGGCCCTCACACCCAAGACTAGGGAACTGTATTGTCTTTGTGTTATATTCCAGACTAGTTCCAGGGTGTTGATGATCACGGACCTCACACCCAAGACTAGGGAATTGTATTATCATTTATGTTATACTCCAGACTAGTTCCAGGGTGTTGATGATCACGGACCTCACACCCAAGACTAGGGAATTGTATTATCATTTATGTTATGCTCCAGACTAGTTCCAGGGTGTTGTGACTACGGACCTCACACCCCAGACTAGGATTGTGCTATCACTGTATTACGTTAGCCCAGTCCAGGGCAATACCTTTCATATTAGCTGCAGGGCTTCCTGCAACCCAGCCTCGGTCCCTCGCCCAGGGGTCCACAGGCTACAGGAATATCACCCACAGTCAGGGGTGAATTCCTCAGGAGTCTTAGGCCGCCAGCTCCTCTGGTGGTCTCCACTCAGAGTTGTTACTGTTACACCAAACACTCTCACTATTCTGGTGTCCAGAGGTTAGCAATACATCTGTATTATCGCTGATTCTGCAGATCATCGATAATCAGGCGTATATCTGCATTCTTGGTGGTACTGCAGATAGCCAATAATCAGATTCTCTCTGCGTGCTGACACCTATCGTTACAAGAAACAATAAAAAATTAATGGTCGCAACCATAAAGAAATGGTAAATGCCTCACTCATCCCAGTTTAATACATACTGTTCAAAGTGTCTGATTAATGAAGCAACATTAAAGGACAGATGTAACAAGAGGGATATGGAGGCTCCCATATTTATTTATTTTTAAACCATACCAGTTGCCTAGCAGCCCTGCTGAGCCTCTGCCTCTAATACTTTTACCCATATACCCTGAATAGTATGCAGCAGATCAGGTGTTTCTGACATTATTAAGATTAGCTGCATACTTGTTACTAGTGTTATTCAAACACTACTGCAGCCAAATAGATCTGCAGGGCTGCCAGGCAACTGGTATTATTTAAAAGGAAATAAATATGGTAGCCTCCATATACCTCTCATTTCAGTTGTCCTTTAAACCAGTGATATGTATTTGTCACAGTTTAAATGCTCAATTTCTTCCCCTCTCAGGTTTTTCCAATGTATCAAGCCTTGACAAATAGGAAAAACTTAAGAAAGGCAGCTCCATATCAACAAAGCTGTGATATGACAGCAACTACTGCTATTTAATATTTATTTATTTAATTAGCAGTCAAATAACTGTTAGGCCTGAAGCCAAGAACTTTCAGAAATCACTGAGATTTTCAAAAGCACAAACTACTGTGTTTTTCAGCATTGTTTCCTAAAGTGATCTCCACCTTCTGGCTCTGCTCACCCCACCCATAGTGACCAACAATGTGGAAAATACTCCAATAACTTCAACTGTTACAGTGGATCCGAGATAAACTTTTATTCATTGCATGATTGTGTTCCTTTCATATAGTTTATAGGGCATTCCTCAAGCCAAATACTTTTTTTTGTTTTGTTGTACTCTAATTCCTAATTCCCTATAAACTAAATACTCTAATTCCCTATAAACTAAACAAGCCTCACCCACAGCTCCTTTTGTGGCTTGGCACTGTAGCAAGGGCTTATGTGAGCTCAGTCTGGGCAGGATGAGGAGGAGATTATTAGCCATTGATTTCAGAGGCAGAGGGGAGGAGGGAGGAGGAGAGGGAACTGAATTTACACACAGGTAGGCTGATAGCATCTCCAGCCCTCAGCCTGTGTCAATGTGACAAACAGAACATGGCTTCCTTCATTGTATCACAGGAATAAATAATCATAAACCTTTGAAGCTGTTTGCAGCTAGATATGCTGTGTAAACTTTAGATAAGATATATAGACAAGTTACTTGCTATAGTTAGTTTTTCATGTCGGATGCGCTTTAAAGCTTTCTGTCTAGTGATAACTCTGGACTCTGCACTCTCATTTGGACCACATATTAACACATTAACTACCTCCTGCCAGGGGCATAACTAGACTTAATTTGTCCCCCGGCAAAAAATGATAGCATGGGGTCCACTTGGTCCCCGAACCCATGCAGGTCACGTGATCCGGAGAGTGTTCTGCTGTGAAGAAGCATCTGGAAGCAGGATGAAATTACACATGCAACTGCACATGGTTTTTCCTAGTGAACAGGGAGGTTTTTTTGCTAATTAACTGCACTTGCAGTTGGGGAGAGGGAGGAGGAAGAGGGGTCCCAAAGCCTCTGGGCCCCCCTGTGATGGAAGGGGTCACAGGGGTGATTGTTACGCCCATGCCTCCTGCTACTTCCATCTCAAACACATTTCCAGAAGCCATCTCTTCCTAAAATGCTTGTACTTGTTCTAACTATATGCTGTCCTGACTTCTGTAACACCCTACTCTGCGGTTTACCTAAGACCTCATCCATCTATCCTCCTGCTAATCTGATGCAGCTTTTTTGTGTCAGTCCCCCTCCTCTGGCAGGCCTACCTCTTTAGTCCATGCTTGGCACTGCCCCATCCAGCCAAAACATTCCGGTGCTTTCCACTCCCCTGCCCATGAAGTTGGACAGCACTGCTCTACATTGTAAGCTCACAAGGGCAGGGACCTCCTCCTAGTGTTTATTTGTCTGATGCAATTTATTTGCTGGTAATTGCTAGCTTTGGATTACTCTTAGCTAATTGCAAAAATGCTGCAGGATCCACAATTTGAGGAAATCGCAGTCGCAGCAGTTAATCCTCCTGCATTGATTAAGTTTAGCCCAGCACTTTTGAAATCACTAGCTATTCCAAAGTGCTGCAAAATTGCAGCAAGTGGGTCCCAGGCCTAAGGCAGAGAGCACACTTAGAAGAATTGCGGATGTTTTGCTGTGTATGGAAAAATGTGCAGCCTCTTAGGAATAAGGTTTTTTACATTTTTCCATATTGCATTTTTGCTTTTTTACTGCTGCGAAAAATCATACAACCGTCAGCAGAAAACATGAACGAAAACACAAACATAGAGCGCTAGAAAAACAAAAACAAAAAAGCCCACAATATCAAGTGTGCACCCTTTCTAACAGCGCCACATGAACGTAATAAAGGTGGTAATATAAGTGCCTGATTGTGAGATAGCATCTCTCTGCAACTCCCTTTTTTGTTTTTAAAGTTTTTAAACAAAATCCTTTGATTATATTTGCATGGCTTTTCTTTTTGCTGCATATCACTGCTTTCTGTAGATTTTTTTTTAATAATTTGGGTGATGTATGACAAGGTAAGGCAAAGTTATAAAACGGCATTCATTATATGTAGGCCTAGTTGCGCTGTGGTTTTTATCCTGTTGTTTTCAGTCCTTGCTTCATACAGTATTATCATAAGACATTTATATTCTGATTTCAGCCTTTTGAACTCTACTACTAAGTATAAGTATATAAATGATACAACAAAGTGTGCAGAATAAAACACATAAACAATGTACAAGAATGCACTGAATATAATAAAAAGGTTAATAAAACAACTGACATTAGTGCAACCCTAACTTACAAGCACTGATGTGTGCGCTATCAAAGATGCTGGGCAGATAAGCAGCTCCTGACAAGTGATGCTCAGAGGATGTGTTGCACAGCTTCAGATGTGTGAATGTAAGGAGGGGGCAGAAAGTGAGTAGGGAAGGGGGGAGGGCACCAAAGCTTCTCTTTCTTTTAGGAGAATGTCTGACATTTAATTGAGGTAAAATAAATGTTCTTATCTCAAGTCACAATGGACATTGCCAGTGGCAAAACCAAGGCTTTGCTGCTTGTACATTAACTTCCCTGTCCTCTCTTTGGATATTAACCTGGACAATATGCCTCGAACACATCAAAGGAGATGAGTGATGTTTTATTGCATTTCTCTTGTGGGTAGCTTAGCAGAGCTTTCAAGTGTTCTTTGGTATACCGTGCTTTTGCAAGTTATTTTCTGCTGTGAATTTCTGGATGCTGTACCAACCACTAGTAAGATGTGACTTGAATTCCAATGAGGACCAGGCTTAGGAAAAGTGAGTGAGTATGCTGGACAAAGATTTATCTTAGCTTTTTTGTTTTTTCTTTCTGTGAGGTCTTGTAGCTATTTTTTGATTCTTTTTTATTATTGTTTTTTTATTTTGTTATAGCTTTGTGGTGTAAGTTGTACACAAATAGGAAATAAGTGGATCTTTCCTCCAGATTCTGATTGCATTACAGCTGCTGTGCTGGCGTCTGAGAGTTTTTCTGATTTGGGAGATATATACAGGACTCATCAAGGTGACAAGCCGCATCAAGGGATTTAGAGTTATCACTGTGTCCAATCCGTCTATCGCCTACTGTTCAAGACAAGGCTAGGAAATATCAGCACAGTAGCTGCAATGATCCCCAGATCCTCACTTCTTAAGGGCTGTCTATGAAATAAATGTGGAGTGGACCATCCCTGGTCTGAACATATATTTGCAGTGGATTATTTAAGGAGGGAAACAGGGGTTAAGTCACAAGGTCTCCTGGCTTCCCTTGGGGTTAACCTGGCTGCCTGTTTGGCACATTCGGGAGGGCTGACAGGTAGCAGGATTTGTCTAAGCAGCCTGCATGAGAGCCAACAAGGAAAGCTGAATGCTGAGGATTAGTTTTGGATTATGTTGTCAGAGAGAAACCTGATGGACAAACTGCAGAGAAATAAAATGCATTCTGTTTTGGGAGAGCTTCAGTGCGCATAACATTCATTTTTTGAGAAACTGCACCAAAAATCATTAATAATTTCCAAATCCATCTTAGCTAATTTTCTTCTTGCCACAGTATTTTTTTATATGTTTTTCTTTTTTTACATCACACACAGTTTAAGCAAAAACAAATGTGCTGCTGTTATATGTTTATGCTGCCTTGTGGCATCCGCCTGGACTAACATGACACCAACCATTAAATGAAATGGCTGTGTTAACCGTCTTATCTCTGTCATTATGTCAACATAGTTTAGGATTGTAATAATGTCACTTGAGGTCTGAGCTAATAGGAAAAAAGATTCATATGGTTCACACGCGTCTTTTAACATATGCTGGATTATTAGGCACTGATAATAGCAGCTAGATGTTTAAAAGGGCAGTTTATGTAAGAGTTAAGAAAATTTAGAGACAGACATTTTTATTCTCTTTTCAGAGATTAATTTTGCCTTGTTGCCATAGTGATATTTTTTTTTTTTTTTTTTTTTTGGCTTCAGTAGTGATGCATTTGCAGCAAGCATGCAGTTAGCAGAGTCAATGAGAAGCAAACAAACATCTGACCAGCATACTTGTTCTGGGACAGTGAGCCAGAAAAAATCTGACCAGCATACTTGTTCTGGGACAGTGAGCCAGAAAACATCTGACCAGCATACTTGTTCTGGGACAGTGAGCCAGAAAACATCTGACCAGCATACTTGTTCTGGGACAGTGAGCCAGAAAACATCTGACCAGCATACTTGTTCTGGGACAGTGAGCCAGAAAAAATCTGACCAGCATACTTGTTCTGGGACAGTGAGCCAGAAAACATCTGACCAGCATACTTGTTCTGGGACAGTGAGCCAGAAAACATCTGACCAGCATACTTGTTCTGGGACAGTGAGCCAGAAAACATCTGACCAGCATACTTGTTCTGGGACAGTGAGCCAGAAAACATCTGACCAGCATACTTGTTCTGGGACAGTGAGCCAGAAAACATCTGACCAGCATACTTGTTTTGAGACAGTGAGCCAGAAAACATCTGATCAGCATACTTGTTCTGGGACAGTGAGTCAGAAAACATCTGGCCAGCATATTGTTTTGGGACAGTGAGGCAGAAAACATCTGACCAGCATTCTTGTTCTGGGACAGTGAGTCAGAAAACATCTGACCAGCATACCTGTTTTGGGACAGTGAGCCAGAAAACATCTGACCAGTATAGTTTTTTCTGGGACAGTGAGCCAGAAAACATCTGATCATCATACTTGTTCTGGGACAGTGAGTCAGAAAACATCTGACCAGCATACTTGTTCTGGGACAGTGACTAAGCATCACCTGATCTGCATATTTGATGTGGTACAATGCTACATAATGCTACATACACACTTAAGATAAAAGTCTTTGGAAAAGGCAAGATCACAGACCAATTTTACCCCATTCCATATAGTATAAGAGCCATACCTACACAGTCTATTCTATGGAGCTGAACTCCCCATCAGACAGAAATCTTTGCAAGATGCTGCTCACAAAGATGCTGTACAGATGCAACAGATCAGTATCTGCAAAAGATCTGTTCCTGCAAAAATCTGTTCTTGCCAAATGCATTCATAGTCTTTGATATCTGCAGATCTCATACACACCTTGTTTAATGCTGGGCATACATAGTGAGTTTCTTCTTATCAATCGAGCCGCTGATGGCTCGATTGATAATTTCCTACGTGTCCGATCACCGCACCGGATCGATTCCGTGCTTGATGCCCGCGGGCGGACAATGGAAGAAAACGAGCGGCAGATAAGAAGCGCCCGCCGGGTCGAGCGGGAATCGATCCGGGCGGCCGAGGGGACACGCCGGAATCTATCGAGCAGCTCGATTCCGGCGCATAATCTATCCGTGTATGCCCAGCATAACAGACATTCATCTGCAGATCAGATCCACCAGGATGGATCTTCAGATCTGCAGATGATTGCCTGGTCGTTTGTTCTGATACTTTGGTTGATGGTGTGTATGGGGCTTCAGACTACATGGAAGGTGGTAAAATTGGTCTGTGATCTTTCATTTTCCAAAGACTTTTATCTTAAGTGTGTACTTAGCTTAACTCAAAAAACAGCTAATCTATATATTTGTTCTGGAGCAGTGGCATAGTAGACACCGGACATGCATACTTGTTCTGGGACAGTTTCTTAACAAACACCTTATAAGGCCGTATACAATTCCCTTTTTCTCCTATTCTTTTCCTAGGAGATAATTGTTCATCTTTTGTTTAAAATAAGCTTTTAGCTCTCTGCAATTGAAAAAGTAGTAAAAAGTACTGGTAAGTGGAAAAGTACTGTCAAAATTATTTTGAGTATTTTCTTGCTTACTGGAGGCTTAAAAGGCATTTTATTGACATGGGTCCATATGCAATTAACAATTTTCTGCTTTCAGTTTTCTCCTAGGAGATACAGTACCTTTTCATCTTCTTTTTAAAATAACTTTTCAGCTTTGAATTGAAAAAGAATGAAAAAACGTAGGTGGAAATTACTTTGGGTAGTTTCTTTGCTTGATATTGGCTTAAAAGGCATTGGCAATTTTCACACACTCTTTTTGAAAAAAACTTTTAAGCATTTTACAATTGCAAAAGTACCTAAAGGTGATGAAAAAGTACTATCAAAATCATTTTGAGTATTTTCTTGCTGGCAGGTGGTTTAAAAAGGCATTTTATGACAATGTGTGAAATATAAACTAGGAGAAAACGTCTAGGAATCCTATCCATTCAGAAGAAGCAAAGCATTATGGCCCATGTGCAATTCACGTTTCCTCCTAGGTTTTCTCCTAGGTGATATGTTCATACCTCATTATTAAAATGCATTTTAAGCCACCAGCAAGCAATAAAATATTCAAAATAATTTTGACAGTGCTTTTTCACCTACGTTCTGGTACCTTTTCATTTGCTGAGTGCTGAAAAGTTATTTTAAACAGAAGATGAAACGTTATCTCCTTGAAAATGTAGGAGAAAAATATTATTAAACAAAGACCCATGGCACGAATGTAATTCACTTTTTCTCCTTAGTTTTCTCCAAGTTTCTATATTCACACCTCGGCCCATATGCAATTCACTCTTTCTCCTGAGTTTGCTCCTATGTGATATGTTTACACCTTGTCATAAAATGCTTTATAAATGACCACCAAGCAAGGAAATACTCAAAGGTATTGTAATAGCACTTTTCCACCAATTTTTGGTACTTTTTCAATTGTTAAATGCTTAAAATGTATTTTAACGAGAATATGAAAACTATCTCCTAGGAGATAGCTCAGGAGAAAAAGTTAATTGCATATGGGCCCTTGTTGATAAAATACCCTTTAAAACCTGAGCAAGCAAGACAATATACAAAATCATTTTGATATAATTTTTACTACTACTTTTGGTAATTTTTTAATTATGAAATTCTGAAAAGTTATTTTAAAGAGAAAATTAAAATGTATCACCTAGGAGAAAACTTAGGGTTGATGTACATCCCTCTCCTACAGTGTGAAAGGTATAGAGTAGTCTCTGTAAAGGTAGCCATACATCTGGCGATGATGAGCAGATTCAACCAAGAGAAAAATCTCTCTCTGATCTAATCTGATTAGAGAGAGATCTGCCGGCTGCCTGTACACCGCAGGCCGATTCTGCTGCATCCGCCACCTCTCCGCTAACCCCTCAGTGTATATATGTATCCCCCATGTGTGCATTATACATTACCTGTCCTGTGTCGGCCACTACGTGGTGCTCATCCGTCTTCAGGACCCCCCGCTTTTCCATTAGCGGTGTGTGTATACCGCTAATGGAAACCTTTTTTTTAACATTTTTAAGTCTAAATACAATAAATACTTATGCTTAAAATCCCTATATATTTTTAATTTACTAGAAACCATTTTCTCAAATAAAATTGCTCCCCAGAAAATGAATTCTCAATTATCTTACTCTGTAAGATAGTCCAATCTTTTTTGTGGCAAAGAAAAATAACTCACAAGTTGACCTTACATCTTCAGCACCTCTAAATGAAACCTGTATTGGGAAAGCCCTGAGGGAGGGGCTGACAGGTATGAAGATCAAACAATAACTGCCTAGAGATAGCATAAGGGGTAGTAGGAATACAGCATTAGTGATTATTATACTGGACCTCAGTAAATAGCCAATAAATCATTCCACCGAAGAGGCTGAGAGGCCTTCAGATGCAGAAAAGAAAGAAAGCAACCAGCATGTTCACCAAGGCTTTTATGGTTAACATCATCACAGCCATGCAATGAAAGGTGAGACTTAAAAGCTGCAATCTTTATTTTCATTTTTTTTTCTACCTTTGAGTGACGCGCATACAACAAACATGCAGCAAGTGCAGTTAATGCACTAAATCAGTATAGTTGTTTAGGATTGACCGAAAGTCACTTTTCGGAAAGCAAAAATTTTGTCTGAAATTGGCAATTCCAACCATCCCTACCCAGCATGCATGACTTTCACAGGGATGCCAGCAGACTGCTGGACCAAACCAACCATTTATCTGAGAACACTTGTAACCAAAGCATAAACATACAATACATGCATGTTGTTTAATCAGATCATAATTTAGACATCTTGATGTTGCTAATACTGTGTTCAGATCTTAACATCTTAGTAAGGGGGCTTTTAGGACCATTGTAGTCACTTACACACTCCAATGAGTTCTGGGTCACCATGAGCTTGCTGGTTAGTCTGTGTCCAGATCTGTGATATATTTAACCATGGCCCTTAAGGCTCATACAAAACATCCAACTTCATGCACAACCAACCGCCAGGGCCGGATTTTTGGTGCCACATAGGCCATGGCCTAGGGCACCAGAAATTTAGGGGCGGCTCAGTGAGGTGCAGTAAAGCTGTTTTATGTAGCCATCTCTATCTACAAAGACAGCTTTATCCTTTGAACTCTCTGTCCTGTACTTGTGTCGTCCCTGCAAGACCTGTAAGCTCTATCCTGCAGGTACACATCAGTCTAACTCTCATGGTGACACAATGGGTCCATCATTAATGAGATGGCAAACATAACATAAAAGTTCTTAAGGAAAACATAACTAATAATCTATACATGTATTACTAAAATATTTGTCTGTGACACCAATGATGGAAAGTAAGGAGAATTCTCATTGGGGCACACAGAGATAGCAACCATAAAGACGGTATAGTTGGCCTTGGGCGGTAAAAAGTACAAATCCGGCCCTGCCAACCGCACAACATGACCAACCACAAAGCAAGTTGTTAATATTTACCTGACAAGTGCGTACACATGCCAACCAACTAAACAACCAACTCATTTATATACTATGCGTGCAAGCTAAATGACAAACTTCACAACCGCATTCAAAAACAATAAAGTTGTTCAAAAGACTTGTACACACCTTCCAACCTGCATGATAGTTGGTCAGATTGATCCTTGGGTTGAATCTGGCAAACAACCTGTCATCAGTTGGTCATCTGGTTGTTTGTCAGCTGTACACAAGCTCAACTTATATTCCAACAGACAAGTTTGGAAGATAGTTTGACAGATTGTCGGTACGTGTGTATGAGCCTTTATTCAATTTTTTCCTAGGTGATGCTTTCACACCGCATCGATAAAAGGCCTTTTAAGCCACCAGCAAGCAAGAAAGAACTTAGCATCATTTTGACAGTACTTTTTTATCTACTTTTTATATTTTTTAAACTTCAGAGAGCTGTAAAGTTATTTTAAATAAAAGATGAAAAATTATCTCCTAGTAGAAAATTTAATAAAAAAATTAATTGAATAAATGTGTGAATATTTAATTGCTTACAATTAATTACTTCAGTCAAGATAAAAAGAGAATAGTTGGAAACGCTGGAATTTTTTCTCTCATGGTAGGACAATGATGCAATTTACCACAATAACTGAAAATAATTAAAAAAAACTATCACTATAAATGAATGGTGAGTGACACATTTAAGAACATTGCCAGAAATTGCAACTTTCTGTAAACCAAATCAATGCAAATGTGATGTATGTGTCGTAGACAAATTCAGGGGGGATTACAGCTGCCCAGAATCCCCCCTCAGACCAGGGCCAGTGCAGTGTCTGGGGACTGACACAAGTTGACACACCAGAATATCTGCAGCATACAGCACTGCCTCCTTTCTTTCCCTGCTGCAGTTGACTTTGAATGTAGCAGCAGCATGTGTACAGAGCATGGAGCAGCAGCGTGTGTACAGAGCATGGAGAAGCAGCTTGTGTACAGAGCATGAAGCAGCAGTGTGTGTACAGAGCATGGAGCAGCAGCTTGTGTACAGAGCATGGAGCAGCTCTGAGGAACTTAACTGCGTCAGGTTTGAGCATAGCCCTGTGCCCCTGCTGTGTGAATGCTTCACTTTCCCCTTCATTACCAATGTCAGCTGTCCTCATTATTATCTGTATTCAAACTGCTCCTGATCGATCCCATTGTCGATCGAGAGCAGATCGGACATTTAGGAAATAATTCTCAGATCCTGTTGGCTGAACGGGAAATTGCATTATGTGTACCCAGCATGATGTCCTACCATATTATTATACTGTATTGTGCGGCATGATGTCCTACCATATTATTATACTGTATTGTGCGTGGCTGAGGGAGACCTTTCAAGAATCCCCACCTTAAATATCCGGGGTCTGACCCTGTGTGTGACCAGTATACTGGAAAATCAGAGGAAATTGGAAAGTGTCTATAGTAAAGGTATTTTAATATGCTATAGGCTTGCTAAATACCAGCGGTTCTGGATTTAAGTCTGGATGTAAGCCTGGCTTCAGGAGCATTAAGAGATGATTTGCATATTCAGTAGCGGTGCATTGTAAGAGACCACAGCCGCTCATTTAAAGCTGAATTATCACAAATAACTTCTATATTAATAAGGCAAACTACACTGAATATAGTAAAAATAAGGTGACTTCAAAATAAACCAGTCACCAGCTAGTAATAACATACTATACATACTGTAAAAAAAGACTAGCGGTCTTTCACTTTGATGATTCTCGTCCCATCAAACTGGCAAGGCTAAGCTTTGACCGTCTCTAGTTGTGACCTTTCACTTTTCCCTGGACAGCTTGACAGGGTCCCATGCGAACTCATTCACACCATTTATATGCTGCAAACCCAAATCAGCAGGCTTAAACCCAGTTTGTAAGGGCCTTGCTAAATTAATGTTATCATTCCAGTGTTGACATACGGCATGCTGCAGCTTTCATTTTCAAACTGTACCAGTAATCTTTTAATCCCATATCAGGTCAACATTTTATCAAGTTAATCTACCATGAAGATTAATTAGGTCAGTTAGTGCAAAAGAGACGCTGACAAGTCTAGTAGCTAGACTTATGATGGGTACATTTTCACTGTTATTTAGCCTCCACAATCTGTATAGCACATTACTGAGATCTTACAATTTTAGCTATGTGCTGCTGAGTACATTTTCCCTGACTAAACATGAAAAATTAATCCCATTTCCCACATAATTTTATGTTGTAAAAATATCCCAAAGTACCTTAAAGAGACTCCGTAACAAAAATTGCATCCTGTTTTTTATCATCCTACAAGTTCCAAAAGCTATTCTAATGTGTTCTGGCTAACTGCAGCACTTTATACTATCACTGTCTCTGTAATAAATCAATCTATCTTTCCCTGTCAGACTTGTCGGCCTGTGTCTGGAAGGCTGCCAAGTTCTTCAGTGTTGTGGTTCTGCTATGAACTCACCCTTCCAGGCCCCTCTCTGCACACTGCCTGTGTGTTATTTAGATTAGAGCAGCTTCTCTCTTCTCTCTTATCTTTTACAAGCTGGATAAATCGTCCTCTGAGCTGGCTGGGCTTTCACATACTGAAGAATTACAAACAAGGGCAAAGCTGTTTGCAGGAAGAAAAGAGCAGCCTGAAACTTCAGTGCATGGGGGAAAGAAACACACAAATGATCTCTTGAGATTCAAAAGGAATGCTGTATACAGCCTGCTTGTGTATGGATGTATTTTTCTATGTGTGGACATACTGTACATCAACCTACTTCCTGTTTTGGTGGCCATTTTGTTTGTTTACAAACAAACTTTTTAAAACTGTTTTTAACCACTTTTAATGCGGCGAGGAGCGGCGAAATTGTGACAGAGGGTAATAGGAGATGTCCCCTAACGCACTGGTATGTTTACTTTTGAGCGATTTTAACAATACAGATTCTATTTAAAAGTAAAAGAAGTACGCTGGTTTCACACTGGAAACCAGCGTTGTGGGAGAGCTGCAGTGCAATGAGCACATCACACCACAACGCTAAAATAGTCTTCAGAGATTACCGCAGCAATGTGCGGTAATCTCCCTTCTGGCTGGAAACCAAGTAGGAAGTGATGCTCTCTAGTGCTCACACTTCCTGTGGGCGGAATTAGAATTGCGTGGAAGAGTATTGAAAAAATATGCTTCCATGCATGCACGTCGCAACGTGAATGCAAAGCAACTTCTGGTTCACAGCAAGACACCACGCATGTTGCCCAACAATGCGCTGTTGCTCTTACGGTAAATTGGGCACTTCTGGTGCATCGCGCCAGGTATGAATTGCCCCATAGACTGCCCCATAGACTTTCATATCGCTATCCTACTTACCTCCTCCAAACAGAAACTAGATATGCCAACAAAGTTTAGCAGAACAAATTTATTTACATACTCCAGGGGAAAATGCAACGCGTTTCACAGGTATGACCCCACTTCATCAGGCAATAGGTAGGAGTAGGTACAGTGCAGGTCTGTAGCTGGGCCAAGCTCCTCTGTCTAAAAGTGGGCCTAAAAGTAGCTTTACAAAATTAGTCATGTGACCACTCACTGAAAATTGCTCTTCTGGCTCAGGTACCACTGTTTTCAGCACTATCTACGCAAGCCATGGCACTAAATCTATGTACAAATTGTTGTCTATAATGATTGTTGGTGACCATTCCTAATGCTGTTTGCCTACAGTTAAATAGACTGTTCTGTTCTATGGAGAGGGGTGAGGATGACAAGCAGCCAGTTCTGTTCTATGGAGAGGGGTGAGGATGGCAAGCACACTGTTCTTTTCTAAGGAAAGGGCTGAGGATGACAAGCAGCCTGCTCTGTTCTATGGAGAGGGAATGCTGATGGCAAGCAGCCTGTCCTGTTGTATGGAGAGGGGTGAGGATGACAAGCAGCCTGTCCTGTTGTATGGAGAGGGGTGAGGATGACAAGCAGCCTGTTCTGTTCTATGGAGAGGGGTGAGGATGACAAGCATCCTTTTCTGTTCTATGGAGAGGGGAGAGGATGACAAGCAGCCTGTTCTGTTCTGTGGAGAGGGGTGATAATGACAAGCAGCCTTTTCTGTTCTATGGAGAGGGGTGAGGATGACAAGCAGCCTGTTCTGTTCTATGGAGAGGGGAGAGGATGACAAGCAGCCTGTTCTGTTCTATGGAGAGGGGTGAGGATGACAAGCAGTCTGTACTGTTGTGTGGAGAGGGGTGAGGATGACAAGCACACTGTTCTCTTCTATGGAGAGGGGAGAGGATGACAAGCAGCCTGTTCTGTTCTATAGAGAGGAGTGGGGATGATAAGCAGCCTGTTCTGTTCTATGGAGAGGGGTGATAATGACAAGCAGCCTGTTCTGTTCTATAGAGAGGGGTGAGGATAACAAGCAGCCTGTTCTGTTCTATTGAGAGGGGTGAGGATGACAAGCAGTCTGTGCTGTTCTATGGAGAGGGGTGGGGATGACAAGCAGCCTGTGCTGTTGTGTGGAGAGGGGTAAGGGTGACAAGCAGCCTTTACTGTTTTATGGAGAAGGTGAGGATGACAAGCAGCCTGTTCTGTTCTATGGAGAGGGGTGAGGATGACAAACAGCCTGTTCTGTTCGATGGAGAGAAGTGAGGATGGCAAGCAGCCTTTTCTGTTCTATGGAGAGTGAGGAAGATGACAAACAGCCTGTTCTGTTCTATGGAGAGGAGTGAGGATGGCAAGCAGCCTTTTCTGTTCTATGGAGAGTGAGGAAGATGACAAACAGCCTGTTCTGTTCGATGGAGAGGAGTGAGGATGGCAAGCAGCCTTTTCTGTTCTATGGAGAGTGAGGAAGATGAAAAACAGCCTGCTCTGTTCTATGGAGAGGAGTGAGGATGGCAAGCAGCCTTTTCTGTTCTATGGAGAGGGGTGAGGATGACAAGCAGCCTGTTCTGTTCTATGGAAAGGGAATGCGGATGGCAAGCATCTTGTTCTGTTCTATGGAGAGGGGATCAGGAAGACTAGTAGCCAGGCCGACTGTTCTGTTCTATGAAAAGAAGATAAGAATGATGAGTGGCAACCAAATAATGATAAAATGGAACAACAGGTTTTATTTTTTAAAGAATACCCGAAGTGACATGTGACATGATGAGATAGACATGTGTATGTACAGTGCCTAGCACACAAATAACTATGCTGTGTTCCTTTTTTTCTTTCTTTGCCTGAAAGAGTTAAATATCAGGTATGTAAGTGGCTGACTCAGTCCTGACTCAATCCTGACAGGAAGTAACTACAGTGTGACCCTCACTGATAAGAAATTTCCCTTTTTATCTCTTTCTTGCTCTCAGAAGCCATTTTCTGCTAGGAAAGTGTTTTATAGTTTTAATTTCTTAGCAGTGAGGGTCATACTGTAGTCACTTCCTGTCTGAGTCAGGACTGAGTCAGCCACTTACATAACTGATATTTAACTTTTTCAGGCAGAGAAAGAAAAAAAAGGAACACAGCATAGTTATTTGTGTGCTACTTGCTAGGCACTGTACATACACGTCTATCTCATCATGTCACATGTCACTTCGGGTATCCTTTAATGATCCGTCATGATGGGTTGCTAAGCTAAGTCATGAGGCACTGGTACTGATGATAGATTTTCACATGAGATGACCACAAATAATTATCTAAGCTGAGGAACATTTTGCATCTATACATAGCGTCATAGCTTTTAAGTCTTTATTAAACACGCCATCAAAGGTCACAGTAATTCTAACTAATTATCACTTAGAATTCTCATATGTATTACTATTATATATATAGGAGTGAAAAGAAGAGAAAGTCCAGATCGTCGAAGGTGCCTCAGTATTTTGCACAGGAATGCTAAGACAGCAATCTGTACAGCCAAATTAGACATTAGATGGATCCCCTTCTGGTAAGAAATTATACTTACTTGCTGGCCTGGGTCTTTGGTGTACTGGGATCTTTGAAACACTCCCCCCCCCCCCCCCCCGAGCCCCATAGCCCCGCCTATTTGCATGCAATTTCTGTGGCGCTTCCATAGCACTTTGTTTCTCCAATACATAGAGTGCCATGGCACTCTTCTGGAAGGGGGCAGGGCTATGAGCCAGAAGCCTGAACTTTCAAGGCTCGGGGGGAGGCTTCCAAGATAAAGACCCAAAAAGTCCTTATAACTTTTTACCCAATGAGCATGTATTTAATGTCTAATTTGACTGTATAGTCTCTTTAACTTTCTACTGTATGGGCTTTTTTCTGTTTTTGAATTGGTGATGCATTGAAGCCAGACATGAAATACTCCACACAATTAATAAAAAAAACAAAAAAACAATAAATCATATGTGTATATTTTAATAGGATCTTCAACATTGTGATATAAATGTCCTAGTAGGCAGAATTCATCACACTAAGTGTAGCGGTCAGGCAATAAATGTTGCCTGTGTTTATCTTAGACATATATAAAGTTTTACAGTTATTCTACAAGAATAGTAGTTTGGTAAATAGTGTGGCCATTGAACTTGTAAAATATGATAGTGAAACACTGCAAACACGCATTGAAGCGTTTCATATGGTTTGACTCTGCTGATGCAAACAGATCTCTGGGAACTTGACATAAATAATTCCATATAAAACTTTCTTCTTTTATAGGATTGTAAGATTTTTTAATAAATAAAGTAGATCCAAAATGTTTAATATACACAATAACACATTATTTATTTATAACACATTACTTACACAGTAACGCACAGTTTTTATTTAGTTAATTTAAATCACTTACATTAAAGTACCCCTGACCTGGTCCTAAATACTTTTAAAATTGTTTTATTACTGGAGCTGTGACTTTGTCATAGCACACAGCACCATCCTCCCCCTCCAGCTCCCCTGTGGCCCCGTTCTGGCATCAATTATGAGCGGAGAGAAAGTGGCAGTTCTTCCTCCCCTCTGTGTGTTCTTAACTCCGCCCCCTCCACTCGCAGCTTTACGTCCGTATATGTTTCACTGCACACAGCGCGCAAGGTAGTTGCACTGTGTGCAGGCTAGTGTTTGAGGTCAGAAGGATATTATTCAACCTCAATAATCACAAGGTCGCACACAGCGCAGCTCCCCTGTGCAATGTGTGCAGTGAATTATAACGCGGAACTAAAGCGGCAGGTGGAGGGGTCAGAGGGGAGGAAGAACTTCCTCCCTGCTCATATTCAACGTTCTGCTCAGTCAAAGATTACGGATCAGGGGTACTTAACCACTTCAGGACCACAGTCTTTCTACCCCTTAAGGACCAGGCACTTTTTTTCCATTCAGACCACTGCAGCTTTCACGGTTTATTGCTCGGTCATACAACCTACCACCTAAATGAATTTTACCTCCTTTTCTTGTCACTAATAAAGCTTTCTTTTGATGCTATTTGATTGCTCCTGCGATTTTTACTTTTTATTATATTCATCAAAAAAGACATGAATTTTGGCAAAAAAATGATTTTTTTAACTTTCTGTGCTGACATTTTTCAAATAAAGTAAAATTTCTGTATACATGCAGCGCGAAAAATGTGGACAAACATGTTTTTGATAAAAAAAAAACCCATTCAGTGTATATTTATTGGTTTGGGTAAAAGTTATAGCGTTTACAAACTATGGTGCCAAAAGTGAATTTTCCCATTTTCAAGCATCTCTGACTTTTCTGCGCACCTGTCAGGTTTCATGAGGGGCTAAAATTCCAGGATAGTACAAATACCCCCCAAATGACCCCATTTTGGAAAGAAGACATCCCAAAGTATTCAGTGAGAGGCATGGTGAGTTCATAGAAGATTTTATTTTTTGTCACAAGTTAGCGGAAAATGACACTTTCTGACAAAAAAAAGAAAAAAAAAAAGTTTCCATTTCTTCTAACTTGCAACAAAAAAAAATGAAATCTGCCACGGACTCACTATGCTCCTCTCTGAATACCTTGAAGTGTCTACTTTCCAAAATGGGGTCATTTGTGGGGTGTGTTCACTGTCCTGGCATTTTGGGGGGTGCCTAATTGTAAGCACCCCTGTAAAGCCTAAAGATGCTCATTGGACTTTTGGCCCCTTAGCGCAGTTAGGCTGCAAAAAAGTGCCACACATGTGGTATTGCCGTACTCAGGAGAAGTAGTATAATGTGTTTTGGGGTGTATTTTTACACATACCCATGCTGGGTGGGAGAAATATCTCCATAAATGACAATTGTTTTATTTTTTTTACACACAATTGTCTATTTATAGAGATATTTCTGCCACTCAGCATGGGTATGTGGAAAAATACACCCCAAAACACATTATACTACTTCTCCTGAGTACGGCGATACCACGTGTGGCACTTTTTTGCACCCTAACTGCGCTAAGGGGCCCAAAGTTCAATGAGTACCTTTAGGATTTCACAGGTCATTTTGAGAAATTTCGTTTCAAGACTACTCCTCACGGTTTAGGGCCCCTAAAATGCCAGGACAGTATAGGAACCCCACAAATTACCCCATTTTAGAAAGAAGACACCCCAAGGTATTCCGTTAGGAGGATGGTGAGTTCATAGAAGATTTTTTTTTTTTGTCACAAGTTAGCGGAAATTGATTTTAATTGTTTTTTTTTCACAAAGTGTCATTTTCCGCTAACTTGTGACAAAAAATAAAATCTTCTATGAACTCACCATACTCCTAACGGAATACCTTGGGGTGTCTTCTTTCTAAAATGGGGTCATTTGTGGGGTTCCTATACTGCCCTGGCATTTTAGGGGCCCTAAACCGTGAGGAGTAGTCTTGAAACCAAATGTCGCAAAATGACCTGTGAAATCCTAAAGGTACTCATTGGACTTTGGGCCTCTTAGCGCACTTAGGGTGCAAAAAAGTGCCACACATGTGGTACCGCCGTACTCAGGAGAAGTAGTATAATGTGTTTTGGGGTGTATTTTTACACATACCCATGCTGGGTGGGAGAAATATCTCTGTAAATGACAATTGTTTGATTTTTTTTTACACACAATTGTCCTTTTACAGAGAGATTTCTCCCACCCAGCATGGGTATGTGTAAAAATACACCCCAAAACACAATATACTACTTCTTCTGAGTATGGCGATACCACATGTGTGACACTTTTTTGCAACCTAGGTGCGCTAAGGGGCCTAACGTCCTATTCACAGGTCATTTTGAGGCCTTTGGATTCTAGACTACTGCTCACGGTTTAGGGCCCCTTAAATGCCAGGGCAGTATAGGAACCCCACAAGTGACCCCATTTTAGAAAGAAGACACCCCAAGGTATTCTGTTAGGAGTATGGTGAGTTCATAGAAGATTTTTTTTTTGTCACAAGTTAGCGGAAAATGACACTTTGTGAAAAAAAAACAATACATATAAATTTCCGCTAACTTGTGACAAAAAATAAAATCTTCTATGAACTCATCATACACCTAACAGAATACCTTGGGGTGTCTTCTTTCTAAAATGGGGTCACTTGTGGGGTTCCTATACTGCCCTGGCATTTTACGGGCCCAAAACTGTGAGTAGTCTGGAAACCAAATTTCTCAAAATGACTGATCAGGGGTATAAGCATCTGCAAATTTTGATGACAGGTGGTCTATGAGGGGGCAAATTTTGTGGAACCGGTCATAAGCAGGGTGGCCTCTTAGATGACAGGATGTTTTGGGCCTGATCTGATGGATAGGAGTGCTAGGGGGTGACAGGAGGTGATTGATGGGTGTCTCAGGGGGCGGTTAGAGGGGAAAATAGATGCAATCAATGCACTGGGGAGGTGATCGGAAGGGGGTCTGAGGGGGACCTGAGGGTTTGGCCGAGTGATCAGGAGCCCACACGGGGCAAATTAGGGCCTGATCTGATGGGTAGGTGTGCTAGGGGGTGACAGGAGGTGATTGATGGGTGTCTCAAGGTGTGATTAGAGGGGGGAAATAGATGCAAGCAATGCACTAGCGAGGTGATCAGGGCTGGGGTCTGAGGACGTTCTGAGGTGTGGACGGGTGATTGGGTGCCCGCAAGGGGCAGATTAGGGTCTAATCTGATGGGTAACCGTGACAGGTGGTGATAGGGGGTGATTGATGGGTAATTAGTGGGTGTTTAGAGGAGAGAAGAGATGTAAACACTGCACTTGGGAGGTGATCTGATGTCGGATCTGCGGGCGATCTATTGGTGTGGGTGGGTGATCAGATTGCCCGCAAGGGGCAGGTTAGGGGCTGATTGATGGGTGGCAGTGACAGGGGGTGATTGATGGGTGGCAGTGACAGGGGGTGATTGATAGGTGATTGACAGGTGATCAGTGGGTTATTACAGGGAATAACAGATGTAAATATTGCACTGGCGAATTGATAAAGGGGGGTCTGAGGGCAATCTGAGCGTGTGGGCGGGTGATTGGGTGCCCGCAAGGGGTAGATTAGGGTCTAATCTGATGGGTAACAGTGACAGGTGGTGATAGGGGGTGATTGATAGGTGATTGATGGGTAATTAGTGGGTGTTTAGAGGAGAGAATAGATGTAAACAATGGATTTGGGAGGTGATCTGATGTCGGATCTGCGGGCGATCTATTGGTGTGGGTGGGTGATCAGATTGCCCGCAAGGGGCAGGTTAGGGGCTGATTGATGGGTGGCAGTGACAGGGGGTGATTGATGGGTGGCAGTGACAGGGGGTGATTGATAGGTGATTGACAGGTGATCAGTGGGTTATTACAGGGAATAACAGATGTAAATATTGCACTGGCGAATTGATAAAGGGGGGTCTGAGGGCAATCTGAGCGTGTGGGCGGGTGATTGGGTGCCCGCAAGGGGTAGATTAGGGTCTAATCTGATGGGTAACAGTGACAGGTGGTGATAGGGGGTGATTGATAGGTGATTGATGGGTAATTAGTGGATGTTTAGAGGAGAGAATAGATGTAAACAATGGATTTGGGAGGTGATCTGATGTCGGATCTGCGGGCGATCTATTGGTGTGGGTGGGTGATCAGATTGCCCGCAAGGGGCAGGTTAGGGGCTGATTGATGGGTGGCAGTGACAGGGGGTGATTGATGGGTGGCAGTGACAGGGGGTGATTGATAGGTGATTGACAGGTGATCAGTGGGTTATTACAGGGAATAACAGATGTAAATATTGCACTGGCGAATTGATAAAGGGGGGTCTGAGGGCAATCTGAGCGTGTGGGCGGGTGATTGGGTGCCCGCAAGGGGTAGATTAGGGTCTAATCTGATGGGTAACAGTGACAGGTGGTGATAGGGGGTGATTGATAGGTGATTGATGGGTAATTAGTGGGTGTTTAGAGGAGAGAATAGATGTAAACAATGGATTTGGGAGGTGATCTGATGTCGGATCTGCGGGCGATCTATTGGTGTGGGTGGGTGATCAGATTGCCCGCAAGGGGCAGGTTAGGGGCTGATTGATGGGTGGCAGTGACAGGGGGTGATTGATGGGTGGCAGTGACAGGGGGTGATTGATAGGTGATTGACAGGTGATCAGTGGGTTATTACAGGGAATAACAGATGTAAATATTGCACTGGCGAATTGATAAAGGGGGGTCTGAGGGCAATCTGAGCGTGTGGGCGGGTGATTGGGTGCCCGCAAGGGGTAGATTAGGGTCTAATCTGATGGGTAACAGTGACAGGTGGTGATAGGGGGTGATTGATAGGTGATTGATGGGTAATTAGTGGGTGTTTAGAGGAGAGAATAGATGTAAACAATGGATTTGGGAGGTGATCTGATGTCGGATCTGCGGGCGATCTATTGGTGTGGGTGGGTGATCAGATTGCCCGCAAGGGGCAGGTTAGGGGCTGATTGATGGGTAGCAGAGACAGGGGGTGATTGACTGGTGATTGACGGGTGATTGACAGGTGATTGACAGGTGATCAGGGGGGATAGATGCATACAGTACACGGGGGGAGGGGTCTGGGGGGGGGGTCTGGGGAGAATCTGAGGGGTGGGGGGGTGATCAGGAGGGGGCAGTGGGCAGGGGGGGGGGATAAAAAAAAATAGCGTTGACAGATAGTGACAGGGAGTGATTGATGGGTGATTAGGGGGGTGACTGGGTGCAAACAGTGGTCTGGGGGGTGGGCAGGGGGGGGTCTGAGGGGTGCTGTGGGCGATCAGGGGGCAGGGGGAGGGAAATCAGTGTGCTTGGGTGCAGACTAGGGTGGCTGCAGCCTGCCCTGGTGGTCCCTCGGACACTGGGACCACCAGGGCAGGAGGCAGCCAGTATAATAGGCTTTGTATACATTACAAAGCCTATTATACAATGTAAGTGCGGCGATCCGGGTGCTAGTAACCCGCCGGCACTTCCGAACGGCCGGCGGGTTACTACGAGCGGTGGGCGGAGCCAGTCCCCGGCGGCTGATCGCGTCACGAATGACGCGATCGCCGCATAACCACTCCCGCAGCCGCCCCCGCCGATGGGCGTATTGCGGTCGTTTGGGCCCGGACTTTGCCGCCGCCCATCGGCTGGGGGCGGTCCTTAAGTGGTTAAGTCATAAGTTATTTCAATGTAGTTGTAGCAAGTGTAAAAAGTGAGTAGGATGAGGTCAACATGGAGAAAACAAACATGGCTCCACAGCTCATGGCCTTTAGCTTTCTATAAGTGTTATATAGTTTATGACTTAACATGAGAATTTGATTAGTAATGTCTGTAGCCACATTTTAAGAAACTAGCATGTCACACCCATTGTTTATAGCAGAAAACTGACCTGCTCTAGCTTTTTAGAAAATTCTTTTTATGAATTGTACCCAC
The DNA here is from genome assembly GCF_040937935.1 of Hyperolius riggenbachi. Taxonomy (NCBI): domain Eukaryota; kingdom Metazoa; phylum Chordata; class Amphibia; order Anura; family Hyperoliidae; genus Hyperolius; species Hyperolius riggenbachi. Next base: position 226,707,550 of record NC_090646.1, read on the forward strand.
TATTCTCCTTAACTACTTGAGGACTGCGGTGTTAACCCCCCCTAGTGACCAGGACATTTATTGCTAAAATGGCCACTGCAGCTTTAAGGCCAAGCTGCAGGGCCGCACAACTCAGCACACAAGTGATTCCCCCCCCTCCCCCTTTTCTCCCCACCAACAGAGCTCTCTGTTGGTGGGGTCTGATCGCCCCCCCCCCCCCCCCCCCAGGTGTTTCTTTTTTTATTTGTAAATATTTATTTTATGAAATTTGTAATAAAATTTACTATTTTTTTGATTTCTCTTCTATCCCTCCCTCCCTCCCTCCCTCAGCCAGTTGATTACTGCGATTGGCTGTGATAGGCTTCAGCCTATCACAGCGGATCGCTTCCCTGTGTCCCAGGGGGACAGCCGTGTCACATGCCTGTCCCCAGTACAGCGCTGCTGCAGATCGCAGCGCTGTACAAAGTAATTAGAAGGCGGTTTCGGTGTCTAACAGTCTCCCGAGCAGCGATTGCCCCTCAGAGACTGAAGGCGGGGCAGAGCTCTGCCCCCCAAGCAGAAGATGTGCACACTGCATGCGCACAATCTCCTGCTAGCCCCATAGATGGCCGTTCACGCCAATTGGCGTGGAGCGGTCCTGGGGCTGCCGCACTGCTCACGCCAATTGGCGTGGGGCAGTCGGCAAGTAGTTAACATATGTTGTAATTTTGGTGTCAATAGCATGTATGGGGCCCAAGCCTGTAAGGGCTTTTTTGCCTTCCTCTGGATCAACAGGGATATGTGTGGGTTCTGGACAGCGATCTTTTTTTAAAAAAAATTGTTGAATTTGATGGATGGATGTCTTTTTTTTAACCAAACTATGTGCCCTACAAACTTTGGCAAACAGGGTAAAGGGTTCTGGGCTGTAAGAGAGAACTGAGGATTGACAAAATACAAAAGTTTTACTAAACTCTCCTGAGGCCAACTGACAGAGATTTGGGGCCACAAAAAATATGTATTGTGGTTGTCTTATTTTTTCCTCAGTTATCATAATACTGGGTGAAAGTGAGGAGGCAGAGATAGAAAATGTTGGGAAACTGATTACAAACTTAAAGCGTGGTAAAAAAAAAAAGAAAACCAAACAAACAAAATTTGGACTTACCTAGGACCACCTCCAGTCCCCCCCCCCCCCTCCCGGTAGCCGCAAGGTCCCTGCCATCCATTTTTTTGCGGGCTACGGGTGGCTAAAGGAAGCCCCAGGTAAGAATACATTTTGGTTTTTTTTTACTGCGCAGGGTCCCTTTAAAAAGAGATCTAAAATGGAGAGAAAGAAATGGAAGCAGCCATTTTCATTCCTTTAAAAAACTAAAAAAAAATTCTAATTGCCCAGCTAATCTACTGCCTGTAATTAGGGTTGCTCAAATCCGGATCCGGGAGATACCAGGATAGTTGCTATCCGGATATCTCCCAGTAAACCTGTGCGAGGTGGGCGAGAGGGTCAATCTTACCTGTGTGACGTCTTCTTCGTCCATCCCTCGGCGCCTCCCACGATGCGCTCCATGCACATCATGTGATTACAAACACTTCCTTCTTCAACATAAACAATATAGTCTTTTATTCTTCTTTAAATTTCTTCACGATTGCGGACACACATGTAAACACAATTTCGGATTCCAATTCACAAAAAACGACTGCCTGATACGTGTTTATCGTGTATATTACTTCCTCCTTCAACCCGGAAGGAGGAAGTGTTTGTAATCACGTGAACGCCGCTTGGACCACATCGTGGGAGGCGCCGAGGGACGGACCGAAGAAGACGTCAGACAGGTAAGATTAACCCCCTGCCCACCCCGCACAGGTAACTGGAAGATATCCGGATAGAACTATCCGGATGTCTCCCAGATCCGGATTTGAGCAGCCCTGCCTGTAATAAATTCTGACCACTGACTCAGAACCAATCACATCACCTGCTTCAATTAAAGATGAGCAGACCTGCCAACTGAGCTTTCTTTAAAGTGTAACTGTCAGGCATAAAATCAAAAATCCATTCTTTATTTTTATCTGGTAAACAAGTAATAAGGATGCTAACCAGGCAATCCAAAAGTTAAAAATCACTCTTACTTTTCTTCTCCATTTCCGTGGCTCTTATTTGGTACATCTGCCGCACAAAGGAAGTTGCAGGGCATGCTGGGTTTTCTTTTTTTCTTCTTTACTTTCCCCTCAGGTGTAATGCAGCCTGATTGGCTGAAGCCTCTTTCCTTCCCGTTTCCCCCTCCCACACCTCTGTCCCTGACTGGCCAATATTTCTCATGTCTAGACAATGCCCTTTCAACTGCAGACCTGGGTGGGAGTGTCTGAAGAATGGGAGGAGGGCGGGCAGTGCATACACAGACAGAATAAGGAAGTAAATTATTTCAGGATTGGCTTCAAGATAGATAAAGTCAAAATGGAAAATCCTAAGAATAATTGTCTCTTTATTTACTATAGAAAAATAAAAAAAATCATTAACATTAAAATGTGGACAGTGCAATACATATGTTATATAAGTAGAGCAAATATTTACCTACTTATATATGTGTTTTTTCCTGAGATAGTATGGCTGGCAGCTCCTCTTTTAAATGAAATGCTATAAACATGCTACACATTTTTATCAGTGCTGAGCAAATGGTTTAGCCATTGAAGACTATGAACAAGATTTTATAAAACTTTCTATTCTAAAAAGTTTTCACCATTGGAAGCCCAGGTATATTCCCTTCCAGCAGTAGCACTAGTTTCTTGCTTTTTACCCCTGCACAAACTGAGTGACTCTCCCACTCTTGACTGACTTTCTTCCAGTCTGTGTAGAGCAGCTCCGCTTTTATATTCAAACATACAAGGCACACAATCTGAAATAACACGTGCATTATTCTTGGCAATCTGTAGAGGTTAATTGAAGGGATTACTTTCCTCCCTCTTAAAGGGTAGATCAGAGGAAAAAAAAAACAAGTTCTACTTACCCAGGGCTTCTTCCAGCCCCTGGCAGCCGATATGTCCCTCTCCGCAGCTCCGGTGTCCCGGGGTCCCCTCTATTGCAGATGCAGACCTCCCCAGGTCGGCATCTTTTGCGGCTGTGCAAGCATGCCACTCGCGGTTGCGCTCATGTGGCCTGGAGCATTCTGCGCAGGCGCAGAACTACTGTGCCTGCACAGAATGCTCAGGGCCACTGGAGCCTGACAGCGAGCGGCGCCGAAAAATCACAAAACACTAGTGCTTGCGATTGCAAGTGTGAATCGTCCCTTAAAGGGAACCAGAGATGAACGTTTCACACAAAATAAACATATCAGTTGATAGCTTGTAAAGAATAAATGCACTACCTGATAATTTCGCCGCTCTGGTGTGCCTTTTTGAGTGTTTTTTATCCATTATTGCTCCAGTGAAAATCCAATATGGCCGCTGGCTCATACCCATTCTGCTTCCAGGTAATGAGCTGTTCTGGATGTGCTGTCTAGGCTATAGAGACTATAGACAAGCAGGGCTGCTGCAGGCTTTCATCTGTGAGCTTTTATAATTCTGGTATGCTGTGAGGCTGCCTGTAGAAAGTGTCTCTAATAGGAATGAACCTGCACTGTGCACACAGATCACACAGCCATACTGTTTCAGAGCTTCTTTCTGCAGGAGCAGCCCCTCCCATGTCATCAGATCTGAGTATGCAAAGCAGGAAAGCTGAGCCAGGAGGGGGCAGGCTTGGGCTTGAAAAGACATCACAGGAGACTGACTCAGCTATAATGATTCCAGGTCAAACCTAGACTGAATGCTCAATCGGACATTTTTATCACAGCTGATAACAGGCAGATCAGATTTAGCAGAGAAGAATGAAACTAAAAGTAGGATAGGTGTTTACTGTCATGTTCCCACTGACAAATGTAATAAAATACATGAGGGTGCTTCGTCTCTGGCTCTCTTTAAAGAACAAGCGACACCCATGCCAACCTAGAAATAAAAACACATATATAAGTAGATAAATACTAGTTCTACTTACATAACAGATGTATTGTAAAATCCACGTAATGATTCCTGTGAATTTTATAAAGGAAAAGTAGAAAATCCTATTCTAGGCAGTGGCCATCTTGCTAAGCTAACACTGACATCATATCCTCCCTGACTTGTTCCCCCCCCCCCCTCCCTTCTCTTGCTCATTGTGTATTAGCATTAGCTGCCCTCCTCCCAGAGTCTTTAGACACTCCCACTGAGGTGTATACTAGGAACTGCAATGTCTTTTTTTTTCTTTTCTCCTCCAATCGCTGAGTCACCTCAGCCTTGCTTGTAAACACAACTAAGCAGAGCATCATGTTTCAGATAGGCTAGGCAGGGAAATAAATGGAAGGGGAGGAATATATTATGGATAAAAAGAACCCCCAGCATGCAACTGTTTACTAAAGGGCCAGTGCTCCTAAAGTATGTGATAACTTCAAACCATAACAGCAGAAAAAGTTTAGCAAGTTTTGAGTGCAGGATTAGCATCTTTATCACTTAATACACTCAGACCAGTTGCTCTTGAATTTTGATTTTTATGGTGACCATACCTCTTTAAAGATAGAATTTAACTTTATAGAGAATACATGTAGCAGCCTTCAAACTGCTTTAATTTCAGGCTCACTTTAACTAAAGCAGCTGGAGGGTCTTGTGGCATGCTACCTCTGTTACTATCACCTCTGACTGTTTGTTTATAGTAACAGTTTGATAAGTCCAATAGTTGCATATGTGAACAGGTTATCACCAGTATTTGCTAGGATAGTGACACTGTTTATTCTTGTGCTTTATCCAAGGTATTCAATTACACCCTGGACTTCAGTGCATTTGATCACTCTGAAAATACAGTTTATCAACAGGGGTTCAAAGTAAGTACTGATAAGAAATGTTTTCACACCTTTATAAACTCAAATATTTTGACCTAAGCTGGTCCTTGAATGTTGAGTAAGTAACGCAGGTCAGCGCTATTACACAATAACCAAAAGAAATAGGAAATACATAGGCACTAAAAAGTATAGACAATAAAAATGTTTCTAGCAGCTTGTAACAACAGTTACACAAAGTCTTATTTGATTTGCTCTTGTACACTGTGCAAAAATGAAAGTCTTTTTTCCGCAGTATGTTCTGCTATGTAATTGATACTAAAAATGCACATGATCTTCAGTAAAAAAAACTTACATGCAGGCAATTAGAGATGGCCCGAACGGTTCGCCGGCGAACGGTTCCAGGCGAACTTCCAGGGGTTTGCGATCGCAGAGAACCGCAAACTTTACCGGAAGTTCGATTCGCCCCCATAGTGCACCATTAGGATCAACTTTGACCCTCTACATCACAGTCAGCAGGCACATTGTAGCCAATCAGGCTACACTCCCTCCTGGAGCCACACCCCCCTTATAAAAGGCAGGCACTGTCGACCATTATACTCGCTCGTGTGCCTGCAGTAAATAGAAAAGGGACAGCTGCTGCAGACTCTCTCATAGGGAAAGATTAGTTAGGCCAGTGGTGGCGAGCCTTTTGGAGGCAGAGTGCCCAAACTGCAACCCAAAAGTCACTTATCTATCGCAAAGTGCCAACACAGTAATAAACACAGTAGTAAACTAAATGCAAATGTTTTCACTCATACATGAACATTATAGAAAATCCAAGTTAAAAAATAAAGAGAAACAATTTTATACATCCTACTCCTGAAAAATGTATTCATTTTTTAGAACCTCACAGTTTTATTTTCTGTTTCAAAAAGCTAAAAGCTAGTAGGTGTAATGCTATTGTCTCATATAAATAATACAGCTTTTCATATAGTCTCGCAGTTAGCAATCATGAGATCCTCAACATGAAAAAATTCAGCAATTATGAATGAGGCCCCCACAAGACAAATTCAGCAATCATGAGGCCCCTAACAAGACAAATTCAGCAATCGTGAGGCCCCCACAAGACAGATTCAGCAATCATGAGGACCCCAACAAGACAAATTCAGCAGTCATGAGGCACCCAACATGACAAATTTAGCACTCATGAGGCCCCCAGCATGACACATTTATCAATCATTAGGCCCCCAACATGACAAATTAAGCAATCATGAGGCCCCCAACGTGACAAATTCAGCAATCATGTGGCCCCCAACAAGGCAAATTCAGCAATCGTGAGACCCCAACAAGACAAATTGAGCAATCATGAGGCACCCAACATGACAAATTCAGCAGTCATGAGGCCCCCAGCTTGACAAATTCAGCAATCATTAGGCTCCTAACATGACAAATTCAGCAATCATGAGGCCCCCAACATGACAAATTCAGCAGTCATGAGGACCCCAACATGACAAATTCAGCAATCATGAGACGCATAAATGGACAACATTTCACATATATAGGCAGAGTGCCCCCTTAATATGGTAGACACCTCTCACCTGGCTTCTGTATTGTCTTCTACTGGCTGGCATGGCTGCTGTGCTTGACTGACCTGGTGATACTGTTTTTGGCTGGCTTGGGGATGCTGTGTGGGCCGAATGGCCTGGTAGTGATGCTGTGGCCTGGCTGGCAGTGATGCTTTGGCCTGGCTGGCAGTATTGCTGTGGCCTGGCTGGCACAGATGCTGGCAGGTGGTGATGCTGGGATGTGCTTAGCTGGCTGGAGTTTATGCTGGACTGGCTGGTAGTGATGCTGTGACTTGGCTGGCGGGGATGCTGAGCTGTGCTTGGCTGCATTGATGCTGGACTGGCTGGTGGTGATGCTGTGGCCTTGTTGGCAATGATTCTTGGCTGGCTGGCTGGCGTTGATGCTGGGCTGGCTAGTGGTGATGCTGGGCTGGCTGGCCTGGATAGTGGTGATGCTGTGGCCTCGCTCCCCAACCTACACGCACACACACACACACACACACACACACACACACACACACACACACACACACACACACACACACACACACACACACACACACACACACACACACACACACACACACACACACACACACACACACCACACATGAACACTATTTCACTTTACTATGTTCCCCAGCCTGCAGCCCCCCACCCCTGCACACTCACTCACTTCACTATGACCCCCAGCATGTGCGCTTCCCCAAGCTCCACTCCCCCCCCCATCTATTTCACATCACTATGACCCCCAGCAGTCTGCACCAGACCCCCCCCCCCCCCTTCCCCAATGCGCACACACTCTTTCACTTCACTATGGTAGCCCCACCACCGGGGCCGGAGCTACAATGCAGGCAAGGGGGACAATTGCCCCCAGGCCCCAGAGTCCATGGAGCTCCCCAGGCAAGTTGATTTGGTCAGCCGCAGTTATGCAGCATGTGTTGTGTGGGTAAAGGAGGTTAGGCAGCAGCAGGCAGGAGCTCCCCGAGTGCTCTCCCCCAATATGCTGTGCGGGGGGAAGTGCAACAGAAGGGCCCTCGAGGATACTACTCACCTGTCAGAATCGCCGGGAAGTCCATAAAGTCTTCTCCACTTCATTCAGTCACAGCATCTCCTCTCTGCTGCCCTCTAGTGGCGCGTCTCAGTACTGCACCACTGGAGGAGTCCGAGAAAAGACGCTGTGACTGCGTGAAGCGGTGAAGACTTTCTGGACTTCCCAACGACGCTGACAGGTGAGTAGTACCCTCAGTCCTTTTGTTGCAATGCCCACCCACTGCATATGGGGGGGGAGGCAACTCAATTCTGAGGACACATCTAGCTATCTTGATGGGGGTTACCTAATCATGTGAGGGGCACATCTGGCTACCTCTACAGGAGGCTACTTATTTATGGGGCACATCTAAATAGCTATACTTGGAGGGGCTACCTAATCATGGGGAACATCTAGCTATCTATTCTGGGAGGGGGGCTACCTAATCCTGGGGAACACTTCTGGACATCTATACTGGTGGGAGACTACCTAACACTGGGGAACACAGCTGGCCATTTAGTCTGATGGAGACGGGGGTTGTCAGTGGTTGGAGAAGGGGGTGGTCAAGGGACCCCCCAAGTTACTTTTGCCCCGGTGCCCCATTGGAGCTAGAACAGGCCCTGCCCACCACACACACAGGAATTGACAGGTGACAGGCAGCCATTATGCCAACCTGTCTAGCATTTCTCACGCTCCAGTCTTCCATCTTCTCAGTGCAAGTTTTTCTGCCTCCAGATGCCCTCAGTGTGGGTCTTCGTTTTCACATTATTTCGGGTGCAGTTGTGCAGGCAGCAAGCAAGGGCCCCGCTCATCACTATGGCCTCGCTCGAGTTCTCACAGGTCACAGCACGTCGCCTGGCAATGACAGCTTTCAAATCCGAAGTGTGCTGGCGGCTGCACTAATCAGAAGGCTCGGCGGGTGGAGTCCTGAGGGCAAGGCACAGAAATCAGCGGCCACAGGTGGCAGAATAGTATGGGAAGCACGCTGGCCAGATTCATCAGCTTGTATCGGCGGGACTTAGCGGTGACGATGACATGACACAGCACGCATGCCCCCAGAGACGGCTCTGCGTGCCGCCTTGGGCATGCGTTCCATAGGTTCGCCATTGCTGAGTTAGGCTCTTGTAGGCTTGTTAGCTTGCTCCTTGCTGATTCTTATTGCTAAAATAGCACCCACAACAGCTCTTTTGAGAGCTAATCTTGTTCTTGTGATCTACTTTTTTTCTGTGTGTCCCACTGACACTTGTGTTGCATAGACAGCCTTGATAATTCATACTGTGTGTGCCACTGCCATGCCCAGCACATTCAGTGACTACCTGTGTGTGTGACAGGTGCACATTACCCATCACTGCATATACCTACCTGTTGTTCACTGTGCACCCACTCACCTACGTGAGCGTACGCAGTGTCACTGTGCCTGTCCGCTACCTGTCTGTGTGTGACAGGCACACATTGTAATACCCATCACTGCATATACCTACCTGTTGTGTTCAGTGCCCCCATCTCATCACTGCATATACTTACCTGTTGTGTTCAGTGCACCCACCTCATCACTGCATATACCTACCTGTTGTGTTCAGTGCACCCACATACCTACGTGAGTGCACGCAGTGTGATATACCACTCCGTGCATACCTGTTAACTGCACCTGTGTGACTGCACATTGTATTAGTCAAGCCAGTGCATACCTTTCACTTCATCACCCCTGCAACCAAGCCATATACAGTACATTTACATATGTATATTGTGCCATTTTACACTGAATGTGCTGTTGCATAATTATTTTGTTTTTTTTGCTTACTTATAAGGTTTGGTCACATTTTTGGATGTACCGTAGTTGTTTTTGTTTGTTTTTTAATCGTTAAAGCTCTGTTTGCTGGTCTGTCTAGCTAGCAAGTGATAGAAAAGTGTCTTGCTTTATCATTGTAATAAACAAATATCTAAATTGTAGAAGACAAGTCCTATTGTTTACTATGGGATTATCTTAAGCCCCATCTACACAATACGATTCTTTGTGCGATTCGATTACGATTCTATTTACAATCCGATTTAATCCGACATGTCCGATCGGGATTCGATTCGATTAAATTCGATTTGCCACTGTTTTGCAAGATGGAGCTCCAAATCAATGTCAGATTTACGTTTGAGACATTTTATGTTTTACAGAAATGAAAAAAATACAAAAAAAATACAGAACCTATTATGTAAATGAAGAAAAACAAACAAAAAAAAAGTATTTTCCTGAGTTTTCTCCAAGGCAATATCTTCAAATTTGTCAATAAAATGCTTAGCAAGAAAATACTCAAAACAATTTTGATAGTACATTGTCACCTACTTTTTGGTACTTTTTCCATTGCAAAGTACTAAAAAAAAATATTCTAAATCGAAGTTACAAATTATCTCCTAGGAGAAAACTTTAGGAGAAAAAGTTAATTGCATATGGCCCCATGGCCAAGAACAGGTCAGTGTGTACAGCGCTGCACTCTGACCCTTATTCAATTCACTTTTTCTCCTAAGTTTTCTCCTAGTAGATAATTTTTTATCTTCTGTTTAAAATAACTTTTCAGTGCCCTGCAACTGAAAAAGTACCAAAAAGTAAGTGAAAAGGTATTTTCAAAATTATTCTGAGCATGGTCTAGCTTTCTGGTGATTTTGATAAAATGTGAAATTATCACCAAGGAGAAAACTTTGGAGAAAAACTCAATTGAATAGTGGCAAATGTCTTCTAAAGGTCCAGCATGCCCGAACACCACACAACTGCATTGTTCTCCCAGCTTTCCTGCCTCCCGGGAAGCCGCTCCGTCGCCTACCTTTTATCATCCCTCCCACATAGCAAAAGACGCGTGGCTAGCCAAGAGGCTGATAGCCTATCTGTACAACATTATTAATGCAATGTCTCCCGGTAGGGATGGTTACATGATTCCTTTGGTGACAAAGATCCACAGAAGATCCCCCTGTACGTACAGAGATTTGCTTAGGCTGGGTTCACACCTTGCTGGAGCAGTTCCATTTTTGCATTGTACCACTAGCAGTCTCTGTTGCAAAGTCTTCTGCCACTCTGGAGCAGAGGCATGACATTCATGAAATCCCTTGCCCAGAATGCTTCCAGGTCAGATTCCTCTGCAGTGGAGTGCAATATACAACACCACAGTGGACATGTGTGGAAGGGCCTATAAGGAAGCATGAGCACTTTATGTGTGTCCATTGTTTGCTGCAGTAAAATGCTGGGCAGTGGATAACAGTCTGCATACTGATGATTGAAGTAACAGACATGCTTACCGGTAGGTTTCCACTGTTAGGCCTGGAACCCACTAGGAGCGCTTTTCTGAGTGATTTGTGATTTGAAAAGCTCTTGCTAATGTAATGCTATGGGCGTGATCCCACTTGAGCGATGTGATTTTATAAATATTCCCCATAGCATTGCATTAGCAAGAGCTTTTTCAAATCACTAGTGCTTAGAAAAGGCTTCTAGTGGGTTTGAGCCCTTCTTTCCCACAGCTGATTTCTGCAGCACTATGCCAAGGAAAAAGATAGCTGACAGAATTGTAATCTTGCTGTGCACAGTTATCCAAGCCTGTTACCTAAGGGCTCAAAAACTTTTTGAGTGTTTAAGGAGCGATTCAAACCGCTAGCGATTTCCCTAAACGCTCAGCTAATGTTAATGGATGGGCCATATTCCACTGGAGCGATTGCGATTACCAAATCGCAAAATGCAGGACATGCAGCATTTTTCGCGTTTAGCATTAGCATTTCTGCAATGTAAAGTATATAAACGCTGGCGTAATGGCTCATCAAATACAATACAATACAATAACGCTCCTATAGTGCTTTTCTCCCGTAGGACTCAAAGCGCTTAGGCTCTCTCAGAGTCAGTAATTGGTAGTAGGATGAAGTATTCACACAACAAAAGTTATATTTCTGCAAATGCCAAACTGAACAGGTGGGTTTTCAGTCTGGATTTAAACACGTCCAGAGATGGAGCTGTCCTGATCTGTTGAGGTAAGGAGTTCCAAAATGTAGGGGCAGCATGACAGAAGGCTCTGGGACCAAAAGTTTCCAAGTGGACTCTGGGTATGACTAGATTATTAGAACCTGTGGATCTGAGAATGCTGGGATTGCTACGCAGCTGCAACATATCTTTCATGTATCCAGGGCCCAGATTATTCAGGGATTTAAATATTAGTAGGCCGATCTTGAATAGGACCCTCCATTCTATAGGTAGCCAGTGAAGGGAGTGCAGGGCTGGCGTTATGTGGCAGTGACGGGGTTGGTTGGCTAGCAGTCTGGCAGCAGTATTCTGTACCAGCTGTAGGCGGTATAAGACCTTTTTTCGAAGGCCAGTGTAGAGAGCATTGCAGTAGTCCAGTCGGGAGGTAATGAAGGAATGAACTAAGGTTGGTAGATCTTCTGGGGGGATGAGGTGCTTGATTTTTGTGATGTTCCTAAGGTGAAAATAGGATGATTTCACCACAGCAGAGATGTGAGTTCTGAAGTTTAAATCCCCATCAATTAGAACTCCCAGGCTATGCACATGATCAGAGCTGCGTAGATCCTGCACAGAGCGATTTTGCTAGCGTTTTGAAATGACTGCACATTGTAAACAAATTAAAATTAATTGGAAGGACCAATCAGAATAAAAATCGCTAATTGCTAATCGCTACACAATCGCTGGCAAAACACTTACACTTTTTAAAATCGCTACCCAAATCACCAGAAAAAGCTTATGAAATCGCTTACAAAATGCTCATACCAAACGCTAGCGATTGTGATTAGCAATATTCCAGGCATAAAACAGTTAATAACAACAAAAAAGCAACTTCTTGTTATCATTGTTTTGTTTCTAGAAGGTTAATAAACGGGATCCTAGATGGAAGTAGTGATATATACAAATGAACTGTTCACTTCTGCAGAAGATGTTGACTAATTTCAATCTGGACTTCTGTTAGTTCAATCTTTAGTCTTATTTAGAATCTTTTCTTTAGATTTTTTATTTTTAAAAAGTATACTTTATTGGTGCCAGCACATATTGACGAATATGCATGAACCGAAGCAAGCAATTCTTTTCTAGATTTGGCAAACTTTTCCAGATCTGCACCAAGGTCAACAAAGCACAAAACACACCATCTCAATATTCCTCATAAAGCTTACCTTACAGTGCTGAGTCAGGAAATTCTGCCCCCGAGGAAGGAAACAGTACAAGTGAACACTGACTTTTATTCCCAAGTGAGTTCTGTTTTTAGGAACATTTCATAATCTTTATTCTACTGTGCAATAATAGATGCATATATACTGTATAAAGGACTTTCTGAGCTATGACATTCCAGTACAGTCACCTAAATCCCCAGATAAATGACTGTTAATAATTTCCAGAATTCCCTCATTTTTCTGTGAGTCCTAATCCACTGAGTTCCTGCATCGCATTGATCAGACGCAAAAAAGAAAAATGTCTTTATTACCACCAGAGGCTTTCTGGTAAATTGCAATATTTTCCTAACATTCTGTAAGCAAACCGCTGTTACACTGCATGCATCTCTTTATTTTCTCATTATGTTTCCTCAACACAGTGCTGGTCGTAATGGAAAAAGCTATGCTTACGGATCATTACGCGTAATTTTACGCTATTACGCATTACGAAATTACGCTTACGGCATAGACATTCAATTTCGGTACATGTCTGTAATTACGCATAGCACTTACGCAATTACGCGTAAGTATACCGTAATTCAGGTTATTACGTTATAGGCTTATGCAAAGAATCCTACTAGCAATTAATGCGTAAGGTCATGCTGCCAAGCGGAAAAGTTGACGCAATGGATCAATGTTAGGTAGCCGCCGACTTTAAGGGTTAATAGCAAAGCCCCCTTAAGTGCTAAGAGCCTCAAATTTGGAGAATATATTAAGGAGATCAGAAGGAATAAGAGGAAAAACATTTTTTTCAAAAAGACCTTATAGTTTTTGAGAAAATCGATGTTAAAGTTTCAAAGGAAAAATAAAAAAAACCCGCCGACTTTAACGGTTAATAGCAAAGCCTGCTTAAAATTTAGGAACACCAAATTCACAGGGTATATTAAGGGGATCAGTGGGAATAAGAGGAAAAAATTTTTTCAAAAAGACCTTATAGTTTTTGAAAAAACCGATTTTTAAGTTTCAAGGGCAAAAATGTCTTTTAAATGCGGAAAATGTCAGTTTTTTTTGCACAGGTAACAATAGTGTTTTATTTTCATAGATTCCCCCAAGTGGGAAGAGTTTTACTTACTTCGTTCTGAGTGTGGGAAATATTAAAAAAAACGACGTGGGTTCCCCCCTCCCAGACCTCTTTAACCCCTTGTCCCCCATGCAAACTGGGATAGCCAGAATGCGGAGCACCGGCCGCGTGGGGCTCCGCACCCTGACTATACCAGCCCGCATGGTCCATGGATTGGGAGGTCTCGGAAGGGGAGGGGCAGCCAAGCTTTCCCCTCCCCCTCCGAGCCCTTGTCCAATCCAAGGACAAGGGGCTCTTCTCCACCTCCGATAGGCGGTGGAGGTGGAGGCCGCGATTTCCTGGGGGGGGGGTTCATGGTGGCATCTGGGAGTCCCCTTTAAAAAGGGGTCCCCCAGATGCCCACCCCCCCTCCCAGGAGAAATGAGTATAGAGGTACTTGTACTCCTTACCCATTTCCTTTAAGAGTTAAAAGTAAATAAACACACAAACACATAGAAAAAGTATTTTAATTGAACAAAAAACATAACCACGAAAAAAGTCCTTTAATATTCTTAATTAACCATTAATACTTACCTGTCCCTTTAAAAGCCAGTTCCCACGCAATATCCTCGGAAATATACTAATCAGTTACAATGTAACAAAGTTATTACAATGTAACAACTTTGTTACTTTGTAACACCACCGCACCCGACATCACTCGCCGCTCACCCGCCGGCCGCCGCATATACGCTAAGTCCCCGCCGGCTCCCGCCGTCCACTCCGCCCACACCTGTCACCCATATACATGCTGGCACCCATGAGTGCCAGCATGTATATAGGTGACATGTGGGAGAGGCGGGGAGGGCAGCGGAGCCGGCGGGGACTTAGCGTCCCTTCACCCGTCAGAGCTCTGAGCTATATTAGCTCAGAGCTCTCGAAAGCATCTTTGTATTTGGGCTCCAAGGAGCCCCATTGGTCCTTAGCAGACCAATGGGGTTCCTTCTGATTTGAAGGAACCCCATTGGTCTGCTAAGGACCAATGGGGCTCCTTGGAGCCCAAATACAAAGATGCTTTCGAGAGCTCTGAGCTATAGCTCAGAGCTCTGTCGGGTGAAGGGACGCTAAGTCCCCGCCGGCTCCGCTGCCCTCCCCGCCTCTCCCACATGTCACCTATATACATGCTGGCACCCATGGGTGCCAGCATGTATATGGGTGACAGGTGTGGGCAGAGTGGACGGCGGGAGCCGGCGGGGACTTAGCGTGTATGCGGCGGCCGGCGGGTGAGCGGCGAGTGACGTCGGGTGCGGTGGTGTTACAAAGTAACAAAGTTGTTACACTGTAATAACTTTGTTACATTGTAACTGATTAGTATATTTCCGAGGATATTGCGTGGGAACTGGCTTTTAAAGGGACAGGTAAGTATTAATGGTTAATTAAGAATATTAAAGGACTTTTTTCGTGGTTATGTTTTTTGTTCAATTAAAATACTTTTTCTATGTGTTTGTGTGTTTATTTACTTTTAACTCTTAAAGGAAATGGGTAAGGGGTACAAGTACCTCTATACTCATTTCTCCTGGGAGGGGGGGGTGGGCATCTGGGGGACCCCTTTTTAAAGGGGACTCCCAGATGCCACCATGAACCCCCCCCCCCCAGGAAATCGCGGCCTCCACCTCCACCGCCCATCGGAGGTGGAGAAGTGCCCCTTGTCCTTGGATTGGACAAGGGCTCGGAGGGGGAGGGGAAAGCTTGGCTGCCCCTCCCCTTCCGAGACCCCCCAATCCATGGACCATGCGGGCTAGTATAGTCAGGGTGCGGAGCCCCACGCGGCCGGTGCTTCGCATTCTGGCTATCCCAGTCTGCATGGGGGACAAGGGGTTAAAGAGGTCTGGGAGGGGGGACCCCACGTCGTTTTTTTTTTATATTTCCCACACTCAGAACGAAGTAAGTAAAACTCTTCCCACTTGGGGGAATCTATGAAAATAAAACACTATTGTTACCTGTGCAAAAAAAACTGACATTTTCCGCATTTAAAAGACATTTTTGCCCTTGAAACTTAAAAATCGATTTTCTCAAAAACTATAAGGTCTTTTTGAAAAAAAAAATTTTCCTCTTATTCCCACTGATCCCCTTAATATACCCTGTGAATTTGGTGTTCCTAAATTTTAAGCAGGCTTTGCTATTAACCGTTAAAGTCGACGGGTTTTTAAATGTATATATTTTTCCTTTGAAACTTTAACATCGATTTTCTCAAAAACTATAAGGTCTTTTTGAAAAAAAAAAATTTCCTCTTATTCCTTCTGATCTCCATAATATATTCTCCAAATTTGAGGCTCTTAGCACTTAAGGGGGCTTTGCTATTAACCCTTAAAGTCGGGCGGCTTTTTTATATTATACGGGAGCGTAATATTATGCGATTACGGCAGACTGTGTAATTTCAATGGGAGTTTACTGTCTTACGCGTAATTTGTTACGCGTAAAACGTAACCCCACGGTCTACGCGTAATTAATTACGTGTAATACCGTAACCTTACACGTAACGCTTACGGTGCATTTGTAGTGAATTACGATGCGTAATTACGCTAATGCGTAATTTCGGCCCAGCACTGCCTCAACAAGTCTATTACTACCCATACGATGACCGTCTTCACACTGGAAAACAATGACACATCTGTGGAGCAAAGCCAACTGCCTCAGACATGGCTGACTATTCTTGTTTATTTGTTATTGTTCCTCTTCACATAAGTAAAATGTATGTGTTCTATGTGTAATTTGGATGTCATGTATTATCAATGCAGAATTTTATGGGGGCCTGATTTTAGGTTTCCTGAAAGAACCTTTCACTTTCTCCAACTGACCATCCTGACAGTATAGCCAAACACTAAGCATCCCCCACCCTCTTCCCAACCTGCACTTACAGTGGGATGCGAAAGTTTGGGAAACCTTGTTAATCGTCATGATTTTCCTGTATAAATCGTTGGTTGTTACGATAAAAAAGTCAGTTAAATATATCATATAGGAGACACACACAGTGATATTTGAGAAGTGAAATGAAGTTTATTGGACTTACAGAAAGTGTGCAACAATTATTTAAACAACATTGTGAGAGATCGCGGAAAAGCCACTGCATGTACTGGCAGTAAGGCGGCTGTTTCCGCGTCCAACGCGGCGGTTTGCACGCGGCGGCGTGCGTGTGGTGTGGCTGGGTCTGTTAGTTCACACAGATGGATGGAGAGCTACGCGCGCGTGCACGCCAGAAGTCAGGACCTTTATACCAGCAGCAGAGGTATCAGCTGATCCGGACGATCAGCTGATTCCTGCTGGACTCCTGATTGGCTGAGTGGCTCGGGCGGGGCGGCAGAGTCCAGCAACTATATGTACAGCTTGCTTGTCAGTTGCTGGTTGTCTGCCATTGCGAACACTTACGTGGAAGCATTCAGACCATAGTCAGATCCTACAGTGTGTTTGAACCAGGAGGACCTGGGAATTCACACTGAGCCAGATTACTTGTATTATCTTTGTGTTATACTCCAGACTAGTTCCAGGGTGCAGAGACCACGGACTTCGCACCCAAGACTAGGGAACTGTATTATCAGTTGTGTTATTCTCCAGACCTGCTTGTGACGCCCATCTTCCAGGGGTCACTAGTCACCGGGTCTTTTTGCTATTCAGCCTGGGACTCCGCCCCCTTGGATGTCTCAGGCTGCTGCAAGATCTCTGCACTTCCAAAGGGAGGTACTTCTCATACTGCCAAGGACCACCTGCTCCTCGGGTGGTCCTCACTCAAAGTTATTACTGTTGCACCAAACACTCACACTATATAGATGTCCAGAGGTTAGCAATATATCTGTATTGTCGGTGATTCTGCAGATCATCAATAATGAGGTATATATCTGCATTCTTGGTGATACTGCAGATCACCAATAATCAGATTCTCTCTGCGTGCTGACACCAATCGTTCCAAACATTAGGCAGGTGCATAAATTTGGGCACGGTTGTTATTATATTGATTCCAAAACTTTCACCATCACCATCACCATCATGGTTTAGGGGAAGGACAAAGAAATCTGCCTCAGTGATTTCATCTGTCTGTTTCCACAGTTAGAAACATATTGGGCTTGATTCACTAACCGCCGCTAAGTGTTAGCGCCGGAGTAAAAAAGAGTTTTACGGCGCTAAGCCGGTTAGTGTGCCTTATCTGAGGTTAGTGTGCCTTATCTGAGTTAGTGTGCCTTATCTGAGGTTAGTGTGCCTTATCTGAACTTAGTGCCCCTTAAAGAGACACTGAAGCGGAAAAAAATATATGATATAATGAATTGGTTGTGTACTATGAATAATTACTAGAAGATTAGCAGCAAAGAAAATATTCTCATATTTTTATTTTCAGGTATATAGTGTTTTTTCTAACATTGCATCATTCTCTAATACAGTATGTGCAGATTACACAACACTCAGCATTCAAAATGATTCTTTCATTTTTTTCAGCAGTCTGTGAACTAATGACCTCTCCTCTGGCAGAGAAAAAGACATTTGTTTACTTACAGTTGAGATAATAAAAGTCAGAAGACAGCCCTCTCCACGACTTTGAAAGTCGTAGAGCTTAATGGCTTTTTTGCATAGAGATAACAACTAGAGTTTCTTAACCTCCTTGGCGGTAACCCCGAACGTAGTTCGGGGTAAGCCGCGTAGGAGGTTTTCTCCGGCCCTGCTGGGCCGATTTGTTTAAATTTTTTTTTGCTAGCTGCGTCAGCACACCGATCGCCACCGCCCTGTGCTCGATCGCCGCTATTCGTCGCGCCCCCCCCCCCCAGACCCCGTGCGCTGCCTGGCCAATCAGTGCCAGGCAGCGCCGAGGGGTGGATCGGGACTCCCGGGACGTCATCCCACCCCATCGCCATGAACGGGATTTCCTGATCGGAGATCGCCCAAGGCGATCGAAGCGGGCGGGGGGATGCCGCCCTGGGCTCGCTACATGATATAAGAAAAAAAAAAAAAAACCTGCTGTGCTGCCTCCTGGCGGAATTTTTTATACCGCCAGGTGGGTCAACTCTTCCTGTACTGGAAACAATTAGACTGATGTATCTGATCTTAATGTTTTATTTCTTATCTGTACTACACATACAAATCATAATATCAATATTTTTATTTCGCTTCAGTGTCTCTTTAAGTAGCTTTGTGCACACTAAAAGATGCACAAAGCTACATCGCGCACTGCACCGCGCACAGCGTAATGCGCGTTCTTTGTGCACGGTGCAACGCGATGCGATGGTGCAGTGCGCCATGTAGCTTTGTGCATCTTTTAGTGTGCACAAAGCTACTTAAAGCGGAATATAACCCTGCATTTCAACTTTGCTCTAAAACATTATTTACAGTATATTATATGCAACCAGCATTTTTTTTTTACTAGACCAGCATTGGAAGGGTTACACAGGGTTTTAAAGTCCCTGGAGATTTTTGCAGACGCATCCGAACTTCAGTTAGATACTTTTTGTTTACAAATAAGTATCTAAGTGTTTATTGTGACTCATCTCTCTCACTGAGAAGGAGCTTGGAGGACAGCCAAAGAGTTTGTAACTGTTTATCAATAGATACATCTAACTAAATAGAATGTAACTATCTGAACGTCTGCACGGAACTTAAAACCTCTGTGTTTAACCCTTCCAATGCTGGTCTACTAAAAAAAAAATGCTTTTTGCATATAATATGCTGTAAATAATGTTTTAGAGCAAAGTTGAAATGCAGGGTTATATTCCGCTTTAAGGGGCACTAAGTTCAGATAAGGCACACTAACCTCAGATAAGGCACACTAACCGGCTTAGTGTCAGTTAGTGAATCAAGGCCATTGATGAAATGGAAGACCACAGGCTCAGTTCAAGTTAAGGCTCGAAGTGGCAGACCAAGAAAAATCTTGGATAGACAGAAGTGACCAATGGTGAGAACAGTCAGAGTCAACCCACAGACCAGCACCAAAGACCATCAGACATCATCTTGCTGCAGATGGAGTCACTGTGCATCGTTCAACCATTCGGCACACTTTACACAAGGAGATGCTGTATGCGAGAGTGATGCAGAGGAAGCTTTTTCTCCGCCCACAGCACAAACAGAGCCTCTTGAAGTATGCTAAAGCATTTTGGAATAAGGTGCTGTGGACTAATGAAACTAAAATCGAGGTATTTGGGCATAACAAGGGGCCTTATGCATGGAGAAAAAACAGCATTCCAAGAAAAACACCTGCTATCTACAGTAAAATATGGTGGTTGTTCCATCATACTATTGGGCTCTGTGGCCAGTGCAGGAACTGGAAATCTTGTCAAAGTAGAGGGACGCATGGATTCCATTCAGGATCAGCAGATTCTGGAGACCAATGTCCAGGAATCAGTGACAAAGCTGAAGCTGCGCCGGGGCTGGATCTTTCAACAAGACAACGACCCTAAACCCTGCTCAAAATCCACTAAGGTATTCATGCAGAGCAACAAGTACAACGTTCTGGAATGGCCATCTCAGTCCTCAGACCTGAATATAACTGAAAATCTGTGGTGTGAGTTAAAGAGAGCTGTCCATGCTCGGAAGCCATCAAACCTGAATGAACTAGAGATGTTTTGTAAAGAGGAATAGTGTAAAATACCTTTAACCAGAATCCAGACTCTCATTGGAACCCACAGGAAGAGTTTAGAGGCTGTAATTTCTGCAAAAGGAGGATCTACTAAATATTGATTTAATTTATTTTGTGTGGTGCCCAAATTTATACATCTGCCTGCCTAATTTTGTTTAAACAATGATTGCACACTTTCTGTAATCCAATAAACTTAATTTCACTTCACAAACATCACTGTTTGTGAAATACAGTATGATATGATATGATTATATGATATATATAACTGCCATTTTTTATCGTAACAACCAACAATTTATACAGGAAAATCATAACGATTAACAAGGTTTCTCAAACGTTCGCATCCCACTGTATATTTTACAACTTCTTTCTCCTTATCCCCTTAACCAAACTGCCCTACTTGCTGCCCCTTCTAGCCCTAACGTTAATTTTGTGTCTAGCATCAGGCAATATAGCGAAAATGAGATCTACTTACCCGAGGCTTCCTCCAGCCCCTGACAGCTGATATGTCCCTTGCCGCAGCTCCGGTGTCCCAGGGTCCCCTGTGTTGGAGATGCCTATCTCGCCAGGTTGGCATCTACTGCACCTGCATGAGAGCCACTCATAGTCACGCTGACATGGTTCAGAGAGGCAGAAGATGCTGACCTGGCGGGGTTGGCATCTCCAACGAATGGGATCCTGGGACACCAGAGCAGTGGCGAGGGACATATCGGCTGCCAGAGGCTGAAGGAAGCCCCAGGTAAGTAGATCTCATTTTCACTATATTGCCTGATGCTTCCTTTAATACCCTTATTGTTTAAAAATGATCCTGCTTCTACTATACTTAACCTTAACCTTTCCTCTACACTTTTAATAATGTCTAAGCCTAAGCTACCTCCCAGTATAATTTTAATACTTTGCTTACTAAATACTTTCTACATGTCCTAACCAATAAACCTAGTTTACCTTATCCTACTTAAGAGACAACAAAACCATCACCTTTAGTCCCGCCCACACCTCAATCTTAGCTTTCCTTTAATGTAATAACCTTTAATGAACATTAGTGCATACTAGCGCATTATCTGCTCACTTGCCTATTATTTTATATACAGTATTATATTCATTAAAGCACACTGCTGACTTGTGCATCGGGCCCAAATGAGGCTTAGCTATTTCACAAAGTAATTGGATTTGTTATATTTATGAGCCCTCCTTTCATCAAATAATACTTTTACTTTGAGATGTCCCCCTTCTTGTATTTTCCATTGCAGCTCAAAACATAGTGTTTCAGTTGTTTTATGACTCATTAGTGCATATCAACAAATCACATGAAAGTTTCTGTATTCATGCTTCGGCTAAGCAGGGACTCCTGACCTGAACCTTATCCACAGTATTCATTGGAAAAGCCCTTAAATACTTACCAAGTCCCATTGTGTTGAAAAGCAAAAAAGAAAAGATCTATTGAGGCTTCAGGCTACAATTATACAGATCTGCTGAAATCCGGCTAACAAGTAGATATATTGAGAACATCTTTCTTGATTATTTCCTTATCAAAGCAGATAATAATTTGTTACACATTTTCTTATTATTAAAGTATGTAAGTGTTCATAACAAAAAAAAAGTTTTGGGTTTACTTTTTCTACAAATGCTGACACAGTGGTGAACATGGTTTTGGTTTCCAGTGCCATTAATCATTATCACTTTTATTTCACTGCCCATAGCTCCCCCATAGAACACCCATCATCCTGACACACAACATATGGAAGCTGTTCTCAAAGATGTAGCCCTGACAGAAGAAGTTAACAGAAGTTAACTTTTACTGCACATAATTTTAGACCTTTTGCTGTCCTCTAGAAACACAACCTACTCCCAGATTTTTAGAATTGCTGAATGCAGTTTGGGTTACTTTTACATTAAATACATTTCAGTATGGTATTTAATGAATGCTTGATAAATACTTGATCATATTCATTACTATGAGGCCTATGTAAAGAGTTATTTCAATAGCAGAAAATCCTATATTTTGTGTATTCCATTGTCTGCCTTATTATGTACCCCACGTTTGTTTCTTACTCTGTACAGTGCCATGGAATATGTTGGTATTTTATAAATCAATAATAATAATACTCAGCTTCACAGATCCTGTTCTGACTTTAAATTTCAAGTGTGTACTAAAAAAAATATAAACGATCATTTCTTCCAGATCTATAGAATAACCCATTCATGCATAAAATGCTATATCAATGCACAGAAGCAATATACACAATGCATAATTCTTGCTTATGGTTGCCAGGAATGGATGATGATCTTATTTATGATTATTATTATTGCTTTAATTCTATAGTAACTTGCTAAAATGTGGCGCAGGGTGTAATCAGAGCCACAAGGCCCGTACTCACCGGAAGATGGATCGGGGAACACACAGCGATGCAATCCTAAGAGAATGAGCATTCCTCAATCCATCTTCCTACCTACAGGAACATGTGACGACACGCAATAGCACACAACCAATGTGAACAAGAGTTCAAACAATCGCGGGACTCTACACGGCAGTTGTCTGGGATCTTAAAGATCTGAGCCGCTGTGACGGGGTCGTAATCGCTGGGCAATTGCCGGGACCCCAAATTACCCTTGTGCAGGCACTATTGCATTACTGCTATAGAGGTACCCAACTTAGGCACCACGCGGCCGGTGCTGGACGCTTAAACCACCTGTTTTGTAAAATGTGGCCCTAAATACAGTAAATGATATCTATTAATCCTTTGCAGCGAGCAAACCACACATCAACTATGTATGTATTTCTGGTTAGCCTGATTGTGCCGTGTTTTTAGCTACTCATGTATCTATGTTTCCCAATATTTGTTTTATACCATCTACAGCTCTATGGAACATGTTAGTGCTATATAACAAAAATACAGTAATAGCCCTATTATATGGTGTCAGGAACCGGCCCGCGGCACGCCTGCGTATACGGTTCCCGACTGCGGGTTTGACCAGATTAAGCGGGGAACAGCCTTATTTAAGCTACAAACAAGGCTGGAACCCCTCAAAACACCTCTCACTGCCACCACTAGCGTTGCTAGACACTTCCACTCTGCTGTCGAGTCCTCAGCGCGCACTCCGCGTTTTCGTATTTGGGTCAGCTTTGCGCTTAGGCCAAATACGGGAACGCCACGCACCCACACACACACACAGTTGCAATCTTACACTGTCGTGAAGCAAAGACCCACTAACAGTCGTTCCGAACGATACTGTTAGCTACTCGCACTGGCGTTGTTCGTACGTTGGGTCAGCTGCGCGCTTAGGCCAACGTATGACAAACGCCCCCACACACAATGCAATTACAATTTCCTACGGTAGTGTTGCTCAAGCGTACAATTAGGCATGAACTTATACACGGTTACACTTCAGTCTCTTCTAGGCTATGAGGGTTAGTTTAGTACGGCAGAAGTCAAACTTATTAAATAATAATTTAATATTCTAGAAAAACATAGAACAGTGCAAAACTGAAGATATACAAAGAGATTACAAAAAAAACAAGTAAAAATAGTTACAAGATAAAATGTACAAAGATAACACACAAAGCGATTTTGCTTACCAAAATAAAGGGATCCCGATAGAAGAATCGTGGACTTTGGTGTGGACGGACACAGTCTGGCTAGACCAGGAGTTCACTAGCTTGGGCCAGGAGACCGGCTGCCACTACCGTCAGAAGAGAACTGCTTTGAGGTAGCTGTCCCCTGGTTTTTATAATGAAATATTCGCCTCGAGGCTGTAAGCCTGTGTGGACGGGGGGGAAGCTGGATTTAATTACATCCTCAGTCATAATTGGATTTCCAGAGATCCAACATCCACTATAGTCCACACACCCAACAAAAGACTTCCTTAGCCCAATTTCCCCAGGTTACAATGTCTTTACATCAAGAGATTGTTAAATGAGGCTTTTCAACTCCACCAATAATTCAATTTCCACAGGTAGAAAATGGTATCAAAAGGACTTCACCTCTTCAATAATTTCCAGTAGGCTGTCAAATACATTTCAAACATTCAGGTGTCAGCTTCCCCCTGCCCCCAAGACTCTAGCAGGCTTGCCTTGTCCCAATGGCTGACACCAGACTCAAAAGCCATGCCGACCAGCCTATTCTTCCTCAATTGGCAGGTAATTAGCAGTAGACACAGTTTCCCCTGCTGGACAATGGGGCAGAGGTAATGGACATCTACATACAGAATTACATTAGACAGACTTCAGTTTACTCTGGCCAGGTGACCAATTACTCCCAAGCCCAATACACATCTGAGGCATTATTCAGACAACATGGTCTGACCACCTGTATAGGCTTCACAGCAACTGTCTAATTAAGGGTTTCCTCATTAGAAGCAGGCAATGATAGGTAATTTACACTTTATACGGAATTCCAGGAAGACTGGCTAACAGACAATCCCATATGTTACAGTCAAAAAATGAAGGAAATATGTTCCTGTTATCCTTAATATCATCAGCACCTCAATATATCTCCACACCTCCGCCGTTAACTTGGTGCAAGGCAGATGATCTTCCCAGATCATCCTGCCTGCACCTACACTGTTGGTTCTGCTTGACGGGACAGCCCATCAGCATTCCCATGATTGCTCCCCTTCCCGATAGCGCTGGCAGGTGATTCTAACGAATCATCCTGCCAAAGCCTACATTGACGGCCTGGCCGGGTGGGGAAACCCTTTAGCATCCTCAGGAGGGTTCCCCACCTGTCAGTTAGCTCCAAGCTACACGACTGGAAAGCTAGGTCAGGTTGCTGCAATGTGTCGTTGCCCTTGGCAACCTGACGTAACCAACCAGGGGAATGTGGGTCAGTGGCGACCGTGAATTCGCAACCATAGAGACTGTGCTGCAACTGGGGAAGGGTTCCAACCGTCGCTACACGCACTCTCTCTATAGTGGCAGGAGCTATCTCTCGGTCCCTTTGGGGAACGAGTATCTGCCGGTCTGCCTCCTCCACTTCGGACAGCTCCGAGGGAATAACTTCCCAGAACCCTCTCAACCTGCCCCTCCCAGCTGGTGACCTGCTGGCTAGCCCCCTGAGCTCTTCCAGGCTGCTGTCAAATCGAACAGCCCCAGAGAGCTCAGTGCTGCCTGTCACACATTCTAGGAAGGCTGCAGACGGAGAGGCTCCTGGGCCATCCGGGCCAGGTTCCGAATTGGATGTGGCTGACCCAGCAACATTTGCCACTTCGGTGGACAGTCCCTCTGCTGTAGACCCGCTAGCACTGCGGGTTACCACTGCAGCGGAGGGAGTGCCCACCTTACACACATCATAAATCACGTCACATTTTGTCTTAAAACCATCTGAAGGGGAAAGATCTGGCCTGGTGCCGTCTGCCCCTTCAGTGGACAGTCCATCTGCTGCAGCCCAGCGAGCGCCGCTGGTTACTCCGGCAGCTGACGGAGTGTCCACATGACACACAGCATTATGTAGCACAACACATATGCCATCAGCATTATCATCCCTACATATATTGTCATTTGGGACATCACATAAAACCCCCACATTATCTGTATCATTACACACATTGCTACTCAGCACTTCACAATTATCATCAACAGTTCCTGCATCGATCGCCTCGATAGTCCGTGCGTCATAAATGACATCATCAGTTTCTGCATTCTCTGTGTCAACAGGTCCCACTCCAGGCCTAGGCACTGGAGACTCACTAGGGCTGGCTCCTAGCACACAGTCCATAGCCCCTGGGGCCTCTCCAGCACTCCCCACTTGCACAGCATTATCAAACAGTACCTTGCAAGAGTCCAAAACTTCTGCTGGGGATGCAGGCTCCACAGGGTTTGGAGTAGGCTCATACCGGGCCACTAACCGTCCCAGGTCAGTACCCAGCAAAACGTTGGTGGGGATTTTGTCAGTTACCCCAACTTCTTTCAGTCCGCTGCCGGCCCCCCAATTCAGGTGGACCAAGGCGGTGGGTATGGCTGGGGTGACACCCCCAATTCCTCTGACAGCAATCATTTTCCCAGGTATGTACTGCTCCGGGTTCACAAGCTGGGGATGTATGAGAGTCACTTCTGCTCCAGTGTCTCTCAGCCCAGTGGCAACTGTACCCCCAACCGTGACAAGCTGCAGATTCTCTGCATAGCCAGTAGCATTCCTGGTAGCACACAAAGCCGTTGGGACTTCACTGGCGTTTGAGGCCTCACTGGATTTTGGGGCCTCCCTCTTCCTCTCTGGGCAAGTCGTGCTGATATGACCCACCCTGTCACATACAAAGCATTTCCGAGTGTCAGGTTGCTTGAATCCAGGAGACAGCGGTGCTTGCCTCCTCTGGGGGCTGGGTGAAACAGGTTTAGCAATCTGTTCTCCTCTCCAGCTGGGCGTAGTAGTCCTCCGGGACTCAGGTGCTCTATGGGCGGTGTAGGCATCGGCCATTTCCGCAGCCTCATCCACTGTCTTTGGTTCTCGATCCAGCACAAACAGCCGGACCTCAACAGGACAGGTGTGTAGGAACTGGTCTTTTATCATCAGCTCCTGCAGGGCATCCAAGGTTTCAACAGCCAGTCCTTTTACCCACTGCTGGAAGGCAGTGCGCAGGTTGCACGCATGATCCAGGTAACTGTCATTAGGACCTCGCTGCACTGTCCTGAAACGTTTGCGATACACCTCTGGCGTGAGGTGGTATCGTGCAATGATGGCTTTCTTAATTGCCTCAAAGTCTGTTTCTTCCTCCTGGGGGAGACTCACAAACGCCTCCAGGGCCTTGCCTCTCAGCCCTGGTGTGAGGTATCTTGCCCACTGCTCACGGGGCACCCCATACTGCCGACAAGTCCTTTCAAACCCCTGTAGGAAAGTGTCTATGTCAGAGTCCTTGTCCATAGCGGGGAACTTATCCAGGGGGATTCTGTGGACTCGCTCACCTTCGCGTTCTGCGGGTCCAGCAGACCGGTTCTGCTGCTGAAGTTTAGCCAGCTCCAGCTGGTGTTGCCGTTCAGCACTTTCCCTCTCGGCCTGGTGTCGCTGTGCCGCTTGTTCCCTCTCGGCCTGGAGTCGCTGTGCCGCTTGTTCCTTCTCTGCTTGTCGGTGCAGTAGGATCAGCTTTAGGCGCAGTTCAGGATCAGCCGAGTTCAGTAGCTGTAGATCAGCTTCCAGAGATGTCATCTCCGTGTTCGGTGGATCATCCAGGACATCGTCTCCACTCGCATCCTGTAGCGGGAGCGATTCCTCCTCTGGCATGTCGTGAGCTGCATCCGCTGACGTTGAAGCACGGGCTTGCTCTGCCTCATCATGCTCCTCGAGGGCACGAACCAACTGCTCCTTAGTCTGGCCGCTCACCGTCTCGATGCCTTTGTGCTCACACAGGTGGAGTAGCATCTCTTTATTTTGCCTTGCATAGCTGGATGCTTTCTGAGCCATCGTGTTGCAAAAAATAAAAAGAAAAAAAAAGGGGGGGGGGAGGGAAAGCAAACACCAAGTGTGTATCTTTGAACAAAAAAAAACGTATATAGTTTCTGCACTGAGTAGACTTCTGTAGGCTAGTTACTTCTAGCAAGCTTCCAGCCTTTAGTACTCAGAATAGCGAGCTAAACTGCGTACTAATGTACTAAACGATGCCACCACTGCCAGCCAGTTATGTCAGGAACCGGCCCGCGGCACGCCTGCGTATACGGTTCCCGACTGCGGGTTTGACCAGATTAAGCGGGGAACAGCCTTATTTAAGCTACAAACAAGGCTGGAACCCCTCAAAACACCTCTCACTGCCACCACTAGCGTTGCTAGACACTTCCACTCTGCTGTCGAGTCCTCAGCGCGCACTCCGCGTTTTCGTATTTGGGTCAGCTTTGCGCTTAGGCCAAATACGGGAACGCCACGCACCCACACACACACACAGTTGCAATCTTACACTGTCGTGAAGCAAAGACCCACTAACAGTCGTTCCGAACGATACTGTTAGCTACTCGCACTGGCGTTGTTCGTACGTTGGGTCAGCTGCGCGCTTAGGCCAACGTATGACAAACGCCCCCACACACAATGCAATTACAATTTCCTACGGTAGTGTTGCTCAAGCGTACAATTAGGCATGAACTTATACACGGTTACACTTCAGTCTCTTCTAGGCTATGAGGGTTAGTTTAGTACGGCAGAAGTCAAACTTATTAAATAATAATTTAATATTCTAGAAAAACATAGAACAGTGCAAAACTGAAGATATACAAAGAGATTACAAAAAAAACAAGTAAAAATAGTTACAAGATAAAATGTACAAAGATAACACACAAAGCGATTTTGCTTACCAAAATAAAGGGATCCCGATAGAAGAATCGTGGACTTTGGTGTGGACGGACACAGTCTGGCTAGACCAGGAGTTCACTAGCTTGGGCCAGGAGACCGGCTGCCACTACCGTCAGAAGAGAACTGCTTTGAGGTAGCTGTCCCCTGGTTTTTATAATGAAATATTCGCCTCGAGGCTGTAAGCCTGTGTGGACGGGGGGGAAGCTGGATTTAATTACATCCTCAGTCATAATTGGATTTCCAGAGATCCAACATCCACTATAGTCCACACACCCAACAAAAGACTTCCTTAGCCCAATTTCCCCAGGTTACAATGTCTTTACATCAAGAGATTGTTAAATGAGGCTTTTCAACTCCACCAATAATTCAATTTCCACAGGTAGAAAATGGTATCAAAAGGACTTCACCTCTTCAATAATTTCCAGTAGGCTGTCAAATACATTTCAAACATTCAGGTGTCAGCTTCCCCCTGCCCCCAAGACTCTAGCAGGCTTGCCTTGTCCCAATGGCTGACACCAGACTCAAAAGCCATGCCGACCAGCCTATTCTTCCTCAATTGGCAGGTAATTAGCAGTAGACACAGTTTCCCCTGCTGGACAATGGGGCAGAGGTAATGGACATCTACATACAGAATTACATTAGACAGACTTCAGTTTACTCTGGCCAGGTGACCAATTACTCCCAAGCCCAATACACATCTGAGGCATTATTCAGACAACATGGTCTGACCACCTGTATAGGCTTCACAGCAACTGTCTAATTAAGGGTTTCCTCATTAGAAGCAGGCAATGATAGGTAATTTACACTTTATACGGAATTCCAGGAAGACTGGCTAACAGACAATCCCATATGTTACAGTCAAAAAATGAAGGAAATATGTTCCTGTTATCCTTAATATCATCAGCACCTCAATATATCTCCACATATGGCACCAACAGGGATTGGCTGATGCTGGATAAGCGGTTTCTGGTTGCATGAGAGTCAATGTTAACATACCAAAAATAAACACTAAAAGGTATTACTTTTACAAGACTTTGTTTTTTCTACCTACATACACGCATACATACCATAAACTCTGTATTAATGTTGGAATACAGTAATTAAAAACAAAATAAGACAAAGGACAGACTTAATGAAACAGAGGGGAATTACATAAAGAATTACATGACATAAATAAGTGTAAAAGTAGATTTATGCATCCTGCAAGGCCAGGTTTTTTGTTCTGGTTGCTTAAGAATTCCGGTTCACTGAGTTCTGGATAACTAGGTTTTTACTGTAATAATAATAGTAGAACGCTAACGATTTAAAGTTTATGCCTGTATTATTGCTCTTTAATATTTTTTATTGCATGGTATTAAAACAGTTAAAAGAAGAAAGAAGTGGACAGAAAACTGCCAAGATGTAAGTTGCACCCACCAGATGAGGTCGACGTGCTTGCAGCCTGCAGGCAGATCCAGAAGATGACCCAGCATTGTCAAAGTAATGTATAAAGTTCTTTTATTCAAGCATCAGCAAAGGAGGCAAATAACAGCATGAACAAGCGGCCAATGCATCGGAACAGCAACATCAGAGGCATTGCAGGTTTGACAAAGGAAGGACATCCTCCCGAAATGTTGCTTTTCTGATACATTGGCTCATTCTGATACATTGGCTCATGCTGTTATTTGAAGAATATGGGCATGCATAATAGCAAGTTACATGCATCAAAGTGTAGCACCACGAATACAGTGATGTAGCAATAGTGGATGCAGACATTGCGACCCCATGGTGGTCCCTGGACCAGAGGGGCCCACTAGGGGTCTTCCTTCATTCATCTTATTAGCTTCAATTGGTGCTGCTGTCTATGCTGATAATCCCTAACAAACTGTTCCCTTACTCTGATTACACCACTTTCTCTGACACTGCAGCTGTACCTGGTAGGTTTTGAGCCTCCACATCAATAGAGTGCTTAGGGCCCTATGTAAAACTTGCATCGGGACTCCAAGCTCCTTAGTAATGTCAATGCATCCACCACCAAGGTTTTAGCTGGGTATGGTGTGTGAGCAAGGGAGGCAAGCATTAGATTACAGATGAATCACAAAATCAATGTTGAAAATAAGAAAAGTAGATACTGGATGGTTCACGTGAGGTTTCACAGCCGTGTACTTCAGAAAGGAATGTCAGTTTGCTGTGACATCCAGCCTCCTGTACTATTTCAGACTGCAAGAATATAGATGAGCCTACAATCCCAAAGAAATTATTATTATTAGTAGGTGAAGAAATCCAGAGTCAGGTGTTTAGGGAGGAAGCATATCAGGGGAAAGGAGGTACCTCTGCATTCACACATAAGTACAAAAGAATTATGAGTATTATCAAAGGGGTTTTCCTTTATTCTGACTGACAAGCAAATAAACTGAAGAAGCCACATGAAGAGAAACACTTCTTTTGAAATCCAAAGGAAAGATAAGGTGGCTTCAGCTGGAGACATTCTGTGTTCTAGAATACAAAAAAGTTGATCAGGTAAAGTTACGTTACTTTTTCTTTGTATATACAAATGATCTATTTAGTGATAACCTTCCTAGAAACATTTCAAGTACCCAAGTACACTGATTAGTGTGGTTGGAATAGAGTACTGCAAACCGACTGTTTATACTGATCAGACAGTCCAAACAGGAAGTACAAAGAAACTACAAGCCACAAAAAAAGAAAACACACTGCAGACAAAAATGTATTTTTACTTCTGAAAGGCTCAGGGAAACAGAGGCCATCTACAGTATAGGTCCCAGCACCTGACCAGTCAAATCAAATCAAATCAAATATAGCTTTATTGGCATGACCAAGCTTCAATACAGGCATTGCCAAAGCAGGGGGAATGAGAGGGACACGGGATGGGATGGGGTGGGGGTGCAGTTCGTTAGCAGTTTGTGGACATTTAGGGGGGGGGGGGGGGGGAGTTTACAGTTCATTTATGCTCCTCTCAGTCTGTGGCATGCTGTCACTTACAACAGTCGCTATTTTCTTCCGAGCAAGTCCTGGTCAACTGGTAATTTGGCTCAGTAAAGGCAGCTCCAGGGGTCATATTATGGTCACAAGATAACCGGGAGTACAGACAGAACAGTGACAGTGAGCTGCTATGCATGCATGCCCAACTAGATCATGTTCAAAGGTCGCACTCCTAAAAGGTGCAGTGATCTTGTGGCAGGGGAGCCTGCTGCCACATCACTGCATTGCATAAATCCGGCTTTATATGACCCTGTGCAATGGTGCGGCGACAGGGTCATAAGCATATGCCCGCCCTGCTTAGTGACATATTCCCTGTTGGACATTCACTCGCATTTGTGCGGTAATGCGCTGCAGACTTTGCAATGACATTGCGGCAGTTTGGATACTTCCAGCGCGCCACGTCCCATCGCGTTCACTATACAAGTCTCCACAGATTTGAATGTCCCTTGCGACAAGCTGCGGCGAGGGAGAGTACCGTGGTGCAACACACCGCATCCAGTGTGCAAGGAGCCTCAAGCACATTTTCCAGGAAAGTTTGCTTTAAATGCACTGCATTAGCTACAGGGAATACACACACACACACAAAAAATAGTTGTTAAAAAAGCCAATATCGTGCAATGAAAGAAAACAGAAGTCCTTGCTCATTTAGCACTTTATATTTTAAGTTTTAAGCTTGCCAAATCCTTGTAAGGCCATCACTAATGTGCCTTGAAGAAGCCGACATTATCTTGCCAGCAGCAGGTTAGGCTAAATTTGATGTCTTTCGAGAAGCAACCTTGTATCAGACCTCAACTGTACGACGCAGTACAACTGTAGCTCAGATTAGATTTATTTGCTGTGAAGTCAAGCAATCATTGATGTTTTCGTGAATGTATCTCAAAAGCTTGGATAATTTAACTGGATCATGTCAACCAAAGGAGGAAAAGCAGGCGTGTTCCTAGCCCTCGGAAAACAGGACAGGATTGTGGGGAGAAATGAGCACAGGCGCATCTGATTTCAATATGATGACCTTTTTCCTCCACTGAATACTTATCTGAAGTATGCAGCTTATATAAACAGGTATTACTGGCTAATTCAATAGAGCATCCTTCTTGTGTGTTAAGGAAAGATACTTTAATGCTTCTGCATCGTGTATACTGCTGCTATCAGTTTATTTTTCTTAACATTTGATTTGCATTTCAGCGTGTATTTAAAAATCAGTGCTGCAGTTACATTAAGGAGGAAAGAATATTCTTTGCCATTAAGAAAGTGTACATGATTTTAATGGGCCCCATTTATCATATGGAATAGCTCTGTACTAAAGTTTGGAATGTGTGAGTGTGTGAGTATTCAGATCCTAGTTCATAGTGGTCCTGCATAAAACTAAGTACAAATATTTGATTATTGTCACTCATCAGGGTCAGGTAACCGATGCTGTACAGACACATGGCTAGCCTTTAGGCTAGCAATGCCTTGTGTTGCTATGGAGGTGGTGGAGGGACGACGAGCAGCGCATGACTGGTTGGCCTCCCACGGGCAAGGGAGGAAGGAAATGAGAAAAAACTGGAATCAAAGCTGCTCGGGAATCAGGAGTCGGGCGACTGCAGTACACACATTAGCTGAGCAAACAATCATTGGCCAAAGCAGTCATTATCTGCCATTTTGTCCAACTTTAAACTAGCGTGCGTTCATCGCTTAAGGCTGTCCTCAAAGTGCTCTGGGTTACTACTGACTCCTAATATCCTCCAGCATAGAACAGTCTATATCAGGCATGGGGAAACTCGGCTCTCCAGCTGTTACGGAACTACAAGTCCGACAATGCATTGCAGGAGTCTGACAGCCACAGTCATGACTCATAAAGGCAAATGCATTGTGGGAGTTGTAGTTCCGTAACAGCTGGAGGGCCAAGTTTGCCCATGCCTGGTCTATATAGTGCTTATATTGCTGGTGCCTACTACTGTCTCCATATCCTCATAAAAATTGCTTCAGAATACTGCTGTCCTTGTTCTCCTATATGGTGCTGTCATCATTGCCTCAAGCAACATGGTGTCAACATAATGCTCCAGCATAGTGTTCTCCTCATATTCTCCTGCATAATTTTTTTGATCATATCCTGCTGCACAATGCTGCACATCATAGTACTCCTGCATATCGCTGTAAAGATATCTTTCTGCACAGAGCTTCATCATAATGCTCCTGCACAGTGCTGTCCTCATATCCTTGTACCATTATAATGTGGCTGCATAATTTTCTCATGAAAATTTTCCAGTATCAGTGTTGTCCTCATATTTTCCCGCATTGCACTGTCCCCATAATCCTCCTGAAAAACGCTACCCTCACAGTGCTGCTAATGTGCCTGCATAGTGCTGTCTTCCTAGTCTACTCCAGAGTGCTATTCTCATAGTGCTTTCCATAGTGTAGTCCTTTCAATGTTCCTGCATAGCATAGTGCTGTCCTCTTAAAGTGAACCTGGGATTACATACCTGGGGCTTCCTTCAGCCTGATTCGTCCCTCGCTACTGTCCTGTGCCTTCTGGCTCCTCCGTAAGGTCTCCCGTAAGTTTAACCAGACAGGGTTTACTGCACATGCGCTGCGCACACGCCCCCTCTCGAGCGCCCATGGCTTGGAGCATTCTGCGCCTGCGCAGTACTACTGTGCAGGAGCAGAATGCTCCCAGCCATGGGATTGCAACAGGGGGCGCGCGCACCTGCACTGCGCATGCGCAGACTGGCCGAACTTACGGGAACCCTTACGGAGGATCCAGAAGGCAGAGGACAGTGGCGATGGGCGGATAAGGCTGAAGGGGGCTGGAGGAAGCCCCAGGTATGTATACATTTTTTCTATCATCTCACCTCAGGTACACTTTAATGCTCCTGCATAGTGCTGTTTTCATACTCTTCATAGTGCTCCTGCATAGTGCTACACTCATATACCCCTACATTTTGTTGTCTTCATTGAGTTCCTGCATAGTTGTGTCTTCTGGCAATTAATTTTGTGCATAAATGTAATTACGTTCTGTAATTTCACAATTATGTGTAATTACGCAAAAGTGCCACATTTAATTCTATGGGAACAAGTAAAACATGTTTTTTTGTCTAAAACACTGTGTATTTTTTATAGAAAACCGATTTTAAAAATTCAACGAATTTTTTTTTTAAACTAGATAAAATGGCATTTTGCTGTGGTACGCCTTACTATATACCCTATGTGACATATGGAACATGTAAAGCCTGCATACAACTTTTTTTTATAATTGTCTGGAAAAAATGGGGCACAGTGTGAGACCTATGGAAGCTGACATAATTATTTATTTTTAAACTCGTGTATGAAAAAAGAGCGCAGTGAAAAAAGGGCCCAGCTGGATAATGAAATGGCACCGGTTGATAATGAAATCCGATAACAATAAACATTGTTGTCAAACTTGGTTAACGAAAAATACCATTGTAAAAACAAACAAGAGATAATAAGGAAAAAATATTAACGTTTAATATCATTATGTAATTCAACAATACAGCTTAACCCAACCCTACCCTCACACAGAACCCTCCCTCCCCTGGTGGTGCCTAAAACTAACCACTCCCCTGGTGGAGTCTAACCCTAACCACCCCCTGGTTGTGTCTAACCTTAACCACCCCCCCTGGTGTTGCCTAAAACTAACCAGTGCACGGGTGGTGCCTAACCCTAACCACTCCCCCTGGTGGTGCCTACCCCTAACCACTCCCTCTGGTGGTGCCTACCTCTAACCACTCCCTCTGCAGAAACACCCTTGTACACATAAAAACGCTAATATCTTTGATAACGTAAAATCTGTACATACAAACGAAATAATATGACAAAAACTATAATGTTGCAAGCTTCTAAAATGATAACATACTTCAAAAACTCTAATGTTCTAATATTAACAATATTTATCGTGGCACCCTTTTTTCTGCTTTTTTCGCTGTATTAACGATAATTGTATTAACGTCTATGGCGGTGCCCTTTTCATCCACCCTCAGCCGGTGCCCTTTTTTCCTGCTACCTTTTAAACAATACCAGTTGCCTAGCAGTCCTAATGATCTTTCTGGTCAGTAGGATCTAAATCATACTCATGAAACAGGCAAAATGTACATATGAAGACAACATGAGTTGCACGACTTGCACAATGCCAATTACGTACTTTGTGTAAACACCAGTAAAATGCATGTGTGCTCTGTGCGCGTATACATTTTACCAGCAATTGCAGAATCTGCCTTACAAGTGCTGGGTTAGCAAACCTAAGATAATTATTAAGGCAGAAATACAAATTTTACTACAAGGGATTGATTGCTACAGAAGTACACGCTTCAGTTAGCTTTTGTTTAGTATTGATCGAACACCCAGATATTCGGGCTCGGGTCGGCTCGGCTGAACATGGTCCGGATGTTCGGGATATTCGGCCGAACACCGAGCCTAATTGAAGTCAATGGGGACCCGAGCATGCTTGCTTTGCAGGCCTGAAAAAACTTGCAAAATGAGGGAAACTTCTGGAAAATGGGTTGGAAATAGTGGGGGGGGGGGGGGCATTTACACATAGATCTTAGGCCCCGTTCACACTTGTGTTTTGGCAAGTAAACGGACCAGATCCTGATCGGATCCTGATCGGATCAGGACCTGATCCTGATCAGAACCGTACGGTTCCAATCCGGATCCGATCCGGATTCCGGTCCGTTTGTATCAGGCATGCATCAGGCTGCCATCCGGATCCGTGGGCAAAAAATAGTGAAATTTAAATAAAAAAATGTTGGGGTCAGCAGAAGGTGCACCTGGTGCACCTGTAGAATCAGGTTCCTCCGCTGTAGGCCTCACCTCCACCTCCGACATTCTGCCAAACAGCTCCAGCAAGTCTGTCACTGCTGCTCCACTCCAGACATGCTTGGCCCATGTGTCCCCATCCGAAATGGCCGCTTGGATATGCATAGGAAGTGGGGTAGAACGTCAGGTTTTTGTAGGCAGTGTGTTCTGTGCCTTCCGTTCCCCATTGGTTTCTGTGTTCCAGATGGTGCTGGCAGGCTCAGGTCCGGCACCGCTCCGGGTGCGTGGGCCGGAGATCAGGACCCAAAAAATAGCGCATGTTGTAAAAGTGTCCGGAGTCTGGATCCGGTCCGGCTCCGTACTGTACGGAACGGACACGTGTGAACGTGCGCATAGACTTTGCATTGCTATGTGGAACGTACGTTCCGTTTGTACAGTATACGGTCCGGATCAGATCAGGAAAATCCAGACAGGGAACGCTAATGTGAACCGGGCCTTAGGCTCAGTATAAAAGCAGGGACTCTTGTTTGCAGAGCAGTGCGACAATTATATTTGCAGTTTATCGCCATGCATTTATAAATTTTATACAAATGAGATCCTGAAAAGCTATCCTAGGACCAATGGGACCGGCAACGCTAACCCAGCACACAGGATGGAAGAGGAGGTACAGGAGAGCAGGGCCATGCTTTCAACAATAAGCAACAGTAAAATTCAATAAACTGTGTTTTTTATGAGCACAACTGTTCCCAGCTGGAAATGAAACTGGGACCAAATATGATGTGCACTGTGGCTGCTGGCAGTGCCTGCTGGCAGTGGTGAGGCAGGTGCACTGTGGTTGGCAACAAAAAAATAGGCACTGTGGCTGCTGGCAGTGGGCTGGCAGTGTCTGCTGGCAGTGGTGAGGCAGGAGCACTGTGGCTGCCGCCAATGCCTGGCAGTGGTGAGGCAGGGGCTCTCTGGCTGCTGCTGGCAGTGGGTGCGGCTGGGACTCTGTGGCTGCTGCTGGCAGTGGTGAGGCTAGGGCACTATGGCTGCTGCTGGCAGTGGTGGTGAGGCTGGGGCACTGTGGCTGGCCTGGCTGGCAGTGCTGGCACCTAACCGCTAGCTCTGTCTCCTAACTTCCCCAAGCTAAACCCCATTGCGAATGACGGAGCCAGCGCACGTTCGGGTATTTATATAATACCCGAACCACGTGACCGGCTCGGCCAATCACAGCTATGGTCACAGCCAGCTAGGCTGTGCTCGACCCGAACCCGAACACGCTAATGTTCGGGGAATAACGAACAGTGCCGAGCACTGTTATCCCACATACTCTGTGTTTGCATTAAGCAACCAATCATGAGCTCATGAAGATCTGAGTTTTTTCTTCTCCTGAACATGATTGGGTAATCAAAATGAACACAGCTTCACCATTTAAAGTGGAGAATAAGCCAATGCTATAATCTTCTGTTCTAAGCCAAGCATCTCCTTCTGATTTCTAATATTCCTAATACTATGACAACATGCAGAAATGTGCTGGTGTCCTAATACAGTTCCATCGTAAAAGACTGTGTAAGTGGGACATAGCTGCTTCCTCGCCTGTGTGACCGCTAGCATGGAGAATAAGGGCAAACAAACGCAGCATGAAAGGAGAATTATGAAATAGACATTTAAGATTTTAATGGCATTATACCTGAATATTATTCATATCATATGTTCACCAATTCAAAACGCAAAGTGCTGTATGCAGACATCCACATCATTGAAAAGGCAAATGCTGCCATCTAGAGAAAATTTGTTAAGGGATGCAGAAACTTTTCAGTACCCCAACTAGAATCTATTCTTGCAAGGGAAGACAAAACTGATGAAGGAGGAGTGAGAAGAAAGGTAATTTGCTCCTTTTACAATATTTTTTAATAATATGTTTAACTGTTATGCTGTTATTATTGAATGATGAATAGTTGCCAAAGATTATTTTACTTTGGTAATAGTATTATAGCAGGACGTAGTCTGTATTTTGCCATTGCTGTTTTTGTGCTAGGTTTAGTTGTTTTGTGATCAGCGACAATAATCATTTGGCATAATAATGCAGTAGCCACATTTACTAAGTGCTCCCTTCTACCACTGAATCAAACTTTGTTGCATTAGGAACGTGATTTACTAAGGACTCACTGAGCTGTGGATCACTGTTAGGCCTGGTTCACATTAGCGTTCCCTGTCCGGATCCGCCTGATCGGATCCGGACCGTATACTGTACAAACGGAACGTACGTTCCGCATAGCAATGCAAAGTCTATGCAGACGTTCACATGCGTACGTTCCGTACAGAACGGAGCCGGATCGGATCCGGACTCCGGAGGCTTTTCCAACATGCGCTATTTTTTTGGTCCGGATCATCCGGCCACGATCCTGACTGCACCATCCGGATATAGAAACCAATGGGGAACGGAAAGCACAGAACACACTGGAGACAAACACCGGACGTTCTACCCACTCCCTATGCGTATTTATAGCGGCCATTTCGGATGGGGACACATGGGCCCAGCATATCTGGGGTGGAGCAGCAGTGACAGACGTGCTGGAGCTGTTGGGCAGTATGTCGGAGGTGGTGGTGAGGCCTACAGCGGAGGACCTGATTCTACAGGTGCACCAGGTGCACCTTCTGCAGACCCCAACAATTTTATGGTAATTTTGTTTATTTTTTACCCCACGGAACCGGATGGCAGCCTGATGCATGCCTGATGCAAACGGACCGGATCCAGATCAGGTCCTGATACGATCCGGATCTGGTCCGTTTGCATGCCAAAACGCAAGGGTGAACGGGGCCTTAGAGGTTTAACAAGACAGTTACCTTAAAGGGATACTTAAGGCAAAAAAAAAAATGACATTTACTCACCTGGGGCATCCCTCAGCCCCCCGAAGCTGTATGGTGCCCTCACAGCCTGTCTCCGATCCTCCTGTCCCCACCGGCGGCTACTTCCGGTTCGGCGACAGCCGCCGACAGGCTGGGAACGCGGCTGATTTTCTGCGTTCCCAGCCGCTGCTATCACCCTCTATGCTGCTATAGCGTATATATATATACGCCCAGCACTGTCTTGCATGCCCCCATAAAGGCATCACAGCACTCATTGGCTTATTCTCCACTTTAAATGGTGAAGCTGTGTTCATTTTGATT
This sequence comes from Hyperolius riggenbachi, assembly GCF_040937935.1. Classification (NCBI taxonomy): domain Eukaryota; kingdom Metazoa; phylum Chordata; class Amphibia; order Anura; family Hyperoliidae; genus Hyperolius; species Hyperolius riggenbachi. The sequence continues at coordinate 226,746,865 of NC_090646.1, forward strand.
ACCCAATCATGTATATATATACGCTATAGCAGCATAGAGGGTGATAGCAGCGGCTGGGAACGCGGAAAATCAGCCGCATTCCCAGCCTGTCGGCGGCTGTCACCGAACCGGAAGTAGCCGCCGGCGGGGACAGGACGATCGGAGCGGGGCTGCGAGGGCACCATACAGCTTCGTGGGGCTGAGGGATGTCCCAGGTGAGTAAATGTCATTTTTTTTTTTGCCTTAAGTATCGCTTTAAACTTCAGTATGGCATTGTCATTTCCTGCATTCACTCTGCATTCTCTCTGTTCTAAGCAAGCTGCATTTCCTGATGGTGGTGTATGATTTGTATCTGCATGTTTTCCTTCAGTAAAGAGTTCTAACTTGTTATACTGGGTGCTTATCTGCGAGAACTTACCACTCTGCTCCAATACAGAGGAGATTGTTAGATAACATAAGTGACTCAGTGACCCTAACTAGTGTTTGTCATAAATCATTTGTTATTGGGGCAAAAGTTTTCCACTTAAACCTGTTTCGCCTCAAAGCTTAGCAACATGTGCTGGAGGATTAGACAGACTAACCAAGCAGCTTTGGGTGATCCAAAACTACTAAGAAAACAGGGGCATTGCTAGCCCCTATTCTGGGGTGCCCCGGGTGTCCCCCAGGCAAAGTCAGCTGTGGTGCCTCAATGGCGGGCATGCTGGGAGCTGTGATGCATCAAATGGGGCTTTACTGGGCGCTGTGGTGCCTCTGTGTGGGCATACTGGATGCTGTGCTGCCATGCTGAGTGCTGTGATGCCTTTATGGGGGCATGCAAGACAGTGCTGGGCGTAATGGAAAAAACTACGCTTACGGATCATTACGCGTAATTTTACGCTATTACGCATTACGGAATTACGCTTACGGCGTAGACATTTATCTACGGTTCATGTCTGTAATTACGCATAGCCCTTACGCAATTACGTGTAAGAATACCGTAATGCAGGTTGTTACGTTATTGCCTTACGCATAATTTCCTACTAGCAATTAATGCGTAAGGCAATGCTCCCAAGCGGAAAAGTTGACGCATGGATCAATGTTAGGTAGCCGCCGACTTTAAGGGTTAATAGCAAAGCCCCCTTCATTGCTGAGAGCCTCAAATTTGGAGAATATATTAAGGAGATCAGAAGGAATAAGAGGAAAAAATTTTTTTCAAAAAGACCTTATAGTTTTTGAGAAAATCGATGTTAAGGTTTCAAAGGAAAAATATATACATTTAAAAACCCGCTGAATTTAACGGTTAATAGCAAAGCCTGCTTAAAATTTAGGAACACCAAATTCCCAAGGTATATTAAGGGGATCAGTGGGAATAAGAGGAAAAAATTTTTTTCAAAAAGACCTTATAGTTTTTGAGAAAATCGATTTTTAAGTTTCAAGGGCAAAAATGTCTTTTAAATGCGGAAAATGTCCGTTTTTTTTGCACAGGTAACAATAGTGTATTATTTTCATAGATTCCCCCATGTGGGAAGAGTTTTACTTACTTCGTTCTGAGTGTGGGAAATATAAAAAAAACGACGTGGGGTCCCCCCTCCCAGACCTCTTTAACCCCTTGTCCCCCATGCAGGCTGGGATAGCCAGAATGTGGAGCACCGGCCGCATGGGGCTCCGCACCCTGACTATACCAGCCCGCATGGTCCATGGATTGGGGGGTCTCGGAAGGGGAGGGGCAGCCAAGCTTTCCCCTCCCCCTCCGAGCCCTTGTCCAATCCAAGGACAAGGGGCTCTTCTCCACCTCCGATGGGCGGTGGAGGTGGAGGCCGCGATTTCCTGGAGGGGGGGTTCATGGTGGCATCTGGGAGTCCCCTTTAAAAAGGGGTCCCCCAGATGCCCACCCCCCTCCCAGGAGAAATGAGTATAGGGGTACTTGTACCCCTTACCCATTTCCTTTAAGAGTTAAAAGTAAATAAACACACAAACACTTAGAAAAAGTATTTTAATTGAACAAAAAACATAACCACGAAAAAAGTCCTCTAATATTCTTAATTAAGGCTGGATTTAGGCCTAGTCCGCCTAGGCCATGGCCTAGGGCACCACAGGAGTAATGGCACCAAAGCAGCAGGCTAAACTGGTGCAGCATTTGCAAGCTTGCAAATACTGCAGTGCAGGGAGATCAGGCGAGCGCCTGACCACGGTACTCTGCTGCCAGCCACCTGTGCAGCAGCTGCCCCGCTCTCTCTGCACGTTGGCTTTGTGGCCGGCGGCTATGGACTTGGGCAGTATTGTAGAGTTACAAGTGGAAGATGAGGAATAGCAGACGCCAGTCAGTCACATCTCCACTCATCTCCAGCATAGAAGCTTCCTCTTCCCATCTGACTCGCTGGTAACATGCTGGCAAGTCACAAGTGAGAGATGCTGGTTGGAGGAACAGATGTACAGCAGCGGCTGATGGAGATGGAGGGGAAGAGGAAGCTTCTGTGCTGGAGACGAGCGGAGAGGTGACACTGATGGCTACTGCTGTGTAGGTGAGCTGGCTACCTATACTGAAAGGTGGGAGTGGGAAAGGGAGGGATTAAGGCAGTCACCTAGCTACCTATACTTGAATGGAGGGGTCATCAGGCTACCTATACTGAAGGGGGGCGGCTGGTGACAGTGGCTTAGGGCGGTAAAAAGTACAAATCTGGCCCTGGCCGTGAAGACTCTAGGGCATCAAGAGCCTTCCCTCTCCATAGGTAAGTACAGGCCAGTTTCTAGGGGCCGTGCAGCCGTGCGGCTGCCCTGAGCGCTATTTGGAGGAGGGCGCTGTAATGGAGGGGGGAGCCACAGCCACGGGGAGGGCAGCCCGACCTCTCCCTCCTTTCCTCCCCCCGGGCGCCCTCTGTGCTCCCCCCTCCGATGCAGAGTAAAGTGCAGGGAAGCGCTGTAAACAGGAACTCACCTGCCTGGTTCCAATCGCCGCTCACTCGCCGCTGGTCTTCTCTGCATCAGAATCAGAATCAACTTTATTCGCCAAGTACGGCGGGCACCGTACCCGGAATTTTTTGTGGACAAAAACGGCAATTGGCATACAGCATCAACAAGGTACAGATGGTACAGATACTAGTACAGATAATGGCTACACATATAATGGCTACACAGATAATGGTTACACAGACGGTCACAGCAGCAATATTACAGACAGTTTTTTTTTTTTTTTTTTTTTTTTTGGGGGATGATTAGGGAGTGTCAGTTAGTAGTGCCTGAGTTGAGTAGGACAACCGCTTGGGGAAAGAAGGTGTTTTTATGCCTGGTGGTTTTGGTGAGAATAGACCTATAGCGGCGGCCTAAGGGAAGGGGGTCGAAGAAGCAACTGCCCGGGTGGGAGGGGTCTTGAGTGATCTTGTTTGCCCTGGACCTCATTCTAGCTGTATGAAGGATGTCCAGGGGTGGCAGGGGTGACCCTATGATCTTCTCAGCAGCACTGATTACCCTCTGGAGTTTCTGCTTGTCCCTTGAGTTGGCCCCGGAGTACCAGACGATGATGGAGGAGCAAAGGACGGACTCAATGGTGGCAGAGTAGAAGCTGATCATTAGCTCCTGCGGCATGCCAAACTTCCTCAGCTGCCTGAGAAAGAACAGTCTCTGCTGGGCTTTCTTTTGAGTTACAGAGGAGTTCACGTCCCACTTCAGGTTGTCCGTGATGGTGGTGCCAAGGAACCGAGCGCTGTGTACCCTGGAGACCTCAGTGCCATCAATCGAGACCGGACTGGGAGACGGAGCGTTTCTTCTAAAGTCCACAATTAGTTCCACAGTTTTTGCCGTATTTAGTACAAGTTTATTTTCCTTGCACCACCCGAGGATTCGCTCAATCTCCTTGCGATATTCATGCTCATCATTTCCATCTATGAGGCCTAGTATCGTGGTATCGTCGGCAAACTTGATGACCTTGACAGAGTCAGCAGATGAGATGCAGCTATTTGTGTACAGTGAGAAGAGAATCGGGGACAGCACACACCCTTGCGGGGCGCCAGTGTTGGTAATTCTGGCACTGGAAGAGCAGCCGCCAATCCTGACTACCTGCGACCTGTTAGTAAGGAAGTCTTTGATCCAGGAGCACAGATTGGGGTCAACACCGATTTGTACTAGGTTGTCGTACAGGATGTTCGGGCAAATGGTGTTAAAAGCGGAGCTGAAGTCCAGGAGCAGGATTCTGGCGTAGGAGTTGGGTTTATCCAGATGTTCCATGATGTGAGCTAGACTGATGTTAATAGCGTCTTCTACGGACCGGTTGGCCCTGTATGCAAATTGCAGGGGATCCATATTGGTGGCGGCGTGCCCCTTCAGATAAGAGAGTGCCAGATGTTCGAAGGTTTTCATGATGATTGGAGTTAAGGCAACGGGTCTGTAGTTGTTTAGATCTGTGACACCTGGCTTCTTGGGGACCGGTATGATGTTAGCTTTCTTGAAGCAAGAAGGGACCTTGCACATTGTCAGGGATTTGCTGAAGATTGAGGTGAGGATCGGGGCTAGCTGGCTTGCACAGGTCTTCAGGCAGGTTGAGGATATGCCGTCCGGGCCTGAAGCCTTTCTGGTGTGGAGCTTCTGGAGGTGCTGTAGTACGTCAGCCTCCCGAATGTTTACCGGTGTCTGGGGGGCAGTGGCAGCTTGGGGAGATGTGGCGGGAGGCTCCCTGGGTGAGGGAGTCACTGGGTGTGCCAGGTCCTTGGAGTGGGTGGGTTGGTGCTCGAACCTGCAATAGAATTTGTTGAGGTCCTCTGCTAGCGCGATGCTAGGAAGTGTGTGTTGGGGAGGAGGCTTGAAGTTGGTGGCTGCTCTGAGGCCTTTCCAGACGTCCCGTGTGTTGTTGGACTGAAGATCCTGTCTTAATTTGTTTGAGTAGTCCCGCTTTGCTGCTTTCAGCTCTCGATTCAGGGAGTTCCTTGCTTCCCTGAACTCCTCTGGGGTGCCGGATTTGTGAGATTCCTCTTTTATTTTCCGTAGGTGGCGTAGCCTACCGTTAAACCAGGGTTTATTGTTTGGGAAGACTTTGACGTTCGTCGTTGGGATGCATGTCTCCTCACAGAAGCGGATATAGGAGGTGACATTCTCCGTCCATTCATCTAGGCCGGGAGCCTCCAGGACCAACCAGTCAGTGCTGTCAAAGCAGGCTTGTAGTTGATCCTTAGCCTCCTCAGTCCACTTTTTGACTGTCCTGACAGTCGGCTTGGAGGTTTGTAGGAGCCTTCTGTAGGTTGGGATCAGGTGAATCAGGCAGTGGTCGGAGTTGCCCAGGGCCGCCCTGCGGATAGCCTTGTACGCATCTTTGATGACCGTGTAGCAGTGATCCAGGATGTTTTGGTTCCTGGTGGGGCAGGTGATGTGTTGCTTGTATCGTGGCAGCTCCTGGCGCAGGTTCGCCTTATTAAAATCCCCTAAGACGATGAAGAGGGAGTCCGGGAGGGAAGTCTCCCACTGTGATATGATGTCGCTGATAGCGCGCAGGGCGTTCTTTGTGTCCGCATCTGGGGGGATGTAGACGCCTGCTAGGACGTAGGAGGTGAATTCCCTTGGTGAGTACTGAGGCCTACAGTTGATAAGTAGAATCTCGGCATCCGGCAAGCAGCTCTTGTGCAGGATGGTTGTGTTTGAGCACCAATTGCCGTTGATGTAAAAGCAGATTCCGCCGCCCTTACTTTTCCCTGTGAGAGAGGGGTCACGGTCTGCTCGGAAAAGATTGAAGCCTGGTAGGTTGAGGGAGTTATCCGGGATGTTGTCGTTTAGCCAGGTTTCAGTGAAACAGAGAACCGGGGAGTTGTCTTCAATCGAGGGTTTGCTCCCAAGCAGTAGGAGCAACTCGTCTAGCTTGTTCGGCAGGGAGCGGACATTTGCTAATAGAATGGCTGGGATGGGAGACCGCAGGCCTTTCCTCTTAAGTCTAACCTGAGCGCCCGCCCTCCTGCCCCTAGGCCGGAATCTGCTGGTGCTGGTCCATTTGTCAATTTGGGACCAAACTATGTCCCAAATTGGCAGTACCTGAGCCTGTGTCTCCCATTCCAGGAGCTCTTCTCTGGTGTGGGAGATGGTGCTCTGCGAGGTAGGGGGAGCGGGACTGGCCATCAAGAGATTGGGCTGCGTGTCGACAGATTGCGACCTGTGCAGTGTGTGGTTACCCAGTTATTGGGCTAAGAGACAGTCCTTGTATGTATCAACAATATGTGGCATGCAATTTAGGTGGGGAGCATTCAGCATCTCTCAGCAGGTATGCATGTAACAAAACAGTTTATGGCAAGCAGTTTAGATGGGGAGCATACAGCAAATCTCAGCAGCATTTCAGCAGTACTGATATAGTTCAAGAAAAATTGGCATCAGCCCTACTCACGGGTTACTGTTCCAGCAGGACTTAGGTGAGGTAAGCAGGACTTAAGTGAGGCAGAGAGGCAGGATCGAGGGGTAGCAGTGCCGGACTGTGCAGTGTGGGGCAAGCAGGACTTAAGTGAGGCAGAGAGGCAGGATCGAGGGGTAGCAGTGCCGGGCTGTGGGGCTCCGTTGAAGAGGGGTAGGCTGCAGCGGGCCACGTGCGAGCCACGTGGGTGGGCAGCTCTCCGGAGGAGTCCCTAGGGGTGAGCTGAGCCGCTGGCCAAGGCAGGTCTCTGGTAGCGTTCCGGGGGGCAGGTCTCTGGCAGAGTTCCAGGGCAGAGATAAGCTGCCGGTCGCCGGGGAAAGCAAGGTCCTTCTTTGATCGCTGCAGCGCTGCCACCGCTGCGTCTGCGATGTTGGTGGGGGACTGGAAAAGTCAGTGGGTGGTCCCCTGGTGGCTACGGAGCTTCGCTTCGGAGTCAGCAGCAGGCTGCAGGGTCTTCCCGGTCACCGGTGTCGGCGGGACCACGGGCAGTCGTGGGTGGTCTCCTGGTGGCAGGATCCCGGAGTCGGCGGCTGGATCTCCTCTCCGCTGCGATCCGAGGGCAGCGGGCCTCCCGAGCCGGGGGACTGGCAGAGACAGCAGGTGATTACTCCATGCTCCTCTCCGGCTGGATGTCTAGCTGGTTCTGGAGGGCAGTGGTGGCTGGGCTGGTCTCCTGGCGGCAGGATCCCGGCTGGATCTCCTCTCCCCTGTGATCCGAGGCAGCGGATATATATACATGTATATTGCGCACCTAAAGTGGCTAAGACTGAGCTAAAACTAAAATTAAACTAAAGACTCAGCTAAAACTATGCTGGGAAACAAAACAAAACAAAAATCTAGGAATTGCCGGGAGCCGATGTGTCCGAGGCTGCCTCTCACGACGCTGATACACACGCTGCTTCCTGCTAAACAGGAAGCAGCGTGTGTATTAGCGTCTATGCAGAGAGGAGACTGGTGGCGAGAGAGCGGCGATTGGAACCAGGCAGGTGAGTTCCTGTTTACAGCGCTTCCCTGCGCTTTACTCTGCATTGGAGGGGGAGCATGGAGGGCACACGGGGGGAGGAAAGGAGGGAGAGGTCGGGCTGCCCTCCCCGTGGCTGCGGCTTTCTCTCCATTATGAGGGGGCACGTACCTACCTATGTAACCTATACTGGGGGGTACCTACCTACCTAACCTATACTGGGGGGCACCTACCTACCTAACCTAGACTTGGGGGCAGCTACCTATCTAACCTATACTGGGGGGCACCTACCTACCTAACGTAGACTGGGGACAGCTACCTACCTAACCTAGACTGGGGGGCAGCTACCTACCTAACCTATACTGGGGGGCACCTGCCTACCTAAGCTAGACTGGGGGGCAGCTATCTATCTAACCTATACTGGGGGCACCTACCTAATCTAACCTATACTGAGGGGCAGCTACCTAATCTAACTTATACTGGGGGGCAGCTACCTATCTAACCTATACTGGGGGGCACTTAACTAATCTAACTTAAACTAGGGGTCAGCTACCTATCTAACCTATACTGGGGGCAGCTACCTATCTAACCTATACTGGGGGCAGCTACCTATATAACCTATACTGGGGAGCAGCTACCAATCTAACCTATACTGGGGGCACCTACCTATCTAACCTATACTGAGGGGCAGCTACCTATCTAACCTGTATTGAGGGCATCTACCTACCTAGCATATACTGGTGTCAACTATACTGTCTACCAATATTGGAGGCACCTACCTAACTAACCTATACTAGGGGCACCTACCTATCTAACCTATGCCGGGGCCTGGGAGCAACTATTCTGGCTACCTATATTAATAGAGGCACCCACCTAGCTATCCTGTACTGGGGGCACCTGCCTATCTAACCTATACTGGGGGCACCTGCCTATCTAACCTATACTGGGGGCAACTATACTGGGGCACCTATGCCTGGCTACCTATACTGGGGGAACCTATAGCTGGCTACCTATACTGAGTGCAACTAGACCTGGCTAACCTATACTGCAGGCACTTATACCTGGCTCCGTGGGGGGGCGCAATTTTTACACCCTTACCCTGGGTGCATTTTAGCCTAGAAACTGCCCTGGGTAAGTAACTAACCTAAAATGAGTTTCCTCTCTAGGGATGAGCTTTCAAATTGTGCAGATTTCCAGTTTCTGAGTGTCTGATTTGTGATTGTCTTTCTGTGGCATAAATTGGTATGCAGAAAATTTGGAAAGCCCCCGAGTACCGCATTTTGGAAATTGAAAGCGAATCAGAAGAATCGGAAGCATTGGACTAATCAGCTTCCGGAAATCGGATTACCACCGAAATTTTAGACCAATCAGAGGACTTCATAAGTATTAGGCCAATCAGAGAATGCAGAAGTTTACTGTGGTTCTCAATCGGAAATGTAATTTCTGCATAATAACGTACATCAGCAAAAAAAAAAAAAATAGAGGATTCTGCAAATATTTTTTTGTTCATTTTTACACTTGATGAACTTTATTGACAAAAAAAAATAACATTCTGCAGAAATCGGAAAATGTAAATCGAAAAGACACTTATTGAACAGTAGAAATCCATCAATTGGAAATCGGTATTTCTGACCATACCCATTCCTTGCTTTCACTTTAAAATGGATCCGAAATGAAAAACTAACTATAACAAGTAACTTGTCTATATATCTTATCTAAAGTTTAGATGGTTTACACAGCACATCTAGCTGCAAACAGCTTCAATAGTTTATGATTATTTCTTCCTGTGATACAATGAGAGCAGCCATATTCTGATTGTCATCATTACACAGGCAAGCTGTTCTGCATCTCCACCCCTCAGCCTGTGGAAATTCCAATGCCCTCTCCTTCCCTCTCCGACCCCTTGCCTCTGAAATCTCTGGCTGGTAAAAAATCTCCTCCTTCCCAGACTGCGTTCCCATGAGCACTTGTTACATGGGACTCAGAATGCTTAGGCGCTGGAGGAGCTGTGGGCTAGGCTTGTTTAGCTTATAGGGAATTAGGGTATTAAAACATAAAAAGTATTTGGCTTGAGGAATGCCCTATAAACTATATGTAAGAGGCACAATTATGCAATGAGTAAATGTTTATCTCGCATCCACTTTAAAGAAGTTCTCACTTAGGGTATGTGCACACAACTGCAAGTATAGGCAAGGCCTTCATAGCTTACCTAAAAAAAACAAAACAGACAAAAGTACAGATAGGCTGCATTTTCCTGAAACAATGAGTTTGATTTGTTTGGTTCATTTTAAAGCTGCATACATCTGCATGCAACACAGGAGGGATAAAGAGGCACCCAGGGGTATATACAGTTAGATTAAAAACAAGTTAAAGTGGAAATGGAGGTGGCTTGCCTCAATAATGACAACTTCATAAAGAAATTAAATTTATAATACACTGGCAATGCATTTTGTGGCTCTGAGCCCAATTCCCCAGGCCAATAATAGTGGCAAACACTAAACATAGCCAATCAGGGAGCGCCTCTTTTTTCCATAAAAGCGACTGCTTCCAGCACTTCCTGGATACTCCAGTGGAGACAGGGTGATAAATCTCCACCTGCCTTATGTGGTTGGTTGCCCCCCAGTGCAACCCATCCTTGTGAGTACTTTCATTTCTACTTCTCTGCATAATTCTCATGTTGGTGACATATTGTGCTATTTTGGGCTCCCATTTTCTCTGTGCTTCCCATTTCAAGGTGTACAGCCACCAGGGTTGCCAAGCGTCCGTCAAAAGACGGACTGTCCGTACAAAAGCTCTCAAAATGGAGCTGTCCGTACTGCCCGTATTTCCTGGGCAGTCGTCCGTCTAAAACTGCATAAATTACTCTAATCTGTTCTGCGCATGCGCGCGCTCTTTTTCCCCCCTCCCTCAGTCTCCCCTCGGCCGCCCTCTCCTCCCCGGGTGTCCCCTGCTGGCTGCTCCAATCAGCTCACCTCTTCTTGGCGCTGGTGCCCCTCTCTGCCCAATAAGAGATGCAGCCGGGAGGGAGCTGGCCCAGCCCAGTGAGCCCACAGCAGCCAGCGAGTCGAGTCAGTGTCACGAGGAGAGAGGAGTGTGCGTCACACGGGCGGCAGCCAGCCAGGTCGGATGAGGTCGCAGCACAGCCACGGCACACAGACAGCACAGCACACTCACTCAGGGGACACACACACAGCACAGCCGCCGAGCCACCACGCAGCAGGGCAGGACTCAGGAGGAGCCGATCAGCTGCAGCAGCAGGACCGACCGAGCAGCAGTGCGAGCTGCCACAGAAGGAGATCAGCAGCCTGACTCGAGTTGAGTAGTCTGAGCTCTGAGAGCCTTGGCAGAGTGAGTCTCCTACAGCAGAGAGAGCAGAGCAGACTGGAGCCCGCCCCACCCCCACACAGCCCAGCAGCCGCCATCTGCCAGCCAGGTCCAGCCACTGCAGCCAGGAGGAGCGACCAGACCAGGCCAAGGAGGAAGGAGAAAAACTCTAACAGCCGAGTCGACCCAGGCCAGGAGCCAGCACACTAACTGTGAGTCTCTGAGGGAGAGAGGCACCCCTGGGGGCTGGGGCTGGCCTGGGAGTGGGAGCCTGGGAGTCTATGGGACTGGTTGGGGCTTGGGGCGGGGACAGGGTAAGCATGGCATGCTGGTCCGCCACCATTATACTGAGGTGAGGGACAGTGAGAGAATGGGCAACCTGGGCTTTCTGTGTCACTGAGCTGCTTGCATCCTATTCAGTCACACACAGTGCTCCCCCTTCTATAAACAACACAGGCACACTGCTGGAACTTAAAGTGGACCTGACCTTTTGCACAGGACAGAAGGAAAACAGAGAGAAATGCTCACTGTATGTATTTAGAGAGTTTAGCCTGTCTAATCCCCCCTCCCTCATCTGTGACTAATCACAAGATGTAATTTCATCTCTCCCCTGTGTCACCTGACTGCCAGAGTCCAACTCCACAGCCCTGGCTATATAAATACTAAAAATAATGATGATGCCCAGAGCTTAGCGCTACCCACAACTCTACTTAAAACTGCGCTTTTGACTCCGCCCCCAACTCCGCCCCCAACTCCGCCCCCCGTCCGTCCAAAATTTTGGGTGTCCTGCTTTTTTGGGCCTTTTGTCCGTAAAAAAATAGAAATTAGGTTGGCAACCCTGACAGCCACCTCCTCTTCTTTGCATACAAAACTTGCATAAGCCTTCATCAACTTACTGTAGAACTATCTGCATCTCATTAATCATCCTTAGTGCTGTGTTGGAGGGGTCAACAAGATGCTAAATTTATGCAGCATGGAAATGGGCCAATGAAATGTAGCACCTGCTCAGAGCAAAGTCACATGATAACAGTTACAGGCGAAAGATTTAACTATTACAGGCAAAAGATCAGCATTATGGATAGTAAACGGTTAACTGGGTGGCTAAATGTTTTAACACTTAGGCCCCTTTTACATTATAAGTAGGCTGCAGCGTTGGTGTAAAACACCGCATCCCATCGCAGTAATGATATATACTACATGCATGGTACAACTTCTTGGGTGCAGTGCGGTGTGATTGTTAAAGATCGCACCACACTAAGTGTAAAAGCTGCTTTAAGCCGTAGAGTCCCAAGTTCAAGTTCCTCCAGGTACTGTCTACTGTACTGTATATACTGTCTATACTTCTACCTGTAGAATTTGCATGCTTTTTCCTTCCACATCCCAAAAGCATACTGTTTGGTGAGTTGCCTGTTTACCTTATTGGCTTTACGCTATGAAAGTAACATTTGTTTGTCATCCTCTTTGGGCTACAGTGAATGTTGCACTTTTTTGCAGTGTTCTCTGTAACAGCTTTGTGGGATATGTGTCAGTGGAATATAAATGTTTAGGGCCTGTTTCCACTACATGCAGATTGGATGCAGAATGGATGCAGAAAAACTGACCCCAATGAAAGCCTATGGGCCTGTTTCCACTTAGGGCCTGTCTCCACTCGTCAATTTTTCTGTGCGTCAGTTTTTCTGCATGAGTTGTCTGGCAGTTTTGCATTGCTGTCAATTGTTTTTCTGCATGTAAAAAATGCATTCTAGTTGGAACTAGCCCATTGATTAACATTGGTTTCAGTTTTCCTGTGCAGCAAATGCGCAGAAAAACTGATGAGTGGAGACAGGCCCTAAATCTTTTAGAAGATGTTGAGTAATGGCAGCCTCTATATTTCTCTAAAACCTGTAACATTTGTTGGTGTTTAGAGCCATGGAGTCAATTCACAATCTTATGATAAAATTGGCAAGTGCAGGCAGCACACAGCAATTTTACTGCTACTAAAAGACATTACAGCAGTGCACATTGCGCAATCAGCACAACCTGAATTACACCGGTAATGCTCGCATTTGCTATGGTAACGTGTTACACAAGTAGCATAATCTGCATTACTCCTGACAGCAATGTACAGAGCGGGTGTCCATAAGCAGCAATTATAGCAGCAATATGGTGATACAAAGCAAATTGTGCATTTAATGTGAGTACGACTTTTATCATAAGTGATAGCATGATAAAGAATGATAGAATAATATTTATAGTTGAGCTTTGCCTTGATATCATGCCCAGGGCCGGATTTGTACTTCTTACCGCCCAAGGCCGACTATTACCAGCCGCCCCAACCAAAACCGTATCCTACTACCTCTTTCCACACACACACCCACGCAAAAAATTTTGGCCCGATGGTGTCCACTATTTGGGCTAGTGCCGAGGTCTCCAAGGCAACGTGAAGTGAATCAATCATGTCACACTTGGGAACTGGTCAATCAAGCGATCTACAGGTGATGGGCGTGGTGGGAGCCTTCCACCACACACACATAATCAAAAGTGGCTCACAATTGGACATTGGGTGGGGTCAGCAACACGTAAAAGTGAGTCCTGTACCCACTGCTGTCTCGAGGGTAACAGCGCTGGCCAATCAATAATTAGGAAATGGGTACTGTGAGAGGTTGCCTTCTGTATTCTGTACTATTTGCTGGTGCTGCCCCTGGTCCTTTCATCCCCTACACCAAGTGTGTGAGACCCGGCCTTCTGTAACTGCCTGGAGCTGCTGTTATGTCATTGGACAAGGTCTGGCTTTTTGCTAGTCACACACTGATTACAAACGTTTGGTTAACGGACTGCAGCTGCCTGTAGCACAGCACAGGCAGATGCCAGCTGGTACTAATAGTGCAGTTATCCTGACCACTTTCATTTGTTTGGACACTTGCAAATAATGCCCTGAAAATAATGCCCACTGTCTGCAGGCCGCCCCTTGTTTATCTGGTGCCCTAGGCCATGGCCTATGTGGCCTTGCCAGAAATCCGGCCATGATCATGCCCATATATGCCCCATCTGTATCTTGGGGAAACTATAGTCCATCATTAGCTAACATACTGACAGCTTTATTAAAGTGAATGTTTACCACTTAAAAAATAGAAAAGTCAGATACTCACCTAAGGAGAGGGAAGGCTCGGTCCTAATGAGCCTTCCCTCTCCTCTCCCGGTGCCCGGTCCCGCGCAGGATCCCCCGTAGCAGTATTCGACCAGTTCGGTCAAATACTGCCACTTCCGCAGCCGAAGGGATGTTTCGGAAGCCTTCGGGAGCACTCGGGCTCCCGAAGACAGGCCGCTCCATACTACGCATGCGCGAGCGTCATCTATGACGCAATCACGCGTGCGTAGTATGGAGCGGCCCGTCTTCGGAAGCCCGAGTGCTCCCGAAGACCTCCGAAGTCCCTGCGGCGGCGGACGCGAACGGGGGAGCCAGCGCAGCACCGAGGGCACCGGGAGAGGAGAGGGAAGGCTCATTAGGACCGAGCCTTCCCTCTCCTTAGGCGAGTATCTGACTTTTTTATTTTTTACGCGGTACCCATTGGCTTTAAGGACATCGGGGGCGTAACTAGAAATCACTGGGCCCCCCTGCGAAACTTTGGATGGGACCCCCCCCCCCACCAAACTGCAGAGGCTGGGGGTAGAACAGCGCTGTACACAAGAGCCTGCTGAACACTGAATAGGTACTGTCTACAAGTCTTTGTCTGAAAAACTTTGTAGGGTTCCTATCAGTGGCTGAGCAGATGCAGTCTTTAGAACCACTGTGTAGAAAGCAGTAAGTTTTTCCTCTTCTTGCCCTTAGTTGTAAGTCTCTCAGGACAGGGCCCCCTGTGGCTTCTGGGCGCCCCTGCGGCTAAATCCCTTGCAGTGTCTATTGTAATGCCCCCTGATTAATGTGCATCATGTACACGCAGAATTGTCTGGCTATAAGACTGAAAAATAACTTTATTAAGAGGCCATCGTCCTTAGTATCTCATGCAGTGAAGAGGTTAATATGGCTTGTCACGAGTAGGCTACTTTCTCCTTGTAGCTTTGCTTATTTTGGATGAAACCCCTCCGACCTGATGATCAGAGAAAGAAAGAAGTGATTGCAAAATTCCTTTTTTTTCCAGCAGATGTTCTCCTGATCTAATTCCATGGCCCTTTGCTAACCTGAATGTTTATAAATTATACTAACAGTGACTTTTATTACATGCTGAAGTAGTTTAAACCAGAAAGTCTTACTTATTTATTTTATTTTGTTCCTTTACTGATATCTCCTAAGCCATTCAACATTACATATATCTGTAAAAAGTGAGCTACCATTACTTGGCAGTCAGCTTCTAAGCCTGTGCCGGTCCTAACGGTAGGATCTTCAAAGCAAAGTGCAAAATGTCAATCACCAGAAGATATTCTGTTGATAAATATGACTATTTCCTTAGCTGCAAGAACTCTCACTAAGTGTCTGGAATCACATTATCCACCTATTCATAATCTTTTTTTCTTGTGGTCAAATTGGGAGGGAACTACCTTGATGGCAGTCCAAGCTCCTGTTATTGGGACTGCAGAGGGAGCTGTTTGTATGCTCTTTCCTGCCCACACGTCTGCTGCCCTATCATATGTCTTGGGTGTTATGAAAAGCATAAGCATGTTATCATAGTGTAATAAAGCATGTCATCCAAGTGTGATGCTTACAGTGGAATGAAACTCCATATTAACTGAAAAAAATTATCCAATAAGAATTATTTATTTAACAAAAGTGACTTCACTTCTGCCCTTATTTTTTTTTAACCCAGCTTCAGTACAGTAGCATGGATGCTGACTGACTCTGACTCTGTTCTCTGACACTGATAGCACCATGGAAACCAACTATTGATTAAATTATCTTTCTTGCAACCCACCATTAATTTATTGTAAATGTCTGATTACTATGAAAGCAGTAAAAAAGGGCGCATATGGCTAATGGACAAAAAGGGCGCTGCCATAGACTGCAATGCAAAATATCGGCTATTGGGCGCCCGACAGGAAAATTGGGTGCCCAAGAAATAGCGGTTGCAGGGATCGTGTTAACAAAAGGTTTATTACAAAAATCGTTACAAGTTTGTTTTAATTGTGTAGTTTACTTATTTTTTCGTTTTTAAATTTCGCTTATAGGAGCTTTTACTTATTTTTCCGTTTTTAAATTTCGCTTTCAGGGCTGTAACAAGTAAATTTTCGTTTATGCTTATTTTAGCATTTAAAATTCGTTTTCATATGTATCATGCTTACATATTGTTTTCAACCTTATTCTATTACAATACATCGCTTTTGATATTAACTTTGTTTTTTACACTTATGATGTGTCAATTATAGTTTTATTAATTTACTTATATATCGCTTTTAATATTACTGTTATTTTAAGATTTTTAATGCGTTCGTGATTGTAAGGCTATCTATTCTATTATATATATTTATATATATATATATATATATATATATATATATATATATATATAGAAGCCAAGGGATGAACAGCACAAACCGAATTTTATGCAATACTATGCAAAGCATGCACGCAGCACTGGAGAACCCCAATCTCCATAAGAAATATATAAATACAGAGGGTGCTGCAGCACACAACAGGAAAACAGTGACAGGGGCTCTTGGTTACGCTTTAACGCGTTTAAGCTCACCAACTGCGCCAAAGTGTCCCCGATCTGGTGAGTCCTACTCTAACCAGGCAAAAATGCTAGTTTTTATCAGCGTTCTAGTGGGAACCATGCCAAAAGCCCAGGGGTCAGCTAAATGAGAGAAATGAAATTAAAAACACCTCACCTTCCACTAGCGGTGCTCATAGTTCAGTTAGTAGCTAGTAGAAGGTGAGGTGTTTTTAATTTCATTTCTCCCATTTAGCTGACCCCTGGGCTTTTGGCATGGTTCCCACTAGAACGCTGATAAAAACTAGCATTTTTGCCTGGTTAGAGTAGGACTCACCAGATCGGGGACACTTTGGCGCAGTTGGTGAGCTTAAACGCGTTAAAGCGTAACCAAGAGCCCCTGTCACTGTTTTCCTGTTGTGTGCTGCAGCACTCTCTGTATTTATAAATTTCTTATGGAGATTGGGGTTCTCCAGTGCTGCGTGCATGCTTTGCATAGTATTGCATAAAATTCGGTTTGTGCTGTTCATCCCTTGGCTTATGTTATTTTCCCCTGTGAGCGTGCATAACCACACCCATCTCTAGCACGGTTAAGCATATAAGTGAGCGGTGCTCATAGTTCAGTTAGTAGCTAGTAGAAGGTGAGGTGATTTTAATTTCATTTCTCCCATTTAGCTGACCCCTGGGCTTTTGGCATGGTTCCCACTAGAACGCTGATAAAAACTAGCATTTTTGCCTGGTTAGAGTAGGACTCACCAGATCGGGGACACTTTGGCGCAGTTGGTGAGCTTAAATGCGTTAAAGCGTAACCAAGAGCCCCTGTCACTGTTTTCCTGTTGTCCTGTTGTGTGCTGCAGCACCCTCTGTATATATATATATATATATATATATAAACTATATATATATATATATATATATATATATATATATATACAGTTATATATATATACCTTTCTCTATTTATAATATTATTAATGTGTACTTGATTTTAAGGTTATTTATTTTATTACAAATATATACATTTTTAAGGCTATTTATTTTATTACAAATATATAAATTATTCTATTCATGTTATTTATAGTGAAGTATTTTAAAGATTAAATATATTATTGTTTATATGTGTGTAAGAGTGTTTGTGCAGTGGGGAAGGTTAGGGTTAGGCACCACCAGGGGGATGGTTAGTGTTAGGCACCACCAGGGGGATGGTTAGGCACCACCAGGGGAGATTTAGGGTTAGGCACCACCAGGGGGGTCTTAGGGTTAGGCACCACCAGGGGGGTTTTAGGGTTAGGCACCACCAGAGGGGTCTAGTGGTTAGGGATAGGTACAGGGAGGGTTCTGTGTGAGAGTAGGGTTAGGTTTAGTTACAGTACAATATATACCACCAGGGGGGTGTTAGGGTTAGGCACCACCAGGTGGGTGGTTAGGGTTAGGCACCACCAGGGGTGGTGGTTAGGGTTAGGCACCACCAGGGGTGGTGGTTAGGGTTAGGCACCACCAGGGGCAGGGGGGCAGTTAGGGTTAGGCAACTCCAGGGGGGGTCTAGGAGGTAGCGATAGGTACAGGGAGTGTTCTGTGTGAGAGTAGGGTTAGGTATAGTTACAGTACAATATATACCACCAGGGGGGTGTTAGGGTTAGGCACCACCAGGTGGGTGGTTAGGGTTAGGCACCACCAGGGGTGGTGGTTAGGGTTAGGCACCACCAGGGGGGCAGTTAGGGTTAGGCAACTCCAGGGGGGGTCTAGGAGGTAGCGATAGGTACAGGGAGGGTTCTGTGTGAGAGTAGGGTTAGGTATAGTTACAGTACAATATATGTAATATATACAATTTATTAAATTATGTACATTTACACAAAGGGGGGTCTAGGGGTTAGGGATAGGGATAGGGATAGATCTGCGTGAGCCTACAGTTAGGTATAATTGCAATAAAATACTTGTAAAATCTACCATTCTATTACTATGCTTAACACAAGTGTAAATATCGTTTTTTGTTATAGACGCTATTTGATGTTTACCAACCAGGAAGAAGTGCAGGGAAGAAGAGCTGGCACTCAATGGTGGCTAACTTGCAAGGTGATCCGGAAGAGCTCAGCAGTGATGTGCTCTCGGCTGTATTAATTCATGTGCAGTAGAGAAGAAAATAGCGCTGGGCACCAAAACTATGCTTGCTAATTTATTCCAGGATCATACAGACATACAAAGTAGGGGGTAACAAAACGATCTAACAGCCGTTTCGCGGGATAAACGTTGCCCGCTTCCTCAGAGATCAAGATAGCAATGCAGATTGTCCCCTTAAATACACAAAACAGTGCATATTCACTCACCAAACCGCAGTACGCCGTCAGTTCGAACGCCCAGCGCGCGGATACAAGGCCACGCCCCTTCCGGGAGCATCACAGGGCTCACTGAGCCAATCAGAGGCCAGGGCTTTCGCCCAATCACCTGCGTCAATCTGGGTCACATGGGTCTATCTGCGGCTGGGAGGTGGTGGAAAGGGAGGCGGAGACGTCTCTGTGTTGGTAAACACAGACGTCCTCAAGTCTCCAGTGTACATCGGGGGTTTACCGAGCTCTCATCTCCAGTCCCATTTAAAAAAGGGGGGGATTCTCTGCAAAGGAAAAGAACACAGAAAACACGTATAAACATTGATAATCAATAAAAACAATGTCAAGATAAAGATAGGTATACATACTGAGGTCGTAAAGTTACTAAAAAACAATTATAAAAACCAGCTTAAAGAGGCACTCCTCATCAAATCTATACAGTTACAGACATCATATGAAATTGTGGTTAATACTTCTCCAGGAAACAATATAACTCGTTTCTTTCATTCAGGCCCAATCTACCACATGCTTTTGACCTGGAGATCAATTTGGCTTCCTCCTGCCTTAAAAGTTTCTCACGATCTCCACCCCTATGTGGCAGTTCCACTACCTTTAAACCTAGGAACCTCAGACGACCACTTACACCTCCATGCTCCTCCCACATGTGGGCAATCAATCGTGCAGCCCCCTTTTTGGTTTTTAACGAATTCACATGTTCCTGGAATCTAGTACAAAGTTGTCTAGTTGTCATCCCCACGTAGAAACGATTGCAGGGGCAGAGGATGGCATATACCACAAAGATCGATCGGCAATGGATAAAATCCTTGATTTTAAATCTTTCACCTCCCAGGACTACCTCTTTGCCTGGTATAAAGTTGGTGCAGTGATTACAATTCCCACACTTAAAATTGCCTGTGGGTCGAGATCCTGTAAGCCAATCGACCTGCCTCTGCTCCCGCAACTCACTACTAATTAGCAGATCGCCAATTGTCCGAGCCTTACAAAATGTAACCAGGGGTTTCTCCTGGATCAATGGGCTCAAATCTGGGGTTCCTTTTAGGTCCCCCCAGTTTTTGTGGATTGATGCGACGATCTGCTTTGCCATGGGGGAGAAGTCGAATACAAACGGGATTTTGGTGTTATGTTCTCTTAATCCCTCTCTGTGGTCTACCTTCCTCTCTCTCCTGCCCCCTCTCTTAATCAACTCCTCTCTGCCACGCAATTTTGCTTTCTTGAAAGCTTGTACAACTAAGTGCAGGGGGTAGCCTCTCATCAAAAAACGAATTCCCAGTTCAAAACTTTGGCTTAAAAAGTCATCCTCCTTGCTGTCGTTGCGTTTTAAACGTACAAACTGGCTGTATGGGATGGAATCCAAAACATGTCTAGGGTGGAAACTTGAATACAACAGTAAACTATTTGTAGCTGTTGGCTTGCGGTACCCCTTGGTCAGGAGCTTACCTTTCTCTGCAAAAATCGTTAAATCCAAGAATTCCAGACTGCTTCCACCCCATACACCAGTAAATCTCATATGGAAATCGTTACAGTTTATCCATTCAATAAACTTTTCAAAGTATTCTCTAGTGCCCTTCCAGATTAGCAGGACGTCGTCCATGTATCTTAGCCAGGCGCCCATAGCGTGGCGGTACGGATTATTGGGGTTGTAAATTTGGTGCTTCTCCCACATCGCCAAAAAGATATTAGCGAGGGTGGGGGCTACCGATGTCCCCATTGCCACGCCAGAGGCCTGTCTATACCACCTATCGAGGAAAAGAAAAGCATTATGAGACAAAATAAAAAGGAGGCACTCCTCCACATAGGTAGACCACCCCACATCTTTGCCCTCATCAATCAGAAAATTACAAATTGTCTGAACCCCCAGTCTCTGTGGGATACGAGTATAGAGACTTTCTACGTCAATGGATACTAAATTGAAATCGTCCCTCCAATCAAGATATGGCAGTTTTTGTAGCACATCCACAGTGTCAGCAAGATAGGAAGGTATCTCCCTCAGAAACGGACGTAATAAATAATCCATATATTTAGAGAGGGGTTCAGTTAGGGAACCCCTGGCTGACACAATGGGGCGACCTGGTGGTTTCTCTACATTTTTGTGGATTTTAGGTAGAAAATACCACACCGGTTTTTTGGGGAAGGAGGGAAGAAGATCATCTCCCAGTTTTTTGGATATCCATCCTTGTCCCACACCCCTCCGTAGTAGAGATTGTAGTAACTTTTGATACTGGAAAGTGAGGTCTCTAGGGAGTCTTTCATAGAAGCCATCATCCCCCTCCAACTGTCTCAAAGCCTCACTCACATAATACTCACGTGTCATAATCACTAGGTTTCCCCCTTTGTCAGCTTTTTTCACAACAATTTTGGGGTTCTCCTTTAACCAATCTAATGCTCTTAGTTCCTCAACAGAAAGATTAGCATTCACCTTCGGGTATATCAGGGCCTTTAGATCTTCCTGAACTATAAGATCAAATTTGTCTATTGCAGAGCCTGGTGTACTCGGGAATTCCCTTACCGACTCACGGTCTAAAAGGTTGTCTTGATTCTCCTGAGGGTGCTGTCATCTCCATTTCTGACGCCTCTCCCTCTTTTAACAAGGATAATAGATTCTCCAAATTTCCCAGGTCTTGTGTCGTCAGATCTGTATTTGGGAAGAATCCTAGGGCCCCGGTTGGCTCCACCGAAGTCACTGTAGTCTGTTTCCATGTTGCTTGCTGTACTGTTATATTTAATCTTCTCACAGCCCGATAACAATCCAGCTCAAAGCTGAAGGGATCAAAGGAAGTACTTAGGGCAAAGTTAAGCCCTTTAGACAGGAGATTTTAACAACCTGATGGAAGGATTTCTCCCGACAGGTTGATGATCTGGAGATCATCCGATACTCCCAGTTCCATTATTGTCTTCTCTGAAATTTCCTTCCACGGGTGTAGTTCCTCCTCCAGGTCACCCGTTTCTCTTTCTGTCTTCCTGCGGTTTCTCCCTCCCCTCCGGATTCTCCGCCTAAAGGGAGTTCCACACATGGTTTATCGCCTTCTAGGTGTTTCAGTGCCGATTTACCTGGGGTGCCTGGGGTCCCCCTTCTTTGTTGTTGCTCGTCTGGACTAGAGTCTGAGCCGGAATCGGTGGTCCAATAACCTCTATTCTGTCTGCTACGTTTCCTGCCTCTAGACCGACTTCTCGTGTTGGATTGTCCCCAATCGAAAATATGACCTTTTGCAAAATCCTCTTGGTCTCTTCTGAACTTTCTTAATTTTCGTTCCTTGATGCTATTTTGTATAGATGCAATTCGATTATCGATTTTCTGCGTAATTTCCTGATATTGCTGGGGGGAGGTAAGTTTGGAAAGTTCCTTTTTGCAGGTATCCAATTCAGCCACAGTTTTATTGTATTCCACCTCAGTACGATTGAGAACAATCTTTTGGAGCTTCAGTGCGT
The DNA here is from genome assembly GCF_040937935.1 of Hyperolius riggenbachi. Lineage (NCBI taxonomy): Eukaryota > Metazoa > Chordata > Amphibia > Anura > Hyperoliidae > Hyperolius > Hyperolius riggenbachi. Next base: position 226,768,879 of record NC_090646.1, read on the forward strand.
TGTCAAGTTGTTGCTCCTTCCACAATTTCATAAAATCTGCATCTGATTGATATTCGACTGCCTTTCTGTAGTTACGAAAACCTCTCGCTGCAATAACCTTGTCGTCGTACTTCTTGAGCGTTGCTACGGTCCAGAACAACTTGACCTCATGCTCTGATATACGATTTAGTTTCTGTTCGACGACTTTTACCCCCAATGCTTTGCTAGCGTCTGTACCTTGCGCTGTATCTGTTAGAAATGTTAGCCAGTCCGTTCGTCCAGCCAAAACAGCAGTGGGTCCTAGATTTACCCCAGTCGTAGGTATCTCCAGTGTCACTCCACCGCTAGTGCTGGGGTTCTGCATCGGTGCTCAAGCGTAACAGATATATACCAACCAGGAAGAAGTGCAGGGAAGAAGAGCTGGCACTCAATGGTGGCTAACTTGCAAGGTGATCCGGAAGAGCTCAGCAGTGATGTGCTCTCGGCTGTATTAATTCATGTGCAGTAGAGAAGAAAATAGCGCTGGGCACCAAAACTATGCTTGCTAATTTATTCCAGGATCATACAGACATACAAAGTAGGGGGTAACAAAACGATCTAACAGCCGTTTCGCGGGATAAACGTTGCCCGCTTCCTCAGAGATCAAGATAGCAATGCAGATTGTCCCCTTAAATACACAAAACAGTGCATATTCACTCACCAAACCGCAGTACGCCGTCAGTGTTTGATGAGGGCAAAGATGTGGGGTGGTCTACCTATGTGGAGGAGTGCCTCCTTTTTATTTTGTCTCATAATGCTTTTCTTTTCCTCGACAGGTGGTATAGACAGGCCTCTGGCGTGGCAATGGGGACATCGGTAGCCCCCACCCTCGCTAATATCTTTTTGGCGATGTGGGAGAAGCACCAAATTTACAACCCCAATAATCCGTACCGCCACGCTATGGGCGCCTGGCTAAGATACATGGACGACGTCCTGCTAATCTGGAAGGGCACTAGAGAATACTTTGAAAAGTTTATTGAATGGATAAACTGTAACGATTTCCATATGAGATTTACTGGTGTATGGGGTGGAAGCAGTCTGGAATTCTTGGATTTAACGATTTTTGCGGAGAAAGGTAAGCTCCTGACCAAGGGGTACCGCAAGCCAACAGCTACAAATAGTTTACTGTTGTATTCAAGTTTCCACCCTAGACATGTTTTGGATTCCATCCCATACAGCCAGTTTGTATGTTTAAAACGCAACAACAGCAAGGAGGATGACTTTTTAAGCCAAAGTTTTGAACTGGGAATTCGTTTTTTGATGAGAGGCTACCCCCTGCACTTAGTTGTACAAGCTTTCAAGAAAGCAAAATTGTGTGGCAGAGAGGAGTTGATTAAGAGAGGGGGCAGGAGAGAGAGGAAGGTAGACCACAGAGAGGGATTAAGAGAACATAACACCAAAATCCCGTTTGTATTCGACTTCTCCCCCATGGCAAAGCAGATCGTCGCATCAATCCACAAAAACTGGGGGGACCTAAAAGGAACCCCAGATTTGAGCCCATTGATCCAGGAGAAACCCCTGGTTACATTTCATAAGGCTCGGACAATTGGCGATCTGCTAATTAGTAGTGAGTTGCGGGAGCAGAGGCAGGTCGATTGGCTTACAGGATCTCGACCCACAGGCAATTTTAAGTGTGGGAATTGTAATCACTGCACCAACTTTATACCAGGCAAAGAGGTAGTCCTGGGAGGTGAAAGATTTAAAATCAAGGATTTTATCCATTGCCGATCGATCTTTGTGGTATATGCCATCCTCTGCCCCTGCAATCGTTTCTACGTGGGGATGACAACTAGACAACTTTGTACTAGATTCCAGGAACATGTGAATTCGTTAAAAACCAAAAAGGGGGCTGCACGATTGATTGCCCACATGTGGGAGGAGCATGGAGGTGTAAGTGGTCGTCTGAGGTTCCTAGGTTTAAAGGTAGTGGAACTGCCACATAGGGGTGGAGATCGTGAGAAACTTTTAAGGCAGGAGGAAGCCAAATTGATCTCCAGGTCAAAAGCATGTGGTAGATTGGGCCTGAATGAAAGAAACGAGTTATATTGTTTCCTGGAGAAGTATTAACCACAATTTCATATGATGTCTGTAACTGTATAGATTTGATGAGGAGTGCCTCTTTAAGCTGTTTTTTATAATTGTTTTTTAGTAACTTTACGACCTCAGTATGTAAAATCTGCGTCTGATTGATATTCGGCTGCCTCGCTGTAGTTACGAAAACCTCTCGCTGCAATAACCTTGTCGTCGTACTTCTTGAGCGTTGCTACGGTCCAGAACAACTTGACCTCATGCTCTGATATACGATTTAGTTTCTGTTCGACGACTTTTACCCCCAATGCTTTGCTAGCGTCTGTACCTTGCGCTGTATCTGTTAGAAATGTTAGCCAGTCCGTTCGTCCAGCCAAAACAGCAGTGGGTCCTAGATTTACCCCAGTCGTAGGTATCTCCAGTGTCACTCCACCGCTAGTGCTGGGGTTCTGCATCGGTGCTCAAGCGTAACAGATATATACCAACCAGGAAGAAGTGCAGGGAAGAAGAGCTGGCACTCAATGGTGGCTAACTTGCAAGGTGATCCGGAAGAGCTCAGCAGTGATGTGCTCTCGGCTGTATTAATTCATGTGCAGTAGAGAAGAAAATAGCGCTGGGCACCAAAACTATGCTTGCTAATTTATTCCAGGATCATACAGGGGTGGAGATCGTGAGAAACTTTTAAGGCAGGAGGAAGCCAAATTGATCTCCAGGTCAAAAGCATGTGGTAGATTGGGCCTGAATGAAAGAAACGAGTTATATTGTTTCCTGGAGAAGTATTAACCACAATTTCATATGATGTCTGTAACTGTATAGATTTGATAAGGAGTGCCTCTTTAAGCTGGTTTTTATAATTGTTTTTTAGTAACTTTACGACCTCAGTATGTATACCTATCTTTATCTTGACATTGTTTTTATTGATTATCAATGTTTATACGTGTTTTCTGTGTTCTTTTCCTTTGCAGAGAATCCCCCCCTTTTTTAAATGGGACTGGAGATGAGAGCTCGGTAAACCCCCGATGTACACTGGAGACTTGAGGACGTCTGTGTTTACCAACACAGAGACGTCTCCGCCTCCCTTTCCACCACCTCCCAGCCGCAGATAGACCCATGTGACCCAGATTGACGCAGGTGATTGGGCGAAAGCCCTGGCCTCTGATTGGCTCAGTGAGCCCTGTGATGCTCCCGGAAGGGGCGTGGCCTTGTATCCGCGCGCTGGGCATTCGAACTGACGGCGTACTGCGGTTTGGTGAGTGAATATGCACTGTTTTGTGTATTTAAGGGGACAATCTGCATTGCTATCTTGATCTCTGAGGAAGCGGGCAACGTTTATCCCGCGAAACGGCTGTTAGATCGTTTTGTTACCCCCTACTTTGTATGTCTGTATGATCCTGGAATAAATTAGCAAGCATAGTTTTGGTGCCCAGCGCTATTTTCTTCTCTACTGCACATGCTATTTGATGTTTCATTTCAGAATTTATTTGTTGTTATAGACGGTATTTTGCCATTTAATTTCCATTTATTCAACCTATTTAGCACTAAATTTTAACGAAAAACATGGTTTTACATTACAACTTATAATTTCGGCTATATCCCGCGCCTTTTTTTTCCAGGCGCCCTTTTTTGATAAACGCAATTACTATGCATGTTGTTGCTGAGTTAAAGAACTTGCATGTATGAGTTTGTACTTGCTCATTTCATAAAACCAGAGAGAGACTTCTGCATGAGCATTATGCCAAGAACAGTCCCTGACTTGCATGTGCTGTGTGTACCTATTACAGAGAATAAACTCAGACATATAAGGCAAAAGTGAAAGGGGCATATGTATGGACAAGAGATGCCAATAATTTCAACTTCTATGTGAATTGAAATGCAGTTTGTAAGCAGTTTATAAATTGGCCAATAAAATCTACTTCCTGCTCATTTCTATTGGCCCAATCTGAAGCTGCATTAAATTCACATGAACCAGAATAACTTTGGACCTTATTGCCTATCATTAGTATGGACTGCTATTTTTGAATCAGAGTTAAATCATGTATTGGCTAACTTAAAGGGAACCTGAGGTAAGTGGGATATGGAGGCTGCCATATTGATTTCCTTGAAAACAATACTAGTTGCCTGGCAGTCCTACTGATCCTGTGTCACTAATACTTTTAGCCATAGGCCCTGAACAAACATGGAGCAGATCAGGTACTCCAACTCAGCTGACTCGGATTTTGCTGTATTAGCCATATGCTTGTTCCAGGGTTTTGACTCAGACACTACTTATGCCAGAAGATCAACAGGGCTGCCAGGCAACTGGCATCGTTTACAAGGAAGTAAATATGGCAGCCGACCCTCTCACCTCGGGTTCCATTTAAAGAATAAGCGTAAGCTTTCAGCTGATCAGCCTTTTTCAGACTCAACTTCTGGATGCTGACTGCCATGACAGCAGTTCTTGAACTCACAATGTATTCTCTGGTCTCATATCTGATGTCGTTGTGACAGAATCATTGCATACAAATTAAAAAAAAAAGCTTAATACCAAATCAGCAAGATTGAGACTCTTATGGTTGATGAAAATGATGATGTCCTCAATAACTTGATGGTCTCATACCATTCAGTTGTTTCCATTTCACTCTTATTTCATAACCTGCCCTACTTCTAGCCCTATATTCCCAGTTCTTCGTGATAGTGTCCTATTTCCACTTAAGACATTGAACTATGAAAAAAAGGGAACATTCATTGCTTGTCATTTTTCTCAGGGAAATGAATTGCTTAGATCAACAATTACGTTTTTGTACACTGACATCCAGAGAGTGAGTGATGGACAACTCTAACAGACTTAAGACTCTAAGCCTTTGGTACAAGGGTTTACATCAGGCCCTTCACAGCAATGAGAGCCATTTAATCCCACCAAACTGTTACAACTTCCCAGAAGACAAAAATACAATCTCATACGACATTTGTGGATGTTATTTATTTTCCATGCATTTGCTTTATCAAATAATAAGCATGGTGATCTCAAACCCATACTTTTTTTTTTTTTTTTTTAAAGCATGGGTCTTTTGAGTATCGTCTGCTTGCTGTGTCTGTGAGAGCAAGTAATGTTTCAGTTATTTATTAACTCCTACCTTTTCCTTGCAGCTCATATGTCTTTAGCAGTTAATACACAGTAAGCTGCACAAATTCATCAGGGTACTTTTACGGCGCAAAAGATTTTTTTGCATCCCAGATTTGTCTGATGCTATAAAATGCAATCCATGTGTCTTTACATGCTTGACAGGTTTAAAATTGTATGTTTCAAGATCAGGCTCTTCTTTCACAATGAAGGCAATGAAATATATCTTTCATACATCCAGTCAGGCAGAATGTATGACTTGCAACCAAACAATATTGGCAGTTACAATGCATACCGCAATTGCTAAGTGTACTAAATAAATGATGATGAATAAGAACCATCACTTTTAGTCAAGTCCGGATTGCATCACAGGAGCCTATAGGCACAGATGTCCTGGGTCCATAGACTTCGTCCTCCATGAACCTACAAACCCCTGCTGAACCGCACTGCAAGTGTGCTGGTTGTCCCACCTGCAACTTCTCTCTTACTTCCCTTGCCCGTCATAGGGAGCTACAGGTGCCTCTTAGTATTAGGTAGCCAGAGCTATCCTCAGTATTAAGTAACCAAGGGTGTACCCAAGTATTAAGTAGCTAGAGGTGCCCCAATGGGAGGGAGATCTGGTTTGTGAAATGCAGAGACCCGGTGAGTAACCTCTCATTTTACACTCCGCTCGTGACTCTGCATAGGAAAGGAGAGAGGGAGACACTTGGGAAGGGGAGTCGCCTTTTCATCCTCAGGCGCCTGTAGGCATGTGCCTACAGTGCCTTATGGTAAATCTGGCCCTGCTTTTAGTCCATTTTCATGTTATTGCAGTCAACATAGTGATATTCCACTTTTGCTAATAAAAAGCCATTTTTTTAAAAAAAAAAGTTCTAATCTGTATATAGCAAATAAATTTTCAAACATTTTATACAAACTTGTTACCTTGGTTGTATCTGCAAAGACAGCCTTTGTGTATCTAAGTAAGCCTTCCTGCTAACAAAGTGACAACTGAGCAGCGGCATAGCTAGAGATTATGGGGCCCCGTAGCAAAACTTTCATGGGACCATAAGATGAAGCATTCTTGAGCAATGCCACGTAGGGGGCTACCCTATGGATATGAGTTAACCACTTGAGGACCACAGTCTTTTCGCCCCTTAAGGACCAGAGCCTTTTTTTCCATTCAGACCACTGCAACTTTCACGGTTTATTGCTCGGTCATACAACCTACCACCTAAATGAATTTTACCTCCTTTTCTTGTCACTAATACAGCTTTCTTTTGGTGCTATTTGATTGCTGCTGCGAGTTTTAGTTTTTATTATATTCATCAAAAAAGACATGAATTTTGTAAAAAAAAATGACGTTTTTAACTTTCTGTGCTGACATTTTTCAAATAAAGTAAAATTTCCTATACATTTGAGCACGAAAGTTATTCTGCTACATGTCTTTGATAAAAAAAAAAAAACATTCAGTGTATATTTATTGGATTGGGTAAAAGTTATAGCGTTTACAAACTATGGTGCCAAAAGTGAATTTTCCCATTTGGAAGCATCTCTGACTTTTCTGACCACCTGTCATGTTTCTTGAGGTGCTAAAATTCCAGGATAGTATAAATACCCCCCAAATGACCCCATTTTGGAAAGAAGACATCCCAAAGTATTCAGTGAGAGGCATGGGTGAGTTCATAGAAGATTTTATTTTTTTGTCACAAGTTAGCGGAAAATGACACTTTGGCCCTGATTCACAAAGCGGTGATAACTCAGTTATCACGCCTAAAAGACTTTAGGCGTGATAAGCCGTGCAAAGCTGAGTTATCACCGATTTGTGCTGCTCTTCGCGCGAAGCTCCCGCGCGCAAAGTTTTACGCACGTAGCGCACTGCGCTGCGCGCGCAAAGTCCCATAGGGCTCAATGGACGCTGCGCGCGAAGCACGGTACACTGCGCGCGCAGCGCGGTGCGCTACGCGCGCAAAACTTTGCGCGCGGGAGTTCGCGCGAGTTTCTTCTTATCACGCCTAAACTGAGTTTAGGCGTGATAAAGGGCTTTTCACAGGCGTGCAAACACTTTGCACCGCTTTGTGAATCAAGCCCTTTGTGTCAAAAAAAAAAAAGTTTCCATTTCTTTTAACTTGTGACAAAAAAAAATGAAATCTGCCACGGACTCACTATGTTCCTCTCTGAATACCTTGAAGTGTCTACTTTCCAAAATGGGGTCATTTGTGGGGTGTGTTCACTGTCCTGGCATTTTGGGGGGTGCCTAATTGTAAGCACCCCTGTAAAGCCTAAAGATGCTCATTGGACTTTGGGCCGCTTAGTGCAGTTAGGCTGCAAAAAAGTGCCACACATGTGGTATTGCCGTACTCAGGAGAAGTCGTATAATGTGTTTTGGGGTGTATTTTTACACATACCCATGCTGGGTGTGAGAAATATCTCCGTAAATGACAATTTTTTTATTTTTTTTACACACAATTGTCTATTTACAGTTGTCTATTTACAGAGATATTTCTCCCACTCAGCATGGGTATGTGTAAAAATACACCCCAAAACACATTATACTACTTATCCTGAGTACGACGATACCACATGTGTGGCACTTTTTTGCACCCTAACTGCGCTAAGGGGCCCAACGTCCAATGAGTACCTTTAGGATTTCACAGGTCATTTTGCGACATTTGGTTTCAAGACTACTCCTCACGGTTTAGGGCCCCTAAAATGCCAGGGCAGTATAGGAACCCCACAAATGACCCATTTTAGAAAGAAGACACCCCAAGGTATTCCGTTAGGAGTATGGTGAGTTCATAGAAGATTTTTTTTTTGTCACAAGTAGAGATGTAGCGAACGGTTCCCGAACCGTTCGCCGGCGAACCGCTCTGCTACTCTGGGCCTCTTACTACTTCCGGGTCACAATGACCCGGAGTAGTACGCCTGCGCTGCCCGGCGGAGCGCGTCCTAGATCGCGCTCCCATTGCTGGGCACTCTCTGCGCATGTGCGTGACGTCATGAGTCACGTCATTGCGACCCGGAAGTAGTAAGAGGCCCAGAAAGGTTCGCCAGGCGAACGGTTTGGGCCATCACTAGTCACAAGTTAGCGGAAATTGATTTTAATTGTTTTTTTCCACAAAGTGTTATTTTCCGCTAACTTGTGACAAAAAATTAAATCTTCTATGAACTCACCATACTCCTAACGGAATACCTTTGGGTGTCTTCTTTCTAAAATGGGGTCATTTGTGGGGTTCCTATACTGCCCTGGCATTTTAGGGGCCCTAAACCGTGAGGAGTAGTCTTGAAACCAAATGTCGCAAAATGACCTGTAAAAATCCTAAAGGTACTCATTGGACTTTGGGCCCCTTAGCACAGTTAGGCTGCAAAAAGTGTCACACATGTAGTATCGCCGTACTCAGGAGAAGTAGTATAATGTGTTTTGTGGTGTATTTTTACATATAACCATGCTGGGTGGGAGAAATATCTCTGTAAATGACACATTTTTTATTTTTTTTACACACAATTGTCCATTTACAGAGAGATTTCTCCCACCCAGCATGGGTATGTGTAAAAATACACCACAAAACACATTATACTACTTCTCCTGAGTACGGTGATACCACATGTGTGACACTTTTTTGCAGCCTAGGTGCGCTAAGTAGCCCAGCTAGACTACTCCTCACGGTATAGGGCCCCTAAAATGCCAGGGCAGTATAGGAACCCCACAAGTGACCCCATTTTAGAAAGAAGACACCCCAAGGTATTCTTTTAGGTGTATGGTGAGTTCATAGAAGATTTTATTTTTTTGTCACAAGTTAGTGAAAAATGACTCTTTGTGAAAAAAAAACAATAAAAATCAATTTCCGCTAACTTTTGACAAAAAATAAAATCTTCTATGAACTCGTCATACACCTAACAGAATACCTTGGGGTGTCTTTTTTCTAAAATGGGGTCACTTGTGGGGTTCCTATACTGCCCTGGCATTTTACGGGCCCAAAACCGTGAGTAGTCTGGAAACCAAATTTCTCAAAATGACTGTTCAGGGGTATAAGCATCTGCAAATTTTGATGACAGGTGGTCTATCAGGGGGCAAATTTTGTGGAACCGGTCAAAAGCAGGGTGGCCTCTTAGATAACAGGTTGTATTGGGCCTGATCTGATGGATAGGAGTGCTAGGGGGGGTGACAGGAGGTGATTGATGGGTGTCTCAGGGGGTGGTTAGAGGGGAAAATAGATGCAATCAATGCACTGGGGAGGTGATCGAAAGAGGGTCTGAGGGGGATCTGAGGGTTTGGCCAAGTGATCAGGAGCCCACACGGGGCAAATGATCTGATGGGTAGGTGTGCTAGGGGGTGGTGACAGGAGGTGATTGATGGGTGTCTCAAGGTGTGATTAGAGGGGGGAAATAGATGCAAGCAATGCACTGGCGAGGTGATCAGGGCTGGGATCTGAAGGCGTTCTGAGGGTGTGGGCGGGTGATTGGGTGCCCTAGGGGCAGATTAGGATCTAATCTGATGGGTAACAGTGACAGGTGGTGATAGGGGGTGATTGATGGGTGATTGATGGGTAATTAGTGGGTGTTTAGGGTAGAGAACAGATGTAAACACTGCACTTGGGAGATGATCTGACGTCGGATCTGCGAGCGATCTATTGGTGTGGGTGCGTGATCAGATTAGGGGCTGATTGATGGGTGGCAGTGACAGGGGGTGATGGATGGGTGATTGACAGGTGATCAGTGGGTTATTACAGGGAAGAACATATGTAAATAATGCACTGGCGAATTGATAAGGGGGGGTCTGAGGGCATTCTGAGCGTGTGGGTGGGTGATTGGGTGCCCGCAAGGGGCAGATTAGGGTCTAATCTGATGGGTAACCGTGACAGGTGGTGATAGGGGGTGATTGATGGGTGATTGATGGGTAATTAGTGGGTGTTTAGAGGAGAGAACAGATGTAAACACTGCACTTGGGAGGTGATCTGATGTCGGATCTGCAGGCGATCTATTGGTGTGGGTGGGTGATCAGATTGCCCGCAAGGGGCAGGTTAGGGGCTGATTGATGGGTGGCAGTGACAGGGGGTGATTGATAGGTGGCAGTGACAGGGGGTGATTGATGGGTGATTGACAGGTGATCAGTGGGTTATTACAGGGAAGAACAGATGTAAATAATGCACTGGCGAATTGATAAAGGGGAGTCTGAGGGCAATCTGAGCGTGTGGGCGGGTGATTGGGTGCCCGCAAGGGGCAGATTAGGGTCTAATCTGATGGGTAACAGTGACAGGTGGTGATAGGGGGTGATTGATGGGTGATTGATGGGTAATTAGTGGGTGTTTAGAGGAGAGAACAGATGTAAACACTGCACTTGGGAGGTGATCTGATGTCGGATCTGCAGGCGATCTATTGGTGTGGGTGGGTGATCAGATTGCCCGCAAGGGGCAGGTTAGGGGCTGATTGATGGGTGGCAGTGACAGGGGGTGATTGATGGGTGGCAGTGACAGGGGGTGATTGATGGGTGATTGATAGGTGATTGACAGGTGATCGGTGGGTTATTACAAGGAAGAACAGATGTAAATAATGCACTGGCGAATTGATAAGGGGGGGTCTGAGGGCAATCTGAGCGTGTGGGCGGGTGATTGGGTGCCCGCAAGGGGTAGATTAGGGTCTAATCTGATGGGTAACAGTGCCCACAAGGGGCAGGTTAGGGGCTGATTGATGGGTGGCAGTGACAGGGGCTGATTGATGGGTGGCAGTTGTTATAAACTGTTCTTATCACCTTACTTCGACACCATCGTCTCACAGACTGTGAGATCACTTGACTCTCCACACAGCAAACAGGATATAGACTTTCTCAGGCTTCTTACGTTATTTATTCAGGAAACAGGAATACAGATAGATACATTCATCTCCTGGCAAAGCAGACTTCCATGTTGCGTTATAGCGGCTTGATTAGACTCCCTCTTGAAGTCTATCAGGTACCTTCTTCCTAACTACGTTACACTAAACTACATATGTACAACATACATTATATCAGATTACAGTAAGGAATAACATGTTTAGAGGTCCCAGTCGGCCTTGCGAGCTAGTGCAGAGGGAAGAAGCAGAAGTGAGTTCCCATCGCTCGCACCCCCTTTAATACCGACTAGGAAAGAGTTAAATATGACATCATCTTCGCCACCTCCTATATCAGTCTATTGGTGGACCCACTCGTGGTGTCATCATACCCGCCTACTCGATTAATAATCAATGAGGCACTTGACCCAGATGCAGGAATGTGAAATGTTTAGTAAACATAGCCAATGTTTTCTGTTCCTGTTGAGGTCAGAGTGGCCGATGGCCTTCTGTTAGGAACATGTTCTCAGTATCTGCGTGTATCTTCTGCTACACGCAGACCCTGAGATGCCTCTGCCTGCATCACCAACCCTCTATCTATTTTAAAGGCATACACTGCGGTCAAGCCTTTTACATACAACTCAGGCCAAGTAACTGAGGCCTACTTAAATTATAACAATCCCCCCTAAAACGGCTTGACCCGCAGATCCCAGCGTCTGAACCTACCAGTACCTGGTTTCTTTCTTGTATGTTTCACTTTTCGATGTTCGTGCTCACACAACTTCTCTGCTCTAGGCGGTTACCCCTGGAAGAGAGAGAGCAAGACCTCTTGGTCTTCCTGTAACCAGGCTCTCTGGGGAAGCCCTACTTCTAAGTCCCTCAATATCACATGCTCAGCATTTGCGTCACTTGCGTATCACTCACAAACTTGCATGACCACAGAAAAGTGAAACTCGTTTGGTTGTTACAAAACGGAGCAGTGCCCGGTGCCTTCTAAAAGAGCGCCTTTATACAATCAGCTCCTAGGTACTACTAAACCTATACCCGTAACCCTGTATATCCCTTAATTTAAACTATTGGTTCCGGAGATTGTTTATGAGGCACCAATCTCTGGACCAGGTTAATTTATTTTACGTAATTTTAACCCGCAACCTCACCTGGATAACGATGCCTAAAGTTGTCATCCCCATCCAGACGACCAGTGGGTGTAGAAAGAACTTTGGAACTGCAGATGCCCCGTCCGAGTGTCCCTGGAACATCACCGGAACCTTTGTCCACCAGGGCAGACTGGAACTCACCTGCTCATTTTTGTGTTCTACCTCGTTAAGATCACCTGTATCATGGTGAAATCTTACCTCTAACTTAGTGTACTGTTTGTTTAACCTTTGTAACAAAATGTGGTCGTCTTGGATCAAAACCTGTTCCCCTTTGTCCCATGTCGTGTTCTCTTTCAGGACGGGAACTACCCGTGAAACTTTGACCTTTAGAGTTCTCTTAACAATTTGAGAAACAACGTCATCCAACCTGGATGACAGGATCCATATGGGATCTCCACTCACACAATATGTTCCCCTTGGAAACGCCCCCTTATCGGAACAATTATGAGAATATACCTTGAATGTATCATTTATGTTAAAAAACCAAACCTTTCCTTCAGCCACCGGAACTATCGGTTGGGCTTCAGGGTGGATCTTTTGAATGGTAGCCTCGCACTCTGCGTTATTGAGCCTGCAGGCATCTTCACTAAATTTGACTTGCCCCAGCCAACGCAGGTACTTCTGCAAGAATTGCCCACATGAGGACAACTCTACTTGTTTCACCTCCCTGTCTAGCACCAAAAAAGGTTGACCTCTCAGGTCCTGGTGTAAGACACGGGTTGAGGTGGGAACTAAGGAAGTGGCGGTGCCTAAAGGAATGTTGCACCGTTTCCATTTGTTCACCCAAACATCTCGAAGCTGCCATGCAAAAGATCCTTCTCCAGAAAAATTAATATACCTCCCCTTGTCCAATCTTTCGCTGACAAAATATGTCCCCAGCTGTCCTGATTGGACCTCTTCCCCCCTTACGTCCTGAGGCACAATATGTACCTGAGGTCGGGAAGACTGTACTCTCTGCAATCTTTCGATTAAGAGTACCTCTTCACTTACCCAACTCTCATGAGGATAAGCTGTTGCATATGGACTGTGTAATATCGTCCCCTGTTGTGACCCGTGTGGTGTGAATGGGGTTCCCTGTGTGGGCTTTCCCTCCCCCGGGACCGCTCTCCCCACCCTCTTTGTCACCTGGAAATGTGGCTTGATCTCGATTTTTACTTCTTGTTTCGAGAACCTCCCACCCTTGGCTTTCCAGCCTTTATGTGTGTGTAGTTGTTTCAGAGGCACTCTCTGTTGGTAGCTCCAGAGTGTGATGTGGTCCCCTGCGTCTCTCTGGTAAGAGAATTGACGCCTCCTGCTCGTTCCTCTCCAATCTGGACCCATCTCACTCTGCATAACCAAGACAAGGTACCCCTGAATCACACACTCCCCCTTTTGCATGTACCCATTGTACTGCAATGTACCTTTTAACAAACCTTTGGATCGGTGCATTGATTCTGGGAGTGTGGCATTCAATAGCAGATTTACACTGCCATTAAATTCCCACTGCCCGCACACTTGACCCTTCAGACCTTTCACCCACATTGTGCCATGAAATTTGCTTTCTCCTGGCACAAGTGCTCCTTTCCTCCGTCCCTGCATGGTCCATCTGTGCCAAGCGGAGGGAGGTGTGAAAGGATCAGTACCTTTGTCACCCAACATTAACATGCTTGGGCCTTGCATTCTCATTAACCCCTTATTATACATGAGAATGTCCTCTCTTCGTTCTCCTAGGACGGAATGGCAACCTAGGATCACCATCAGCATGGTACACTTCATTATAAAAGCACCACCCTGGGAAAGAAAAACATTAGCACTTTGCATTATGCTTTGCTCCGACAGTTTTGTTAGTCTCTTTCCGATTTCAGGAATCTCGTGTTTTAGTCTCTTTCCGATTTCAGGAATCTCGTGTTTTAGTCTCTTTCCGATTTCAGGAATCTCGTGTTCCTCCAAGCTTAGATTGGCATCTGGAACCTTTCGCTTATCCGACTGACATCTCCATCTTTGCTGCCAGCACTGCAGCTGTCTCAATTCCATATTGCCAAACACCTGAAATCGAAATACAAACAAATCAATTCTTATTAATGATTTGGGATTCGCCCTGCGGCTTGTACTCTTTACACTTTAAATTGATCAATATATATCGTAATTGATCTCGTTGCTTTATGGTTCTCCTGAACTCTGTTTACTCTTATTGGTAGATTGGAGTTAAACTTCACCCCCCTACCTCAGTACTATCTTCAGTACTTACCTGTTTAAAATATGCTCCCGCGGACTTCACCTATGGAAGCTCGCTTCCCCTTTGGAAGCTCTCACCCCATTGCAGCTTACTTCACATCCCCCCTTATCTGTCCATGCGCGGCCGTCGCATGCACAGATTACGGATGCCACACCTGATGCTGCTTTGCAGGTGAGCCTGCAATGCACTTACTCATGGTCGCATTAACTTATCTAGAACTTCATTGCGATACCAGCTCTGCTAGAAGTTCTGTGTGTTGTACCCTCTGATCAATGTTTGCCGTGCCACCACCTAAACTACCAAAAACTGGCTGCCTCCCTGTAGGAAGGAGCACTTTACACTTAAACTACACAGGGTGCAGGGCTAAGCATACCAGCGTCACATGCCTGTATGCAGATCCCTGAATGCCCACTTGGTAGGTAGTCACATGGCAAACAGCGTACTGATACACTGTCACTCTGTAAACGGCAATTTTATCATCTGTATAATTGCCCCATGAACTGCTGTCAGTCCTTGTTCTTTGTGCTACAATTGATAGGAGCTGGAAAAAAACATATTTGACCAATCAGTGGACGAGAGAAAAAAAAACCGCACAAAAACCAGCCCCAGCCCAGCATAGACCTCTCAGTCAAGCTCTGGCCCTGTCCACGACAAAAACCGGAAAAAAAACGTTACCGGAAACCCGGATTGGTCAACTCCCTTTTTTCCACCTCCGGCACCCCCTTGATGCACTGTCCCCCCTTTCCTATTGGGAATTCATGCTGCACCACCCATTAAGGTGCCCCACTCACAGGAATACTCCCATAAGCAACACAGTACAGACCCATTTCTGATCAGTACTGCTACGTGATTCCCTGCACCTAGCTGGGAAACACTTCCTATTCTGGCATTCCTTTCCATGGACCCAGGGAAAAGCTCTGGGGAAATACTGTGAGAACCGAGACACACAGGAGAATGTCTCTGTATTTCTACCCCCCTCCCTTTCAGCTGCTCTGCCCGGAGCCGCGAGCACAGCCTGACGTGACGTGGATCCCCCAGCCCCTCCTCCCCCCTGCCATGACGTGTGAGGGCCATGACTCTCGGGGGCGGGCTCTCTCCACTGCCGCCATTTTGAGTCCTGGACTGCCAGCTAAAATGGCTGCTCCCATAGCAGCCTCTCGTTTCCTATATCCTAGGAGAGAACACAAAATGCAAATAAAACATACATTTTTTATGCAGTTACACACAGATCAGCCTCCGCATTCCTTCACGTCTCAGCTGTAATCCGAACTGCAATCAGACATACGGATCCCCAGAGACGCGGGAATCTTTCTCACTCTAACACAGACATAACTAAGAACCGCCAGAGCGAGCTATCCGACTCCAAACCACTTTAACTGTTTTAACTGTTAACATCCCAGCTAGAACATCAACACAATACAGACATTGACAAAACATGTTATCAGCAGCACCGACTGGAAATGCGAGAAACGTGCAGAACATCTCACAAACAGAAAGACACTCGCTTTCCTCTTCTCTCCCTCTATCCCCTCTCCCGTCTACTCAGCTATCTCTCTCTCTTTCTTCTCTCCCCTCCACCTGCTCGACAGCCGCCCCCCCTTATCTCTTCCGCGGGCAGCTCTCTGCTAAGCGAAAACACAGCTGGCATCACTCCCAGTCTCTGGACGGGGAGAAAAAAAACAAAACCAACACAGAAAAAGGAACAACACACAAAAAAAATGAAGCACGCAGCCTCCCCGCTGCAATTAACACAGACTGTACACCTTAACACATCATTCTCTCCTTGTTATAACACCCAAATACAACACATATAATGCCATATAACAACGTAAATCCAACTTGCCTGAGCAGAAGACTTTGTAAGCCTGCGAATTCGACCAGCTTGTGGCAACTTCACGAACCTTGAGTGGACCCCCTGGAATTACTGAGCCATCTCTGTGTACCCACACTGGCTCAGCGGATCGATCTCCAGCGGCAGCTGCCAGCCGGCCTCGGAGCTTCCAGTCACCTGCGACCCGGTTTTGGCTATGACTGATGTGCACTTCCAGTCAAAGTTTAACATCCACGCGGTTCGCCGCTGGTTTCCACGAATTGCAGCCCGCGTGTGCTCGGCTCCCACACACCCACTTATCAGTATTAGCTTGATAAGCTTCACAGTCCGTGTCCGTCTATTCCGCTTGTTCTGCTGTGGAATATCTTGAAAACTACCTCGGCCCCCGGCTCCGTCTGCCTGTTTTGCTAGGCAGGGAAGGGTTTCACGGCACCAATTGTTATAAACTGTTCTTATCACCTTGCTTCGACACCATCGTCTCACAGACTGTGAGATCACTTGACTCTCCACACAGCAAACAGGATATAGACTTTCTCAGGCTTCTTACGTTATTTATTCAGGAAACAGGAATACAGATAGATACATTCATCTCCTGGCAAAGCAGACTTCCATGTTGCGTTATAGCGGCTTGATTAGACTCCCTCTTGAAGTCTATCAGGTACCTTCTTCCTAACTACGTTACACTAAACTACATATGTACAACATACATTATATCAGATTACAGTAAGGAATAACATGTTTAGAGGTCCCAGTCGGCCTTGCGAGCTAGTGCAGAGGGAAGAAGCAGAAGTGAGTTCCCATCGCTCGCACCCCCTTTAATACCGACTAGGAAAGAGTTAAATATGACATCATCTTCGCCACCTCCTATATCAGTCTATTGGTGGACCCACTCGTGGTGTCATCATACCCGCCTACTCGATTAATAATCAATGAGGCACTTGACCCAGATGCAGGAATGTGAAATGTTTAGTAAACATAGCCAATGTTTTCTGTTCCTGTTGAGGTCAGAGTGGCCTTCTGGCCTTCTGTTAGCCGCCGATCGGCTCGCAGGGTAAATGTAAACACACGGGGAAGATCTTCCCCGGTGTTTACATGTATACGGCGCTGCTGCGCAGCAGCGCCGTAGAGGAGATCGGCGATCCCCCGGCCTCTGATTGGCCGGGGATCGCCGGCATCTGATAGGCTAAAGCCTATCCCATCAGGCGCAGGACGGATCTCCAGGGGGAGGGAGAGGGAGGGAAGGGGAAGGAGGCCAGGAAGCGCTGCGGAGGGGCGCTTTGAAGAGCCCCCCCGCAAGCGCAAGCAGCCGGCGGCGATCAGACCCCCCCAGCAGGACATCCCCCTAGTGGGGAAAAAAGGGGGGAAGTCTGATCGGCCTGGCTGCCAGCTGATCGGTGCTGCGGGCTGGAGAGCCCACGCAGCACCGATCAGAAAAACATAGCGTGGTACAGAAGTGGTTAATGGTAATAAAATTATTTATTTGTTTCAGTTGAAGCCTGTTGTGCATGTCTTAAATGATCTAGAAATTCAAACAGAAATCTTTTTCAGGCATGAAATGTGTACTTTTTCATGCAGATTGCCCAGTAACACCCCTCTTTCTGGATGTGTAACTATCTGCACACAGAAGACTACATTACAGCTCTGGAAAACTATCAACTGTACTAATCAGAAAAATGTTCACACTCAGTAGCAAGCAGTAGCCATAGCAGCCATAGCAACTGCTATGGGGCCGTGGAGCAGAGGGGGCCCAGGTGGTACTTAATGTATTCACCGGTAACTTTCTTGTGTTCCTCCACCCTATGATTGTTGTCTAAGTGCCCATGGGCTATATGCAGTGTCCGAGGGACCACCAGGGCAGCCTGCAGCCACCATAGTCTGCACCCAAGCACACTGATTACCCCCCCCACCCGCCCCCTGATTACCCACAGCACCCCTCAGACCCCCCCCTGCCCACCCCCCAGACCACTGTTTGCACCCAGTCACCCCCCTAATCACCCATCAATCACTCCCTGTCACTATCTGTCAACACTATTTTTTTTAACCCTAAACTGCCCCTGCTCCCTCCTGATCACCCCCCCACCCCTCAGATTCTCCCCAGACCCCCCCAGACCCCCCCCCCGTGTACTGTATGCCTCTATCCCCCCTGTAATAACCCACTGATCACCTGTCAATCACCCATCAATCACCCCCTGTCACTGCTGTTATAATTTAAGTAGGCCTCAGTTACTTGGCCTGAGTTGTATGTAAAAGGCTTGACCGCAGTGTATGCCTTTAAAATAGATAGAGGGTTGGTGATGCAGGCAGAGGCATCTCAGGGTCTGCGTGTAGCAGAAGATACACGCAGATACTGAGAACATGTTCCTAACAGAAGGCCATCGGCCTGGAGATCCGTCCTGCGCCTGATGGGATAGGCTTTAGCCTATCAGATGCCGGCGATCCCCGGCCAATCAGAGGCCGGGGGATCGCCGATCTCCTCTACGGCGCTGCTGCGCAGCAGCGCCGTATACATGTAAACACCGGGGAAGATCTTCCCCGTGTGTTTACATTTACCCTGCGAGCCGCCGATCGGCTCGCAGGGTGTTCACGGAGACACCCTCCGTGAACTGACATGGAACGGCTGCTCATATGAGCGGCCGTTTCCATGGAATACACTTCAGGATTCAGGGGCGTACATATACGCACCGAGAATCCGGAAGTGGTTAAATTACAAAATTATTTGTGTACCACTAAGTTATCAGATTTCCACTCTAAAGTCCACTTACATGCATATATCCACGTATACCTTCCATTATATTAGTAAGAAGAGTGCCCAAAAGCTGTCCTGTATGTGTCAGGTGAGTCATGGACAGGGTGTGGGATGGACTGCTGCTATGCTTACATCATCATACTGTTCAGGGGGTATGGGACAGACAGACATTTCTCAGAAGATTGCAGTTTACAGCTACAGAGGTCTGTGGAGGAAAAAAAGCTAGTAAGAGGACTCCAGGCCAGATAGTTTAAAATGTAGTGTTGAAGATTACCTAAACAACTAACTAATTACCTGTAAAAAAATATTTGTGAATAAAATTAGATTTTAAAGGAGTTTCTCTTTTAAAGCCCATGCTTTAATGCACTTTATTCTACAGTAGGTCCGCTCCTTGTCCTTATAGGCATATTGGGAAACATTTATAGGCATTTATAGGCATATTAGGGTACATTGTGGTGCAGTGACTGGATTGTGTACTGGTTAAGGACTCAGTGAGCAGTTATATGTCTTGTCTGGTCTACATTTACAAAATTATGTTAAACTTAAAGGGAAGTTCCAGAGAGAATAAAAATTTAAAAATTCACTCACCTGGGGGTTTCTGCCAGCCCCTGGCAGCCATCCTGTGCCCTCGCTGCAGCTCCGGTGCCTCCCAGTCCCCTCCGGTGCACCTGGCAAGGTCGGCATCTTCCTGCGCTCCAGCGTGCAGCTCACAGAGTCACACTGACGTCATCCGGGCTGTACTGCGCAGGCGCAGAACTACTGTGCCGGCGCAGTCCAGTCCAGATGATGCCAGTGCGACTCTAAGAGCCGCTCACGCAGGCGCAGTGAACATCTTGCGCCGGAGGGGACTTCCGGGTCACGGGCGGGGATCGGAGCTGCACGAGGGCACAGGGCAGCTGCAAGGGGCTGGAGGAAGTAGATGAGGTTTTTTTAGGGATCTTGGATGTGTCCTTTAACGTGTGCAGACAGAGCCTGTTAGGTGTGCTAGGATTTATACATGCAATACTTATGGTGTCATGCAATACTTATGATTTATGCTTGCAATACTTATGGTGTCAATTCCACTAATGATCCAATCTTTTTCTTTCTGATCAATTTCCATTCACTTCTATGAGAAATCGATCAGAAAAACGTTTGAAAATCATATCGGACCTGTTAGAAATTGTCTATCGAACCATCTATCTGCTAAAAAATGCCATGGTGTATTCCCAGCATTACACTGCTTGCATAATTCACGTATTCCAAACATGTCATCAGTAACCCTGATATTTACTCACAGCAACAACAAAGCACATAAAACATCTTTAAAGGCATGACATAAGATGTTTTACATGTTCAGTAAGTTACATATATGCACAGGCAATGATAGTCTAATAGTGTTGGTCAGGTTATTGAAATTGGGAAACCACTTGTGTGTCCTTTATTGTGGCTCTTATGAAGCACAATAAGTGGACTCCCCCTTACCCTGTCCACTTATTCTGGATGCTGAAGTGAGGTGGTGATGGGCAAATTTCAATAACCTGAATTTGAACACCAACACTATAGTCTAACACCTTGAAAGATGAAAATCCTCCTATGCTACATTTTTCAGCCCAGAGGGAGAGGCAGGCATAATTAGATGAATGCAGCTTGCCAGTCATCATAACACATTACAGTATACTGCTGCTATATAAATATTCCAGCAGCTACAATCCAAATATATCTAATTTGAAGAGATTATTAATATCATTCATAAACATCAAACGTTGTAATACACAAATCTCCAGTGACCCAAATTGGGAATTTCATTAAGCCAATCATCAGCTGCTGGCTTTAATAGACTCAAGGTCGCCACTAACGATACAATTCAGCAAACAATTGTTTATGAATTATTATTTATATAAACTATTGGAAGTGAATGTTTGGAACCACTATCAGATTAAAACCTCCTAACCAATTCGATTAGATTAATGAAATCAATCCAATTTTCAGATCGATCGCATCAATCTGATCGGATTGGTTAGAAAAGTTTAGTCCATTAGCGGTCCCAATCATTCATTTCCGATTGTTGATACGAATAATCTTTCATAAATAATCGCTCGCCATATGCATTATTTTAGAGGATACCTTGAGGCCTGGAACCAACTAAAAAGCGCAAAGCCCTATTGCAATCGCTAGCGATTTGTGATAGTGTTTTGCAAGTGGTTTTGGGAGAGATTTCCCTGCTCCTATACAATTCATTAGCATGGAAACACTCCCAAAATGCTGTCGGTCTAGTGGAATCTGTCCCATCCATTTTTTTTGGCAAAGCGTTTAGGGAAATCACTCCCTAAACGCTCAAAAAAATCTTGTAGTGGGTTCCAGGACTGAGTTTTACTCAATTCCTGGGTCAGTGAGAGTTTTCATGTTTGAGGATTTTCTTTCTTCATCACTTAGGCCTGGGACCAACTAGCAGCCTTTTCTAAGCGCTAGTGATTTGTAAAGCTCTTAGTAATGTAATCCTACGGAGGATTTTTTAAAAATCACATCCCACAAGTAGGATCACATCCATAGCATTGCATTAGCAAGAGCTTTTTTTAAATCACAAGCACTTACAAAAGGCTTAGAAAAGCGCTGCTAGTGGGTTCCAGGCTCAAGGGTCCTTTCACACTATACACGTTGTGTTGTGATAATATCACAATGTAACGATGGTGAAACGCATTCAGTGAAGCATACAGTACATTGATTGAAAGTATATTTCACTGCCACTGTAAATGCACACTTTATCCAGTATATACAATATGCTGTGCGTTACTTTGACAGAACCTGAAGCAACACACCCGATGTGAACCTACCATAGAAGTATAAATGCATCTAATTGGGATGCGATTATTTTATGCATTACCACGGAACACATTGGATGCAGTGTGAAAGGACACTAAGGGCTCAAACCCACTTGCAACCTTTTCTAAGGCCCGGTTCACATCTGCGTTGTCTGCCAAAAAGGATCCGGTGAACAGATCCGGTCTCTGCATCACCGGATCCGGAGGGCTCAGTCCGTGGCCCGTTCACATAGTGAACACGGATATGATTAATGATTGATCGGATCCGTTTTCACTCAAAAAATACATACCTTATCTTCTAAGGCAGCGGGCAGTAGAGGCTTCCTCTTCTTGCGCTGTGATTACATAGCGCGTCATGTGACTAGTCACATGACGCGTCATGTAGTCACATGACGCGGAAGAAGACAGAAGCCTCTGCTGTCGGCTGCCTATGAAGATAAGGTATGTATAAAGCCTCCCTCACCCACCCACCCGGCTGCTGCCCCCTCCCCTCACCCTCCCGTCGCTCAGGATCGCGTCGGCACCATGCCCCCCTCCCCGGGCGTGAAGAAACGTTCCGTTTCCCATTGCCTCCAATCAGGGTCAGACTGGGCCACAGTAGTACAGTTTTTTCCCTCGGTGGGCCCCGCCTCCAGGTCTCTGGTGTGCCCCCCTCCTTGTCTGACAGAGCTCCAATTGCTACCTGCAGCACAAAAATTCTCTTCTCAGTGCTGTAATCCCTCATGCTGAGAGCAGTGGCATAGCTAAGGAGCTATAGGCCTCGATGCAAATTTTACAATGGGGTCACCCAAGCACTCTATACAGTGGTGTGAAAAACTATTTGCCCCCTTCCTGATTTCTTATTCTTTTGCATGTTTGTCACACTGCTCATCAAAAACCGTTAACTATTAGTCAAAGATAACATAATTGAACACAAGATGCAGTTTTAAATGATGGTTTTTATTATTTAGTGAGGAAAAAAACTCAAAACCTACATGGCCCTGTGTGAAAAAGAAATTGCCCCCTGAACCTAATAACTGGTTGGGCCACCCTTAGCAGCAATAACTGCAATCACGCGTTTGCGATAACTTGCAACGAGTCTTTTACAGCGCTCTGGAGGAATTTTGGCCCACTCATCTTTGCAGAATTGTTGTAATTCAGCTTTATTTGAGGGTTTTCTAGCATGAACCGCCTTTTTAAGGTCATGCCACAACATCTCAATAGGATTCAGGTCAGGACTTTGACTAGGCCACTCCAAAGTCTTCATTTTGTTTTTCTTCAGCCATTCAGAGGTGAATTTGCTGGTGTGTTTTGGTTCATTGTCCTCCTGCAGCACCCAAGATCGCTTCAGCTTGAGTTGACGAACAGATGGCCGGACATTCTCCTTCAGGATTTTTTGGTAGACAGAAGAATTCATGGTTCCATCTATCACAGCAAGCCTTCCAGGTCCTAAAGCAGCAAAACAACCCCAGACCATCACACTACCACCACCATAATTTACTGTTGGTATGATGTTCTTTTGCTGAAATGCTGTGTTTCTTCTACACCAGATGTAACAGGACACGCACCTTCCAAAAAGTTCAACTTTTGTCTCGTCGGTCCACAAGGTATTTTCCCAAAAGTCTTGGCAATCATTGAGATGTTTTTAAGCAAAATTGAGACGAGCCTTAATGTTCTTTTTGCTTAAAAGTGGTTTGCGCCTTGGATATCTGCCATGCAGGCCGTTTTTGCCCAGTCTCGTTCTTATGGTGGAGTCGTGAACACTGACCTTAATTGAGGCAAGTGAGGCCTGCAGTTCTTTAGATGTTGTCCTGGGGTCTTTTGTGGCCTCTCGGATGAGTTTTCTCTGCGCTCTTGGGGTAATTTTGGTCGGCCGGCCACTCCTGGGAAGGTTCATCACTGTTCCATGTTTTTGCCATTTGTGGATAATGGTTCTCACTGTGGTTCGCTGGGGTCCCAAAGCTTTAGAAATGGCTTTATAACCTTTACCAGACTGATAGATTTCAATTACAGTGCTTTGTTCTCATTTGTTCCTGAATTTCTTTGGATCTTGGCGTGATGTCTAGCTTTTGAGGTGCTTTTGGTCTACTTCTCTGTGTCAGATAGCTCCTATTTAAGTGATTTCTTGATTGAAACAGGTGTGGCAGTAATCAGGCCTGGGGGTGACTACAGAAATTGAACTCAGGTGTGATAAACCACAGTTAAGTTATTTTTTTTAACAAGGGGGGCAATCACTTTTTCACACAGGGCCATGTAGATTTGGAGGTTTTTTTCTCACTAAATAATAAAAACCATCATTTAAAACTGCATTTTGTGTTCAATTATGTTATCTTTGACTAATAGTTAACGGTTTTTGATGAGCAGAAACATTTAAGTGTGACAAACATGCAAAAGAATAAGAAATCAGGAAGGGGGCAAATAGTTTTTCACACCACTGTACATAAGACAAATAACAAGACAAATAACATTTATATTGCGCTTTCCTCCTTGCGGACTCAAAGCGCCAGAGCAGAGCAGCAGCCACTAGGGCGCGCTCTATTGGCAGTAGCAGTGTAAGGGAGACTTGCCAAAGGTCTCCTACTGAATTAGTGCTGGCTTACTGAACAGGCAGAGCTGAGATTCGAACCCTGGTCGCCTGTGTCAGAGGCAGAGCCCTTAACCATTACACCATCAGCCATAACATTAGATTAGCAAGAGCTTTTCAAATCACAAAGCGCTCAGAAAATCTCTCATAGTGGGTTCCAGGTCTAAATGTCATTAATTTCAAGATCTATCAGAAATGTAGGATATTAGTGCAAACATCATTTACACAATGCCCATTCTAAAAATTACAGAGGCGCGTATCGTGACCTTAAGACTGCACTGGTAAGTCCAAAATTTTGCTATTTTTTTTAAGGACCTTCCATTTATCACTTTATTCTATGTTTTTCACCCCCCCCCCCCTCCTGTTTCTACACCCCATACCTTTGGTTGACACTACTACATACATCATTTCGTCCCACCAATGTACACTAATTTTCCTCACCAACTCCCATCCACCACTACCAAATCCACCCACCATATTCAGCAACCTAGCAGGCTTTTCCCAGCCTGGCAACTTCCCCCCCCCTCCCCCCGGTATATTTTTTATGACCCCCCTCCTTTTTATGCCCCCTTACCAATGGCTTTAATAACAACACCCAAACATGATGCTCATTAGTCCGAGGACACTGTATTTGTCTCTGTCTTTCAGTGTGTACTCCTGTTAATTATTGCCTGAGGAGGCGGGAATATACCAGTGAAACGCGTTGCGAATATACCCTGGAATGTACCAATAAATCTACTTTGTTTTTTGAATACACAGCTTGTTGTGTCTGCTTATGGGAGGTAAGTCCACCAACTGCCTCCAAAGCATTTTTAAACTTTTTAACAATTGATTTTATCCTTTTGGCGCCTCTGTTATCTATTACACTAGACATAATATCCACCCCTGGTGGAGGGGCATACCCCTTTTTCTTCCTATCTACAGAGAGCGACTTCTTAACCCTGAGTGAGGACAGGATAATCTCCTCACCTGCCTATTACAGTGGTTGCTTGGAGGTAACCCTGGTTTGTGAGTATAACTTTGTACTCTTTTCTATTTTACCCATTTATTAGTACCTACTACACTATATTTGGCTCTCAGTTCTCTCTTTTTTTATATATCATTTACACAATGCCCATTCTAAAAATTCACTACAAAGACATGCATGTAAATTAGCAATAGCAACAAAAACGAAAACACAAGCCTAAAAAAACACTAAAAAAAAAAATATATATATATATATACTTTATGTCCGCTGCAAAATGTCCACTGCTTTCAGGTAATACATAACCTTATCAGAAACAGATGAGTCACCATATGCAGATGCACAAATAACAGTCCTCCTTGAAAGCATCTCTCTGTTTTAATTCTTGTTAAAACTGTGTTTAAATGGGACTTTGGACAAAGATTTTGATGCCTGGTTTTAAAGGTTTTTGTTTGTTCATTTTTCACTACGCCTAGGCCTCATTTACCATAGGATTTGAAGCTATCCCCTTGGAGTGTCTCACAGTTGTTAAGTGACAATCTAAAAGCCGATTTAAGATTAGGCAGCTTAACCAGGTGACCCGAGTGTTTGGCTCTGATTGGATGCGGAGACTAACGCTGTATTTGGAACTCCATACAGTGTTAGTGAAGGGTTTTATCATTTCTCAGAAAGACGTGCATCCTGAATAGAAGCTGATGAGAAGCTCCCTAATCAGGGGAGGATTATACAGAGCTCAATCTATACTCCTTTTAATTCCATCCTCATGAATGGTGTTCAGATGTTGTAGAATGAACTAGCACAGCGCTGGAGATGTGCAAACATTCAGGAAGACATCTTGCTATCTTAATTAGCAAAGGATTTCTACTGCAGTAGCAGACGCCCCGTAATAATGATTGAGAAAAGTCTTCCAGAGCGCTCAGTATTGACACACTGCAGGTCACTGATAGACAAAGGGTAATACAGCAATATCTCAATTTAGCGATTAAAGGAAAACTCTACTGTTTTAACCCTTTTTTCACGAATTCGTGTTCTATGCTTTCCAAAATGCATAAAGCTAAAAGTAAAGTGCTTGCCACTGAAAAGCAAAAATGTTCTGTGTCAGTAAATTGACATTGGCGCTTAAGAGGGTCCGTGGGGGCCCTCGGGCAAAAGTAACTAGGGGACCTCTATGAACCCCCTCCAGCAAGCAAAGTCAGCCCCTGGGGCCCCTGCTCCACCAGATCTCTGAGGTGGTCTCCCGCTGACTGCTCCTGTGGCCCCTGGCCCTGCAGGTTATGTGTAAATAACATGCACCAGACATACAGAAGACACAGGCAGCGTGACTGAAGATAGAGATTGGAAAGGAGCAGCCACCAGGACAGGTGAGTTGTTACAAGGCAGTTCAGGCTCAACTACAGAACATGTGGGCCGGGGGCCATGAGAGCAGTCACCGGGACACCACCTATGGGGTCCAGTGGTGCGAGGGCCCCTGGAGAGGTTGGAGCTCTGGGGCAATTGCCCCCTTTGCCTCAATGGAAGCGCCGGCCCCAGTGCTTAAAGAGAACCCAAGGAGAACTTATAATGATAATAAAACATATTACCTGGTCCAGAGGGATTTCTGGATCACTATTCACAGCTTTCTGCCACTGTCCATCGCTCCTGTCATTTTTATTCAACTAGAAATTCTCTTCTGTTAATCAAAATAGCCACAACCCCAGAAGTACTTCTGGGGGTCGCAGCACACTCACGAGTGCCGCTCATGACAGGACCTATACTGCGGGCATGCTCAGGAGGTCCTCAGCAGGCAGAAAAGGGGTATCCCAGATGCTGGAATGGGCTTCATGGGGAATGCCATATCTGATAAGGACGTCCCTTCATGTTGTACAAAAACCAATAAGCCGTTTGTCAGTATTTTAGGTACTAGAGTGGCCACATGAGGGGACACAGAGTGGTGCAGAGGGGACACAGAGATAGGCAACTATTCCGTTCGCAGCTGCAGGAATAGTTTAAAGAGGAACTACAAGCAAAATGTAAAAAAAAAAGCTAATATGAGCATACATGGTCATTTTGGCTGTCAAAAGATGAACACATCTTTGGTTAAGAAAAAGCTTTCCAGTTGACTTGAATGAGAATTGCAGAAAAAACGTGGCAAAATTGCTGCGATTTCAAAAAATTGCCAAAAAATCAGCGCAATCAACTTTAATTCTAATAAATTATACATCCCCATTTTAAAGCAAGTGCTTTTTAGGGTCCTGTATGAATCCTGCACAGGCATTACTATATGACGTGATCGACTGTGGTCACCCACAATGCCTCACTACTTAGCATGCAAATTATTATTATTTAGTATTTATATAGCGCTGACAACTTATGTAGTGCTGCACAGAGTATATATTGTCTTGTCACTAACTGTCCCTCCGAGGAGCTCACAATCTAGGCCCTACCATTATCATATGTCTATGTAGTGTATGTATCGTAGTCTGCGGCCAATTTAGGGGTAAGCCAACTTATCTGTATGTTTTTGGGATGTTGGAGGAAACCGGAGCGCACGGAGGAAACTTATGCAGACTCGGGGGGAACATACAAACTCCTTGCAGATAGAGCCCTGGCTGGGATTTTAACTGGGACCCCAGCACTGCAAGGTGAGAGCGCCAACCACTACGCCACCGTGTTGCCCATCTCTTTATCCCCTGAAGCCAGGCTTACATCCACAACTGCTGGTGTTTAGCAAACCTGTAGCTTATAAAATGTACAGAGCCACAAAAGTTCAAAAATGTTCACAACACTACTTTTAATTAAAATACTACCCTCCAAACTTGTGAACATTTTAGTGGGGATTGTTCATTAGCTACCTGCTAAAACTGAATAAGTAGCCACAATATAAAATCAAAGCATCTGCACAAAGCCAACATTGGGCATAGTCTAGGTTTCCCATAGAGTTCCATGTCGGCATATGGATCGTGTCAACTGTGATTCAACAGCTGACACACAGGAATGTGGGTAATTCATGCACCTGTCCCAATCCAGCAGACAGATGGAGCTGTGGCAACAGGGCAGACTGCTGGAAAAGTTACATTTTCATTGTACAGTATTCTCGAAACAAAAAAAAAATCTTTATTAATGTTTTGTTTCACTGTACTTCAATGAAGCAATATATTTCATCTAAACAAACTGAAATGTGCATCAAAAGCTTTGTCTAGCAGGATGACTCACTGTATAAGTTACAATGCATGCCGCTTTGGAGCTTTTGCATCACCTAAATATACTGTATGCATAATGTGTAAATCAAAGGATCTCTAGAAGGACACTTGAACTGAGAGAGATTATGGAGGCAATACCAGTTGCCTGGCAGTCCTGCTGATCTCTTTGTCTGCAGTAGTGTCTGGATGAAACACCTGAAACAAGCATGCAGCTAATCCCGAAAGACGGAAACATCTGATCTGCATGTTTGTTCAGGATCTGTGGCTAAAAGTTAAAGGCAAAGGATCAGCATGACTGCCAGGAAACTGGTATCATTTTAAAGCAAATAAATATGACAGCCTCGATATCCCTTAGGCCGGTTTCACACTGGGTACCGGCAGTAGCGATTCGGTGCAATCAGATAATAGCATCGCACCATATTGCTGAAAATAGCCTTTGGGGAATTCTGTGTTAACCACTTGCCGACCGCGCACTCATAACGCGCGTCGGCAAAGTGGCAGCTGCAGGACCAGCGACGCAGTTCTGCGTCGCCGGCTGCAGGCTAATTAATCAGGAAGCAGCCGCTCGCGCGAGCTGCTGCTTCCTGTCAATTCACGGCGGGGGGCTCCGTGAATAGCCTGCGGGCCGCCAATCGCGATCGGAAATAATCCGCTTTGTTTACATTTGTACAACGCTGCTAACAGTAGCAGCGTTGTACCAGATCAGCGATCCCCGGCCAATCAGCGGCCGGGGATCGCTGTCACATGACAGGCAGGAGCCTGTTAGAGGCTGCACAGGACAGATCCGTTCCTGTGCAGCCTCGGATCTCCGGGGAAGGGAGGGAGGAGAGGGAGGGGGGGAATTTCGCCGCAGAGGGGGGCTTTGAGGTGCCCCCCCGCAACACCCAGGCAGGCAGGAGCGATCAGACCCCCCCAGCACATCATCCCCCTAGTGGGGAAAAAAGGGGGGCGATCTGGTCGCTCTGCCTGGTGTTTGATCTGTGCTGAGGGCTGCACAGCCCACCCAGCACAGATCAGCTAAAACAGCGCTGGTCCTTAAGGGGGGGGGGGGTAAAGGCTGGGTCATCAAGTGGTTAATATGCGGTAATCCCTTTTCTAGCCAAAAGCCAAGCAGGAAGTGAGGCTTTCTAGCGCTCACTTCCTGTGGCAGAACTACAAAATATGCTTCCACGCATGCGCGCCACAATGCTGACATTAAAAATGTTAAAAAAAAAATCAAGTCACCTTAGATATGCATGATTTCCGCAAGCCGGCCACCAGTTGCTCTAGTGTCGGCCATGCAGTGAAAGTACAAGTATGAAAGGCCCCATATACTTTAATAACTGAGCGTTACCATATGGTAACTCAACGCAATGAAAACACCCCAGTGTGAAAGGGACCTCACAGTTTAGGTGTCCTTTGATATACATAACCAAAGTAATTTGATCAAGTTGTGCTGAATGTTACTGTTGCTTGGGTTAGACTGAATTAAACAAAATTGGCATTACTCGGGCTGATTTGAACATTGACTTTAGTCTGAACTGCAGCACTTATCACTTGAACAAACAATATTTTTTCACAGAAAGTGTTATGTATGTGAAATGTGGTTTGATGTTGTGTTTAAATGATTGTGTAGGGAATAGTTGTAAAATATTACTGCTGGTAAGAATGCATGAAAAGGCTGCATCAACTGTGTCCTCCTGACACTCACCACTCTTTCCAGTCAGGACATAGTAGGGGGCATGACTGAAGCTGCTACAGGAATCCTCTCAAATAGGTGAATGTGGAAAAGAGAAGTGGTTCAGACTGTTGTGAGGTAACCTGCAGAATCCTCAAGACTACAAAAGGGACACTGGCAGTCTTTCAACAAGAACAATGCAGCAGTGTGAGTTCTGTGTCTGCACTGCTAACATCAAAATATTGGTACAAACCCGCTTCATCAGGCAATAACTGATAGGAGCAAATAGCATCTGCCAGTATCATCAACGCTAAGCGCCTCACAGAGGCCTGATGAAGTGGGCTTGAACCACGTGAAACGCGTTGCACTTTATTTGGAGTATCCAATAAAATTGTTTTGATGGAAAATCCACAGTCGTATGTTCTGCTTGGAGGGGGTAAGTCCACCACTACCTCCTCCATTACCAAGATGGGTTTTTAAGTTCTTTTAGTGTTTTTTATCCTGTTGGCGCCTCTGTTATCCTATTATCTACATCAAGTCCACCCTTGGTGGAGGGTTGTACACTTCCTTCTTCTACTACAGAGAGCGACTTTTTAATCCTGAGTGGGGTCAGGACAATCTCCCCACCTGCTTTGACAGTGGTTGCCTAATTGGTAACCCTGGTTTGTGAGTATTAAATTAATATTATTATTCTTCCAATTATACATTACCAGTACATACTACACTCAGCAGAAAACAAAGCAAGCGCTCACCAACATGGGCCGCAACTGAATGACTCATCACCTCATATGCACCGCTTAAATAGCTCAAATGCACACTCAGCAATCAGACAGATGCAAAACATATGCAAAACTAAATACTTACCTTAGTACATACTACACTATATTGGGCTCTTGGTGTTCTCTTTTTTTCTCCTCGTCTGATTGTAAGCCTCTCCCTCTAGATTGTAAGCCTTCGGGCAGGGTCCTCCTCCTTTTGTGTCTTACCTGCACCTCCATTACTGTGCACCCATGCTATGCATTTGAGTGAACTCAACTTGCCTAATCTTCATGCTCCCATCCAGTGACTAAGCATTACCTTGTACTCGTGCTGCGTGATCTGGTTTTTCTTGTTTTCCTGTATTGTCGTATTGCTGTTTGTCACCTTAAATATTGTCTGTAACCTAAACTAATGTCCAGGGCTGCGTAATATGTTGGCGCTTTATAAAAACAATAAATAAATAAATGTATAGGCAACTTAAAGGGGAACTGAAGAGAGAGGTATATAGAGGCTGCCATGTTTATTTCCTTTTAAGCAATACCAGTTGCCTGGCAGCCCTGCTGATCCTCTGCCTCTAATACTATTAGCCATAGCCCCTGAACAAGCATGCAGCAGATCAGGTGTTTCAGACTTTAAAGTCAGATCTGACAAGACTAGCTGCATGCTTGTTTCTGGAGTTATTCAGATACTACTGCAGAGAAATAGACCAGCAGGGCTTCCAGGCAACTGGTATTGATTAAAAGGGAATACATATGGCAGCCTCCGTATAACTCTTACTTCAGTTCCCCTTTAGGTTAAGTAGGAGTAACCATGAAGGGCAGTAATAGTGTGTGGTGTGGCATTTTTTTCTGTGTCAGGTGCAGCCAGCCCCAGGCTGCCCATGAGGCTGGGTGAGGCAGGTACCTCAGGCGGCAGAAGTGGTGGGCGGCGCCCACCTGGCCGTGGGTGGGGATGGCCGCCGACCTGGAGGAGGTAGCAGCCAGGAAGGGAAAGCAGTGGGGGCAGCAGTGGGGGGGGGGGGTTCAGACCCCCCCTCACTCACCTGGAGCTCCCCCGTCTGCGCTCCACCTCCAGCTAATTGCTCAGCATTTATGGCAGCAGTAAGCAGGGAAGAAATGACTTCCTTCTTCCATTCCAGGTGTTGCGTTCCACTGCGCGCGTCACTTCCTGCAATGCCGCCCACTGTACTTCCATAGTACAGTTGACAGCATTGCAGAAAGTGACGTGAGCGGTGGAATGCAACGCCTGGAACGGAAGAAGGAAGGTGAGTCATTGCTTCCCCGCTCATTGCTGACTCAAATGCTGGGCAAATAGCTGGAGGGGGAGTGTGTACGGGGGAGCCGCCCCAGGTGAGTGGGTCTGCCTCCCCCTCCCCACCGCTGTGACCACTGCTCCCCCTTCCTGGCTGCTACCCCTCAGGCTACCTATACTGAGGCAATGATACTACCTATGGCGGGGGGGGGGGGGGGGGCAGTGTCCTCACAAGTTTGCTTTAGGTGGCAGAAAGTCTAGAACCGGCTCTGGGTGCAGCTTGTATTAGAAGATTTATCACCCCAGGCACATTTTAGCATCAGACATCAAGATATTGTAGTAGCCTTTTTACTCGTGTGCATAATGCTTCTGAGGTCACATGTATACATTATATCACAACTCAAAGTTCAAATAACAATAAGTTTAAAGTTGGCGGTAAACTAAAAAAAAAACCTCTGTTATTGCTATCTTAATTCAGTAACAAAACGTATTGGAAAAATGACAAAATCTTACTCCCACGGCCTGTCATAGCTAATGAATAAGCTAATGAGAAAAAGAGACATATCAGCCAGAATGTGTTCCTCATCTTCTTCCATATTTGGCACATCGTGTAATTGTTATTGTGGACAAGCTGTAATTCTCTTTCCTTTGGGAAGATATCATATGTGTCAAACGCAAACTGTACTTTCCGTACCATTCTGGGGGAGGCCATTCTTCATTGTTCACCTTTTAAGGAAAAAACCTTTTTATAACAATATTTCTTATGCTTTTAACTAAAAAAAAAGAAAGAAAGAAAGAAAAGAAGCATGACATATTTGCATATATTTATGCATAGATAAAGTTGGCTGCCACAGAAGGGATTAGCGCAGGTGTGGAAAATGAGTACTGAGATACTGGCTGTTGCTCTGGGAATAGCCCACATGCAATTCACTTTTTCTCTTGAGTTCTCTCCTAGGTGATATTTTCAAACTTGTCAATAAAATGCTTTTAAAAGCACCAGCATAGAAGAAAATACTCAGAATAATTTTGATAGTACTTCTTCACCTACTTTTTGGTACCTTTTCAATTGCAGAGAGCTGAGAAGTTATTTGAAATAGAAGATTAAAAATCATCTCCTGAAAGAAAAAGTTAATTGCATATGGGCCCATTATTCCTACAGCAAGATGAAAGAACTAAACGTTTCCTGGCAGCAGTACTCTATAAGGATGAGCAGGTATGCTTTATAAATGCATTTTTGTGGAAGTGCCGTGATTCCCTGGAAGATGGCAATTTGGCTACTTCAACCACTAATGCAATTGCTCCGGGATTGCTCCCAAAATTCTGCAAGCAGATTTTTGTGATCACTCTGCGATTGCAACGCTGCTAGTGGGGAAACCCCCACAGGGATCCCCTGGCATAGCACTTTGTCAATCATCAGTGATAGGCAAGCTCAGCCAAAGCGTGCCTAGTGGTCCCAGACCTTTGGGGGAGATTGTCATGAAATTGCAGCCTAAATTCACCATCAAGCAGATTTGCCTATTTCCCTTAGTACCTTCGACGACATCCTCTTCCTACAACATTACATGCAAAAATTTCTCAGGGGGCCGCAAGAAGTGCTATTTTCACTTTCACATACATATCCAAAGCATTCTCCAAAACTTTTGCAAAAATTCACAAGAATATAGCATTTTCACAAAAATGTCTCATCCACTTTTGTGATTATTCAAAAGTACTGTATTTTTGCAAAAACTGAATTTACATTTAGCTTAACCCTCTAAACACAGTGCAAGGGGAAGTTATGTGGCATGCTATCACAAAGACCATCATACTGCATCCTACAAGGTCACACCCTCGCCACATACCACCTACCTCTTAACCATGTTCCTTCCATTTACAGTAATAGGAGGGGGTGGTTAGTGATTTACAGTCATGTCCCCTCATCCACAGCGGGGGGGAGGGGGAGGAAGGGGGTTGTAAGGATGAGAGAGAAGGCACTGTGAGAGGCTGGTACCCTGCATAATGATTTTGAGAATCCCAGTTAAAAGACATCACATGACTTTGTTGCTTGAACTTCCAAAGGATCTTTTCAGCAGGAGGAATTGGGCAGGTTTTTGTGTTGTGTCAGCAATAAAAAAAAATGAAGTTGGGCTTTTAATTATCTTACATTTTGTTTTGCTTATTGGTTATTGGTTGGTACTAAAATGTAAATGTTTAGCCTTTTTTATTTATTATCCTCTGAAAATATGACGTACCGTATAACAAATGCAAGGAGGGGGTATGAACTGATATGACTGGTAAGCTTTGTTACTTAGTCATATTCTTGTTTCATTAATGCTTTATAGAAAAAAAATAAGTCTTTAGTGAATAATGGAATTGAATCATCCATCATATAGCCAAGAGACTTGTCTCCTGTAAAGCTAGAAACATGTTTGCTTCAGCAGGTAAGAAAAACACTTATTATTTAGTTGTATTAAGCATAGAAAATGTAAAAGACAATACATTTCCTGCCATACTAAAAGACGATAATTTTACTTTAAAAACTGCAAACATTTAAGATTCATAAGATTTGTGGGAATGCACAGAACGTTGATTAACTTTTTACTTATAAGAAATCAAGCTTACAGTTTTGGCCCCGCGTTTTTTTTTTCTCAGTGCCTGAAGTGATACTGTTAGAAAGAGCCAACATTAATACAATACACAAACACAAAATCCAGTGAGCAACCAAATCCCTCTAGTAGTAGCTGGAGAAATGCTAACATGGTTGTAACTGAAGAATGAATTCATTACATTAATAAATATGGGTTCAGTGCCACTTTTTTATTATCTTTATTACCTCAAATGAGCAAAGACATACAAACACTAAACAAGAACACCAACAGGTAAATCCAGCTGTTCTTACACCAATTACAATATTATCAGTTATAATTACAATATCTTCATTAGTGGCTGGCTGGATAGTGTAACGGTTAAGGGGTCTGCCACAGGAGATCTGGGTTCAAATCCTGGATCATTCTGTTCAGTAAGCAGCTAATCAAGTATGGAGTCCTTGGGCTAGACTCCCTCCCTAACACTATTCAGTAAGACGTCCTTGGCCTGGGCTCCCTAACACTGCCACTGTCTACTGAGTGTGCCCTAGTGGCTGCAGGTCAAGTGCTTTGAGTCCACCAGGAGGAAATAGCAATATAAATGTTATTATTATTAGCAATATTACATATATTAGATTTCCATTACAAATATGTATCCACCAGAGATAGTAATATCCAAACCAGGGATGACTGTCACAGAGGTATAACTTTATCAAGTATTTGGTTGTCCCCTCACTTGGTAAGTCAATTTATACAGGCAAAGGTTAGTATTAATCAAGACCTTCCATTCAGACAAAGTGGGGATAATTGGCTGCTTTCATTTTAGTAGCAAGGCTTTCCTAGCATAGAAAAACAAAAGTTTAATGAGCTTTTTTTTTTACAATGTTACAAGGCATATCAGAGAGGATTGCCAACATGCATTCATATACTGACAGCGAGACAGGGAGAATTAAATTAGATCGCAAAAAGTGAACCACTGATTTCCAGTATGTTTGTATGAGAGGGCAAAGGGTTCAATTGCACTTTAATAAAATATACTGTGGGGTATGTTTATATGTATAGGTGTCAGTCCTTTAAATAAGAAATACCAAGTAATTCTAGATTACAACTAGGCAACATGGTTGTTGAGTTAGCATTCTGGTCTTAGTCCCAGGTTCAAACCATGGCCAGAACATGACACTACCTGCATGGTACTTGTATTTACCCATGTCGTTTTGTGGGTTTTCTATTGGAAACACAATTTTCTTCTTACATCCTTAAAGCAGGCTTCCTCACAAGTTGGGCATGCAAATTAGACTAATCTATGGTAGGGACATTCGATTGTGAGCTCCTCTGAGGAACGGTTAGTAACACAAATTGGTCAATGACCTGTGTAAAACACTGTGGAAAATGCCAGCATTATTTAACCACTTGAGTCTGTCTGGACAACTATAGTAGTCCAAATAGAAGCTCCTAAAGTCTAAATGGACATGTATTCATATCTATTGGGTGCGAGCGCATGTGTGCGCGTCGCTCACTCAATACGTGCAGCATTTACGTGAAAGCGATTGGTGAAGGGAAACAAGTGTTCCCCGAGCCAATTGCTGTGCCTGGAATGATCAGGAGCCATGCCCATTCATAATAACAAAAGTGAAAGAAAATGTACAAAAAAAAAAAAACACTTACTAGTGGTGAAAAATATCACAGTAAAGTATTTTTTAATAAAGTTAATCCCTTCCAATCCCTTCCATTCAGATGGCTACATAATTAGGACTAACAGGATCAGCAGGTTCTACTGACAGGGTCAGGAGTTCCTGGGAATAATACTATCTACACATAAAGGAATCAGAGTTAAGAGCCAGAAGTGTTTGTCTACCATGCAGCATCAGATGTTAGAGGTCAGTACAAGACAACCAGACAATATTCAGACCATGGACAACAAGGGGATATAATCTGGTACACATTGAGAATCAGGCTTTTGGGCACTCTTGTTCATGTATCTATAAGGGCTGGAGCCCACTACGAGTGCTTTTACAGTGCTTACAATCAGAAAAGCACTGCAACAGTGGAAACCTAAGAGGGTGGTTCCACTGACACATTGCAATCATGGAGTGATCTCAAAAGTGTTGCTTACAGCATTTTCAGAGCAATCCCAAAACGATGGCATCAAAGGAATGCATGATAAAATTACATTACTTTAAAGGGACTCAGAACTGAAACATTAAAAGGATTTTATACATACCTAGGTCTTCCTCCAGCCCCATCCGCTTTGATCGCTCCCACGCTACCGTCCTCCGCTGCCCGCAGCTTCAGGAACCGGGTTCCGTCACTGACGTCAGTCATGGCCAGCTACACAGAAGTGCGCCCTCTATGTATTTCTCCAGCGGCTGCTGGAGAGATACGTAAACAGCGCACTTCTTTTACGTTAGACTCGCTCCAACTGATGTAAGTGACGGGACCCGGTTCCCGAAGCTGCGGGCAACGGAGGATGGTGGCGTGGAAGCAACCGGAGCGGATGGGGATGGAGGAAGCCCCAGGTATGTATAAAATCTTTTTAATGTTTCATCTCTGGTAACAATACAATACAATAAAATTTCTATAGTGCTTTTCTCCCATAGGACTCAAAGTGCTTAGGCCCGGTTCACATTAGCGTTCCCTGTCCGGATTTTCCTGATCTGATCCGGACCGTATACTGTACAAACAGAACATACCTTCTGCATGGCAATGCAAAGTCTATGCGGACGTTCACACGTGTCCGTTCCGTACAGTACGGAGCCGGACCGGATCCGGACTCCGGACACTTTTCCAACATGCGCTATTTTTTGGGTCCGGATCTCTGGCCCACGCACCCGGACCGGAGCCGGACCTGAGCCTGACAGCACCATCCGGAACACAGAAACCAATGGGGAACGGAAGGCACTGAACACACTGCCTACAAAACCCTGACGTTCTACCCCACTTCCTATGCGTATCCACGCGGCCATTTCGGATGGGGACACATGGGCCAAGCATGTCTGGAGTGGAGCAGCAGTGACAGACGTGCTGGAGCTGTTTGGCAGAATATCGGAGGTGGAGGTGAGGCCTACAGCAGAGGAACCTGATTCTACAGGTGCACCAGGTGCACCTTCTGCTGACCCCAACATTTTTTTATTTAAATTTCACTATTTTTTGCCCACGGATCCGGATGGCAGCCTGATGCATGCCTGACACAAACGGACCGGATCCGGATCGGAACTGTGCGATTCTGATCAGGATCAGGTCCTGATCCGATCAGGAACCGACCAGGATCCGATCAGGATCCGGTCCGTTTACTTGCCAAAACGCAAGTGTGAACGGGGCCCTAGGCTCTCTCAGATTCAGTAGTTGGAAGTAGGATTAAGTATTCACACAAGATACTTTAAGACTTCTTAGGGAATCTTGCAGAAAATCACAGTGCTTAATCGCAGTCTTAAATGCTAACATTTTTGCGATTGTAAAAAGCACTGTAGTAGCCCTCGGGCCTTGCAGCCATTTTGTGAGAGATCTTTGCCTACTCAGCCTTTACCTTGAGAACTTACAGCTATGTCTAAGAACAATTACAGAACAACAATGCATCTGCTTCAAAGCCATTAAAGTGGATCTGAGATAAACTTTTACTCATTGCAAATTGTGTTCCTTTCATATAGTTTATAGGGCATTCCTCATGCCAAATACTTTTTTTTGTTTTGTTTTAATCCTCTAATTCCCTATAAACTAAACAAGCCTCGCCACAGCTTTTTAGAGTGCCTTGGCACTGTAGCAAGGGCTTATGGGAGCTCAGTCTGGGTAGGAGCAGGAGGAGCTTACTAGCCAGAGATTTCAGAGGCAGAGGGTAGGAGGGAAGAGGAGAGGGGACTGAATTTGTCACATTACACACAGGCAAGCTGATAGCATCTCCAGCCCTTAGCATGTGACAAACAGAACATGGCTGCCCTCATTGTATTACAGGAATAAATAATCATAAACTATTTAAGCTGATTGCAGCTAGCTTTGCTGTGTAAACTATCTAAACTTTAGATAAGATATATAGACAATTTACTTGTTATAGTTAGTTTTTCATCTCGGATCCGCTTTCAACACTGAGTTCCCAGTGCAGATGAAACCCTAGGATGGGCAACATGCTTCTCTTTACAACTTTCCTTATAAACAACATAACCTTATGCAGAAGAGTAATAGTTCCCCATTTTGACTGTTTATGATGATAGAAAAGAAATTCATCTAAGAATCAGTCTCTAAGCAGTCGCAAATGACAGGGTACCATCAGCAGACATCTACACACTGCTGTGGTCTTCTGACAATGAAAAAAGCTAGAGCAGACAGAACTATTTTTCCACATTGTTAACATAAAGACACTCGGTTTAGCTCCCAGTCAAGCAGCATGTTCTGTTCTATGCAGATGGAGGACACACAACAGCACCATGCTGTATGCAGCCCCGTTTCTATGGGCGTGCGATGCGTGCAATCGCCCGGGGCGCTGGATTCTTGCTGCAGGAGAGGGCGCAGTGGCGGTGGGAGCGAGCATAATAGTAATAACTCATGTTCTTCCTTCAGCCGGATAGCCGATCTCACGCTGCTTCAATGTACCTCCTTTCTTGGCATCTGTCTCAGTAACGGCGCCCCCTGTGATGATGTACCGCATGTCAACACAGGGGGCGCTGTTACTGAGACAGATGCCGAGAAAGGAAGTACATTGAAGCAGCGTGAGATCAGCTATTCGGCTGAAAAAAGGTGAGGTATTAATATTATGCCCGCTCCCACCGCCACTGCAGTCAATTACCTACCTAACCTATACAGCAGGCACCTACCTACCTAACCTATACAGCAGGCACCTACCTACCTAACCTATACAGCAGGCACCTACCTACCTAACCTATACAGCAGGCACCTACCTACCTAACCTATACAGCAGGCACCTACCTACCTAACCTATACAGCAGGCACCTACCTACCTAACCTATACTGCAGGAACCTACCTACCTACCTAACCTATACAGCAGGCACCTACCTACCTAACCTATACAGCAGGCACCTACCTACCTAACCTATACTGCAGGCACCTACCTACCTAACCTATACAGCAGGCACCTACCTACCTAACCTATACAGCAGGCACCTACCTACCTAACCTATACAGCAGGCACCTACCTACCTAACCTATACAGCAGGCACCTACCTACCTAACCTATACTGCAGGCACCTACCTACCTAACCTATACTGCAGGCACCTACCTACCTAACCTATACTGCAGGCACCTACCTACCTAACCTATACAGCAGGCACCTACCTACCTAACCTATACAGCAGGCACCTACCTACCTAACCTATACAGCAGGCACCTACCTATCTAACCTATACTGAAGGCACCTACCTACCTACCTAACCTATACAGCAGGCACCTACCTACCTAACCTATACAGCAGGCACCTACCTACCTAACCTATACAGCAGGCACCTATCTACCTAACCTATAAAGCAGGCACCTACCTACCTAACCTATACTGCAGGCACCTACCTACCTAACCTATACTGCAGGCACCTACCTACCTAACCTATACAGCAGGCACCTACCTACCTAACCTATACAGCAGGCACCTACCTACCTAACCTATACTGCAGTCACCTACCTATCTAACCTATACTGCAATCACTTAACTATCTAACCTATACTGCAGTCACCTACCTATCTAAGTTATACTGCAGTCACCGACCTATCTAACCTATACTGCAGTCACCTACCTATCTAACCTATACTGCGGGCACCTACCTATCTAACCTATACTGCGGCCACCTACCTATCTAACCTATACTACAGTCACCTACCTATCTAACCTATACTGCAATCACTTACCTACCTAACCTATACTGCAGTCACCTACCTATCTAAGCTATACTGCAGTCACCTACCTACCTAACCTATAAAGCAGGCACCTACCTACCTAACCTATACTGCAGGCACCTACCTACCTAACCTATACTGCAGGCACCTACCTACCTAACCTATACAGCAGGCACCTACCTACCTAACCTATACAGCAGGCACCTACCTACCTAACCTATACTGCAGTCACCTACCTATCTAACCTATACTGCAATCACTTAACTATCTAACCTATACTGCAGTCACCTACCTATCTAAGTTATACTGCAGTCACCGACCTATCTAACCTATACTGCAGTCACCTACCTATCTAACCTATACTGCGGGCACCTACCTATCTAACCTATACTGCGGCCACCTACCTATCTAACCTATACTACAGTCACCTACCTATCTAACCTATACTGCAATCACTTACCTACCTAACCTATACTGCAGTCACCTACCTATCTAAGCTATACTGCAGTCACCTACCTATCTAAGCTATACTGCAGTCACTGACCTATCTAACCTATACTGCAGTCACCTACCTATCTAACCTATACTGCGGGCACCTACCTATCTAACCTATACTGCGGGCACCTACCTATCTAACCTATACTGTGGGCACCTACCTATCCAACCTATACTGCAGTCACCTAGCTATCTAACCTATACTGCAATCACTTACCTAGCTAACCTATACTGCAGTCACCAACCTATCTAACCTATACTGCAGTCATCGACCTATCTAACCTATACTGCGGGCACCTACCTATCTAACTTATACTGCAATCACCTAGCTATCTAACCTATACTGCAATCACTTACCTACCTAACCTATACTGCAGTCACTTACCTATCTAACCTATATTGCAGTCACCGACCTATCTAACCTATACTGCAGTCACAGACCTATCTAACCTATACTGCAGTCACCTACCTATCTAACCTATACTGCGGGCACCTACCTATCTAACCTATACTGCAGTCACCTAGCTATCTAACCTATACTGCAATCACTTACCTACCTAACCTATACTGCAGTCACTTACCGATCTAACCTATACTGCAGTCACTTACCTATCTAACCTATATGCAGTCACTTACCTATCTAACCTATACTGCAGTCACCTACCTATCTAAGCTATGCTGCAATCACTTACCTACCTAAGCTATACTGCAGTCACCTTCCTATCTAAGCTATGCTGCAGTCACCTACCTATCTAACCTATACTGCGGGCACCTACCTATCTAACCTATACTGTGGGCACCTACTTATCTAACCTATACTGGTGGCACATACCTAGGTAGCCTATACTGTGGGCACCTATACCGGGCTCCATGGTGTGTGTGTGTGTGTGTGGGGGGGGGCGATTTTTACACCCTCGCCCTGGGTGAAATTTAGACTAGAAACTGCCCTGGCTGTAGGAACTTCCTGATGGATTGCTACGGGGACAAAGATGGGTTAAGGTGAAATAGGGCCCTAGGAACAATAGCAGCTGCTGGCTGCCTGTCTTTTTCTGTAAGATTTGGTACGCTTGGGGTCAACCAGGCTCCTGGAAAATCCCTAGGCACCAGCTCTATAAATGGGTAGGTCAGAGTTATTGGAGGACATCTCTACACACTTTGGATTTCCAGTTAAGTTGGAAAATGTAAAGCATGTACATAGCTTTACTGTAGTAAAACGTTTAATAAACTTTGGATACAGTGATAATAAATGAACCCCCCTCCAATGGCTGCAAAACTCAAAGGATCCAGTTAAAATTCCTAACCCTATCATACAAAGCTACACATAAGTAGGGATGGATTTTTGATTCTGACAAAATTTCCATT
This sequence comes from Hyperolius riggenbachi, assembly GCF_040937935.1. Taxonomy (NCBI): domain Eukaryota; kingdom Metazoa; phylum Chordata; class Amphibia; order Anura; family Hyperoliidae; genus Hyperolius; species Hyperolius riggenbachi. The sequence goes on from NC_090646.1 coordinate 226,811,187, forward strand.
TTTCGAAAAATTGACTTTCCGTATTTGCGTATTTCTGCAGAAATCAGTTTTTTCGATTTCTGCACATTTCTGAAGAATGTGGTTTTTTTTTTCGGTCAATAAAGTTTTGTTAATTGAAAAAAAATTAAACATAGTGGAATCTATTTTTTAGCAGATGTACGTTATTATGCATGATATTTACTCCGTTTTTATTTACAAACCCAAGAGTTTGTATATTTTTCCGATACCTAAAATAATCCCTTGAATTGACATTTAAACCCTCATTTATTAATTTAAATGTTTCTTACAAAATACTCTAGTGTGTAACCCAATTCTATATTTAGAAAATCAAAGGATACTGGTAAATGTAAAAAAAAAAAAAATGCAAAGCTCTAACTCTGTGCCAAAAGTGTAGCAAAGCAATTTTGCTCATTTTCCTCTATGGCAATATAATAAATTTCTGACAGATAAGGCTGTATTATTTTAATCCAGAAGAAATAAAAGGGATCTAAAATGTGACATGATGAGCACATGTAACATATTTCATTTTAATACCATTTTCTAGGTGAGATAACAGCTTTTATCTCCTTGTTACAATCATACCCGGAACATACATTTCAGTAGACTTCATTTATTGTGTTGGAGTCTTTCCACCTTTATCGCTCCCTCATGACGAATTAGGCTGCCCTTCTAAACAAATAAGCACTTCAGAGAGTTCCACTTGACAGGCTTGTTAATCCCAGGAGTCTGTTTTATCATTGCAGAATTTAAGGACTGACGTTTTACAGCATCCCTGCACCGCCTGGCTCTTACACACTTGTGGACAAGAAAATTATAGCATAGAGTCTGGGGTTTTTATTCCTAATGAGGTAAGACTTTGTGACACCCATAGAATAACACTTGTACCACTTACAGAAGGAAAATATTGAAAGAAGGGGTATGCATGATGAGGTAAAGCAGAAAGCATAGCTGAAGTGCACTCCCCAGCAAATAGGGCCACACACATCACAATCTGATTGTATGGTGATTAGAGATGATCATCAGTGAGATTTTCATTTTTTTCTGCTTGAATGCAAGTTGCATGCACTTGGAACTGGACCAGAATTGACTAGACTGCATTAATCTGCCATATACACAGTGTCCCAAACCATCACATACTATTTCTGATGGCATATTTCTTTCTCAGTATTGCAAAAATCTGACAAATCAGGCAATGCTAATATTATATCTTTAGCATTCATAATAGCATTGTTTGTTATTATTGTGACAGATTATTATTATTATGATTATTATACTACTATTGTTTACTATCGTGGAGATTCTTTTTGCATTTTTACAATACTGTAGATCAACACATTTTTATCCTGAAGGTTAAAAACTTATGAAAACTGTAATCTTATAATTTATTGAGAGTGTGAACATTTGATTCTTGCTCTATACTGTTATAATCACAAAACACATTAAGTCTTAAAACTGTATTTTTAATTTTAAAATATATTAAAATATATATTTATGTTTGTTGCTTAGCTTGGACAATGGACTTGTTCATATGCTAAAGCTGTCCTAGAGCCAGCAATAATTTCAGACAACTCATGTCCAGCCTAACTCAAGGAAACATCTGGTTGAATTAAGCTGTCCATACATCTAGCGATGTTTCAGCCTGATCGACCATCCGATTTTATAATTTTATTGAATTAAAATCGGTGCCGCAACAAGCATGCCTGATCTACAATTCCACCATTTTCAGGCTGATATTGGCCAAGTGTATTAATCGAGCATGCTGGTAATATCTCGGCTCAACGTGGTTATCACTGTGTCCCCTTACATATAAATGTGCCCCCTCCCTTTCCTGGGTGCCCATGCATTGGTATCTCATCTGTTTCAGCTGCGGTGACTCACGATCTCGTCCGCCCCTTCTCCGAGTGCCGCCGGGTGCGTGTGTGTGAAGTCACTCGCGCCACATGCTATTTGTACTTCCACGTGATGGTTGCTATGTGTGTCCGGGGTGCTCAGTGGAAGCAGCGGAGGAAAGTGGGAGTCACCACAGCTGGAGCATGGATTATTACAATACACAGAGGAAGGGGAGCACATTAATATTGAGGGGACAGCGGCGGAGGCGACATCATGAGGCCAATTCACGAGCGATTCCATACTGAAACCAATCAGGAATTGGTCTGTATTGTATGTGGGCAACAAATCTCTCTGATCAGATTTGTTTAGAGAGAGATCTGTCATTTAGTCGATCTGCCCATACATCGTTTTGTGGGGACATGTATTTGCTGACCTTTTGCTTTTTATCGGCCATGCTTCACTTCAGCTTGGACACATACCTTTCAGGTTGGGACAGTACCTTAAATTTTTGGACTCTTCCCCTTCCTTTTCCTACCCAACACCCACTCAGCTTGTCTGCACTGTGCACTTTTAATGGTTGCCATAGGCACTGTTTTCCCTAAATATGCTACTGTAGAGTGACCATTTTTTTGTTGGTTAAACCTGGGACCGGGGGGGGCGCCGCGCTGAAAAATGGGTGTGGACATGACATTGTATGGGCGGAGCTAACATAATGATGTAACAGTGAGGCATAAGAAAGCAGTGTTTACGCCATGATGTGGTCAGACGAGGTTTCGCATCATGGGTGTGCAGAAACTGTGTGATGCTATTTAATAGTATACCGTAACCCCAAAGCAACAAACATAGCCAACTATGACCATTAAATAATAAATGCAGCAACAGTTACCCCAGACACCAGAAAATAAACGCAATGTGGGCAAACTTTCAGCACAAAATAAACGCAATGGTCAACATGTCAGCACAAAATAAACGCAATGGGCAACATGTCAGCACAAAATAAACGCATTGTGGGCAACATGTCAGCACAAAATAAACGCATTGCGGGCACAAAATAAAAGCACTGTAGGCAAACATGTCAGCACAAAATAAACGCACTGTGGGCAACGTCAGTACAAAATAAACGCAATGTGGGCAACATTTCAATACAAAATAAACGCAATGCGGGCAACATGTCAGCACAAAATAAACGCACTGTGGGCAACGTCAGTACAAAATAAACGCACTGCAGGCAAACATGTCAGCACAAAATAAACACACTGCGGGCAAACATGTCAGCACAAAATAAACGCACTGCGGGCAACATGTCAGCACAAAATAAACGCACTGCGGGCAAACATGTCAGCACAAAATAAACACACTGCGGGCAAACATTTCACCAGAAAATAAACGCACTGCGGGCAAACATTTCACCAGAAAATAAACGCACTGCGAGCAAACATTTCATCAGAAAATAAACGCACTGCGGGCAAACATTTCACCAGAAAATAAATGCACTGCGGGCAAACATTTCACCAGAAAATAAACACACTGCGGGCAAACATTTCACCAGAAAATAAACGCACTGCGGGCAAACATGTCACCAGAAAATAAACGCACTACGGGCAAACATTTCACCAGAAAATAAACGCACTGCGGACAAACATGTCACCAGTAAATAAACGCACTACGGGCAAACATTTCACCAGAAAATAAACGCAATGGGGGCAAACATGTCACCAGAAAATAAACGCAATGGGGGCAAACATGTCACCAGAAAATAAATGCAATGGGGGCAAACATGTCACCAGAAAATAAATGCAATGGGGGCAAACATGTCACCAGAAAATAAACGCAATGGGGGAAAACATGTCACCAGAAAATAAACGCAATGGGGGCAAACATGTCACCAGAAAATAAATGCAATGGGGGCACAGTTCACCTGAAAAAACAAGCATTTACTCACCTGGCAGAAGCCTCCTCTGGCACGCTGCTCCTGGGACCGTCTTGTTTCTCCTACAGTCTCCCGCGCTCAGAGTGCAGGGCAAGATGGCGCCTGAAGCCCTGTACTGGAGACACAAATAGTCCCCATCTTGCCGTAGCCCTGCTCGCCTGCCGGTGTCGGAACACCGGAAGACTAAGGAGGCTGGAGCGGGGCTGCGGGCAATGAACTGGCATGGCGTCTATAGACACCGCTGCCATTTCATGCAATACAGTGACCAGAGTCCCGAGGCCAGGACGTCCCGCTGCTAAAAGCGGGACGTTTCCCGGGACCTCATGCAGCCTGGGACAGCGGACCCCAATTCCGGGACGCGCCCCGGGCAATCCGGGACGTCTGGTCACTCTAGCTACTGACTACTATTTGGTATTAAGGGATAGCTCATATTTTACTACACTTTTTTTTGGTAAGTAGCTACTGAGATTCCACAGTTGTTTCTCTAAATGATGTCATTGTGAAAGTTATGCTTGAGCATACTGAAAGGACACAATATATCTGGTATTTAATCACCATTCATTAGATAATTTAACTTTTTTTTTTCACCAGTTTTCGAGCCATTCATTGATTTTGTCATGACAAATTGTACTTTTTTCAACCTGATTATTTGCTTTGTGGGGAAAGCCCTAGAAGTGCTTTTCATGCCTTTATCAAGCAATGAAAAAACTGTTAGCCTGCCAAAACTCTTCTGTTCCAGTGTTTTCAAAACCTATTAACCAAAGAGAAAAGAGGACAAAAAAAAAAACCCTCATAGATTTGATAACATGCCAATAGCAGCTTTTTAAAACTAAATATTTGCTGATCGTTTTGTGTAAACGTGTGTCACAATTCCTCATGTCACTATACAGCTATTGATCAGGACATTTGTGTAATGTATAAATAATAGCATCTTTGACAGTGCTATCAGATGTGCCAGTAAGTACCTCGTTGAGTGAATGATTGCCTCTCCCACCTGCACTGTCTAAGAAGACCTATAAATGGATTTGATTGTTCGTTTAACTGAGCAATAATTAACAGTCTCTGTTATGATAGCAAGGATGTTCCAGGCTTTCCGTTTGCTGAAATTCCATATGTTATTGATTATGCCAAAAACTGCTTAGCAACTGTCACTTTTAAGACCTTTTAGGCCTTTCATCACAAGCATCAAATTGATTGGATTTTATTATGTAGTAAGTACATGAAATTGACTGTACAGTCGTTATCATATCTCATATCTGTATGCACAGTGTTTTAAAATTGTCTATATAATTTATTTGCATAGAAAAAAAATCATTGAAAATCAGTACTACGGAGCACAGGACAATTGTAACATTGTTTTATTTTGTTTTTTGAGTATAATAACTTATTTTAATAAATAAATGTGCACATGTCAAAGCCGGGAAAATTTTATTTAAACCAGACTTCCAGAAAAAAAGGACAAAATACAAGATCCTTGCCCCACCCTCAAACTAAAAGAATGTTAGAGGGTAATAAAGGAAAAATGGAGTAATACTACAAGTGTATTGGTTTCTGTTGGATAGATCTTTTTTACAAATGTGATTTTTACATTTGTGTGACATGGTTTTAACTGGGTGATTCCTGATATCTGGCCTTCTTGGCAACAGGGCCAGCAATTTGTTCTAATAAATGGAGCTCCCTGCACCAAATATACACAGGAGCCAAGGATCAGAAGAAGCCTACAGTTGCTGGCCAGTGGCCTGCATTGACTTGACTGTGCAATCTCGGATTTGATTTTCCCAGTGCAGATCTTTTGGGCATGGAGATCTTTGCCTTGGCTCCATCATCAGAGTTCTGAAGGTGAGTATTTTCATAGAAACTTATTGTTAGCTAGATTGTGATTGTTGGGTTGGGTACTGGGGAGATATTGCAGAGCACATACTATTAAAAGGATCACACCAATTATCGTGAAGCCCGACGATTATGATTTGCGGATAATCGAAACGTGGTAATTGAAAAATGCATCAAAATTTATATGTAAATCACAGTGCACTAACGATCGGAAAAAAAACGGTGATCCACTTTTTTCAGCAGATCGTGGCTAGTGTAAAATGGCCCTTAGTGGAGGGGCTATGCTAATTTTAAGAAAAGGGGAAAGTATATAACACCAGAGTGGTTTATGCAAGTGAAGACTTTTTATAACATAATTATGATTCTAATGGCTAGTTCACATAGACGAAACCAAAGAGTGAGTTCAGCGGCTGTCAACTACTCCCATGGAAGTGTTGGGTATTTGTGAACAGCTTGATATTACCCATACACCTGAGGAGGTGGCAACCACCTGCCAGATGTTAAGCCTCATACACCTACTCAATTAATGCCACCCATGGGCCAGGTTAGGACAATGTTTTCAGGAATGACAATTATATAAACTCTCTGTTCAGCTACAGCCAAGAAGCATGTATAGAGAGGAGTGGAGGGATGAAATGGTGGCACATGAGCGCATGGCATACGGCAGCACAGAAGATAATGGCCTCGATTCATCAAGACTTATCGAATTGGTTAACGACAGCTCTGTAAAATACTGAATTCGTTAAGTTGATTTCAGGATTCATCAAATTTATCTACAGCTGTTAGCGAGCATTCGGTAATAATTCGGTAATCATTCGTTAGTGATGCGTTAAAATGGAAGAAAGAGCAATTCATGAAAATGAAAGTGGGCTTGGTTTAGCGTTACATTTAGGATTAGTTAGCTCCTTCACTGCTCTGTCGTTATTCCTGTCAGATCATTGCTGACAGAGAAGATGGAGCCATTTGAAGTGGTTCGGTATCAGCTGAGAGTGAATCAAAGGCGCAGAAGGGCAAGAATAAGGTCTAGAACCATATCAATTTGCAAGAGAATAGATTTATTTGCTATAACAGGACATCTGCATTTCTCTTGAATCATCTTGTAAGAGAACACAGGCAGTGCCAGGGTTAACTAATTTTCTAGCTGCACTATATTTTTTTTTTTAGAAAAGGCTCCTATCAAGCCGCAGCTGGCGAAATTGTGGGATTGTCCCAAGCCACTTCCAGAATCCTGGTCCAGGTGTTAAGCCCTATTCAGAATGTTGCTACGTAGTGTTCAAAGGACTGCCTTTTACCCACAATTCCATGGGAATCTTATGGCCTTGTGTTAAATTACCACTGTAAAATGGAAATATCGACACGTTACCGAATGGTTACCGAATTGTTATCGATATTTTATCGAATTCACACCGAATGCGGAAAAACCTTGATGAATACAACTAGAAATCGATAAACTCGAATTCGGTAATTTAACAAACTCGAAAAAGTTATCTCAAAGACAATGATGAATCAAGGCCAATGTGCTCATTTGCCTCTTTCCCTTTGGTGAGTCTCAGTTTCAGGAACATAATGCCCACTTAGGGCCCTTTTCCACTAGCAATCGCTAGCGTTCGCGCTAAACGCTAGCGATTGCTGAATCGCAAGTGCAGGAAACTTCCCGGCGATTGCGTTCACGATTTTGCTATGCAATGCACTGCATAGCAAAATCACGGCAAAGATCGCTCCACAGTGCGATCGCGTTTGAGTCAAAAACGAATCGCGGTAGTGGAAATTACCTACCGCGATTCCTATGTTAAAAAGCAAACCATAGCGATTTCAAAATCACTAGCGGTTTGCGATTTTGCGATTCAGCATCGCAAACGCCGCTAGTGGAAAAGGGCCCTTAATGTTTATCTATCAAGCTATCTTGATATAGTGAATGGATTCACCACTTTCATATATACTGCTCAGTAATGTCCATAAAAAACATATAGTTGCAAGGTCCTCTTCATCCATCACAGTGCCATACCATTGTTAGACTGTCTAGTGTATTAGACAGTTAGACAGTTTATTACTATAAACATAGAGACATGCACCCTGTATGTATTTAGAGAGTTTAGCCTATCTAATTTCCCCTCATCTGTGACTAAATACAACTGTAATTTTATCTCTCAGCTGTGTCCGCTGGCTGCCTCAGCAGACCAGCTAATTTGTAAATACAGGATATTCACCTTATGTCTGCTTCCATGAAAGCAGGAAGTAGACACACTGCAGATTTATTGCAGGATTTGTATCAGCTGTGACAACTAAATGTTTTTCTTTAAAGGTTATAATGCTGCTGCTTATCTTTTAGAGCAGTGAGGAAGTTCTGAGTTCAGGTCCGCTTTCATGTTAGGTGGTAAACATTTGCAGCCTTAACCTGCAGCAGTAATAACATGTTCCCTATAGCACAGTTAGAGTACACAATAATATCCAAATTGTGTGTGATTTTTACCTGCGTCTAGTTTGGAAGATATTTTGGTTTGTTTTAGATGTCTTGGTTATTAATAAACAATGGTGTGTGATGCAAAAGTGTTTTCAGTACTCAGTGTTCTCATTTCCTATCAAGAAGTTAGAACGGGCAGTACTGGCCCCCTCTGAGGGATTCATTTTCCCTGCAACGTTCAAACTTGGCTTTACCAGATCTCAGGGTTTAACTCTCAATGCACCATGTTCCAATTGTATCCCATCTGTGCAAAATGAATTAAGCAATGATCCACAATATATCTCCACCAAATACTGTGAAGTACAACATTTTTCTGAATCTGTCTACCATCCTTGCCCTATATATACTATCTTCTCCATACTGATCCAATTTTAATATAGATTTTGTCAAAGTAAAGACAGATTACACCATTGTGAAAACATAAGGTTTGCCATGTTATTAACAAAATAATTCTCTATTTTTAGCCAACCTCACCAATACTTAACTTGTTCTTTCACTTCATTGCTGTCTAATCCCTACAGCAGGGATTCCTAATCTTTCTACCATTACAAACCCCCAATGGTTTGCCCAGTATGTTCCTGTAATCTGTTCAACAGACCAACAAAACCATTATCATTATCATCACTACTTACTAGTATGACTTCAATAGATGTCAAAGAGCTTAGTGTTATGGATAGATTGGAACAGAACAACTGAAAGAAAAACATAAGGTTTTGATCATATGTATCAATATAAAAATGGAAGATTACAAATTCAGAGTGAGATTACAAATAGTGAGTCTTTTTGTTCTGTCAATATGCATTCAAAACATAGAATGGAGGTAACGTCACTAACAATGTACTGTGCATGTTGTGGGACACGTCCAGTTTCTTATGTTTTAGTTTCAGGTTCATTTGATTTCAGGGGCGTTTCTAGGGTCCTTGAAGATCGGGGGCACCTGTGGGCAATAGGTACATGCGGAGCACGCAGCGCGCCGCAGCAAAAATGGGCATGGCCATGGTGTGAGTGGGCGTGGCCGTGGGTGGGGCCAAATGTACATGAACTTAGCAGCGGTGTAAGCTGCAGATAACGGGCCTGCCCATCGAAATATTGGATGGAGCCCCCTGTCCTTTATTTAGATAATTTACAATCAGTATAGGCATAGATCAAAGATGTATATGCACATACAATTTTGATTGGTCAATCACTGACCAATTTTACCACCCCCGTGCAGTAAGTGGGCTAACAGACAATGAATTTGATGAACAAAACTAAAATTGGCTAATCAAAATTGTATGTGTGTACCAGGCTGTGAAGATAAACAATTTCATCCATCCTACTCCTGAAAAATGTATTCAATTGTTTAGAACCTCCCAGTTTTATTTTCTGTTTTAAAAAGCTAAAAAAGTAGGTTTAATGCTATTGTCTCATATGATGAGGATTCAGCTTTTCCCATAGTCTCGCAGTTAGCAATCATGTGACCCCCAACAAAACAAATTCAGCAATCATGAGGCCCCTATTAAGACAAATTCAGCAATCATGAGGCCCCCAGCATGACAAATTCAGCAATCGTGAGGCCCCTATCAAGACAAATTCAGCAATAGTGAGGCCTCTATCAAGACAAATTCAGCAATCGTGAGGCCCCCGACATGACAAATTCAGCAATCGTGAGGCCCCCAACATGACAAATTCAGCAATCGTGAGGCCCCTGACATGACAAATTCAGCAATCGTGAGGCCCCCGACATGACAAATTCAGCAATCATGAGGCCCCCAACAAATCATGAGGCCCCCAACAAGACAAATTCAGCAACCATGAGGCCCCCAACAAGACAAATTCAGCAATCTTGAGGCCCCCAACAAATCATGAGGCTCCCAACAAGACAAATTCAGCAGTCATGAGGCACATAAATAGAGAGCATTTCACATAAATAGGCAGAATGCCCCCTTAATATGGTAGACACCTCTCACCTGGCTTCTGAATTCTCCTCTACTGGCTGCTGTGCCTGGCAATACTGTTTTTGGCTGGATTGGGGATGATGTGTGGGCTGAAAGGCCTGGCAGTGATGCTGTGGCCTGGCTGGCAGTGATGCTGTGGCCGGGTTGTCTGGCGGTGATGCTGTGGCCGATGCTGTGGCTGGGTTGGCAGTGATGCTGTGGCTGGGTTGGCTGGCGGTGATGCGGTGGCCGGGCTGGCTGGCGGTGATGCTGGGCTGTGCTTGGCTGGTTGAAGTAAATGCTGGCCTGACTGGTGGTGATGCTGTGGCCTTTTTGACAGTGATTCTGGGCTGGTTAGCTGGTGTTGATGCTGGGCTGGCTGGCCTGGATAGTTTAGGTAGTGACAGGTGCCCCCTAGTTAAGGTAGCGCCAGGAGTCCCCCAGTTTAGGTAGTGACAGGGGCCCCCCAGGTTAGGTAATGAGTGACAGGGACCCCCCGGTTAGCTAGTGAGTGACAGGCACCCCCAGGTTAGGTAGTGAGTGACAGGCGCCCCCCAGGTTAGGTAGTGAGTGACAGGGACCACCAGGTTAGATAGTGAGTGACAGGGACCACCAGGTTAGATAGTGAGTGACAGGGACCACCAGGTTAGATAGTGAGTGACAGGGACCACCAGGTTAGATAGTGAGTGACAGGCGCCCCCCTGGTCAGGTAGTGAGTGACAGGGACCACCAGGTTAGATAGTGAGTGACAGGGACCACCAGGTTAGGTAGTGAGTGACAGGCACCCCCAGGTTAGGTAGTGAGTGACAGGCACCCCCCAGGTTAGGTAGTGAGTGACAGGGACCACCAGGTTAGGTAGTGAGTGACAGGGACCACCAGGTTAGATAGTGAGTGACAGGGACCACCAGGTTAGATAGTGAGTGACAGGGACCACCAGGTTAGATAGTGAGTGACAGGTGCCCCCCAGGTTAGGTAGTGAGTGACAGGGACCACCAGGTTAGATAGTGAGTGACAGGGACCACCAGGTTAGGTAGTGAGTGACAGGTACCACCAGGTTAGATAGTGAGTGACAGGGACCACCAGGTTAGGTAGTGAGTGACAGGGACCACCAGGTTAGGTAGTGAGTGAGAGGGACCACCAGGTTAAGTAGTGAGTGACAGGGACCACCAGGTTAGGTAGTGAGTGACAGGGACCACCAGGTTAGGTAGTAAGTGACAGGGACCACCAGGTTAGGTAATGAGTGACAGGGACCCCCAGTTAGGTAGTGAGTGACAGGGACCCCCAGGTTAGGTAGTGAGTGACAGGGACCACCAGGTTAGGTAGTGAGTGACAGGGACCACCAGGTTAGGTAGTGAGTGACAGGGACCCCCATTTAGGTAGTGAGTGACAGGGACCCCCGTTAGGTAGTGAGTGACAGGTGCCTCCAGTAAGGTAGTGAGTGACAGGGACTCCCGTTAGATAGTGAGTGACAGGGACCCCCGTTAGGTAGTGAGTGACAGGGACCCCCGTTAGGTAGTGAGTGACAGGCACCCCCAGTTAGGTAGTGAGTGACAGGGACCCCCGTTAGGTAGTGAGTGAAAGGTGCCCCAGTTAGGTAGTGAGTGACAGGGACCCCCGTTAGGTAGTCAGTGACAGGCGCCTCCAGTTAGGTAGTGAGTGACCGGGACCCTCGTTAGATAGTGAGTGACAGGGACCACAGTTAGATAGTGAGTGACAGGCCCCCCCGTTAGATAGTGAGTGACAGGGACCCCCATTAGGTAGTGAGTGACAGGGACCCCCGTTAGATAGGGAGTGACAGGTACACCCGTTAGGTAGTGAGTGACAGGGACACCCATTAGATAGTGAGTGACAGGGACCCCCATTAGATAGTGAGTGACAGGGACGCCGTTAGGTAGTGAAAGACAGGGACCCCCGTTAGGTAGTGAGTAACAGATGCCCCCCTCACCTCGCAAGCCAGCAGCGTCAGACCTCGATCAGCAGGCGACCCGACCAGATAGAGCGTGCGCCAGGCGCACCACGCTGTATATGCGGAAGCGGTGTCCGCTAGGTCCAAGCGCCCGGTCTATCTGGTCGCCCGCTGATCGAGGTCTGAGGCTTTGGCCGAGGGGACAGCCGGGGGCAGTGACGGTCGTTATCACGCAATGCTAAATGCTGATCGAGTGCCTGTACCCACGTTGCGAGAGCAGAAATGACAACTTGTCACTCAAAGTATTGCCAGTTGTCAGAAAAATCATTAGGAAAACTGTGTTGTGGGTGCAGGCCTTAAAGGTCCATGCCCACGGGAAGATTTTTGACAATTTTTTTTTGCAATGAGCGATCATTTTTTACAACATCCTGCAACATTGTTTAACAAAAATGAATAAAACAATTATTAAAGATGTCCGATTACCCATGACAAATGTTTTGCATGAATGCCTCGATGGGTTATATTGCAGACGATTATTAAGATTTTCAATAAAGTCAAGATTTTGAAAGATGGGTCAGAGAACAATCGTTCATTGACGCACATTTTCCAATCCCTCTTTCCATGGGTACTTTGCTTTAGGTTTAGCAAAAACAAAGCAAATTGTTTCCATCCTTTATTAAGCGGTACAGCGCGGCGGTACCTTGTACCTATGCCCCTGTGCACTTCACTTCAGCACCAGGGGTCCGCTACAGTTACCAAAATAAAACAGTAGTTATGAAAAAAAGTGATAGCATTAAAAATATAATCATAAATAGTTACCTTAGGGACTCAGCTTTTTTAATATGTATGTCATAAGGGTATATCACTATTATTTTTACAAATTAAGGTTTATAATTATTGATATAGTGTAAAGAAACACAAACAGAAAAAAACTTTATTACCAAGTAAAATATTGTCACCATACATTGTACTAGGGACACAATTTAAACATTGTAATCAACAGAACATATGGGTAAATAAAACGTGTGGGTTTTATCTATTGTAGCATATTTTATTTTAAAGCTATAAAGGCTGAAAAATGAGAAATAATAATATTTTTTTTTTTCATTTTCTCTTGCTACTTCCTTTAAATTCATATAAATAAAATGTGCTGTAATATGTACGAACAGAGGCGCCAAGCAGAGTAAAATAATGTTCTAAAAATGATAAAAAGAGGGCAGTCGAGGTGGACTTACCTCCCTCTGGTAGTGGACATATACTCAAATGCAGAGTAAAAAATATACAATTTATTCACAGCTCCATAAAATCGCAACGCGTTTTGCGGTCAACAGTCCCGCTTCATCAGGCAGTACAGGAGCATATAAAACTGGTTCAGGTCCATAAAGTGTGTGAGCGCCTCTGTGATAAATAAAATAATTCTTAGCAAAAAGTACCACCCAAAGCCTAATTTTTGGTGAAAAAAAAACCAATATGCAAAAATAACAACCATATGCAATTCTCTTTTTCACCTGACTTTTCTCCCAGGAGATAATTTTTCATCTTTGATTTAGAATAACTTTTTAGCACTTTGCAATGGAAAGAGTACCAAAAAGTAGGTGAAAAAGTAATATCAAATTATTTTAAATATTTTTTTTGCTTTCTGGTGGTTTAAAAGACATTTTATTGACAAGTTTGAAAATTCCACCTAGGAGAAAACTCAGGTGAAAAAGTTAATTGCATATGGGCCAATGTGTAGATCATTTCAGTGTGATAAGTAGCAATAAAGTTATTGGTGCATGAATGTGAGGAGCATGATGTGTGAAAATTGCTCTGGTTTTTAAGGGGAAAAAACCTGTGGTGGGGAATTGGTTAATATAAAGTATTGTACTTGTTTTTCTTTAGAAGTGTTTAAGTGTTTAAAGCTAAGTACTCACCAAGCGATGCAGGGAAATTAATCCAGTGACGTTTCCCTGAGGACCAGCGCTCTGGCGATCCATTTACCTTCATCTTCCGGCCGGTGGGTATGTGCGATGTTACACGAGGGGCGCTACGAGACGTCAAGGGATTGTGGTACTTTGGGCGGGAGTCGCCAGGGATCTTAAAAGACAACTGAAATGAGAAGGATACAGATGCTGCCATATTTATTTCCTTTTAAGCAATACCATTTGCCTGGATGTCCAGCTGATCCTCTGCCTCTAATACTTTCAGCCATAGACCCTGAACAAGCATGCAGCAGAACAAGCATGCAGCAGATCAGGCGTTTCTGACATTATTGTCAGGTCTGACAAGATTAGCTGCATGCTTTTTTCTGGTGTGATTCAGATACTGCTGCAGCCAGGAAGAATTGTGTGGTGGGTATGGACCTTAAGTGCACCCTAGTGGATACACTCATGCAGCTGTCCAGATAGTAAAGTGCTGCCTAGTCTGTTGCAAATAAAGTATGGTCCAGTGTTAGTCGAAATGCAGAAATGCAGAAATGCAGACATCAAACTAACAAGCATTGATTCCAGTAATCAACGTTGGAATCAACGCTTGTTGGTTTGATGTCTGCATTCCTAGTCTGTTGGTAATGTAAAATGAGTTAGCATACATATGTATACATTTTCTTGAATCCATTTATGATTTAAGTCACTTGGGCCACATGCAAATCACTTTTCACCTGAGTTTTCTTCTGGGTGATATTTTTAAATTTGTTAATAAAATGCATTTAAAGCCATTAGAAAGCAAGAAAATGCTCAAAATAATTTTGATAATATTTTTTCATTTACTTTTTGGTACTTTTTTAGTTGAAAAGTGCTGGAAAGTTATTTTAAATCAAAGATGAAAAATTATCTCCTAGGAGAAAACTTGGGTGAAAAATGTAATTGCATATGGGCCTTGATGTTTAAGACTGGTCACATGTAACTCAATGGGCCATATTCAATTCACTTTTTCTCCTGAGTTTTCTCCCAAGTGATATTTTCAAACTTGCCAATAAAAAGCTTTTTAAAGAGGAGCTGTCAGCCATACTATGCCAGGAAAAAAAAAAAACATATATAAGAAGATAAATACTTGCTCTACTTACATGAAAGATGTATTGCACTGTCCACAATTTGATTTCAGTAAATTTTATAAAATAAATAAACCTTGCAGCATCCCCACTCGTCTCACAGCATTACAGTGCTAACAGCGCAGCGCATTACGGGAAAAATAAATGCAGCTCCATCGCCTGGAACCATGTTGAGGTGAGTCTGTGTGCACTGCATATATTCTTCCTCACTAAGCTCTATAATGCTGCAGGACGAGCGCCAAGTGGGGATGCTACATGGTTGAGGGTAAATGCAGGGGAAATCCTTATGGAAATGGTAGCAGGGCCAGGAGGATCCCATTAATGCGGAGGTGCCCACTGAAGTGGCAGGGATGCGTGTCGATGCAGCTGGAGTGCGGGGAGGGGGTGGACGGTGGAAGACATGGAGGCGGCTAATGAGAAAGGAATAGAAAAGAATAGGCATGAGAGTGACACAAGGTGCAGCCAATCAGGCTGAACTAGCTGTGTCTGTGGAGAAGGAAAGAAAAGTAAAGGAGAACTCCCCCTGCCCCAGCATGCACTGCAACTTCTCTTTTGCGGCTGATTACTGCATACGAGTAAGAGCTGGGGACATGAGGATTAATATCTGCAATAAAAAAAGTAAGATTGATTTTGAAGTTAGGCATAGCCTTTTTAGCATCCAATTCCTTTTTATCTGTTCAACAGATAGAAATAGAGAATTGATTTTGGTTTTCATGCCTGACAGTTACTCTTTAAATCACTTTTAAATTACCAGCAAGCAAAAAAAAAAAATACTTGAATTAAATTTTATTTCCTTTTCTTGCCACTTAGGGCCCTTTTCCACTAGCAATCACAATCACAAATCACAAACGCCAGTGATTGCGATTGCGATTTTTCATTAATTCTGTTATGCGATTGCGATTTGCGATTTTCATTTGCATTGCATTATCATTTTAAAAATTGCTCCAGCAAGCGATTGCGATTTGCGATTAGCGATTTCCAAATCGAATCACAGTAGTGGAAAATACTTCTCATGATTTCTATGATAAAGTAACAACCCTAGCGATTTAAAAATCACTAGCGATTTGCGATTTTGCGATTCAGCAATCACAATCGCTCTAGTGGAAAAGGGCCCTTATGGAGCTTTCGTTTAGTGGTCTCTGATTGCTGCTGCAATGTATTTTTTTTTTTTTTTTATTAGTTTACAATAGCATTTTTTTTTTAATAAAAAAGCCTATTATTTCTTATTTTCCCCCCTCTCCTAAATTGACCCTAGACTTCCATAGGTACACTGCACTATACATACATAGGCGTATGCCTATGATAGGAATTAGATTGCGAGCCCCTCCGTGGGACAGTTAATTGACAAGGCAATATACTGTGCAGTGCTGCGTCAGATGGCAGCTCTACATAGATAGATTTCTCCCCCCATGTAACAATCTCAGCTTGCCAACCGAGCTGGCAGGCTGATCATGGAGCTCCGCATTGTTTGCTTGCGAGCTCCCGTCTAATCTTGCGAGGAGCGAGATGACACCATATGACATGACGGAGGAACAAGGGAGCCACTCTGCGGCCGCCATAGTGCATTAGGTGCTTGCAGAGTGGTTAAAAGGCAACAAAAGGTATGTGGAAATCTATCAATACTATTTTAAGTATTTTCTTGCTTGCTGGTGGGTTAAAACACATTTTATTGACAACGTTGGAAATATCACCTAGGTGAAAACTCAGGAGAAAAAGTTAATTGCATATGGGCCAATAATGACCTATATAGCAAATTGACTTTTCCTTAAACATTCTTCTGACCTTTGCTGACCCGGTGACCTTTTAAGGCTGTCAGAATACTCTTGCTATTGTTTTAAAACAGCCTTGGTTTTCTGTTACTGATTACCTACTTTATGCCTGTTTCCCTGAATGCTGCACAAGTGTATATTCTTTATACTTTTACATGTTACTGTCATATTCTGCTTAATCGTCTCTATTATTCCTTGACATTTGCTAAGTGTATGAGTGGAATAATGTAAATCCTCTGCACTGTGTATTATCTTCCCTTTCCCTTATGCGGTGCAATTAATTCTCTTGTATGAAGCAGAAAGGGTCATACATTTGTATGAAGACAGGACAAATGAATAGTGCAGACTTGGCATACATGTCTGTCATCTGACCTTCGCTTATTATTCATGCCTTGGAGACAACTTTGTTTTCCTCATAATGGATAGTACAGCCTGGAACAGAGGATACCTTTCATAAATTTCCTTACAGCATCGAGACAATTAGTATTTGTTATAGTATGATATTGATATTTATTGTTCAGTAAAATAAATGAGCAGTTGCTCAGATGAAATGGTGACTTAGGGGTCAGTTTATAAATTGATTTGTATTTACTGCTCTATGAGGCTAATGTACCTCTCCTTGCATTTATTATGATGTGTGTCCAATCACAATAAACAAAAATGTCCTGCTCAAGCCAGTACTCAATACAGTAAGGAGTCTTTGGGCAAGGCTCCCTAACGCTCCTGGTTACCCCTGGAGTGTGCCCTAAGCGGCTCCACCTCTAAAAGCGCTAGGAGAAAAGCACAATGTAAATGTTATTTGTCTTGTCTTGTCTTGTTACTGGATAGCGATGCTAATGCTAAATGATGAAATTCAGCCAGTGATAGTGCTTATTACTACTATATATATATATATATGGAATAAACCACCTCCATATTGATAAATAACGTGGTAAGTCAATTGCAAATGAATCAACACTATAAGGCAGTGGTCCTCAAACTACAGCCTGCGGGTCAAGTGTGGCCTGCCGAGGGTTTTTTCACTGCCCCCCCAACACAAAAAGTATAACTTATAGATGTGATCCACTGCACCTTTAAATGTGGGCGACCCGCATATAGAAAAGCAGTGCTGGCACCACCCACCTACACACTATAGAAGCCAGTGAGCAGTAATTCGCTGTCTTCCAATCCAATTCTGCATCAGTTGACACTGCTGTCCAACTGGACGGCAGGTTATCACCTGGGTATGCTTCACTGTCTGGTGCACAAAGACATTCTTCGGGCGCCGCATGACTGAATGGCTGCTGCTGGGAGTTCTCCTCCAGGCATGATTGGGGGGAGTCAATACCTAGATTCAATATATTGCCTTTCAACATAATTTTATGTATGTTCCGGCTCCCTAGCCGTCTGAAGTATGTTAATCCGCCCCTTGACGAAAAAAGTTTAGGGGTCCCCTGCCATAAGGCATGCTGTGTTAGCTGTTTTATAATTAGTGGTGAAAGGAACATGGCTAAACTCATGAATCCTCCCCCACAGAAACAAAACTTGATCTGTGCCCACCTCCCTGAGCCTCACCACCAGTGGTGGAACTATAAATTATGGGAGTCCCCTAGCTACACTTGAATGGGACCCACCAATGTTCACATCATTTCTCCTGCCTAACACTGGTGACCTCTCATCCTGGGGGCCCAACTTTCAAGGCTTATAAAACAAGTGGACAGCGTAATTCTCACATCCATAACAAGTGTAGCAACAAAAACCAAAGTAGCTCACCCTGCGCAAAAGCAACGGCAAGAATACATGTATGCACAAAAACACCTGATCTGAAGGAGCATGGATCCCTTTATTAGAGGGAGTTAAGTAGTAGTTGGGACCTCCTTACTTTCTGAGCCTCCCTGTGGTTACAGGGCTGCTCCCCTGTAGTTATGCCCCTGCTTACCACCTTGTTATGTTGGTCCCCATTATTCCATGGTCATATAGAAAGTATGGCTAACATACTTCCTACAGCATGTGCAGTCATCAGGACATGATTCTGTCTGTTTGGAGGCAGCTCTAACCTTTCTTTGTCATACTGGTCATGGTCAAGTCTATCATGTGTGTAATTACTTAAGGAAAACATGAAGTGTAATTTAAAAGGTGACATTACTAGTTTCCTTTAAAATGCATACTTCTTTAAGGTCAGTGATCTAGGGACAACTTTAAGCGTAACTGAGGTTATAGCTCTTTATTTTCATCTTGGACAGATTAAAGGGACCCTGAGCAGTAGCTAGAACCTTACTTTGGGCCTCCTCCAGCTCACCGTAGGCCACGAGGTCCCCCGGCGTCCTCCTGGCTCCAGTCCGTGTCCCTCCCGATACTGGCAACACCCAAGCCGGGTGTCGGGCGACACTTCCTGGATCTTCACTCTTTATGTCATAAAGAAGACCTTTGTTGAGTTTAAAGTGCTGATTTTTGCCTTAGTTGTAGAGATTTCCCTCTCTGCTCTTATTACTCTTTCACTTAGGACAGGAAGTGTTGGAAATCTTTTTAACAAGGACACAGATAACAATAAAAACTCACACACAGATACTACAAAAATTGTTTGCTTTATTATTTCCTGTGTTCCATTTGCGCAGTTTTTAGAAATAGTCCAAAAAGGCCCTATTTTTCAATCTAAAGCAATCCTGTGAGCATACATGAATTGGCCGCTGGGAAACTTAGGTGAAGGATATGGCTTATCCTGCTGCTGCACAAGTTCCCGGCGGTGTTAAATACTATCCCTCCCTCTATGGATAGTGGGGAATAATGTAATTCGACTTCCAGCACCGCTATAGCCACCGCTATAGCCATAGGCCATAATTCCTGTTACGGCCTATGGTGGCGCCGACTGCGCCCAAATCTCCTGCGCTGTATTCACACCGCTCGTCCTGTGAGGTTGTAGAAAGAAGTAGTTATATATTCAGGGGTCTTTTTTCGATACAGGTACACCTTAAACATCAACAAATTAGATATACTGTACAGAGTAAGTCTACATGCACTGTTATGCAGGGGTCACACTTGTCAGCTTTCATGTGCGTTTGTTGCACAGAAAAACTGATTTCAACTGACAACTCATGTTAATCAATCGCCTAGGTCACACTTGAATGCAGATTTCACGCACAGAAAAAAAACTGACATCTTGCGCAATTTGTCAGTTTTCTCTATAAATTACATTCACCGCTGTAAGGCAGGGGTCACACTTGTCTTTCAGTTTTCTGAAAAGTGTAGAAAACTAAAAGACAAGTGTGACCCCTGCCTTATATACCTTTTAATAATTAGACCACAGGTGTTGAACTCCAGTACTGGAGGGCCATATCCATGCCAGTGTCTAGGATTTCTCCCAGCCACCGTGCTGCCCTGAATCATTTACTGCATCCTACTATATATCGTTACCATGCCTCTTTAAGCTACTTTCAGTACCAACAAAGGATGAAGGCTCTGAAGTTTATGTGTATTAATAAAAATATGAAGTTCTCCAGTTGTTTACTTTAGTAAGTAGTAAAAAATGTGTGAAATGTAAAATAATACATCTCGGAAAAAATCTGCACAGCAAAAAGATTGTTGGGCTTTGTAAACATTCCGCAGTAATGTTTTCTCCATCATAACACACTGACTATAACCATTGCTATTGGCAGTGTTAATATTTCTAGCATATCTTGCAGCACTTTGAATACATTATTAAATGATTGTCCTGCTGGAGCTAACAATTTATTATCTGATGATCACGTAAAAAAACACACGCAGGCCTGCTCAAGCTAATTTACTCTTCTGCACAACCTACAAGTGTGTTATTGGGCTGTAGGAGGAAACCTACACAGACATGGGGCATATAAGTAGATGATAAGACATATGGAAAATAACTGCAAAAAATATAAATATGTACTTTACAAGACAAATGCAATTACTCTGATAAGAAATTGCAGATAAAGAAATTAAAAGATAAGAAGAATATTACAAGGGGGAAAGATAAAGCTAAGCTGGCTATATCGGGATGAAAACACTACATGGGTGTTAAAAATGTAAACACTATGGAAAAAGAGAAATGATGAAGCTTGCTGGAGAATGGAGCAAGGATGGAAAATGTGTAGGCAAAGTGAAGCGACGCATTATGGACGGGCATATTGGACACGCGCTGGAAATGTTGACCTGTTTTAAGAAGGTGGTACTGTACTCTCTATCGTTTCCTCCAAGTAGTCATACACCCATAATGCTGGGAACACACGGTGCAATTTGCCGTCCGATCGGCTAGAATCGGGTGATTATTTCCGGCATGTCCAATCTGTTTCCGATCGAGAAAGGACTCAATTTTGTGAAGTTATCATCGGAAAATTGATCCCTTTATCGATCGGGAGTAGTACAACTTCCTGTTCGATTACCCGTCAATCATATGGAAAATTGCATTGTGTGTTCTCAGCATTAGTCCTGATGTGGTGAATGCTACCACAACAAGGATGTTGCCTGGCTAGTGATGCCATGAAGTGATCATGTCCATTTAACCTTGGCAAAATCCAACTAGTATAAAAAAAAAGGCCAGCTCAGCATTGCAAACATTATTCTGGCTCATTTGAGTTTGTTACCAAAAGAATTCATAATTGGTTCTGCAGCTCTCAGGGAACTGATTGTGAATGCATGACCAGTCTAGTAAAATCCATGAATATGTTACAAGCACAGTATTAAATCAAGCAAGGCATTCTATAGAATGCCTTCATCATTTCAACAAAGCGAAATCCCTTTCATTTCAAGGCCTAGACTTGCTTACATAGAATGCTTAAAGTGGAGCTGTCAGCCATACTATCTCAGAAAAAAACACATATATATGTAGAAAAATACTTGCTCTACTTACATAACATATGTATTGCACTGTAGACATTTTGATTTTAGTGATTTTTCTTTAGTTAAAAAAAAATCCTTCTTAGCATTTTCCATTTTGACTGTGTGAATCTTGAAGCCAATCCTGACATCATTTCCTCCCTTACTCTGTCTATGTACCATTGCCCACCCTCCTTCCAGTCTTCAGACACTCCTACCCAGCTCTGCCGTAGAAAGTGCATTATCTCAGCATGAGAAATCTTGGCCAATCAGAGAGGAACAGAGGTGTGGAAAGGGAAAACGGGAGGGAAAGAGGCTTCAGCCAATCAGGCTGCATTAGTTATGTCTTAGCAGAAAGAAGAGAAATTGAAAGCCCAGCATGCCCAGTT
This sequence comes from Hyperolius riggenbachi, assembly GCF_040937935.1. Taxonomy (NCBI): domain Eukaryota; kingdom Metazoa; phylum Chordata; class Amphibia; order Anura; family Hyperoliidae; genus Hyperolius; species Hyperolius riggenbachi. Next base: position 226,833,052 of record NC_090646.1, read on the forward strand.
ACTTTCTTTGTGCGGCAGATGTACCAAATAAGAGCAAGGGAAACTGGGCAATGATGTTTTATGGAGAAGAAAAATAAGGGTGATTTTGAACTTTTGTATTGCCTAGTTAGCATCTTTATTACTTTTTTACCAGATAGAATTAAATAATTGATTTTTTATTTTATGCCTGACAGTTACACTTTAAAATCCATCGAGGCAAGGTATAAAATGAGCAACCTAATAATAAGGAATGATCATAATGAGGTAGTAAATTGACAGATTAAAGTGAAAGGCCCTTTTATTGATAACAATATTTTTTAAACAATAAAAGGCTGTGTTTTTTTTTTACAGGGAATAAAAAACATAAATCAACAACAAAAAGAGCAGAGCCATTGTCAAGCTGCTTACCACAAAGGCAAAAAGGCGAGAACATCATTTTCAATCACAATTTGGTTTTGCACTGTTATTCGATAATTATTGGCTGTATTGCTCTTCTCGTCCACCTGGAGGTTTGCCTCTATCGCTGTGTCTATGGGCATTGACTAAGATTATTATTTAGCTAGACTGACTTTTTTTCTACTTGCGTTTATTAATTTTCACCCACCTCAATCAGTTCCTTTAAGAGGAACTTCAGCCTAAACAAACTGGCATACTAAACATACTGTCATTAAGTTACATTAGTTATGTTAATTAAAATAGATATGTAATATAATTTCTTACCCACCCTGTGTTTAAAGAACAGGCAAATGTTTGATTTCATAAGGGCAGCCATCTTTTTGGTTGAAAGGAGGTGACAGGGAGCATGAGACACAGTTCCAACTCTCCTGTGTACTGATCACCCCTCCCAGTTGCTAGACAACGAGAACAACAACATCAGAAATCCAATCATGCTTTGCACAGCATCAGGGGAAAAATGCCCAGCAGGTTTCTTTGTTGCTTAGCTTCTAATCAGCGAAAAATGAGGCTTGGGTATGAAAAACAAAGTTCTGATGCTGTGAACCTGCTAAAGAAACACCAAGCCTTTTCAGTGCTGCTGAGATTTTTAGTCCGGAGGTTCGCTTTAAGCACTTTGGCTCCAATCGTACAGTTGAGGTTTTTTTAATTGTTTTGGAGTGTCTGGGTGACTAATTGCATGTACGTGATGCTAGTACATGTAACGGGGTCAGGAGGTACAGAAACCGCCGGTGGCCATGGAAATAAAAGTGGAACACAGGAGGAGGCGAGCCAGCAGACAGGTGCACCTGTGACACTCATCACAGGCCCAGGGGACACACGTTAGATGGGGGAGATCTGGGGCTCCCAGATAAAAACTATTGTAAATCTGTGTGCACTACACTGGCAGCAATAGATTCCTCCGATCAAATTCGATCAGAGAGGGATATATCTGATGGTCGAAATCTGCTGACCATCTGCCAGTGTATGGAAACCTTTACGTTAAGTCATCAGTATGTTCCTTTTTTTATTACGAACCAATTTAAGCCTGGCTCTCTAATAAGCACAGAATGCTTAGCGTGTACTTGTTAAAAATCAAATCCTGAATTACAAATGACGACTGATCACAATGTAACTATACTGCAAGCTGTGCTGCCTACGTCAATAAAATGAACTATAGTGTACTAGTTCAGGGCTCTGCCTCTAACACAGGAGACCAGGGTTTGAATTCAGTAAGCCAGCACCTATTCAGTAAGGAGGCCTAGGGCAAGACTCCCTAACACTGCTACTGCCTATAGATCGCATCCTAGTGACTGCACCTCTGGTGCTTTGATTCCGCTAGGAGAAAAGTACTATATAAATGTTCTGTGTCTTGTCAAATAGAATTTCAAAAAATGATTGTCAATTTCTGTGAGCATTACTCACCTGTCTGCAGGAAAATAGCCACAGTTTTACCATAAAAGCAGATGTGGAAAAAAAAAACATTTTTACCCTCTAAGGACACATTGTAGCCATATGTAAAATAATGTGGAATATAACTGTACATGGCACCATATAATTTATTTTACATCCGTGGCCTGTCTGTATATTTCCCTCCTGCCTTTATATGATCCAGACCTATCTTCAATACCTGTACAGAGAAGATGTGTTTGGTGAATGTTTATGACAATATTGTTCATAGCATAATTCTGGGATTCTCTAAATAATGACTCTTTTGTACCTAACTCCCTTAGCGCAAATGCTGCTGAGAGCTTTTCATCAGAGAGTGAAATATCTTACTCGCTTTCAGTTGGGTTTAATGTATTTTAACCGATTCTGCAGATGTTCGTTGGAGAGGCTGCGGCTGATGAATGAATTATGAGAGATAAAAACGTACATTTAAGAGTTTGACAGAGTGGCTATAAAAAAAATTGGACTAGTACAGCGTGTGTGCAAGAGGGGACATGGAGAAAACAGTGTAGAACAGAGGGGTAAGGGGGATGCAAAGTGCTTCCTGTGACTTGGAACTCATCTTTGTCATGGAAAAGTTATGTCTGCTGTTAAAGTGGTTGGAACCAGCTGTGATCCATGTGTTTGAGAAGCTCGACTCTCTTCTTTTTCATGTCCAATTATTGTATCTATAAATTGCTGTGGGCCACCTGTGCAAGAGGCTCATCCACAACGGCCCCCCTAGGAAATATTAGAAGATCAAGGCTCGTAAAGCGCAAATCTATAGAACTAAAAGCTGACACTTTCATTTTCTTCAAACTTCTGTCCGCAGCTTGCATTTTCCCGAATGAATACAAAAAAATGACACGCTTTGTGCAGATCACTGCCAGAGTTTTAGGTGAAGCTGGGAGAAAAACATTGTGTTAGAAAATGCAAAGCATATTAGATAATGATATAATACTCTGATTGTTTAGAGCAGGTGACGGTTGGTAAGGCACATAACCCATTATTTATCTTACTATCAACAGAATTCCACGTATTGAATAAAATATATTGTGAGTAGCAGTGTCATAACTAAGAAACTGTGGGCCCTGATGCAAGTTTTACATTGGGGTCCCCCAAGCACTGTATACATAACGATTGATACGGTGCACCAAAACCTGCCAATGGCAACTACAGTGTCAGAGGTGCAAGAAGGGAATAGGGAGCAGTTTGTTAATGATTACCACTATTAAAAGTATTTATAGAAGTGATTATTATGAGCACAGGACCAATTAACAGCTAATGCTGTGGTTGAAGGAGGGCCCCTCGGGGCCCCACTGGCCCAAGGGCCACGATGCAGTTGCAACCTCTGCACCCCCTATTGCGACACCCCTGGTGAATAGAGACTTTATAAAGCATTGACACACTTTCTGCATTGCAACATCAGTAATTCATATTGATTCCTGTCCTTGTCTTCACAGGGCTCACAATCTAATGCCCCTACAACATTTTGTACACACAGTAGATGGTTTTTGGCCAAGGCAACCAGTCAGGGACTACGGGATCAAGTGCAGGCCAAGGCCATTGTCCTTCTCTTTAGCCAGGGATGTAACAATAGCTCTCGTGCCCTAGGGTGCAGAATAGTGCGGCAGCAGAGCTTCATATTTAGGACCTTGTTCTGGAGGAGGAACAGGTTCTTTCCACTTCCTCTTCAGTGGAACCACCGTGCAGCCAATCCCCTAGTGGCACACAGGTCACTAGGTGATTGGCTGCATGGCGACTACACTGAAGAGGAAGTGAGTATGTGTCCCGCCACTAAACGAGGTACAGTATGAAGCTTGCTGTGGTACTACTTTGCAAATTGCAAGATCGTGGGGGGGAGGGATCTGCACGCACTTGGGGAAGGGAGGGGACAGTGGGCAGTGCACACATAGCACCATTTGGGAAGAGGGCCCAGACTGTTGAATTTTGCAGGGAGGCCCACGATAGTTAAGTAAAACCCCTGCCCTTACCCCTTGCACTATACCATGCACTGTGCTGTCATCCCTCCTCCCCACCCAATAGCAACAGGTGCATTGCTAGCCTCTTGGCTACTGCTATGGAAAAGGGTTCTCCACCTCCCACCCACAGACATTTTAAACATGATTAATCCTAAGTACTTTGTGTCTTTTAGGGGTAATTCTAACATTTTCAGAAAAACACCATTGATAGCACTTATAAAAATCTGGCCGCTTCTGACTTATTTTAACAGGCTTTTAGTAAATGTGGGGTAACCATGCAGCTCTGGGTGACCCAAACACTAGGAATGTATAGGGGATAAAAGAGACTGAAAAGCCCTCCTACTAATAAGCAATGCTTGGTGAAATTTTCCTTCTTAAAACAGAAGGAAACTTGCAATAATTCAGCTGTAAGTGAGCATTTGTGGTTACCCACAATGCACCACTACTGAATATGCAAATTATCTCTTGGCCCCTGTAGGCCTGGCAAGCATCCAGAACCGCTGGTGTATAGCAAGCCTATAACTTTAAATATTACACAGTGGGGTTGACGTGGCTGTGTAATATTTAAAGCTATAGGCTTGCTATACACCGGCGGTTCTGGATGCTTGCCTGGCTTACAGGGGCGAAAAGAGATAATTTGCATATTTAGTAGTGGTGCATTGTGGGTAACCACAAATGCTCACTTACAGCTGAATTATTGCAAGTTTCCTTCTGTTTGAGGACGGCAAATTTCACCTAGTAAACGTGGCTTTTACTCTGTCAAAATTGTGAACCTAACCAAGCCTGAAATCTTAGTAACTGACTTTTTTTTAGCCATTGTTGTCTGTTGCATTGTTGTGTGACAGCTGCATTGGGGAAGCATGTATTGTCCAATGAAAATGTCACAGAAGCAAGGTACACTACACAAGTTACTACATAACTAGGAAACTATCTTAATTTGGTGGCATATAGTGTCAGTACATCTACCAACTGCAAAATTACATTTGAAAAGAGGAATAGTATATCTGCCTATTTTAATTTTTCTATAGAAACCAAGACTTTCTGAGCCCATTATAGGTACTCCCTGGGATGAGTGTACCAGGTGTTGAGAACCTAGGCTCTAAAAGCATGCGTATAATTTAAGTTTTGCGTAATTTAAACAATGCATTTATGTCAGAGTCAATGGAAACATCTATAATTGAGCTTTATGGGGAAACCTGCTTACGTACAGTAACTCATCTCTGTGTGCCAGCACGGGGTCAGTTCACAGATCAGATCTCGGAATGTCTGCAGAGTAGCAAAACTAAGTGATTCTATGTAAACAGAGTAAAATACTGTGAGTACCGAAGAGAAGACGTTTATACCTTATGTGTTATTGCTTCTACCCAAATTCTAGCATCCTCCACACCCACATAACTCATGCTATTTCAAACACCTTAAGAAAATCAAACAAAATCGCTGAGCTAGCAGATCATGTTATGCCACAATCACGTAAATTAAACATGCGCAAAATAAGAACCACCTGCATTATAGTTCTAAGCATGTGTATAGACTATAGATTAATAATTGCACCTTTCACTCAGAACCTTTGCCTAAATACTCTCATAGCTTGAGCTTTATTTAGCAGCCCCATTTAGCAAGTACATAAAAGAGCTACTGGTGAAGCAGCAAGGAGAGTTATTGTGATTTGAGCTTTCTTCTGTAATTTGTTTTCATTATTGCCAGATGAAGATTCCAAGAACAACAGAAGCTAGCATGAAACGTTCATCTACATTCAGTCATTAAATGATGCTGTATAAAGTGGCCATAAACCTGGATTTTTTAAACCACATAGCTTTCCATTTCCTGGATGCGGTGGTGGTGCAGGAGATGGGCAAAAGTTTGTATTATGAAATATATACTTACCAATAGAGATAGTCATTAGTCAATGAGATGCAAATAACTCCACAAATTAGGCAAATTTTGTATGCAAATGTATGCAGTTTGAAAATGGACCAATCAAATCCCACCAAGATGGAAGGGCTATTTTAAAGCTGCATAAATTTGAATGCAAAATTTGCATAATTAACTTGGAGCTATTTGCATTTCCCTACTTATTAAGAAAAATCTTATTTTAGTGTATCGTACAAGGTGACGTCCGCTCGACCTTCTCGAGATAGGATCAGTGCAGCACCCGGGTAACTCAAATCCCAGGACGCCAAAAAAAGACGTAAGGTTCCACACGTTGATCCAATCAAAATTACAAGCCTTTATTGAATTGCATAAAATCGAGAAACGTGTCTTGCTGACATGCTTCAGACACACAATAGACACAAAAAAATATCTCCAATGAAGAAACAGGTTTTTCGGAACGCTTGAGACAGCGCGATGGTCCGGCAATACTACCTTATCATTGCAGTGGGTAAGATATCTTCCTTAATACCTTTCTATGCTATTTTTTCTCTCTATTTTTTCAGACAGCTCATATAGCTCTTCAGTACTGCTACCTAGATCTAGGGTCTGTTTGCATTGATTTATAATTTTGTATGGTATCTATTTTTAATAGCCCACTCTTGTACTACATGCTATTATATTATCTGCCAACCGCTGCTACAGTGGGTTGCAAAAGTATTCGGCCCCCTTGAAGTTTTCCACATTTTGTCACATTACTGCCACAAACATGCATCAATTTTATTGGAATTGCACATGAAAGACCAATACAAAGTGGTGCACATGTGAGAAGTGGATTGAAAATCATACATCATTCCAAACATTTTTTACAAATAAATAACTGCAAAGTGGGGTGTGCATAATTATTGGCCCCCATGAGTCAATACTTTGTAGAACCACCTTTTGCTGCAATTACAGCTGCCAGTCTTTTAGGGTATGTCTCTACCAGCTTTGCACATCTAAAGACTAAAATCCTTGCCCATTCTTCTTTGCAAAACAGCTCCAGCTCAGTCAGATTAGATGGACAGCGTTTGTGAACAGCAGTTTTCAGATCTTGCCACAGATTCTCTATTGGATTTAGATCTGGACTTTGACTGGGCCATTCTAACACATAGATATGTTTTGTTTTAAACCATTCCATTGTTGCCCTGGCTTTATGTTTAGGGTCATTGTCCTGCTGGAGGGTGAACCTCCGCCCCAGTCTCAAGTCTTTTGCAGTCTCCAAGAGGTTTTCTTCCAAGTTTGCCCTGTATTTGGCTCCATCTATCTTCCCATCAACTCTGACCAGCTTCCCTGTCCCTGCTGAAGAGCTGCACCCCCCGAGCATGATGCTGCCACCACCATATTTGACAGTGGGGATGGTGTGTTCAGAGTGATGTGCAGTGTTAGTTTTTTGCCACACATAGCGTTTTGCATTTTGGCCAAAAAGGTCCATTTTGGTCTCATGTGACCAGAGCACCTTCTTCCACATGGTTGCTGTGTCCCCCACATGGCTTGTGGCAAACTGAAAACGGGACTTCTTATGCTTTCTGTTAACAATGCCTTTCTTCTTGCCACTCTTCCATAAAGGCCAACTTTGTACAGTGCATGACTAATAGTTGTCCTATGGACAGAGTCTCCCACCTGAGCTTTAGATCTCTGCAGCTCGTCCAGAGTCACCATGGGCCTCTTGACTGCATTTCTGATCAGCGGTCTCCTTGTTCGGCCTGTGAGTTTAGGTGGATGGCCTTGTCTTGGTAGGTTTACAGATGTGCCATACTCCTTCCATTTCTGAATGATCGCTTGAACAGTGCTCCTTGGGATGTTCAAGGCTTTGGAAATCTTTTCGTAGCCTAAGCCTGCTTTCAATTTCTCAATAACTTGATCCCTGACCTGTCTTGGACCTGTCTTGTGTGTTCTTTGGACTTCACGGTGTTGTTGCTCCCAATATTCTCTTCGACAACCTCTGAGGCCCTCACAGAGCAGCTGTATTTGTACTGACATTAGATTACACACAGGTGCACTCTATTTAGTCATTAGCACTCATCAGGCAATGTCTATAGGCAACTGACTGCACTCAGATCAAAGGGGGCCGAATAATTATGCACACACCACTTTGCAGTTATTTATTTGTAAAAAGATGTTTGGAATCATGTATGATTTTCGTTCCACTTCTCACGTGTACACCACTTTGTGTTGGTCTTTCATGTGGAATTCCAATAAAATTGATTAATGTTTGTGGCAGTAATATGACAAAATGTGGAAAACTTCAAGGGGGTCGAATACTTTTGCAACCCACTGTAGTTTTTATTGGTTTAATGTTTTAGATACGTCCTAATTAAATGTGTTTTTTTTTTACTACTCAGTGGTCATGTATTATTTATTCTTATGTCATGGACACTATTTCCTTCAGTTTGTGACACAATGGTCCTTAGTCATAGCTTATTTTAGTGTAGTTGCTGCTCTCCAATGCTGCCACTGTGCCCTGTGCAGCCTCACTGGGGAAAACAGAGTACAGAGGAAGTGCCCTGTAATAAAGGTAGCTTTCATTATTCTGACCAAAAGAACATTTCTGAATACATTTATAGACTGACAATGGACACCGCCTTGCCTTTCTGTCTGGCATTTCTTTTTCTTTTTCTGTTTTTCTGTGTACAAAAATCACTTGTATGCGTGATTTGAGCAATGTTCATCCACTTACTGTAAATAGACTGATCCTCACCCCAAAGAGTTGGTGACCAACTACAAGAGACATCTTACCACTGTGCTTACCAACAAGGGTTTCTACACCAAGTACTAAGTCATGCTTTGCATGGGGATCACATACCTACAGCATTTCACACAATGACATGCAAATCAATATATACCTTTTATGTAATGTGTTTTTACTGGATTTGGTTGATATTCTGTCTCTCTTGATTAAAATGAAATGAAACTACCAAACACATTTCACACTGTTCACTTCTCCATAGGTGGGCAAACTTAAATTTAGCAGAGGATCAAATAATTATTTCCCACACTATAGGTACCTTTTAAGAATTAAAAGCCAATTAAAGTTTTACTGACATCCAGCCCTGTCTCACTATAACATAAGTAGGGTTACCAGAGCTTTGTGCAGAAGAGCAACTTTTGGGAAGCAAAAGACTAAACAACTTATTCTATAATAATGACAAGTGTCACATTACATTTTTGATTGCAGTAAAGGAGGTAAAATGACAGGGGCTCTAAATAGTATCATAAGCACAACAATATTACTGATATCCATATCACAGCAGACCATATAAGGTAAAGCCATCATTACAGCTCATGCTCCTAGGATTCTAAGAGAACCTTTACTGAGAGTGGTTGAGTTGGAAGTCTGCCAATTGAACAATATTCGTAAGGTGTCTGATTTCTCTGAGCCCTAGGAAAGCACTGATCGTCAGGCCTATATTTTACAAGACTAATGGCCATTTGGATGTAATGCAACAGCATGTCAAGATGTATGAGGGAGTTATGCATTTAGCCTTTATGTTCATCTTTAGAGTACTTTGCAGTTAAGAGACGCAGAGATAACAAACGCAGTTTGCTACTTAACTCTGACGATCAGCTTGGTTCGTTGGCATTACTTACTGCACAGTTATTCTAATTTACCAGAAAAGCACTAGAAATCTGACTATAAAATATAAATTCATGACATGATCACAGTTTTATATTGGTTGACGTCTTCAATGTAGACAATGTGCTTTATTTCCCCCCCCAAAAAAAATAATAACAGAAGGTTTACAATGACATATTTGTAAGAATAATCTGTGATGGTTGTCTAACATCAATGATACAAATGGGTGCTACTTCAGTTATGCATCTCTTGGTGCGCCGTTTTCGTTTGATACTGGTAGAACGAAAACAGCGCATGCGGCCAAAGACTGTGGAGACCACGTGATCGGAACACTCCTCATCACGTGGTCCCGCCAGCCAATCACCACACAAAGCGGCCGCTCCAGGAAGTAAACACTGCACGTCACACAGTGAAGTGAATATTAATTAGCCATGTGGCTTGGGACAATAGCGGACTCTCCCCTCCTCCTCCCCTGCACTTAGCATGTGCAAACAGTCTAACGCGGCTAAAACCACGTATAACGCACAGCATGCTACACTTTCTTTGAACGTCCAGCGTTACAATGTAACGCAACGTGGGCACTGTGAACAGCCCATTGATTTTTCATTACTGTGAGTTGGGCTGCGTTACAGGCTGCTCTAACGTGCGCCTGTAACGTCCCACTGTGAAAGCAGCCTGAATGCATACACAGGGGGCACATTTATACACTAGGGGGTACAGCGTCGGGGGTTTTGTCACATTCGTTGCTCATCCCCATATCGCTCGCCGTTACCACCACGCACCCAATCGACCAAGACATCTTGCAGCATGTCCAATCAATACATGCAACCAATTTTGGCCTGAAACTGGTTGCATTGTAGATCGGGCATGCTCTTTGCGGCACCGATTTTTATCTGATTTGATAATAATTATTGAATTGGATAGGCCATCAGCCCAGCCACCAAGTCAAGAGATGTATGGCCACCTTTTTTGTTTTGTATTTCCCTGCACATGCAACTACAGAACTGTATCAGAAGGTTTGCATTCTTTAACATTCTGAGCACATTGTCAAAAGGCCCATAAAACTTGAGAAAGTGACCATCATCAGTTCTTCCACTTTTCATACTTTCCATTTCAAAGTCCCAATCTGTTGCCTGGCAGCCTAAGATGCCACCTATTGCCTGCCAAATAGAGCAGAAGTACTAATGCTTGAGCTGTGTAGAACAGAACATTAACTTCATAAATCATTAAGCTACACATCGCAGTCTGAAACTTTACAGCATCATAACTCAAATCTATTTCAGTGATAGACTGTGCATTATTTTATTTTATTTCTGTTCCATTTTATTTTGTAGCAGCATAATTGGACTGATATTCATAACAATCAAGTCAAAATTATTAGAACTTTAAACCATGTGAAGAAATTACTTTTAAAAACTCTCCCAATCCAGCCAGGTCATAATGTCATGTCTCTGGTGGCATTTCCTACCCCTTACTTTACCTCTGGAGGACCAGAGAGGTGGTCTCTGCTGCTGCGGTTTTTTTTTTAAATTACTTTAAAAAGTCCTTATTTAAAAAAAAATGTATTTCCCTCCCTCCCCCTAAATTGCCCCTAGACTACGTTACATGCACCACATGATGCATACATAGACATACAGTATGTCTATGGCAGGGATTATATTAGGACCCCTTTCGTGGGACAAGGCTTTCCCCTGTACAGCGATGCGGGAGATTGCAGCTCTATACAAATGATTTTCCACCTGACTATGAAAAAATCAGCCAGGCAGGCTGATCATTGGTGCCGGCTCTGTTTACTAACGAGCGCTCACAAGCTCCCATCTAATCTCGTTCCTTGTGAGACCACACCATACGGCGTGATCGAAGAACGAGGAAGCCACTCTGAGACCACCATCCTGTGTTAGGTGATCGCAGAGTGATTAAATCTGCCGCCAAGGATTTTGCATCAGCGCAAATGACTGGATGAGTAGACGAAATTTGCAAAGTTAGGTTTAGTGAATACTGCCATTACGCTTTTGGCAAATTATTTGCAAATGTGATTCCAAATTCACCATGCGGGAAATTTGCATTGAAGTCATGGCAACAATTTTTGCAGTTTAGAAAAGCCTCCATACATGCTGTTCTTACAAAATTTGTTGTGCATGTCAATGCCAATAGTGGGAACAGGTAATGCATTTAGTAATAGCATGTGCCAAAAACCATTTGAATGTGACACTGTCAGGGGTGTAACTAGACTTAATAGGGCTCCCTTGCAAAAATGATAGCATGGGGCAAGGAAATTGTATTACCATCTTTTCTGACAAATCCAAGTTGAAAAAGCATAAGTTCCAGCTATTTGCCCTGCAGTTATTGTCTAAAGCTCAATAACAGTGGCCAGCCCAGAAGAGTGAATTACCTTTGTGCCACATTTTAGTTAAAGTAAGTGTACCTGAAGGGAAAAAAGTGCCCAGTTTGTGCACTCATCATAGTAGAGGTAAGCTTTTGGATAATCCAGAGGCTTCCCCAATCCTCCTCCTTCTCGCCACTCCAACACTGGGACCCCCAAAAGCCCATCGACAAGGGCTTGTTGATGAAGCTCAGCCACACTGCTCAGGCATGCGCAGTAGAATGGACCTGAACATGCTCATATTTTTCCACCAAGCCAGAGGGGTGGCACAGTGCTACTGCACAGACTCAAGTCATACAGCCCCGGGCTGCCCATGAGATGGGGTAAGGCAGGTTTCTCAGGCGGCGGAAGTGGAGGGGGGCGGTGCCCATCTGGCCATGGGTGGGGGGGGCACTGAGATGGAAGAGGTAGCAGCCAGGAAGGGGAGGGGCAGTAGGAACGGCGGTGGGGAGGGGAGTCGGATTCCCCCCCTCTCTCATCTGGGTCCCCCCGGTGCACACTTCCCCTCCAGCTATCAGCGCTGTGTATAAGTGTCAGCCAGGCAGTGAGCAGGGAAGCAATGACTCAGCACGGTGGCGTAGTGGTTAGCTCTCTCGCCTTGCAGCGCTGAGTTCCTGGTTCGAATCCCAGCCAGGGCACTATCTGCAAAGAGTTTGGATGTTCTCTCCGTGTCTGCGTGGGTTTCCTCCGGGCACTCCGGTTTCCTCCCACATTCCAAAAACATACGGATAGGTTAATTGGCTCCCCCTAAAAAATTGGCCCTAGACTACAGTACTTACACTACATAATATAGACATATGGCAAAATGGTAGGGATTAGATTGTGAGCTCCTTTGAGGGACAGTTAGTGACAAGATATATATATATATATGGTACAGCGCTGCGTAATATGTCGGCGCTATATAAATACTAAAATAATAATAATAATAATAATTTCCTTCCATTCCAGCGCTGCGCTCCACCGCTCATCACTTCCTGCAATGCCTCCGACTGTACTGCGGAAGTACAGTTGGAGGCATTGCAGGAAGCGTTGGAACGCAGTGCTGGATCACAAAAAGAGGTGAGTCATTGCTTCCTTACCCGCTGCCTGGCTGACACTTATACATAGCGCTGATTGCTGGGAGCGTGCACTAGGGGGACCCAGTTGAGGGGGGGTCTGAACCCCTTCTAGTGTTGGGCGAACAGTGTTCGCCACTGTTCGGGTTCTGCAGAACATCACCCTGTTCGGGTGATGTTCGAGTTCGGCCGAACACCTGATGGTGTTCGGCCAAACCGTTCGTCCACATGGCCGAACTAAGAGCGCATGGCCGAACGTTCCCCGAACGTTCGGCTAGCGCTGTGATTGGCCGAACGGGTCACATGGTTCGGACCCGAACGCGCTCTGATTGGCCGAACTGTCACGTGGTTCAGGTAAATAAATACCCGAACCACGTCATATCTCCGCCATTTGTCTGTGGGTTTAGCTTTGGGTAGGCAGGCAGGGTAGTTCGCGCTCCAGCCACGCTAGCCAGGGTCCCCCTCAGCCACACTATATAGCATTGTGTTTACTGCCACTCTGTGTCTGCTGGGAACAGTCGTACACTGCTTGCTCAGCCACACTATATAGCATTGTGTTTACTGCCACTCTGTGTACCTCGCTCAGCCACACTATATAGCATTGTGTTTACTGCCACTCTGTGTCTGCTGGGAACAGTAGTACACTGCTCGCTCAGCCACACTATATAGCATTGTGTTTACTGCCACTCTGTGTACCTCGCTCAGCCACACTATATAGCATTGTGTTTACTGCCACTCTGTGTCTGCTGGGAACAGTAGTACACCACTCGCTCAGCCACACTATATAGCATTGTGATTACTGCCACTCTGTGTACACCGCTCACCCAGCACTATATAGCATTATTGTGTTTACTGCCACTCTGTGTCTGCTGGGAACAGTAGTACACCGCTCACCCGCCACTGTATAGCATTGTGCTCTGTGTCGCTGCTGGGAATAGTGGTACACCGCTTACCCACCACTGTATAGCATTGTGCTCTGTGACTGCATGGCGGCAAAATACATGCTATCTGCACGCTTCTTGTCCTCATGCAAGGCCTGGGTTGTTGTGTCTGAAAGCGTGGCCTTCTCCTCCTGCGCCTCCTCCTGTTCCATCACGTATGCTGCTGCTGCTGCTGGTCTGGGTTAGCGTTTCCGGTCCCTGTTTATTGAACCTCTCATCTGTATTACATTTATGACTGCATGGCGGCAAAAAGCATTGCTATATCCGCACGCTATTTGTCCTCATGCAAGGCCTGGGATGTTGTGTCTCAAAAAGCGTGGCCTTCTCCTCCTGCGCCTCCTCCTGTTCCATCACGTGTTCTGCTGCTTGTGCTGGGTTAGCGTTACCAGTCCCTTTTCCTGGAACCTCTTCTCTGTATTACATTTATGACTGCATGGCGACAAAAAGCATGTTACCTGTGCAAAGAAACATGACATTTTCCACATTTAAAAGACAGTTTTTCCTTTGAAACTTTACAATCAATTTTCTCAAAAACTATAAGCTCTTTTTCAAATATTTTTTTTCCTCTTGTACCCACTCCCAAGGTGCACATACCCTGCAAATTTGGGGTATGTAGCATCTAAGGAAGCTTTACAAAGCACGAAAGTTCGGGTCCCCATTGACTTCCATTATGTTCGGAGTTCGGCGCGAACACCCGAACATCGCGGCGATGTTCGGCGAACGTTCGCAAACCCGAACATCTAGGTGTTCGCCCAACACTAACCACTTCCACCGCTGTGCCTGCTGCCCCCCCTTCCTGGCTGCTACCCCATCCAGGCTACCTATACTGTGGGCAATTATACTACCTATGGGGGGCGGCATCCTCTCAAGTTTGCCTCAGGCGGCAAAATGTCTAGAACCGGCCCTGAAGCCCTAGTGTGCCTGCACAGTGCGGTCACACTCATTCTCGCAGCAAGCTTTGAGGGTATTAGCACTGAACCCGCGAGGTCCAGGGGATGAGGATGCCTCTGGAGGATACAGATACTTCCCTCTCCTGGAGTAAGTAGCTAAATTTTAGTCATTAGAATCCCACAAGTTTGCTACAATCTGCCTTAAAAGTAACCCAAGGTGTGAGACCTATGGAGGCTGCCATGTTTATTTCCTTTTAAACAATACCAGTTGCCTGGCAGTCCTGCTGATCTTTCTTTCTCATCAGTAGGGTCTAAATCACACACCTGAAACAAGCATGCACCTAATATTTTCAGATTTGTCAAAGACATCGGATCTGCATGCTTGTTCAGGGTCTAGGGAATAAAATATTAGAGGCAGAGGGTCAGGAGAACAGCAGAGCAATGTGCATTATTTAAATGGAAATAAACATGTCAGCCTCCTTAACCCTCTCACCTCAGCCAGGGTCCCTATAAGGATTTCTTCCAGATCACCGGCTATAACTGCATACTACACCCTGAGTAAACCAGACCCAAGTTGTCGCATAAAGACAGTTCCAGGGACAATTCCAAAAAATAAAGCTGTCAATGGATATCGTGGACATTTGGCACCTATGCAAATGTCCCACTTGAACAGATATGAACAACTTTGAATACCCAGCTCCTATGTAATTCCACTGGCTTAGTTTACGAGACCTTTATAAAAAGCTTTAAATAGTAACTACAGATTTTAGAACTACTGTACATGAAACAACATAAAAATCAAGGGAAGATAAAAAATGATACACAAACTATCTGCAGTGGAAACAATTTTAGCAGAAGGAATGCTTAGTCTGACCTCCAGCTGCTCTTGCACCTGTGCAGAACGCAGGACCACAAGACAGAAATTTACTTTGTGTTATATCACACCTGCCATTTCCATCATACCACAGCAGCTCTGTAGATTGCTATAAATCTGTCAGTGGGGCCTAGCCATGGGCAGCGCCCAGTACAAAAATCAGCCCTTTTTCTTTTTTTTAAGCAAATACTTATCTGGTTACCCCAATACCAGCATTTATGGTACTGACAATTGGATGGAAACTGAGACAGAAAGCCAGATCTCTTTCATATGTAGCGCTGTGACAAATGATGATAGCTTTATCTTTTACGCAGAATTTGAAAGGCCGTGTGATAAATTTTCATATGTTATTTAAAATATTTACTAAAACTGCTTTTCTCTCATGCATAAAGCTACGGGTTTTATATAACTAGAAAGGGTGATGAATGAAGCAAGTTAATGTGAAAGAGTTAGTTATTCTGAAAGGATTACAGTTATAAGAATCAGATTTTCTATAATGGATCCAAGTGTGAGGCTGTTTACGTCTTCTTGCAACGTATATTTATGTCCCCTGCCATTTCATATCATTTATACTTTGGTGTACACCTCTCAAAACATTCTGGCCACTCAAGCTTGGAAACAGCTGTGCCAGAAAAAATAGCCTAGCAGTTTTAATAGTGTAAAACATGAGCAAAAGTGATAGGCCTTGGTTTTGCTAGGGACACTGTGTAGTAACAAAGAACTGTGAGAACTGGTTCATTACTGTATTACCATAAAAAATTGTGATTTGTAAATTATAAGGAATATTTATAAAGCTACCTACTAGTATAAGTGGCTGGATAGTTTAATGGTTAAAGGGGACATGAACTTAGAACTTCCCCTCTGTTCTAAAAGATATTCAACACCATAATAACATATAAAGTAAAACTTTTCATTCACAGCTGATACAAATCCTGCAATAAATCTGCAGTTTGCCTACTGCCTGCTTTCATGGACGCAGACACAGGGTTAACAGCCTGCATTTACAAATTAGCTGCTACACCGAGTCAGCCAGCTGACACAGTTGAGAGATCAAATTGCTCTTGTGATTAGTCACAAATGAGGGGGAATTAGACAGGCTAAACTCTCTAAAACATACAGGGTGCATTTCTCTGTTTTCCTTCTGTCCTGTGCAAGAGTTCAGGTCCCCTTTAAGGGCTCTGCCTCAGACATAGGAGTGACCTGGGTTTAAATGACAGTTCTTCCTATTCAGTAAGCCAGCACATATTCAGTAGGAGTTCTTGGGCGAGACTCTCTTAATGCCCGTACCCAACTCGTGATTTTTCTGACGATTTTCCAGACTTCCGGCGTTTTTTTGACTGACGAGCGATCGTCTAAGCTATCTTGCGATGTGGGTACAGGTGCACAATCACACGAACGTGGCTTAGGGTCGCTCTGCGATACCGACCAACACGGCATCTCAGATATTTAAGATCCCCAACAACTACCACACAAAGTACCGGAATTGCTTGAAGTCTTGTTGCGCCCATAGTGTGACATCACACATTTTTTTCATTGAAGTCAATAGCCTGCTAGGGAGTCAAGATTTTTTTGCATTTGTCCGCATTTCATTTGTGCATTGTTTTCCATGGTCAGAAAATAGGCAAGACTCACAGACAAGACAGGACAACCTTCTGCTTATTTTCTGCATGTGGCATGCGATTCCACAACAAATGCACATGGTAAAAAACACTGCAAACAAAAATAAAAAAAATTACATGAAAATTACATTTTTGCTGGCTGAAATCTAATCAAGACCGATATTGTCAGACATTAGAACCAGATCAGCCTTTTTATTATGAAGTAACTGTTCACTTGGTTGTTATTAACGTATGGCGAGCTAAAAAAATAAACAAGCACATTTATTATAACCAATCGAAAGAAAATAGGTGCAAAAATACACAGATCAAATATTGAAGGCAATGTCCCACAACCCTTTTGGGGGGCAGCAATCATTTAATTACCTTCAGGGACCTGTATGCTGTCCTCCATCTTGTCTCTGTCCCTGCCGCAAATTGCCATGCCCGTAGTGATATGGTGCGGCCCTGGCCACCGCAATGCAGTGAATGAATGTGATTACAGTTGGGTTAGTGTTATGGTGCTCAGTTTACTTTAAAGCATACATGTCAAACTCTGGCCCGCAGGCCAAATCTGGCCCTCAGAGCCATTAAATTTGGCCCTTAAGAGGTTTCCCCACTTTGAATTATGTTTGGCCCACTCTAGACCACAAGGGAAACTATATTGGAGGTGAAGCCATAGAATACCAGGGAAGCCATATGAGGGAAGTGGAGGAAAGCTCTAAACACTTGGGAACTGTATAGGGGAGGGTGGGGGTCTCTAGACACCAGGGAACTGTAAAAGGTTTGGGGGGGGGGGGTCATCAGACAACACTGGGAACTTTATAAAGGAGTAGGTGGCCAGTAGACTTTGAGGTTGGCCCGTGACTAGGTCCCAGTGTACAATTTCGGACCACTTTGTATTTGAGTTTGACAACCCTGCTTTAAAGCATCAGGCATTCAGTAGGTTTTCCTGTTGTTACTGCGTTCATTTAGGCATACCCTTATAAAGTTATCTGAAGTTACTTCAAAAACAGATATCCTGGAAATGTTTAATGTCCATCCTATGTTTGAAAAACTGAGTTCACTCAATTTTATTAATGATTGCTAAAGATAATTAGTAAGTGTGATTCAGTATGAATCTTACTCCAGAGAAAATATCAAAGAGAGGAATGAAAGAGTACACAAGACAAATACAATGAATCAGATAACCTTTGAACTTCAAAATACAGATGGGGATGTACAAAGGCTTTTACTGTATTCACAAAATTAAACATTTCCTGTTGATTTGCAAATAAAATAAATGTATGTAGAGATAGATAGATAGATAGATAGATAGATAGATAGATAGATAGATAGATAGATAGATAGATAGATAGATAGATAGATAGATAGAGATGCTATATATTGCCAGATATGAAATGTAAGGTTCTTACTGATATAGTATCGCAGAAACAAAACACTGAGCAAAATTTGTAAACTATTGAGGTGTTGGTAAGTTAATTTTTAGGTGCTGGTAAGTAATTTTAAGACAGGTTTACAAATAACATTTATCATTAATAATCATATTCACTATCATAATTGTAATATTTGTCTCTATAGAAAGTGACATTGAAGGTGGCCATACACATTTAGATTGGCAAACCGAATGTGGCAAACCGATCAATCCCTCTCTGATCCGAATCTGATCAAAGAGCGATCATATTCTCCTACTGCATACAGCTATGATATAGATTTCACCATTGAATCTATTAAAAACTAGTCAAACTGCAGCGCTGCACTGTTCAATACACTATGGCCATTGATCTACTGCTGCTACTCTGCTGAATCCAATCTATTCAAATTTCCCCTCCAATCATAAATTAGATCAATTTTTGTTGCAAATGTGTTTATGACCAGCCTAATACCAAAACCACCTTTTCTTGTAGCGTTAAAAAAGTCAAAACTAATACCCTGATACACAATAGGTATCATAGATTATGGAATTAGCCATTTCAGACTATTCAGAAGACAGCTTGATTGCATTTGGAAAATAATATAGCTAACACTGTCTTACTCCAGTGGGGAGTCAAGTCAATGAACTGGACTCCATTTGTTCTACTTGTATTTTGCTGAGATCAGCCAATGCTGTATTAAGGTAATGGCAAATGCACTGCAGGAAATATCCGCTTTGAATGGATTACTTTCTTTAAAAAAGAAAAAAACAAAAGAGAGTTAACACAGCAGGCATAATCATAGCAGAAAATACACACCACCAGTTGTCCGGCGCTGAAAATGAAACATGCTGAGGCAAAGTAAAATTTTCCAGAAAAAGATTTGAGTTACGATGGGCTTATCCCCAATTACTAATACAAGAGTGAGAAATATGGTTGGGGAGGTATACAATTACTTGCTTACAACTTCACTGCATTATTTCGTGATATTCAGTTATGTTTTCTGCAAGTAAAAGATCTTTGCCAATGGATTTTGTTTACATATCAGCATATGTGACATCCACTAACACATCAATTAACACCTACTAAAGTTTACATGCTATACCATTATAACCAAGATTTAATGGCACACAGTATCCAGCTTCTTCTATGCAATGCATTGCATTTGACCCAGAGTAAATTAGGATTGATACAAGATTGATTTATTTCACGTAATATCATCTTAATGCACAAAATAAATAACATGGTAATAGCCCAAAAATATATAAAAAATTATATACAGTTAAATAAATTAAACCTGAAAAAAAGTGAAAACTCTAATGAGGATGAAAATACTATAAGGAAACTTGCATTATATTTTTATACAGGCTTGTTGACTTTTCATTGCATATCTACATACCAGCATATTTCATGATATATCTGCAAGTTTAGTACAGTTTTCCGTTCCTTCTGTTTTGTTTGTCTGCACTGCTTATCATGCCTTTGCAGGTCTTATCAGCAATTCAGCACACAGTAAGTAAAGGTTGGTACAGACGCTAGACTGCAGTCTCTGGTAACAATCTGGTTTCTGGGAAGCCGCTGCCACACCATCCCTCCTTTCCAGAGTGTCACCAAAAGATCTTGATCATCTCAGTTGAGCTTAATACCTCCTCCTTATCCTGCCTGCAGAAAGTAGCTCCATCATATGCTTACCTGCTTCAGTGATGCATCAGGTTTCCTTTGCAGCCACATATGCTATGCAGCATTAGTGTTGGGCGAACATCTAGATGTTCGGGTTCGGGCCGAACAGGCCGAACATGGCCGCGATGTTCGGGTGTTCGACCCGAACTCCGAACATAATGGAAGTCAATGGGGACCCGAACTTTTGTGCTTTGTAAAGCCTCCTTACATGCTACATACCCCAAATTTACAGGGTATGTGCACCTTGGGAGTGGGTACAAGAGGGAAAAAAATTTAGCAAAAAGAGCTTATAGTTTTTGAGAAAATTGATTGTAAAGTTTCAAAGGAAAAATTGTCTTTTAAATGCTGAAAATGTCATGTTTCTTTGCACAGGTAACATGGTTTTTACCGCCAGGCAGTCATAAATGTAATAAAGAGAAGAGGTTCCATAAACAGGGACCGGTAACGCTAACCCAGCAGCAGCAGCAGCACACGTGATGGAACAGGAGGAGGCGCAGGAGGAGAAGGCCACGCTTTTTGAGACACAACAACCCAGGCCTTGCATGAGGACAAGAAGCGTGCGGATAGCATGCTTTTTACCGCCATGCAGTCATAAATGTAATAAAGATAAGAGGTTCAATAAACAGGGACCGGTAACGCTAACCCAGCAGCAGCAGCAGCACACGTGATGGAACAGGAGGAGGCGCAGGAGGAGAAGGCCACGCTTTTTGAGACACAACAACCCAGGCCTTGCATGAGGACAAGAAGCGTGCGGATATAGCAGCAATGCTTTTTGCCGCCATGCAGTCATAAATGTAATAAAGAGAAGAGGCTCAATAAACAGGGACCGGTAACGCTAACCCAGCAGCAGCAGCAGCACAGAGCACACGTGACGGAACAGGAGGAGGCGCAGGAGGAGAAGGCCACGCTTTGAGACACAACAACCCAGGCCTTGCATGAGGACAAGAAGCGTGCAGATAGCATGCTTTTTACCGCCATGCAGTCATAAATGTAATAAAGATAAGAGGTTCAATAAACAGGGACCGGTAACGCTAACCCAGCAGCAGCAGCAGCAGCACAGAGCACACATGATGGAACAGGAGGAGGCGCAGGAGGAGAAGGCTACGCTTTGAGACACAACAACCCAGGCCTTGCATGAGGACAAGAAGCGTGCGGATATAGCAATGCTTTTTGCCGCCATGCAGTCATAAATGTAATACAGATGAGAGGTTCAATAAACAGGGACCGGTAACGCTAACCCAGCAGCAGCAGCAGCACAGAGCACACGTGATGGAACAGGAGGAGGCGCAGGAGGAGAAGGCCACGCTTTTTGAGACGCAACCCAGGCCTTGCATGAGGACAAAAAGCGTGCGGATATAGCAATGCTTTTTGCCGCCATGCAGTCATAAATGTAATACAGATGAGAGGTTCAATAAACAGGGACCGGTAACGCTAACCCAGCAGCAGCAGCAGCACAGAGCACACGTGATGGAACAGGAGGAGGCGCAGGAGGAGAAGGCCACGCTTTTTGAGACGCAACCCAGGCCTTGCATGAGGACAAAAAGCGTGCGGATATAGCAATGCTTTTTGCCGCCATGCAGTCATAAATGTAATACAGATGAGAGGTTCCATAAACAGGGACCGGAAACGCTAACCCAGCAGCAGCAGCACACGTGATGGAACAGGAGCAGGCGCAGGAGGAGAAGGCCATGCTTTTTGAGACACAACAACCCAGGCCTTGCATGAGGACAAAAAGCGTGCGGATATAGCAGCAATGCTTTTTGCCGCCATGCAGTCATAAATGTAATACAGATGAGAGGTTCAATAAACAGGGACCGGAAACGCTAAACCATCCCAGATGTTCATTGGTCATGTTACTTGGTTGGGGTCCTGGAGTGTTGCGTAGTCATTTCCAATCCAGGATTGATTCATTTTAATTTGAGTCAGACGGTCTGCATTTTCTGTGGAGAGGCGGATACGTGAACCTTGCAGGCAACGGCATTCTTCAAGCTTCGGGTTATTTTGCTGACCACGTGCTCATGCAACTCAGGCACTGCAGAGCGCGCAAAGTGGTAGCGGCTGGGAACCACGTAACGTGGGATGGCCACTGACATCATGCCCTTGAAGCTGTTTGTCTCCACCACTCGATATGGCAGCATTTCGCAGGCCAGAAGCTTGGCTATGCTGGCTCTTACTGCCACGGCCCGGGGGTCATTTGCTGGCAATTTCCTCTTGCGCTCAAACATCTCCGAGACAGACAACTGAACCGTAGGGCTGCACAACGAAGGGCTGTTGGTTGTTGTGTTTGATGAACACTGGGAGACCTCAAGAGCACTACTCCGGAAAGTGACAGTGTCAGCGTCATCTGATTTTTTGGAATGTTTTGAACCACGCAATGGCTGGGCTACTGCTGCTGCTGAGGCGGGTCTGGTGGTGAGTCTGGTGAACCCAAGGGAGGCAGTGTTGCTGGTGGTACCCTGTCCTGCCGCGTTTGCCCACAGAGTGGGATGTTTGGATAGCATGTGGCGGCTCATGCTGGTGGTGGAGAGGTTGTTAATACTTTTCCCCCTGCTCAGGCGGGTCTTGCACACCTTGCAAATCGCCATGGTAACATCCTCAGTGCAGTCTTCAAAGAAAGCCCAGAATTTGGAGCACCTGCCTTGCTGGCGATTTCTGTTTGCGCCTCTTTTGCCTCTCACTTGAACTTCCACGCTTGTGGTGCCTGAAATTGCGCGCCGCCTACCTTGTGGCACAAGGCGAACTCGTGCAGCAGTGGGTTCTTCAACAGACTCATCTGTGCTGCTGCTACGACGGCGATGTTCTCGTTCACAAACAAAATCTGGGTCTATGTCCACATTGTCCATACCCTCCTCTTCCATCTCCTCAAACTCGTCATATGTCATTGTGGGGGGCCGCCGCCGTGGAGTACAGCTCCCCAGCACAACCGTCAGGGGAAACACCTCTTCCCTTGCCCCTCCCTCTTTCACCGGATTTCTTCCTCATTTCACTTATCCTTACAGTACACGCTGACTGGCAGCAGTACAGTGGCAGTACAGAAATGCTATACAGTGGTGGGTGAGCGGTGTACCACTATTGCCAGCAGCGACACAGAGCACAATGCTATACAGTGGCGGGTGAGCGGTGTACTACTGTTCCCAGCAGACAAAGAGTGGCAGTAAACACAATGCTATATAGTGTGGCTGAGCCGTGTACACAGAGTGGCAGTAAACACAATGCTATATAGTCTGCTATATAGTCACCCCGAACGGGGTGATGTTCTGCAGCACCCGAACAGTGGCGAACACTGTTCGCCCAACACTACTGGGAACGCAGATTTTAGTACCTAAACACACGATACAACATGTTTTCCGGGGTCGGACTCTGAGGCACATACAGATGGTCCCGATCATCATCCTCATCATACAACTCTTCTCCTGAGTCTGACCCACCCACCACCTCTGCCACCCCAACATCCCCAGACACAGTCACAGACCCCTCATCGTCCTCAACATTAACTTGGGATGCTGGCCTGAGCCCGACCTCCTCCTCCACATCAGGCCCCATCATCCCCTCAATGGCAGCCCTCATTAATCGCTCTGGCGCCGGACCGATGGACACAACGTTCTCCTCCGGGGAGGGCTGCTGCTGACCACTGGCTGCTGGGGTGGATGTTATAGCTTGCGTGGGGCGTTGGCTGTTGCTGTTGTTGGGAGTGCTGCTCACAGCGGAGGTCTCTGAGGAACTCATGGTGAGCTCATATAGTGGTTGACGGTGAGTGGAGTATTACTGATCCCAGCAATATACACACTGACTGGCAGAGTACGCAATGCTATATAGTCTGGCTGAGCCGTGTACACAGAGTGGCAGTGAACAATGCTATATAGTCTGGCTGAGCGGTGTACACAGAGTGGCAGTACACACAATGCTATATAGTCTGGCTGAGCCATGTACACAGAGTGGCAGTAAACAATGGTATATAGTCTGGCTGAGCGGTGTACACAGAGTGTCAGTAAACAATGGTATATAGTCTGGCTGAGCGGTGTACACAGAGTGTCAGTAAACAATGGTATATAGTCTGGCTGAGCGGTGTACACAGAGTGTCAGTAAACAATGGTATATAGTCTGGCTGAGCGGTGTACACCGAGTGTCAGTAAACAATGGTATATAGTCTGGCTGAGCGGTGTACACAGAGTGTCAGTAAACAATGGTATATAGTCTGGCTGAGCGGTGTACACAGAGTGTCAGTAAACAATGGTATATAGTCTGGCTGAGCGGTGTACACAGAGTGTCAGTAAACAATGGTATATAGTCTGGCTGAGCGGTGTACACAGAGTGGCAGTAAACAATGGTATATAGTCTGGCTGAGCGGTGTACACAGAGTGTCAGTAAACAATGGTATATAGTCTGGCTGAGCGGTGTACACCGAGTGTCAGTAAACAATGGTATATAGTCTGGCTGAGCGGTGTACACAGAGTGTCAGTAAACAATGGTATATAGTCTGGCTGAGCGGTGTACACAGAGTGTCAGTAAACAATGGTATATAGTCTGGCTGAGCGGTGTACACAGAGTGTCAGTAAACAATGGTATATAGTCTGGCTGAGCGGTGTACACAGAGTGTCAGTAAACAATGGTATATAGTCTGGCTGAGCGGTGTACACAGAGTGTCAGTAAACAATGGTATATAGTCTGGCTGAGCGGTGTACACAGAGTGGCAGTACACACAATGCTATATAGTCTGGCTGAGCGGTGTACACAGAGTGGCAGTACACACAATGCTATAGAGTCTGGCTGAGCGGTGTACACAGAGTGGCAGTACACACAATGCTATGTAGTCTGGCTGAGCGGTGTACACAGAGTGGCAGTAAACACAATGCTATATATAGCGTGGCTGAGCGAGGTGCACAGTGGCAGTACACACAATGCTATATAGTCAGGCTGAGCCGTGTACACAGAGTGGCAGTACACACAATGCTATATAGTGTGGCTGAGCGAGCGGTGTACTACTATTCCCAGCAGACACAGAACAGTAAACACAATGCTATATAGTGTGGGTGAGCGAGCGGTGTACCACTATTCCCAGCAGACACAGAACAGTAAACAGAATGCTATATAGTGTGGCTGAACGAGCGGTGTACCACTATTCCCAGCAGACACAGAACAGTAAACAGAATGCTATATAGTGTGGCTGAGCGAGCGGTGTACCACTATTCCCAGCAGACACAGAACAGTGAACAGAATGCTATATAGTGTGGCTGAGCGAGCGGTGTACTACTATTCCCAGCAGACACAGAACAGTAAACAGAATGCTATATAGTGTGGCTGAGCGAGGTACACAGAGTGGCAGTAAACAGAATGCTATATAGTGTGGCTGAGCGAGCGGTGTACTACTGTTCCCAGCAGCGACACACAATGACTGGGGGGGACCCTGGCTAGCGTGGCTGGAGAGCGAACTACCCTGCCTGCCTACCCAAAGCTAAACCCACAGAGAAATGGCGGAGATATGACGTGGTTCGGGTATTTATTTACCCGAACCACGTGACCGTTCGGCCAATCAGAGCGCGTTCGGGCCCGAACCACGTGACCCGTTCGGCCAATCACAGCGCTAGCCGAACGTTCGGGGAACGTTCGGCCATGCGCTCTTAGTTCGGCCATGTGGCCGAACGGTTTGGCCGAGCACCGTCAGGTGTTCGGCCGAACTCGAACATCACCCGAACAGGGTGATGTTCTGCAGAACCCGAACAGTGGCGAACACTGTTCGCCCATCACTATGCAGCATACATGCCTCTAGCTCTTGATGCACACCATGCAAAATTCATGAAGACTCAGCAGCCAGAGCCATGTATGCAGAGTAGAGTGTGCAGCTGCAGGGAAGAGCAGGGGAGGCCCCATGCTGCACTGGAGCAGGTAAACATAAAAGCTTCGCTGCATTGCTAGGCAACATGAGGAGGGGGTGTCAAGGGTGTTGATTGCATGAAGGCAGGTGCTTTACTGGCCACACTTGCTGATGGGGGAATGGTGGGTGAGGAAGGGGTGATGTACTGGCCAAACTTGCTGGTGGGGGACTGTTGTTAAGGTACGAGTTCTGTACTGGCCACAGGGGCTGGTGGGGTGATGGTTGATGAGGGAGGACTGGTGTACTGACCACACTTGCTAGTGGGTGTATGATTGGTGTATGAGGACTGGTGCACTGGCCACACTTGCTGGTGGGGTAATGGTTGATGAGGGAGGACTGGTGCACTGGCCACACTTGCTGGTGGAGGGATGATTGGTGTCTGAGGACTGGTGCACTGGCCACATGTAATGATCTGCTCAGCTGTCTGCACGGGCAGACAGCTGTTTGTCCATTCTTTAGGTCTGAATGCTACAGGTCTCTGGAAAAGTGACCTGTCTTCGCTTTGCAAGTTTCAGAGTTGTTCTGCTGGTGAGGAATTTTGCATACACTTGTCATGCGAATTGCTCAGCTGCTTCCTTTGATGGCTTGCAGTATAAAAGCCTTTCTCTCCCAGAATTCCTTGCTTGTCATAAGGTTTGATTCTGCTGGACTTACCTTGAGTTACAGCTCCTCTGCTGTTGTTTGCTAATATTACCTTAGTGTAGTTACTTCCAGGGGAATGCACCTAGCATTCCCATTAGTGCAGTCAGGTTGTATTACCTGTATTGCCTGTTCGGTCCTTGCGATTGCACTGTCGCCAGCAGTTGGCGATGGTGAATCGTTTGGTCCAGAACCTGGATCGCACTTGCCCTAGCGTTAGTGGCAGTGGATCTCTCTAGTCTATGTCTTGGAGTTTTACCGTAGCGGCGGTTGCTACTGGTTACTCCTTCTGTCTGTCTTGCCGTGTGGATCGCACTCGCTCTGGCGGAAAGAGCAGTGGATCCTGCTAGGCCTATTCCTGTACTTGGATCACACTTGCTCTGGTGGAAAAGAACAGTGGATCCTGCTAGCTCTGTTTCTGTACTTGGATCACACTTGCTCTGGTGGAAAAGAGCAGTGGATCCTGCTAGCTCTGTTTCTGTACTTAGATCACACTTGCTCTGGTGGAAAAGAGCAGTGCATCCTGCTAACTCTGTTTCGTACTTGGTTCACACTCGCTTTGGCGGAAAGAGCAGTGGATCCTTCCTGTCCTGTCCCTGAACCCGGATCGCACTTGCTCTGGTGGAAGAGCGATGGATCTTATCTGACCTATTCCTGTTTTTCGTTTGTCTGTCTGTCTGGAGCAAACGCTTGCGGTTGCCTGAGGTAAGGCAGCCGTTTAGCAAGCATTCCTGTTATTTGTTCATTTGTGTTCATTCGTTAGTCAGGGTGGCGTGCTTGTCCCTGTGGCGCTTATCGTGCGGAGACCGCGCTGTAAACGCGCTTGTTGCTGTTGCGCCTAACGCGCGGTGACCGTGTTTAGGTAGTGCATTTGTTATTTTCGTTGACATTCTCATTGTATGATATGCTGTGCCTTTCTCTTTGCTCCTGTGTTTAACCTTTACTCTGTCTTGTGTCACTGTTGGCAATCGCCACTCTTGCGATTGCGTTCATACTTTGGTCTTCGCTGTTTTATGTCGACCGTCGCCGGGCGGCGACTAGATTGATAGACATACATACATTCTGTCTCTGTGCTCTCTCCCTCGAGAGAAACTATCCTGCTCCGTATTGCCCCATTACGTACAATCCTTATCTGGCATCTGTTGCTGTGCAGAGGATTTGTTCCTCTGCACTCCACAGCTCCATCTGCCGGTTGGAATTCCTCTCTAGTCTCTACGGGTGCATCCGCACCTTAGCTGGGTTCTCTTATCCAAACGTTTGTGGAGGATTTCCGTGGTGTCAGCGCGCAGGTTGTGCGCTGACCACGGAGATAATTCTCCATTTGTTACACCACACTTTCTGGTGGAGTTATGGTTGATGAGAGAGGACTGGTATACTGACCACACTAGCTGGGGAGGGGGGTGATTGGGGAAGGATGGCTGGTGTACTGCTCCCACTTGCTACTGGGTTGATTGATAAAGGAAGGCTGTTTTACTGGCCACACTTGCTGGTGGGGGAATGGTTAGTGAGGGACGGGTGATCCCTGGATCAACATCACTGGGCATTACCTAGTAATTGTAGCCATGGATGTCTTTCAATGCAAGGAAAGCATCTAAGCCCGCTTTAAATGCAGGTATAGAATTTGCCATAACTACTTCCTGTGGCAATGCATTCCACATCTTAATCATTCTTAGGGCCCTTTTCCACCAGCGCGTTTGCGCTGGCTGAATCGCAAAACCGCAAACCGCTAGCGATTTTACAATCGCTACGGTTTGCTTTTTAACATAGGAATCGCGGTAGGTCATTTCCACTACCGCGATTCGCTTTTGTCGGGAACGCGAACGCGCGGCGGAGCGATAATTGCCGCGATTTTGCTATGCAGTGCATAGCATAGCAAAATCGCGGCCGCAAACGTCGGGGGAATCGCCGGTTTTGCGATTCAGCAATCGCTAGCGTTCAGCGTGAACGCTAGCGATTGCAGGTGGAAAAGGGCCCTTACTGTAAAGAATCCTTTCCTAAATAAATGGCTAAAACGTTTTTTCTCCATGCGCAGATCTTGTCCCCTAGTCCTTTGAGAAGGCCTAGGGACAAAAAGCTCATCCGCCAAGCTAGTACTAGTATTTATACATGTTAATTAGATCCCCTCTAAGGCGTCTTTTCTCTCTAGACTAAATAAACCCAGTTTTTCTAACCTTTCTTGGTAATTGAGACCTTCCATCCCTCGTATCAATTTTGTTGCTCATCTCTGCACCTGCTCTAAAACAGCAATATCTTTCCTGTAATGTGTTGCCCATAACTGAATTCCATATTCCAGATGTGGCCTTACAAGAGAGTTAAACAGGGGCAATCTTATGCTAGCATCTCAAGTTTTTATTTCTCTTTTAATGCATCCCAAAATTTTATTAGCTTTAGCTGCAGTGGCTTGGCATTGAATACGATTGTTTAACTTGTTGTGGATGAGTACTCCTAAGTCCTTCTCCAAGTTTGATGTCCCCATCTGTATCCCATTTATTTTGTATGGTGCTAGACCATTGGTACGACCAAAATGCATGGCTTTACATTTTTCAACATTTAATTTCATCTACCATTTATGTGCCCATATAGCCGTCCTATCCAGTCCTGTTGCAATATGTCACTATCTTCCTGAGAGTTGTTGATTCTGCACAATTTTGTATCATCTGCAAAAATAGCAGCATTGCTTTCTATTGCATCTACTAGGTCCTAGGTTCTCAACATGCGGTACGCGTACCCCAGGGGGTACTTCTGATGGGTCCAGGGGGTACTTGGGCTTGATGTATTTAATTAAGTTTAATAAGTGTATGGTTTCAGAAAATAACAAATCCTATTTAAATAGCCAAACTAGTATTTCAGCTAAATAAAAACAATAGCAAATGCTTTGAAATGGTTTAGAAACAATTATCAAGTACTACTATTCAGTGTATCTGTATCAAGGGGTACTTGAGATAGTTCTTACCATATCAAGGGGTACTTGGCCAGCACAGGCTTTCAAAAGGGGTACATACCCATGAAATGTTGAGAAACGCTGTACTAGGTCATTAATAAATAAATTGAAGAGCACTGGACCCAGTACAGACCACTGTGGGACCCAACTGCTAACAGTCACCCATTTTGAGTATGATCCATTGACCACAACTCTTTGTTTTCTGTCCATTAGCCAGTTCCCTATCCATGCACACACTCTTCCCTAGTCCTTGCATCTTCAACTTTTGCACCAGCCTTTTGTGGGGAACAGTGTCGAAGGCCTTTGCAAAGTCCAAGTATATCACATCTACAGCATTCCCAATATCCACATTAGCGTTCACTACCTCATAAAAGCTGAGCATGTTAGTCAAACAGGACCTGTCTTTAGTAAACCGATGCTGATGCTGAGAAATGAGATTATTTTCTACTATGAAGTCATGTATTGTATTTCTTAGTAACCCCTCAAATAGTTTGTATACAACTGATGTTAAGCTCACAGGTCTATAATTTCCTGGATCTGATTTTTTGCCCTTCTTAAATAATGGGAAAATGTGGGCTGTACGCCAATCTACTGGGACTCTGCCAGTTGAAAAAGAGTCACACAAAATTAGATAAAGGGGTTTATTTATAAATGAACGTAATTCCCTTAGGACCCGAGGATGCATGCCATCCGGGCCAGGTGCCTTGTCTATTTTTAATTTATTTAGTCTTGCCTTCACTTCTTCCTGCGTTAAGTATTTAATATTACAATTGGAAGATTGAAACTCTTCTGCATCTGTAATTTGCAACAGTGATGTTTCTCTTGTAAAGACAGAAGCAAAGAGAGCATTTAATAACTCTGCCTTACCTTGGTCATCCACCACTGAGTTCCCACCCTCATCCTTTAGGAGTCCAAAACAGTCAACCTTTCTTTTTTTCAGAGTTGATGTCCTCCATCATCAACCATCCCCCCACCAGCAAGTGTGGCCAGTAAACAGTTGATGAAGGAAGGCTGTTTACTGGCCACACTTGCTGGTGGTGGTGGTGGGGGGGGGGGTTGATGAGGGAGGACTGGTGCACTGGCCACACTTGCTGGTGGGGTGATGGTTGATGAGGGAGGACTTGTATACTGACCACACTAGCTGGGGGATTGGTGAAGGATGGCTGGTGTACTGCTCCCACTTGCCAGCAAGTGTGGCCAGTAAACAGTTGATGAAGGAAGGCTGTTTTACTGGCCACACTTGCTGGTGGGGGAATGGTTGGTGAGGGAGGGGTAGTGTACTGACCACACTTATTAATGGGAGATGGTTGGTAAAGGAAGGACTGGTTTACTGACCACACTTGCTGGTGGGGAATGGTGGGTGAGGTAAGGTTG
This sequence comes from Hyperolius riggenbachi, assembly GCF_040937935.1. NCBI lineage: Eukaryota > Metazoa > Chordata > Amphibia > Anura > Hyperoliidae > Hyperolius > Hyperolius riggenbachi. Next base: position 226,864,014 of record NC_090646.1, read on the forward strand.
TTGTACTTGCCTCCCTTGCTAGTGGGGGGTGGTTGGTGAGGGAGGGAAGTGGAGTTGGATCTTCGTAGTGATGAGATGGGGGAAAGTGATTTCACATAGGACACCTACATAATCAATAAGGAGGTGGGAGACAGGTAGGCTTTAATTGTATGTTATTCCAAGCTGCAATTTGCCAGTGCCTTCTGGCTGTCACCTTTACTTTCTTTTAATGTCCTCTATCACTACTACAAGTTTGATCTGCCTCACCACTTACTAGTTATGTGCAGCAGCCCCCTTCCCCACTGCATTATATTAAGCCAATTCCTAGGTGTGAGTACAAACGTGAGTATATTGGTGGGTATGGGGAAGGGCATTTGCCAGATCTAAAGCCCTCAGAGTTTCAGAAACACATGAGAGATGGTTCAGGACCCAAACACACACATTCAGAACCATTTCAGCATGGAACAGCAAGACAGATTAAGTTTTATTTAAATTTTGAGTTATCTTAGGAAAATGTTTATTTTAATGTTTGTTTTATACTTTAAATAATGTGTTGAGAAGACCAATCCCTCTTTTTTTTATTGTTTTCTGTGTTCCCATTTCCCTGGGACCTCAAAGATACCAATGAGTCAAGTGCTTATCAGCAACAGCAACCAGCAGCAATGCTTTGCAAGTAGTATTTAGTTTCCTGACCCAAACTCTCCATTCCCCAATGCTGAAAGTACTATGTGTGCTCCTTGAAGTAAGGGGACTATGCACAATTGTAGACAAGGAGCTTGCATTGTGGATTTTCACATTGGATGCATTTGAAAGTGAGAGAAACGCCTCTGAAGGGAAAGAAGAGTACGAGCACCATGGAGATCACCTGCTCCTGCAAGATATATTATAAACTGACTTACACATGCACTATTAGTGTCATGTATCCAAACTTTAAGCGACCTTATGAAACAACTTTACACATGCTAGATTCTCAGCTGAGATGGCCCCAAACAGTAACCTTAGCCAAGTTCCATTTACCATGTGTATGATGCTCAAATTTAGATTATCACTTCATATAAGATCAAGAGAGGTGCATCTCACCTATTTGCACTTATGCAGCTTTCCACATGCAAATAGTGAGTTGTGCAAGATTTATTGAGCAAAACTAGGTGATAATTAGTTGTGAGAAAATTAATTCAAGTCAAGTGTACCTTAAAACCAATGCAATCCTTTATTCATAAAAAGCAGCTCGATGGGTAAACCCCCTTGATCAAATGTTACAAAAAATGTCCTCACACTTTGGGTTGCGATGAACTACAAAAATTTATAAAGTCTTCAGGAGAATCCTTTTCGGGTTGAAGTTACTGCCCTAAAGTGGTTGCTCTCTGGAACGTTGACTACTGGAAGGGGAGAGATTGTTAAACAAAAACAAACTCTAACTTGTTGGAGAAAACTAAAATTACTGCCCCCCAACAGAGGTGTAAACAGTATACAGTATCTGGAAGATGGAGGCACCAAATAAAAATGAAATACTTTAATGTTAAAAGCAAAGGCAGTATTTGACCTCACCTGATGAAAAAGCAAATTGTTTAATAATTTAAGATAAGTTTGTTGCACAACAGCAGAAAATGTGTTTCACAGGTGCTTTCCTGCTTCCTCAGGTAAATAAACATTGTGTGGAAGCTGTAGGAAACATGGAATGAGCCCCTCTATTTATCCATAACAACTGAATAAAGACACTAAAACTGCACCTCACTTGAAGTTAGTATATTTCTCTACTTGCATTCATGGAGACATTGCAAATCCCTTACATTGTATTTCTATACTTTAAAAACAACAAAAAGAAAGTCTAAACCAGTGAAGCATATCAACAGGTTTTGGTCAGTGGATTTTCTCTGCCTGTCTATCTAACGGTAACCTGATCCATACGCAATGTTATCAGGATGCTGAGAGTGCTTGGAGCAGATCTCAATTTGTATCGGATCAGTTCATGATTCTCTACCTTCATTCAGGGAGACTATGCAATTTCCCTTAGAGATTATCTTTTGGCAGTTATCCTTTGATGGTATATTCATAAAACGTCCATAGTGAGACCTTTCCTGCCTTCTGTTTGTGGCACCTCTTTCTTCTCCTTCTCTATTTACTTCAGAGCAATGGAGGCTGTCTAATAAAAAATTAAATTAATGAGGGATTACGCCAAGTCCACAGTCTAATATATCGCTTTTAATGCTTTCTTATGACAGGTCAGCTGGCACTTGCAGAGGATAATAATTGCAAACACATTGATAAAACTGTATGCTGAAAACCAAACCATATGCAAACCATATAGATTTTTTTGGGTCTTTGTAAACAGATACATGAAATTCTAGAGGTTCTTCTTTCTCTGAGATGAAACAAGAAATGTGGAATTAGTCAACACAAAGAAGACAAATTGTTCAGGAGGACTTCAAGTAGAACATGCAACAAAGAGTTACAGTATATTTACAAATCTCAATACATTATGCTGTATGACAAAACAGGCCTCTTAGTCTTCTATAATGGATGGCTTCTGCAGCTTTCAAGTTTACAAGCCCCATTGTAGATGACTCATGTGAAGGGTAAAATGCCTGTTCATGTCTTGCGTGGTTTAATGGTCTGTTGTATGGCAGTCATTTTCCTTTCTTTTTTTTAAACCGTGCTGCAGATCCTCAGTATGAAAAGAGAACGAGCTTTCAATGACATGTTCAATTCTACTTCGATAAATGGGGATTTAAAACGTATTATGTGGTAGTAAGAGCCAGTTCTTTAGGTAGACACTTACACTTCATAGAAGGATATTTTTTGAGAACTAATATTTATTGAACACTGGCATTAGTTTGACAGAAATATGAACGTGTTGTAGAATACGAAGACATAATTATATTGTGAGACCTAACAGCAGAAGAAAAATAATTACTGATTTTAAAAGAAAACTTATTGCGCAGAAGGTTGTATTGTAAATGGTTTGTATACTTATATTTAAGCATGGCTAAAATGTCTTAAATGGGACCCTGAAAGTATTTGCATCATTGATTTTGGATTTAAGATACCGCCTGTCACCACCAGTGCGTGCCGTAAAATATATTACTTTATGTACTTTATACTGAGTTAGGCCTAGAACCCACTAGCAGTACTAAGCCATTCCTAAGTGCTTGTGATTAGAAAACTCTTGCTAATGTAATGCTATGGGTATGATCCCACTTGAGCGATGTGATTTTATAAAAATCCCCCATAGCATTGCATTAGCAAGAGCTTTTAAAATCACTAGTACTTAGAAAAGGCTGCTAGTGGGGTTGAGCCCTTATTACACTATCCAGCAAGCTCATAGTGAACCAGAACTTCTAGGAGTGTGTAAGGGGCTACAAAGGACCAAAAAGCTCTCTTACTAAAATGTTATGCAAAATAAAAGTTTGACTTATTAAAATAGAAGGTATTTGTGATAATTCAGATTGGAGTGAGCATATAATGTCTCCCAGAATGCATCACTGCGGAATATACAATTCGTCCTTTGTTGTCCCTGTAAGCTAAACACGTGTACAGAACCACTGGAACGCAATTACATGTCAGCTTGTTAATTGTACAGAGCCACAATAATCCAACTGTTCAACTGTAAACAATGTTGTAAAAACAAGAGAAGTATAAGCTTTATGTTTTATTCACTAACCCCAGTGTGTTTTGAATTTGGACATTTGGCACTATTGTATCTAAAAGCTTACGTGTAATGCTTTAGTGTTTTTACAGTCCTTTCAAATTCACAAGTTCTACGTAAAGCAATGTTCTGCAGTTGTAGTAGAAGTAATGTTATTTTACAAAGCAGATAACATCAGTGGCACCTAATGTTCTGATCGTTTACTTAAAATAGCTAGTTAATCGCTGTTTTATTCTGCAAACCTGACCCTCATTGCTCACCATGGTGAATAAATAACAGATACAGGTCTAGCAATGCAGCCGTTCCCAAGTGTCTCATAAAGCCGTGCTCTAGAGCTTACACTGAGCGTGCAAGAAAGGGAAATGCAGATGGAGACTTTATATTTCTTCCTTCCTCTTGTGTCTTTTGTCTCCTGCTGTGTCTACATGGCAGCTGGGCTGATTAGAATCAATTCTTATTCTTTACTTTAAGTATGTAAAACTGTATCATTCCCATTTTTCCTTTACAGGACTGTATACATTTCAGCGTCTGTAATTCCAAGCGTAGTTTTATATAATGTTTCCCAGCAGGATTCAATAAAAGACATAAATATCGCTACGATTGACTGTGGAAACCCGATACTGAGAATAAACTTTGGAATTAATGGCCTGTCGAGACTACTGGTATGATGTGAGCGCTGCAAATATGATGCTTCCAGCCAAACATATGGGCACTTGCCATAAAAACAATCTGAACCAAAATCAAAAGATTAGTGAAGTGGTAGGGGTCCATATCATACATATGATGCATTCAAATAAAACATTATTGTCCTCTTTTGTGCCTTCTAGTCTCAATGGTTTATCTGATGTAGGCTTTTGTTCCATTCACTTGGCAAGTGCTTGTTCTGCCTATTTGTAGCAATGCATTGGAAATTCAACATTGTAACTTGAAATGGAATGTTTAAGCTTTGACTGCATTTTTGGCCATGTGTTAGTATATGTTGTTTTTGCATTCGTCCAATACAAATATTTGTATATAGCAAAGCTAAGCATTCTTGAAAACGCATTTCTATAGACCGTTCTCTTCTTTCTTAATACCTTGCTTCTGAAAGAAAATAGAAGACACACACAAGAAAAAGTTACAACAGAGTAACCAAGCAGCTCGGGGTGACCCAAACCTCTAGGAAAGTATAGGGGACTAAAAGAGACTGAAAAGCCCTCCTACTAAAAAGCAATGCTTGGTGGGATTTGCCTTCTTAAAACAGAAGGTACTTGCTACATTTCAGCTTTAAGTGAACATCTGTGGTTACCCACAATGCACTGCAACTGAATATGCAAATAATCTGTTTATGCCCCTTAAGCCAGTCTTGCAACCAGAACCGCTGGTGTATAGCACACCTATAGCTTTTCATTTTACAGAGCCACATCAACCCCACATGTAGACAGCCTGTTTTGGACTTTTGGTCCTCCTCAGTACAAGCCCTATCTCATAGAGCCATATCAGTCAACCTCCTCAGTACAGTACAGTACTTCTTTGACTTCTCTCCACATCAGCTTATCAAAAGGACCACAAAGGGCCCCTAAATCTACTACCTTGCCTAAGGCCCCATTATATCTTAATCCATCTCTGTTTGGCAGGAACAGTGGGAAGAAACTTTATGAGGTGGCCCATTCTGGATTATCTACTCATCGTATTTGTGTTTCTGATGTAGGGGGTGGCTAACAGTACCACGTGGAAGAAATGGCAGGCAAGCTTTTCCTCTTGCAGGAATGAAGCCTATTACAACTTGGTAGTGCTGCAAATTACTGAGAAGGCAGCACTCCACACAGCATAAGGCAATGAGCAGTAAGAGTTTAGCATTATGTTCAGATAAGACAATTAAACAGCTGTACATTACCCTCACTGACAGACTTCATCTGAGCAAATTTCTCAAATCCTGCAATACCCCAGGGGTCTGGGTCCTGTGGGAAGGCTTGTTTCTCTATACATAAGATTCTGTGTCCCTACTTATTTCATCTCAACTGTGGATTGGCTTCTGAGGATGCACAGACTATGGCTTCTTTACAAATTTCCCCACAAACATTGCAGTTCTTCAGTTACATCATTCTTGAATGTAATATATACTGTATATATAATGGTCATGAAGAATTTCAATTTTTTTAACAAAAGCAGGTACACTAACCACTAGTAGCTTTTGCTGTGCAGGGTATGTGATCAGACCTGGGTTGGCACTTCCAAATTTTTTAATGTAAGTTAGTATTTTACTGTTCACTCATACTGTGGGAACTGGCCATATAAAGTATCACTTATAATAAGCGGTCCATACTGCCACCATAATGGTTAGCATGGATGCGATCCAAGGCAATAATTTAAAAAAATAAAGATTTGCCTTATGTGAAAAATAAAAATGCCTAGAAACTGCTGATTTAAAATTGCAGCTATGAATGTCAGATATGTGCTCCAAAATCCATTCTTTAAAAAGCCTTGTGGTCTAGCCCACGTAAAATGCCCCACAGCGGCATAGAAACAAATATACCAGTAGAGGAGTGTCACAGTTAACAAAGTGCCTGGCGCTGAACACTGTACAATTTGGCATAGGTGTTTGATGTCCAACTTGTAGCCGACTGCAATATGTGCAACCACCACTACAGTGTATGCATCCATGACTGTACAATGAGGCCTTATGTTAGTTCCTGAAAAATGACTGTGTACCAAAGAATAACCAATGGTCCTTGCATGTAGCATGACCAACTAGAGAGATGGGGCAATCAGCGGGGTCACAGAGGCGTCCAACCAAAGAACATGCCAATGAGCCTGCAAGAGCCGTAGAAAAGTATCATGGCCTGTGCCAAAATGAGTAATTAGAGGCTCAGTGGGCACAGCAGCAGGCGTGGTAAGAAGCCCCAGAGGCTATCCCCTGGTAATGTGGAATGCTCATGTAGAGTGTCTCTACATCTAAGGTGACAATAAGAATTTGATTGGAGTTTGAGGGGAAACCTGCACCTTATTCAGAATCATTGCAAGGTGGGTGGTATCTCCGACATATGATGACAAATGGCTGTAGCTGTCTATTGATATACCGACTGATGTTTTCAGTTAATGATCCACAGCCTAAAACAATTGGGTAACCCAGCGAGCGCTGTAGATAATGGTGGACTTTAGGTCAATTGGGAAATCAACTTTCAGATACTAATGCCATCGCATGCTGCCACATTTATAATAGAGAAAAAGTAATCTTTGCATTAATTCAACCTAGATGCTAATGCACAGCAGTAGTTTGCTCCATCAGTATGGGATGGAGAGTCCTCTCTCGCTCCCCTTGTCTCAGCGCTGTCACCCTGTTTAACTGGTTGAATACACCTTTAAGGATCCTCAGAGTTGGAAAGCTTTGGAAGTCCTTGTGTCCCCTAGTGCTTCTAAAGATTGGCAGCTCCGTACTGAACACTCACGCATGCACACTACGAAGCCACCCATTTTCCTGAAGTGGCAAATTTGAACAGGGGAGACAGTGCAGAAATGAGTACGCCGAGAGAAGACAAGGAAGTCCGGAGTCTTCGCTCTCCATTTGTGAGTATCTAAGCTTTGTTTCAGGATGGTTCAGTATTGCTTTAAGATGCATCAGAAGCTGGATCATATGGTTTGTAAAGGTCCCCAAGAAGTGGCACCAATAATAAAAACTCTTGAAAACTTTTTTTAAATCCACAAATATGTCGCCTATCAGGTACTCAAATTATCCAAAGACGTAGCAACAAAAGTTCTTTAGGTAATACCTTTAATGACTTATTGTACAAGCTTGTACAGTTAGTCATTAAAGGTACCACCTAAACAACTATAGTTGTTATGTCTTCTGGATTCTCTCCATGACTAACACTGGACCACACATAACTGTACTCACATTAGTGTCTGTACATTTATAATCACGGAGCTGTCAAGCCAGGCCACATAAAAGGATTTTGCAGAGGAATCAATGTGTGAGTAAATAGTTTTATGTAATACACTACATCTTTTTGTAAACTAATATTGTCATTTTAAACAAAATTACAAAGCTCTGGTAAAATTGCTATGCGCAGAAAGCGCATGGCAATATTACAATTACTATGAGCAGCAGATTACTGCAAGTTACACTATTAGCACTACCCACAGTACTCAAGTAATGCAACCGTTGCTATGGAAACTGTGTTACTAATGCATGTTACCATAGCAACCCTCACAGTATTCCAGTACCGTGTGTCGCACTAATAACGTAACTTGTGGTAACCTGCTGCCAATGGTAACAATAATATCGCTGTGCACTGTCTGCGCACAATATAAATACCACAGATTTGTGCATCAACCCCTATATGTGTAAATGGAGATCTGTAAGAGAATAGCAAGTTTCTCTGCATAAATCTGATTAAACACCATGAAAGTGCAACAGCCCAAGCAAATGGTGAATTAAAGGTTCAGACATGACCATTTCTCCTCTGTCTGACCTCCCCTATCATCCTCCCTTTCTGTTCTCATTTGATTTAGCTGACCAGAACTGCTATCTGTATGGAGTATGACTGAACGATGAACACTTTTATCTGGAGTGTTGATGGATTTAGGCTTAAATAGGGATCAATTAGTGACATTTCTCATCAGGTAGTCCCATCCTTAGCAGCACTATCATGAAGCTGAGTAGAAACGGGACATTATCTGCAAGTGGGATGCGAAAGTGAATGGCCTGACTGATGGATGTTGTGTATAGTGTAATACATTAAATAGATTGCTAGAATGAGCCTTGGCTCGATCATTAAATATGCCATAGCAGTATGCATACATTCATAAAGAAAACAGAAACATAATTAAGTAGAATGTATAATTAACCAAGATAACCCCTCAGGCTGGGGTCACATGATTCCTGCTATTCCCATGACATCACAGATGCTAACCTCCATTGCATGATACTCTTATCAGGATAATGTTAATAAACTCTACTTTTGTTCACAACATAAGGAATTTTCAAATTAGAATTAGTTTTTTTTTGTTTTTGTTTTTTTGTTAATTATTTTTAAAATAAATAACATGTTTAATTTTTTTTCATAGTGCCTAAACAGAAGCATATCTGAATGACTGAAAAAGTTACACTTATTTGCAAACTATTTGTGAAAAATTTGACATAATTCAAGTCATAATGATTATTGTGAAAATCCATCATTATGAAGAGTGGACTGTTGCAGTTATCTTTTCAGATGCCTTTATTGGTTATAAATTCCCTCCAACCTAATTGATAGTAGAATATGGCAGAACTAGGGGAATTCTCAGACTGCCCAAATCACCCCTGCAAATCTCTAATGGTGCCCATACATGGTACAATTGTTTCATTTTTTTTTTTTTTTTGATTAGATAATTTTCTTCGATTACTCCATTAGATCGAATATAGACCAACAGGTCTGATCGGATGTTTATTGGAAAATGGGATAATCGTTTGTTTTTCTTGATTAAAAAAAAGATTATTTTCGATTCGATTGTTTTGGTCGAATGAACAGGAAAAGCAAGCGTTTTTATTGTACCGTGTATGGGCACCATTAACCTCCTTAGCAGTAACCCCGTGTGTGACACAGGGTAAGCCGCCGGAGGGTGCCGCTCAGGCCCTGCTGGGCCGATTTACATAATTTTTTTTTTGCTGGACGCAGCTAGCACTTTGCTAGCTGCGCCAGCACCCAGATCGCCGCCGCCGCGCGCCCGATCACCGCTATCCGGTGTGGCGCGCCCCCCCCCCCCCCCCAGACCCCTGCGCTGCCTGGCCAATCAGTGCCAGGCAGCGCCAAGGGGTGAATCGGGTCTCCCAATGACGTCCCGACGTCGCTGACATCGGTGACGTCATCCCGCCCCGTCGCCATGGCGACGGCGGAAGCCCTCCAGGAAATCCCGTTCTTTGAACGGGATTTCCTGGTCGCCTATTGCCGGAGGCGATCGGCGGGGCTGGGGGGATGCCACTGAGCAGCGGCTATCATGTAGCGAGCCCTGGGCTCGCTACATGATTTAAAAAAAAAAATTTAAAAAAAAAACTGCTGCGCTGCCCCCTGGCGGTATTTTTCATACCGCCAAGGGGGTTAAGCTGACCATACACTATTCAATTATTTACTCAATTCTGTTTTGAGTCAATTGTACAATACATATTGCAATCAATAGTAAGGCTAAAATTGACTGAAATATACATCCACAATGTTGGTTTCTAGTTTGTCACAAAATAACTTATAACAATATAAATTGTGGTATTGATCGAAAAATAAAACAACATATTGAATCATAATTGAATAGTATAGGTCCAGCTTAAGCCACACTGATTTGCCAGACTGCTTAATTAGATGTGAGGATTCCCTTCATCAGGCACTGAATGTACAAACAGACAAAGCTGTTTACACAACTGCAACTGTGATCACGACAACGGAATGCTCTCATTGGAGAAGTCATGCTTCTTTCAAGTGCATCCTCCTCATGCATGCATCCAGATGGACAAATACCCATTTGATTTAATAAAGGGGCAGGAATGCTCTATGCAATTTACTTTAGTGGGGCCCTTCACATGGAACTGTGTGCGGCTGCTGCTTCTGCTAATTAAATGCTGAGGTTTTATGTGGCCGTGTGGTCAGCTGTCACCTAATATGTATGGTCAGCTGCCTCCGCAGTTCTTGTGGGCACTCCTAGGAAGCCCTTGGAGTGATCCGAAACAGATTCCACAGCCCCAAAGTGAGGAATAAAGAGGGAGAGGGATTTATATTATGGAAGATACGACAGATCAAGGTTATTCCCTCCCTGTTGTCTGAAGTGCAATTTGAAATGAAAATTCAAAGAATTTGATTTTTTTTTTACAAACTTGAGAATTCACGGTCAAACTGTAACTGTATTCACACATGCGTGATCACAAAAACTAAGTGGATGAGAGTTTGGTTTCTACATAGTAAACCGACAAACTCCTAGTTGACATCTAACCTATTTACCCCCACCCCTCTCGCCCGTGTCCGCCGCCGCCGGCCACATGTCAGCGCGCATGCGCTCGCCCCAGTCTCTGCCCACACACGCCCGCCCCCCTGGCCCCATTCTCCTCTTGTCCCAACGGCCGTCTTTGCTACACATGCGCAGTAGCACAAAAGCACGGACACAGGGACAGGAGGGGATGCAGAGATGCAGGCAGGGCCGGCCCGCCCATGAGGCGGGGTGAAACTTTTGCCTCAGGCGGCACTTCTGGGGGGGCGGCACCCGCCCGTCCGTGTGTGTGGGGGGCCGCCCGAGCTGGAGGGGATAGCGGGCAGGAAGGGGGTATTGGGCCTAGCGGCGGGGAGGGGGGTCGGACCCCCCCCTCCCTTGCCTGGGTCCCCCGTCCTCCGCTCCCCTCCAGCTTTAAAAAGTTCCGTGCTGGCTGCAGCTATGTGTAAGAGGCAACGGGCGGGGATTACTCACCTATTCCTCGTTCCAGGTCAGCGTGCGCTCCACTGACGTCACTTCCTGTTACGCAGCAGGAAGTGACGTCAGTGGAGCGCACGCTGGCCTGGAACGAGGAAGAGGTGAGTAATCCCCGCCCGTTGCCTCTTACACATAGCTGCAGCCAGCACGGAACTTTTTAAAGCTGGAGGGGAGCGGAGGACGGGGGACCCAGGCGAGGGAGGGGGAGTCCGACCGAAAAAAATGTCACTTAAAGGGAACCTGAACTGAGTAAAATTATTTAAAATAAACCCATGAATTAGCTGCAAATGAATATTAAATACTTACCTCACCGTCAGTTCCTCTCAGAAGCTCATCATTTTCTTCTTACAGTGATCACTTCCAGTTCTGACAATATTTTGTCAAAACTGAAATATACCAGTTGCTGTCAGTTATACATCAGCTGCTGTCAGTTACAACTGAATTCCCAAGGTAATGGCCATGTTTCCCTATGGCTCAAGTGGGCGATATTACAGTTTAACAGTGTGCTGACCAGGAAACTGTTATGGGGTAAGGGCCATTTTCAATATGGAGGACGGCGAATCCCATTGATCACAGTGGACAAACGGGACACAAGAGAGGAGAAAGAAAAGGATTGATGAGGGGACTACTCAGGAGGTAAGTATGACGTGTGTATGTTTATTTTGACTTTTAATTTTAAGTGCAGGGTCTCTTTAAGAAAATTGCTAGTCATAGGATTCCCATATCTCTAATATATGATATACGTTTGAGAGAAATTGAAATGGTGACACCAACTACTTACCATAGTATGTACAGTATGTATGACTGAGCGAGATCAAAGAATCTAGACAGTGAAATGCATAAACGCCTTGAAGTGGACCCAAATTAAAAATACAAGATTTCAGAAATAAAATCTATTTTCTAAATTATAATAATAAATAGCAGCCTTTTTTCAGCTGCATGATGACAAATATAAAATATTTTACATTTATTGGAGGAACCCCTCCCTCTTTCATATTGCCGGGATTTTTCTGGCAAACTGGTGGAGTAGATGGTGTCCAGCAATGGAGGAATTGCTAATGGCTGCCCCCAGTATAATCCTAGCTATGAAAAGAGAAGGGTGAAAAGCATGTACCGAAATGATCATAGGTTTGAAGGAGTGTTTATTTATCTTTGTATGTGTCAGAGTGGTGCAACTAAATATTTTTAATTAAAAAAATGTTTGGTTTGGGTCCGCTTTAAGTCGGAATTTCAGTCTAAAAAATGTTTCAAAATAAAATGTATTGTAATGATTAAAGAGTCACTGTAATGAACAATAGTAGAGTGCAGTAAATTATTCAGGATACCCACTTTTAATTTTTGTGTTTTGGTAATTTATGTGTTTTTGACATTTGAAACCCTTTCCGTATACTGCTGTATATTGGTATGTAGCTACACACTCCCAGTGATGCGTAGCCTAAGCTGTTTAGCTATGTGTATTTCTCCTTCCAGAATATTTTGTAAGACCAGGCATTATTTTCGCTGGCTTCTGAATTCTTAGAAACAAACATTCCACACAGCTGCACCTGGCAGGACTATAGATGTCATTTCAGAATGTAAATCAGGTTGTGGAAAGATTTTACAATGGGAAAATACTGACTAAATAATTTATAACTGAATATTGTAAAACAGTAAGCAATTATATTCATTAAATTATTTACACTACAGTTCCTCTGTATATTTAATTAGTAGATCATTTCGCAGAAGTAGAGATGGGACGAATCCTAAATTTCCTCAAATCCGAATCCAAAAATCTCGAATCTTTTGAATCTTGAATCCTGTACATAAGAATTGTGTGATGCGTGTAGGAATAGTACACAGATCACACAATTCTTATGTACAGGATTCAAGAGATTCAAAAGATTTGAGAGATTTGAAAAATTTGAGAATCGTTTTGGATTCGGATTCGAGGAAATTTGGGATTCGTCCCCTCTCCCACAGGAAGTAATCATTCTCTAATAACAATGACCTCTAGTGTTAGTAAGGTGAAACAGCTCTATGCAAGTATATTATATGACTGGACATGCCCAGAGACTGTAATATATAGTGTTGCTTAGAAACAGACATTCAGCATTACAAATTTTCAAATCGTGTTGGCTGTGCTGAACAAAGGTAATTGTGTTTTTTTTTAATAACAGGAATGCTTTTAAACTTTATACTTGCTGCTTGTTTTTTAAAGAAAACTGTGCTGGTATACATTACAACACTGCTAGTGATGATGAGACCCTTTTAAAAGCGTTACTTGACTCATTGTCACACTTCTGCTTTCCATATTTTCAGAGCCTTTCACCTCTAACAAGCCTGTAAAATTACAGTAAAGTACAGTAAGCTCACCTTCCTACTTATTCAGACAGAATGAAACAAAGTCAGTTCAGACAGAAGGAAACAAAAGACAGGACATTTGCTAATTGTGCTTAGAGGTATCCCAACACTTACACTACCATTTTCTAGATTTACGTTAGCAATAGCAGCCCTTATATTCCTCTAACTATAGCTTTAACTCAGTGCTGTTTTTAGGCATAGGCAAACCAGGCAGATGCCTGGTTTGGCACCTCCAGGAAAGGGCACCCCAATATCATTCTTATACACTGGTAGTTTCATTAAGAAAGGGATGGATTGAACTTTTAACACCTCAATGGACACTGTTGATAAAGATTATGAAGGAGACCAGAACAACAAAACAATGAAATAAATTATTATTATTATTTTTTATTTATATAGGGCTAACATCCTCCATAGCGCTGTACATAGTACAGAACAAATAATGAGGAACAAAAATACATGAGAAATTCAAGACACTTTTCAGTCATGACACTCAATAGTACAAATGCAAATACATACTAAGTAATGTGTAGTTTGATATCTCTATAGTTGGTACATGTTCATATGGTAAATTACGGCAGTATGAGAAACACTAGGAGGAGGTTCCTGCCCTTGCAAGCTTACAATCTAGAGGATTACTATCAAAGCTTACAATCAGAGCTTACTATCAGAGTTTATAATCTAGAGGGTACTATCAAAGTCCCAATTAAGCTATTTTTTTTTAGGCATGGTCTCTTTTATTAGATGCAGCTCTTCTAGATTTCCAGAATAATATTCTAACCTGTAAAGATCCAGGCTATACATAAACATTTTTTTTTAAATAAAAAGGTTGTAACAATTATAGAAAAGGTTTGATAGGTGAGTGCAATTAGTTTTGGCAGTGAGGTGTAATTCTGGCCTGATAATAAGTTTTATTTCCTTTCTAGATTTATTTTGAGAAACGACATTGTATAAAATCTATCAATTTGTCTTTGGTGTCCAAAAATATCCAAAGCAATGTAGGCTACAATCTTACCACTCACAATGGTTTTGGGTTTTTTTGTCTTTTAGAGCAGGGGTCCCCAACCTTTTCCGGCCCGGGGACCACTTACTGCATAGCTAGCATAGTTGCCTCAGTATAGGGAGTTTAGTTGCCCCAGTATGGCTAGTATAGTTACCCCAGTGTAGCTAGTATAGTGCCCCAGTATAGCTAGTATTGTGACCAGTATAGCTAGTATAGTCCCAGTATGGGTCGGTAGTGCCCTAGTATAGCGCCCAGTATAGCTAATATAGTGTCCAGTATGGGTAGGTAGTGCCCCAGTATAGCTAGTAAAGTGCCCAGTATAGTGCCCCAGTATGGCTAGTAAAGTGCCCAGCATGGCTAGGCTAGTATAGTTACCCCAGTATAGCTAGTATAGTGCCCCAGTATGGCTAGTGAAGTGCCCAGCATGGCTAGTATGGTTACCCCAGTATGGCTAGTATAGTGCCCCAGCATGGCTAGTATAGTGCCCCAGCATGGCTAGTATAGTGCCCCAGCATGGCTAGTACAGTGCCCAGCTATAGCTAGTATAGTGCCCAGCATGGCTAGTATAGTGCCCCAGCATGGCTAGTATAGTGCCCAGCATGGCTAGTATAGTGCCCAGCATGGCTAGTATAGTGTCCCAGCATGGCTAGTATAGTGCCCAGCATGGCTAGTACAGTGCCCAGCTATAGCTAGTATAGTGCCCAGCATGGCTAGTATAGTGTCCCAGCATGGCTAGTATAGTGCCCCAGCATGGCTAGTATAGTGCCCCAGCATGGCTAGTATAGTGTCCCAGCATGGCTAGTATAGTGCCCAGCATGGCTAGTATAGTGCCCCAGTATAGCTAGTATAGTGTCCCAGCATGGCTAGTATAGTGCCCGGCATGGCTAGTATAGTGCCCAGCATGGCTAGTATAGTGCCCAGCTATAGCTAGTATAGTGCCCCAGCATGGCTAGTATAGTGCCCAGTATGCGTAGGTGGTGCCCCGCGGCCGCCGCTTCTGTTACCTTATGAGCGGGCGGGCGGCCGCTTCCGGATTCCCCCATGCGCCGCTCTCCTTCATGCATGCAGTACTATCTCCTCCTATAACAGCAGCGCGTCTTGCGTCTGCTGTAAGGAGGGAAGGAGACGGGGCAGCGGCTTCCTGTAGCGGCGATATGCATCGCCACTACCATGGGAACCGCTGCCCCGCCTCCGTCCCTCCTTACAGCAGACGCAAGACGCGCTGCTGTTATAGGAGGCGATAGTACTGCATGCATGAAGGAGAGCGGTGCATGGGGGAATCCGGAAGCAGCCGCCCGCTCATAAAGTAACAGAAGCAGCGGCCGCGGGGGGGGAGGGGCAAGATGACAGACCCGCCGCGGCCCAGCTGGAAACTGCCAATGGACCGGCAGTGGGCCGCGGCCCGGTGGTTGGGGACCCCTGTTTTAGAGGGAGTTACAAAAGGTTAACAGTTTCCGGACTGTGCTGATTGAAATCTACTCCCTGTTTGAGACTTCCCTCGGTGCTCTGCTGTCCCCTGTCCTTAATTGCGCCCCCCGAAGATTATCGACAATGCATTGTAGCATGGAGCCTGCATCTACTGGCATGCATGGACGGCTCAAGGTTATGTTGTGCGGCCATGTTGTGGAAGAAGAGCCAAGTGGCCACAACGAAGAGGAGGTCCGTGCTTAGCATCAGGGGCACTTCGGATCACCTAGGGAAGCCTCAAAAGGATCCTGAGGCGACGTATGAGGGGGGCGTGGCTGGCGCGCTTGAGAGATGGTCGCTCTCTAGCTTCGCTCCGCACAGCCGACTGCCTTAATCTATTATTTTGCCCCCACCAGGCACCAAATTCCCCCTGCTTGCCCCTCACAGCTAAAGAGTGGACACCCGAGTAGCCATGGGCCGTTCCGACACCCGAGCCGAATCCTCCTCCACGCCAGCTCCGATGACAAGGCGCCGCCGCGGCCTAGAGAATATGGCGTCCTCAGCTTCCTCATGCTCGGACGCAACGGTTGCCTCATACCCGAGATCGCAATCTAAGAAACACAAAGGCTTCCAGAGAGACCAAGAGGGGTCGGACGAGCTCCCAGAATGGACCCCAAAAGATGCCCTTCTCCTGGACAAGTTCAAGGCTCTCCTCCACCGCGAACTAGACACGGTGGCTAACAAGATAGCTCACCAACTACGAAGAGAGATCCGGGACTTGGCCTGCCGGACCGGAGACCTAGAGGACAAGGCTAACAAAGCCTCTACGGTACTGGATGCCAGGGGCGGGCCGAGGCATAGGCTGGAGAGGCTCCAGCCTCAGGGCGCAGTGTAGGAGGGGGCGCAGAATTCATTCAGCAGTCATTCCTAATTGTGTTTGAAGCAGAAAGAAATAAGAAAAGGGGATACATAGCAGTGACTGCAAGCCAGATAACTAGATATTAAGGTGTTGGGGAGGTTGTGGGCCCTGTGGCACCTCTTAGTCTAATAGCAATCAGTGTGTGACGGCTGGGGTGGCAGGGATGGAGGGGCGCACTTTGGTGTCTCAGCCTTGGGTGCTGGAGGACCTTGTCCCGTCTCTGCTGGATGCACACGAGAAAGAGTTGGCCGACGTGAAAGCGGAATTGATGGAAACTAAACTCAGCCTGGAAGACTCGGAAAACCGCTCCCGGAGGAGCAACTTGAGAATCAGGGGGCTCCCGGAGACGATCCAAGACCTAACCTCCACCGCCACGGCATTGTTCCAAGAACTAGCTCCTGCGATACCAATAGAGCGACTCGAGATGGACAGAATCCACCGGGCTCTGGGCCCGGTCAAAGCTAACGGCCTGCCCAGGGACATTCTGGTGAAGTTCACATTCTACAGAACAAAGGAGACCATCCTGCAAGCAGCGCGCGAACGTGAGCCACTGAACTTCCAGGGTCACAGCTACCAGATCTTTGCGGACCTAGCCTCCTCAACCATTCTAAAGCGGCGGGCCATGAAGCCGTATACAGCGGCCTTGGCCGCCCGCAGCATCAAATACAAGTGGGGCTTCCCATTTAAACTTATCTTTACTGCATCGGGCCGTACCCACGCGGTCTCTTCACCCGATGAGGCACACCAGCTCCTGGAGAAGCTTCACTTGCTCCCACCAGCGGAGGACGCCCGATCCTCCCAGAGTCCCAGAGGCCAAGGATCATCTACCCCACGAGGCTCCGGACTCCAGACCTCCCCATCTCGCTCAGCTAGATCTACTCCGAAACCGCGGGAGGAAACAGACCACGCGGCGCCGCCATGATAACTCACCATGTAGTTTCTCCTATGCAACGCTCTCTTCTCCTGGAAGTACGGACTAGAGCCCGAAATCACGCACTTCAGTCAATCATATTGGTTGGGTAAGACGTTCTAATGGTTATTGTTTCCCCTTCGTTATCTTTTTTGGGCCCCCAACCATAGACAGCATGATACATGGTGCACGTTATGTCCGTATAACTTCTAGATCACTAAGTTGCGGTGCTCCCTGCCGCCTCCCTCATTTGCTAAGACATTTGATGTTTCCTGGACTCAAGCCTCTAGTTGTTCGCCTTCTTTGGGATTTTGACTGTTACTAGTTTTAAACACTTTTTGGACAGTTGCTGTTCAGTTTATCTCGGGGTGGCCCTCCATTCCCCGCCATTCTTTCTTTATACTGTTTTACGTTTGCCTCAGTTTAAAATGGAGCTAGCTCTAAAATGGAGTCGCAGACAGTTGCACCTTTTGCTTGGCCTCCACGATCCAACCGCTAACCCCCCTTCCCTTCCCTCCCCTTTCCCCTAATCTACCGACCATGATCCGTGGACAAATGTTTATTAAGACTCTGTGTTGCAATGCTGCTCGTTTGTTACCCTGCCACGCGGAGGCTGGCAGCTTATTCTGTGCCTTTAATATTGTTTGAAATATGAGTAACCTATGCTTATGCAGATAATTTAGCTTAGCTCTAATACAAGCCTTAGCACTGGGTGCCTTGTGTTCATATGTTGGCCCTGCACGGAGGGCCAGGCCTTCACCGGGATCACACCCATCGTTTTCTTCAGCTATCTCAGCCACACGGAGGGCCTGGCGCTCCTTGCAACTTGAGCAAAAATGCGTACCTATACTGAATGTTTATGAGTATAACCTGAGGTATTATTAAATCATGCTCCAAGCTGCTGTTAGACTAATCACTGTATTCCTGAACCACGGCACTACGAGTCGCATTTTATTATATGTACGGAGAAAATGGTGTGTGTCACAATATAATCTTACTATGAACAGCTCTCTGGAGATGAGGTGAGGTGGGTTTATACGCCTCAGCGCCTTCCTACCAAATTGTACCTTAGGATGGGTGAACAGTTAGTCGGGAGTGCTCAACTGAACAGCACATGAATGCCACAGACTAAATATCTTTAAAAATACAAATTGCTGCCCAAATAAATCATGATCAGAGCTTGCAGGTGAAATAGCTTTAATTCCACCAAACGGCACATTGTCCCCCGAGCGATGTGCTGTTGAGTCGTGGCATGCTCACCCACTGCACCATAGGAACCCCTCCTCGCTCAATCCAGGATAGACATTCTCCATCCCTCTTAGCTACCCTAATAAACTCAAACTTTCACCACTAACTAATGCCAGTGACACACGCTATTTTCTCCCACAGCACCACAGGCTCCCTCAATTTTTAGGCCCTCGATTTTCGGCGGATCATGGCCCCGGGCGTAGCCCTCAGCAAAACTGAGCGTAACAACCTGAGCATCCCTAGACCTATTGAGCCTAGAATAACTAAACCTCACCCTTAGCCGCACTATAGAGCAGCAATTAACCTATACGGGTCCCCACTCATCATAAACTCACAGCTACACCTCCCTCCCCCTTTTCCACTTCCTTACCCCCCACCCCACCCGGTGTCCTGTTCATAGGTATTTTTCACAGCAGGTGGGGCAGTCGGCTGACACATGTCCCCCACTGACACCCCTGGAGTCCCCTTCTCTCGTGGACTCCTTACCTTTCGGGAAACTCCCGACTGTGACCGCTAAATGGTCCAACTTCCTACTTCGGGCCTCTAATCAATATTACAAGGTTCTTCACCTCAAGAACGCCAACAATCCTGGTGTTCTTCTGGTTCTATTCATTACTCCCTCTCTTCTCTCTTTTCCCTCAAGCCTCTCCTCCTTCCTGGGATACCCATCTCGCGGCCTGGTGGCATTCAGCTTTCACATTTAACCCTCCGTGATGGCCAACACTCTAAATATATTCTCACATAACGTCCAGGGTTTTGGTTCCCCACATAAAAGGTCAAAAGCATTTAATTATTACAAATCATCCCATGCAGATATAGTCTGCCTACAGGAGACCAGGCTTTCCGTTGAATCTTGCCCCATATACCTCAACAGAAACTTCCCAACTTGCTTTTTTGCCTGCGCCCGCACCAAAGTCCGCGGGGTCATCATAGCGATTAGACGAAACTTACCATTCGTCTGTACAAAAACAATAGCAGATCCCACAGGCAGATACTTAATACTCCTAGGCACTTTATACGACCAAGATATTACAATAGCCTCCTACTATGCCCCAAATGCACACCAATCCAATTTCTACTCACACTTCTTGCAAGTGCTTGCCCAGCACGGCTCTGGCCAGATTATCATCGCCGGTGACACAAACGCCACGTTGAATCCTAAGCTAGATAGACAAAGAAACCCGCACTCCAGTCCTACAACTGAGATCCCTGACACACAAGGCCTAAAAATCAAGTAGTTACTAGACAAATATGGCTTTGTAGACGTTTGGAGAGAGCTATTCCCTACAACTAAGGACTTCACTTTCTTCTCCTACGCACACAACAGCTTTAGCCGTATTGACCACATCTTTGTACAACAACGCTATCTTCACTTAGTCCCGGCGGCCAAGATTCATAACACCCCCTGGTCAGACCATTCGCCCATCTCCATCTGCTTTACACTGTCACCGCTACCCCGGAGGGAGTTCCTCTGGCGTCTTAATGACTCCCTTCTGGCCAGGGAGGACCTCCTTAATCAACTGAAAGACAGAATAAAAGATTATTTTGAGGACAATACCGGCTCTGTGTCTTCCTCCATGATCCTGTGGGAAGCACACAAAGCCACCATCAGAGGCTTCTTAATTGGCCAAGCTAGCGGGATTAAGCGTCAGAGGAACTCTAAAATCGAGGTGCTCTCATCTAAACTAGACAAAGCTGAGCAAGACTGGAAGCAGTCCCCCTCACGCATCAATAGGCTAATTCGAGACAAACTCCGGACAGAACTGGACTTGCTCCTTACAGACAGAGTGGAGAGACAATTGAGGTGGCGGAGGCAGATGTTCTATTATAATGCAAACAAACCCCTCACACTACTTGCAAGGACACTTAAAAACAGACCTCCTCACCCCACAATCCTGAAGGTTCGAGATAGATCAGGCCAGACAGTAGCGAACCCTCGTAAAATTGTCGACATCTTCTCCCAGTTCCTTTCTGACTTATATTCAAAACCTGCTGACGCCCCTGAACAAGATATTGCCAACTTTTTAGGGCAGATCTCCCTTCCTAGACTGTCCCCTGAAACTGCGGCCTGCCTGAGCGCCCCTATTACCGCTCCTGAAGTACTCCAGGCCATTAAGACCCTAAAGGTAAATAAGTCCCCCGGTCCTGACGGCTTTACGGCCCAGTACTATAAAAAAACAGCAGATCTCCTGGCCCCAGTTCTAGCTAACTGCTTCAATGAAATCAGAGAAGGCACCCTCCCCCCTCATAATATGCTCAAAGCTCAAATCTCGATGATTCCTAAAGTAGATCAGGAATGCCATAGCGTACACCAGTTCCGTCCAATCTCATTAATTAATGTAGACTTTAAATTATTAGGTAAAATACTAGCCCTGAGACTGAACAAGGTGCTACCTGCCCTCATCCACAGGGACCAGGTCGGGTTTGTCCCGGGGAGGCAGGCCGAGGATGCCACCAGAAGAGCCATTCTCCTAATTCATCACCTGCAGCGCCAAAAAATCCCAGGGGTGGCATTAGCACTCGATATATATAAAGCATTCGACACCCTCTCCTGGACATACCTTAACCTGGCCCTGCGTAATTGGGGACTTGACTCATATTTCTTATCTTGGATTGCAGGCATTTACTCACACCCCTCGGCGACGGTCCGCTTCTCAGGCCATAGCTCAGAAGTATTCCCAATACACAGAGGTACGAGACAGGGATGCCCACTGTCACCCCTGCTCTTTATCCTGGCCCTAGAGCCCTTTGCATGCTTCCTCAGGGGCAATACCAATATTAATGGCGTTGAGAGAGCGGGTGTCGACCATAAAATTCTGATGTTCGCTGACGATACCCTGTTATTCCTCACGCAGCCTCACATATCGATACCCAATGTACTTCAAGCCTTTGAGGAGTTTGCAAGGATCTCTGGCCTGGGAATCAACCCAACAAAATCTAAGGCCATGAACATCACCCTAAGTCCAAGAAACTATGAAGCTCTTAAAGACTCAAGTCCCTTTCAATGGGTCCAAACACTCCCCTACCTGGGTATTACTCGGACCCCCTCGTACACCTCGCTCTTTTCAGCTAACTACCCCCCGCTACTTAAGTCATTATCAGCTATGACGAACAACTGGGCCTCTAATCCCATATCTTGGCTAGGTAAAATCAACTCAATAAAAATGATGTACCTACCTAAACTTCTTTATTACTTTCGCACCCTCCCAGTAAGAGTACCCGACCACTACCTCCGCATCTTTCAGACCAGAGTCATGTCTTTTATCTGGGGGCATAAAGGGCCACGGGTTAAAAAATCAACTATGTTTGCACACAAACTTGATGGTGGGTTAGGAGTACCCCAGATCAGCTCCTACTACAAAGCCGCAACCATAAGTCAGCTGACCAGGCTCTTCCAATCCCAGGACACTCCTCTTTGGGTATTCTTGGAAATCCCTGACTGTGCGCCCTCCTTGCCTAGTACTTTAGTGTGGCTCCCACATAAATTAAGACCATCTACAATTAGCCTGCCCCTAGCTCACAGCCTTCAGGTCTGGGACTCCCTACGCTACTCAGCCAACCTGCAATCACCTCACTTGCCTCTACTCCCTCTCATCGAGAACCCCTTATTTCCCCCTGGCCGGGAAAGCCCCGGGGCATTTTCTTGGTGGACAGAGCATGGACTATCCCGAGTCATCCACTTTCTCTCTCATAGAGGTATTCACTCCTGGTCTGAACTCCAAGATAAACACCAAACTCCCAAAACTGAATTTTTTCGGTATCTCCAAATCAGACACTGGATCTCTACTCTAATTAAAGACAGAGATCTCCTGACCGACCTCACCCCCTACGAGAACATCTGCCTCCGCCGCCCTAACACCCGAGGCCTAATCTCCACAATATATTCCTTCCTCACCCGCCCCAAGCAACTTGTCCAACATACATATGTATCTAGATGGGAAACAGATCTGTCAGAAACCAAAGACAGAGAAGTCTGGGCAGACATTTGGGGGAGGGTCTCAAGTTGCTCTTGCAATTTACATATGGTGGAGTCAGCATACAAGGTCATGACCAGGTGGTACCTGGTTCCGGCCAGACTAGCCAAAGTCTTCCCCTCAGCTAACCCCTTTTGTTTCAGAGGATGCAGAGTAGTTGGAGATATGCTTCATACGTGGTGGTCGTGCCCTCGCCTTGTAAGGTTCTGGCACAGGGTGTTTAAATTACTATCCGATCTGTTTCACAAACCTATTCCTGAGAACCCCTGGCAGGCCCTATTGCACGCGAAAATAGACACACTAACGTACAGACAAAACAAACTAGCCTCTTTTGTCTTTTCTGCGGCTACCATGTCCCTAGCTAGGAATTGGAAGAAACCCTCTGTCAATTTTGAGGAGGTTAAAACTAGAGTGAACCAATTTATGATTAACGAGAAGCTAACAAGCATACTATGCGACACCCACAAAAGTTTTGAGAAAACCTGGGATCCCTGGATACAACAGGAACACCCCACCCTGGACGACGCATTTATCACTAGGCTGTGAGATGGGTCCCTTTTCCTCTTTCTTTTCTCTCCCCCCTTGAGACCTCTTTCTTTATTCTCTTCTAGCTTCTCCCCCCCTCCCTCTGTCTCTTCTTCCTGCTCCCCCCTCTTCCTCCCAAACAAAGGATATAATACCTCTGAATAGCAGAGGCCTAGGCTCACTGCCAAGAGCCGGCCTCCATAGATTCCCCCAGCCCGACCTCTCCGCCCCTTAGGTCGGCTTCCTCACCCCATACACCCCTCATCGCATACCTCAGATAGCTGGATTATTTCCTCTGAGGTACACCAGGCTTCCAGATAGATATGGAGTCCCCCGCTCGTGGTCCTATGCCGGTCTTGGGCCTGGGACTCCCCCTCATAACCCCCCCCCCCCCCCCCCCCCCAAGTTTCATTTTGTTTTACTTGGCTTTGTTTGTTCCTTCCCCAATGCACCAGGCAACTTTATACTTCAAGCCGATGTGAACCTGTTATATCTCATGTAGTTGCCTCACTGTTAACAACAATTGTAACCTGTATGTAATGTGAGTTACCTCTCTGTAAAAATTTCTTGAAAAACTTCAATAAATACTTTGAAATACAAAAGGATCCTGAGGCTTCCCTCACTGCAGGGTAAATATTCATTTTGAACCTGAGCTTCGGCTCAGGTTCGCTTTAAAGTGTATCCGAGATAAACTTATACTCATTGCATAATTGTGTTCCTGGCTTTCATATAGGTTATAGGGCATTCCTCAAGCCAAATACTTTTTTTTGTTTTGTTATAATAGTCTAATTCCCGATAAACTAAACTTGCCTCGCCCACAGCTGCTTTTGTGCCTTGGCACTGTAGCAAGGGCTTATGGGAGCTCAGTCTGGGCAGGAGGTTACTAACCAGATATTTCTGAGGCAGAGGGGAGGAGGGAGGAGGAGAAGGGGGTGGATTTACACACAGGCAAGCATCGCCAGCCCGCAGCCTGTGACAATGTGACAAACAAAACATGGCTGCCCTTATTGTATCACAGGAATAACTAATCATAAACTTTTGAAGCTTTTCACAGCTAGATATGATGTGTAAACTATCTAATCTTTAGTTAAGATAAATAGACAATTTACTTGTTATAGTTAGTATTTCTTATCTCCGATCCGCTTCAAGGGGCCAGAGACTGCTGGTACAGAAAGGATAAAAATGGACTCTGGACGTATTCCATTCATCATTTGAATATTACCTGTTTGTTGTTTATTATATACTGCAGATTTGTAGTTCTAATTTTCTAAACTGTATCTGTGGCTCCATTTTTTTTGCCCTGTACAAAAACATAGCCACGGATACCAATGTTAAAAAGATCGGCTGTCTTCACACACTTCAAAAAAGGATCCTGTAATGAATAGCAGAGATATGGCCGCAACAGCAAGCGGCATGGCGGCTATCTCTGCGTCACAGTCGGCGGTTTCCGCCGCGCAGTTACACACTGGTGCTTTGCCTGGTCCTTCTATTGCTCATAGACTACGGGCGCCAGGCGACAGGACCTTTATGCAACTAGAAGGGGAGTCAGCTGATCAGGCGATCAGCTGACTCCAGCTATGCTCCGGATTGGCTGAGTGATTGGGGCGGCGCTGTGGAGCGCTTGCAGTATATATAGGACAGGTCATTCAGTTGCTCCGTGTCTGCTGTTGCAAATGCTACGTGTTAGCACTCAGACCTAGTCAGATCCCAAAGTGTGCTAGAACCAGCTGGAACTGGGGATCCACACTTAGCCAGATTACTAATTGAATTGTATTATTTGTTATGACCTTCTGCTAGCCTGACTACTCTTCTGTTTACTGATCCTGTACCTTTGCCTATCTGATATAGTTGCCGACTCTGCCTGAAACACTACTCTGATCTAGCTTTCTGTCTCTGTACCGTATCTGTCCGCTTGTTGCCAAACCTGCTTGTCTGACTCTCCTATCCTCACCAGTAAGCCTAGTCACTGGTGAGGGATTCTCTGCCAGTATCACCTGCTTCTCTGGTGAATACAAGCTGCAGTACTATCTGAATCACCTGCCCCTCAGGTGGTCAGTAGCTGCAGTACAGTCTGAATCACCTGCTTCTCAGGAGATTACTAGCTGCAGTACTATCTGAATCACCTGCTCCTCAGGTGGTTAGTAGCTGCAGTACAGTCTGAATCACCTGCTCCTCAGGTGAATAGTCACTACAGCACTATCCTCTCTACCTGCTCCTCAGGTAATAGTGGCTACAGTACAGTCTAAATCACCCATTCCTCAGGTGATCAGTACACTTGTTGTAATATAGTTCCACCCGCTCCTCGGGTGAACTATCTCACTATTGTCTGTATCTCCAGCTTGCTGGAGTTTGTATTCCTGTGTTACATAGATATACTCCTATCTCCCACTCCTCTGGGAATAGCAAGTATCTTTATCATTACTGTTGCACCAAACACATACCCTCACATTGGTTGTCCTGGTCCTGGCTATACCAGTATTATTGGTGATTCTGCAGATCACACATAATCAGGTATAGCGTCTGTATTATTGGTGATACTGCAGATCACCAATAATCAGAGATATCTGTTCTTGCTGACACCAATCATCACAGATCCGTTTTTGAAAACTGAATGGAAAGTCCGGATTTTGCAGGTTTTCACGGAGCCCGTATACCCACGGAGGCAATGAAAGGCAACACAAAAACGGATCTCCCTCTACAAAGAGAACTTTTGCACACAAAACGGATGCCAAAGCAGATTGCCTACTGCCTGCTCCTCCCCTCAGTGTCATCTTTGCAGGCCTCTTTATCCAATAGAAACACACAGGAAGGAAGGACACGTTTTTGACATATGTTTAAACGGACTGAAAACGTATGCTGCAAAAGCACAACATTTTGAAAAACGGATCAGTTTTGAGAAAAACTGATCCGTTTAAAAGCATTCCAATCTGCAACCTGACAAGTGTGGACCGACTCTAATATCAAGTGAGTAAGATAATATTTATTATAAAGAAATTTATGCTGAGTGTTCACAAATGGTTACCTAATCTACCATTTGTCTCTGCAAATGAGCCTCCGCTGCAGACATGTGTTCTAAACAAAATCATCTTGTTTCCTACCACTTATGGTCACATACTGTATGCATGTTTTAAACCAGTTAATTTTTAACAAGCCCCTCTTTGCATAAGAGCTTAATTTTTGCATTTGCGACATCACACACCAGATGACTGTCATTGCCGTGATGTGTGAATTTGTCAGACATATTTGCATTCGTCTGGTATTTAAAATGTGTTGTTTGCTCTCATTTTTCTTTTATAATATGGGGTTTTTGTAACAATAAACATACACGCATTGTGTTTTGCATGTAATACTATACAGTTGCTGTCATCTAATTGAGGAGAATGGCTCAGCTCACAGAAGCTGTTTCTGTATGTTAGTTGTCAGGGCTGGATATTGGGTGTTCCTTTAGGCTACTCAACACCCAACTGCAGATACAAATGTTTCCCCAGTTCCTAGCCTTGGGCAGGCTTGTTCTAGTGTGTGAATAGTGTGTGAATAGGCACCAAAATTACAGTATCTCACAAAAAATGAGTACACCTGTCACATTTTTGAAAATAATTTATTATATCTTAACCTTTTGGGGACCGACGTAGTTTGAATCTACATCCAGCAGGTGGTGCTGCCGCCCTGACTGGACGTTGATTCAACGTGTGCGCTAACTAACTGTCCTGATGCAATCGTGTGCGCTGGAGAGGGGAGATTAAGCAGTCATATGACAGCTGACATCTCCTCTCAGTGATCAGCAGCCATCGTGTATGGCTGCTGATGACGTGATCATTACGATCGCCGGCAGATCATAGTGATCAAATAGACAGCTGTGGCGGTAGAGGGGAAAGAAGAGGATCCACTCACCTCCCTGCCGTTCCCGCGATGATCGACACTCCCCACCACTCTTGCCAGCATCTCTGCTCCTCCTGACATCAGCGCCGGGTCCCGGCTTGATGACGTCATCAAGCCGCGACCCGGAACTGAGCGGCAGTAGTAGCAGAGATGCCAGCTGGAGCAGAGGGGTCTGCTGCAGCTCATCGCTGGAGCCTGGAAGGTGAGTGATGGCTGCTGACTAAAGCGGGGACACCTGCCCATACAGGGGACACTATGCCCAGCATGACCCTGCAGGGATCCGGATGCCCTAACCCCCCCAAACGCGCCCCCCCCCCCTTCAGCAAAAATGTCTGATCCTTAAGGGGGGTTAGGTGGCCAGTCCCGAAAGGGTCAAGATGGGATAACACCAAAGATTTGACACTTTGATACAATGTCAAGTAGTCAGTGTACAGCTTATATAATAGTGTAAATTTGCTGTCCCATCAAAATAACTCAACACACAGCCATTAATGTCTAAACCACTGGCAACAAAAAAGTTAGTACATTCCTAACTGAAGAATGTCAAAAGTGTCAATACGCTGTGTGCCCACCATTATTTTCAAGCACTACCTTAAAGCGGAATATAACCCAGCATTTCATCTTTGCTCTAAAAGATTATTTACAGCATATTATATGCAACCAGCTTTTTTTTTTTTACTAGACCAGCATTGGAAGGGTTACACACAGAGCTTGAAAGTTCAGTGCAGTGAAATGCAGATGCATTCGAACTTTAGATAATGTTATCTTGTGTTTACTTAAATGTATCAAGTGAGGAATGTGACACATTCTCTGACTGTGGAGAAGCTGCCATGCATCATCTCATAGAATTTGGTCTGTGCCTGCATTCTTTTCAGCCTGAACAGCACAGTGACGCCTGGCCACTAATGACCAGTAATGTTGTCTGGAATTCCATATGAAATGGACAGTTGGCAATCTTTTATTGAAGCAGCATTGTAGCAAAATGGATGTTTTACTGTGATGCTGCTAGAAAATAATAATTACAACTTTACTGGTAGAGCCCCAGCATCATTACTGGCCAATAGTGGATTACACCCATGCAGCAATTATTTGTTGGGGGATGAGACCTATTGCTTACACTGATGACCAGTGGGGTTTAGTAGGTTCTTTTTGGTCCATTATAAAATAAAAAATACTGAATCTTCTGCTTCTAGGTATTTTAACTTGGTTTCCCAATCCCAAGTATCCTGTATCTTATTTTATGAATAAACACATAAGATGAAACAATGGAAGTGATTAACAAAAAGATTTAATTAGAAATATCTGCCTATCTGCTCCTCTGCCCAAGTATCTATGGACTTGATGGACTGATGGATTAAAAGTAGTTATTGGCTTAGCTCTTGTTTTTAAGTTTTCTCACAATTTTACTTGCAAACATATTTCATGGCTTTATACCTTACAGCACAAGGGGAAAAGAGGCACCCAGGGTATGATAAAAGTTAAAACCAGAGCTAATATTAAAGCTATTTATTATAAATTCATATTGCAAAAGAGGACATACTGACAAAAATCTATAAAACCTCCCCCTTAAAACCAATATAGATCAACTGGGCTGGCTAACACACGTGTCCCTAAATAGGAGTGCCCTTTCTATATTCCTAGGTTTTCTACATGCATGTAATTTTCTTCGGGCCCAGACTGATCAATAATTGTGACATCCAGTGCCGGACAAAGCTCTAACACAATCTTCAGTGCTGCCTTCGTGTGCATAGATAAGCACACCTCTAAACAAATAACGCAACCATTACTGACACATAAAGTTCCAATGTCAAACCTCAACCGGCTTTCTGCTGCGAGCATATAACACCTTTCAGCTATTTCATAGCCCACTCACGTGTGTGTTGACAGTAGGACAGGTTCTCACCGCGCGATTCCTCACTAATCAGACAAGCTGATGTGGTGCGGGAGCTTGTCTATCCATTCAGTACGGGCACAAACTTTGCCGGTTCCAGAGCTCAAAGCCAGCAGATGCCAGGAGGAAGGTTGTGGAGGCACGGGGACAGACGCCACGCCCACCTGTCAACGGACCTCACGTATCACGTGACGCGTTTCATCCAATCAGGATTTCATCAGATTAAAATTAAAAGCAAAGTTTGTCATTTTGTAGCAAAGATATGCCCGTGTGGGTATAAAAGTAAGTGCCCTTTAAGACGCTGCACGTCTGATGAAATCCTGATTGGATGAAACGCGTTACGTGATACGTGACGTCCGCTGACAGGTGGGCGTGGCGTCTGTCCGCCACCACATCAGCTTGTCTGATTAGTGAGGAATCGCGCGGTGAGAACCTGTCCTACTGTCAACACACACGTGAGTGGGCTATGAAATAGCTGAAAGGTGTTATATGCTCGCAGCAGAAAGCCGGTTGAGGTTTGACATTGGAACTTTATGTGTCAGTAATGGTTGCGTTATTTGTTTAGAGGCGTGCTTATCTATGCACACGAAGGCAGCGCTGAAGATTGTGTTAGAGCTTTGTCCGGCACTGGATGTCACAATTATTGATCAGTCTGGGCCCGAAGAAAATTACATGCATGTAGGAAACCTAGGAATATAGGGAGTGCACTCCTATTTAGGGACACGTGTGTTAGCCAGCCCAGTTGATCTATACTGGTTTTAAGGGGGAGGTTTTATATATTTTTGTCAGTATGTCCTCTTTTGCAATATGAATTTATAATAAATAGCTTTAATATTAGCTCTGTGCACCCTTGTCAATTGTGATTCAGTTTAAACTGTCTAGTGAGGTAAGACGAGCGCTATATACAATATATAGTTTTAGGTTGCTATCCTGTTCAATTGTGTTGTTTCCTTAAAAGTTAAAAGCAGTTAAAAAGAAAAAAGTTGAGGTGGCTTGGCTCAAATGAAGACACAATCATACAATTAATTACTCTTAATGTGCACTGGCGACACATTTTGTGGGACTGCACCCACTTCCTCAGCCCAAATAAAAGTGCCCAGAAAGGGCTTAGAGTTCACAAAAGGCATCTAAACTTGGCTCTAAGAACTGTCTGGGCACTTTTATTTGGCCTGAGAAAGTAGGCGATTATGTCTTATTTTTAGGTAAACCACTTCAACTTTTTTATTTTAACTGATTTTAACTTAGTTTAATCATACTCTGGGAGACTCTTTTCCCCTTGTGCCGTTCACTCTTTTTAGAGGGATACACCACCTGGGTCTTACATGGCCTAGCCACCTCTAACCCCATCCGGTTCCCTTTTACATCAAGAGCGCTACCATACCCAGCTTGCCTGGACACGCAAGTGAAGTCGGATTTATAGATCTCCACCTGTCTGCAGCAGTTGGTTGCCCTTCTGCAACCTTCCTTTGTGAGTACACATTTCGTTTTTTGCTTTCCTTTCTCTGTCGTGACTCACTGCACCATTGGGGCTCCCTTTGTATCTGTGTTTGTTTTTCCCTCCAGGGGGTCGCTTGACCACCCCCACAACTGTATCAATACTTTACAGACCTCTTGCTAAAAAATTATTCGCTACAATACATATTCTTAAACATTAAACCAATATATATATATATATATATATATATATATATATATATATATATATATAATGTGTTGTTGTGTCTGTCGCCATTTAGGAGATTTTCTCATTGACTGCCTGGACAGAAAGTTATGGAGAATTCTTACAAATGGAGAAACAAGACAGCAATAAAATTGAAACCAGGTTCTAAACCATTACCCCGCTATCCAAAACTAAAATAAAAATAGTCCTAGATTTGGACATTGAAAGCTTTAGCATTTAATAAAATATGTTTCTTATAGCAGTTTTATCTAGAATAGGTAATAATTAATGCTTCGCTTCTGTAGGCAGGAGACACATTTCATCTTCTTTTGACTCATTCACAAAAATCTCTCTGCATACAGGGGGGTTACCGGCTGTCATTCATGGATGAGGCTTATGGCATGTTGACAGTTGACAAATGAAAAGCTGTTGCTGTTATTCATCTATGTCTGTAAATGTGCTTTACCTGCCACCCACCAACTTGCATTCTGTAATCTACTGTCAGTAGTTGGCCAGTCCTCACCTAGAAAAATGCCAAAATGCCTTTGTGTCTCCAGGTAGGTGGTCGGAGATGTGTTTTTCCTCCCTAGGCGTAGTGTACCTGTTAAAACACTGTGTCATTTGGCTCCAGCTTTAAGCCCTTGGGCAGGAAGATGAAAGATCTACTCTGTTAATTGCACTAGCATTTTGACTTAGCAAATGGCAATCATTCGATGTATCCTATTGTGGCATTAAAACAGGGATTTGGTTGAAGCACTGCTTTAATTCCTCCCTGGCAGTTCTAGTCTTTGAGGCACCTTCTATAAATCGCCTGCTTTTGTTTGGAAGGCATCTCAGTGTCTTGGCAGCTAGCTAAAGACATCCTAACAAATATGTGTAATTGTAAAGAGCTGCGGCCACACCCTAAAGACAGCAAAACACAGTACGTCCCCCCAACCAGCATTCATTCTCTGCATTGCTCAGCACCTGTAGACCACTCTTGTGACAACTGCTTTGTGATGGATTACTATGGTCTTATAAGCACCAACAAGTGAGCACAGACTGCTTAATTTACAGCGGACCTTATGACAGAGAATCTGATAAGTAATCAGTTTCAGATAAGGCTCTGCTTGATCATTACACAAAATAAATGATCCCTTAACACCAGCTGCCTCAACAGTTGAGAGTAGATTATTTAATTTCCTTTTATCAACAAACAAAAGAAAATATCTCGATAAGGCCCAAGGAAATGAAACAAGCTATATGTTTTATTATGGAATGGTTTCATCAAAGAGGATAAGAGGCCGTGTTTTTAGCCATAATGATAGAGTCCATTTTGCTGTATAAGAAACCTGACTTTCATATATGGAATGTTTTTGCATCCTTTTAAAGAGACTCCGTAACAAAAATTGCATCCTGTTTTTTATCATCCTACAAGTTCCAAAAGCTATTCTAATGTGTTCTGGCTCACTGCAGCACTTTATATTATCACTGTCTCTGTAATAAATCAATGTATCTTTCCCCTGTCAGACTTGTGGGCCTGTGTCTGGAAGGCTGCCAAGTTCTTCAGTGTTGTGGTTCTGCTATGAACTCCCCCTTCCAGGCCCCTCTATGCACACTGCCTGTGTATTATTTAGATTAGGGCAGCTTCTCTCTTCTCGCTTATCTTTTACAAGCTGGATAAATCATCCTCTGAGCTGGCTGGGCTTTCACATACTGAGGAATTGCATACAAGCAGAGCTGTCTGCACTCTGCAGGAAGAAACAGCCTGACACTTCAGTGGATGATAGCTGCAGGGGGAAAGAAACACACAAATGATCTCTTGAGATTCAAAAGGAAGGGTGTATACAGCCTGCTTGTGTATGGATGTATTTTCTATGTGTGGGCATACTGTACATCAACCTACTTCCTGTTTTGGTGGCCATTTTGTTTGTTTATAAACAAACTTTTTAAAACTGTTTTTAACCACTTTTAATGCGGCGAGGAGCGGCGAAATTGTGACAGAGGGTAATAGGAGATGTCCCCTAACGCACTGGTATGTTTACTTTTGTGCGATTTTAACAATACAGATTCTCTTTAAGACTTGTTAATTATTTAGAAAGTTCAACTTCTCTGTTAATTGCCACAATTTATTCTCCTGACATTTTCTTATCTGAAAATAATAAATTAAGTTATTACATGTTAGCAAGTCTTCTGTTTACTGTTTACTTTTCTGTTTAAAGGACAACAATATAAAAAAAAAGTAGGCAGTTAAAATCTGACAGAACTGACAGGTTTTGGACTAGTGCATCTCCTTACGGAGGGTCCTCTGAGTTTTCATTGTTTTTTTAAAGCATTTCCTGAACAGCAGTTTAACTGCCAAACAGTAAGATATAGTGATGACCACAAATAGTGGTAATTTTGCATCAAAATTTGCAATTAAGATGCAAAATCGTAGTTCGAAATTTCGGGAAAAATCATAATCAATTTCACCTGTAATTGTAATCGCGTTTTTGCCTGAATTTTGCGTGATTTTTTGATGACTTTACCCCATCCATGCTAATGTCACCAGAATTTCTACATATGTTAAAGAAAATCTGTAAACTCAAAAAGTTCCCCTGGGGGGGTACTCACCTCGGGAGAGGGAAGCCTCAGGATCCTAATGAGGCTTCCCACGCCATCCTCTGTCCCTCGGGGGTCTCGCTGCAGCCCTCCGAACAGCGGCGATGTAAATATTTACCTTCTCTGCTCCTGCGCAGGCGCTATGGCAGCTGGCGGCTCCGAAGTAGGCGGAAATACCCGATCGCCGTCAGGTCTGCTCTACTGCGCAGGCGCAAGTCTCCGACGCCTGGGCAGTAGAGCGGACCCGACCGAGATCGTGTATTTCCGTCTACTTCGGAGCCGAAAGCTGCCACAGCGCCCCCGCTGCAGCCTGGAAAGGTAAATATTGAACCAACAGTCGGGTCTGTCGGGCGGCTGTTCGGAAGGCTGCAGCGAGACCCCCGTGGGACAGAGGATGGCGTGGGAAGCCTCATTAGGATCCTGAGGCTTCCCCCACCCGAGGTGAGTACCCCCAGGGGAACTTTTTGAGTTTACAGTTTCTCTTTTAGGAGAATAGTTGGTACAATTTTTCAAAAAGGAAAAATGATTTTTAATCTCGTAAATATGACAGTTAAAAAAAACATTTTTCATTTGCATTTTTAAAATAAATTTTCCCCAAATCTACAAGGTCTTTTTTTGACTTGTACCCACTATTCTCATTAACATATGTAGCAATTTTGGTGACAAATGCATGTATGGGGACTTTGCCATAACCGGCCGTTGGCACAAAATGACACAAAAATTATGCAAACATTCGTAATTTGCCAAATTACGAATGATTACATGAAATTACTTGAATTTCAAACCATAATTACGTATGGGCGTAATTGCGAAAAATTATGCAAAATTTTGCGTAATCGTAATTAGCTGATTTTGATCATCACTATTAAGATACCAACCGGCCTCTCTACTTGCTTGCACACGATTTTGGCAGTTAGACTAAAGGTGGCCACACATAAACAATAAAATGATCCTATTTTACAGCAATTCAATGAAAAAGATCGGATTTCGCAAAAAATTGAAAGCTTTTTTTGCATTATTTGAGCAAGAAACCGGAGTTCTCGTTTTTTATTCGATAGGTTGATCAGGAGTGGTGGATTTTTCTGATCAATTTTTATGACAATTGAATGGTGTGTGGTAGATTGTTAATTTATTAATATAGACAACTAATACATTTTCTCAGAGTTTTTAATCATTTTTATCATAATTGAGGAAAAGTTAAGTGTGTGGTACATTGGTCAAATTGTTTAAATGTTACAATCAGTCATAAAAATGAATTGCTATTCTTGAATTAAATGGATATTTAAAAAATTGTATGGTGTGTGGCCACCTTTAGCAACTGCTGTTCAGGAAATGCTTTTGAAAACAAAGAAAATGATGAGAATACCCCATGAGGAGATGGACTAGTCGAAAACCTTTTGTCTGTCGGTTCTGTTAGATTTTAACTGCTTATTTTTTTTCCCTGTAGTGGTCCTTTAATGCTTCTGTAGGCAACAGAAATATAAACTGGATATCAGAAAGGATATCACTCCAATTGTTTTTTTAACACCTTAAAGGACACCAGAACTGAGAGGGATATGGAGGCTGCTATATTTATTTCCTTTTAAACAGTACCAGTTGTCTGACGTCCAACTGGCCTTTCCTGCATCAATAGTTTCAGAATCACACTAATGAAACAAGAATGTGGGAAATCACATACAAACATCTAAACTGCATGCTTGTTCAGGGTCTACAGCAAAAAGTATTAGAGGCAGAGGATCAGCAGTACAGGCAGGCAATAA
Source organism: Hyperolius riggenbachi (assembly GCF_040937935.1). Taxonomy (NCBI): domain Eukaryota; kingdom Metazoa; phylum Chordata; class Amphibia; order Anura; family Hyperoliidae; genus Hyperolius; species Hyperolius riggenbachi. The sequence continues at coordinate 226,899,142 of NC_090646.1, forward strand.
GCATTGTTTAAAATGAAATAAATTAGCAGCCTCTATATCCATCTCACTTTATGTGTCCTTTAAAGCATACGTGAGAAGCACGTAGAGGCGGACATATTATTTCATTTTAAAGAGAACCTGAACTAAAAATAAAAAGTCAAAATAACCATACACAGGTCATACTTACATCCTGTGTAGTCTACTTCTCAATCTCTTTCTCCTCTCCAGCATCCCATTTGTCCACTGTGATCAATGGAATTCTCCATCCTCAATTTTAAAAATGGCCATTACCCCATAACAGCTTCCTGGTCAGCACACTGTTAAACTGTAACATCACCCACTTGAGCCATAGGGAAACATGGACATTACCTTGCACAGTCAGTTGTAACTGACAGCTGCTGATATATAACTGACAGCAACTGGTATATTTCAGTTCTGACAAAATATTGTCAGAACTAGAAGTGATCACTGAAAGAAGAAAATGGTGAGCTTCTGAGAGGAACTGACGGTGAGGTTAGTAAGTAATATTCATTTGCAGCTACGTCATGTGTTTATTTTAAATAATTTTACTCACTTCAGGTTCCCTTTAAACAATTCATATTGCCTGGCTGTATTGCTGATTCTTGGCCTCTAATATGTTTAACCATAGACCTAGCATAGACCAAGCATGCAAGTCAGATGTTTCTGACTGAAGTCTGACTGGATTAGCTGCATGCTTGTTGCAGGTGTGTGATTCAGATAGTACAGCATCCAAATAGATCAACTGGACTGCCAGACAACTGGTATTACATTTTGAGCTTACAGACAGCATTGAAAATTCATACCTGGGTGAAAGGATTTCCCACAAGGGCTTCTCTCATAGGCAGTCAACCACAGAAGGAAATATTTTGGGGTTTTTTTGGAGTACAACATGTATCATCAGAATATGAAAATATAGCTTTTTAATTACTAGTATTAAAAAACAGACATTGTAAGAAAAAATAGGGCAATAAAACAACAGTGTCCAAAATCACCGTACGTATTAGTACGTTGGCTGTGAGCTGGGTGCAGGGTGGGTCGAATGAGGGCTCATCCTGCTGCCGCTCAAATTCCTGGTGGCGTAAAAATACTATTCCCACTTTCAGTCGTAGTAACTTTGAGGCAGAAGTAATTTGGGGTCCAGCGATTGTTTGAAACCCGTTTTACCCTTGTGTGGGGTGTGCACTATAGCATTACTGTTATAGCAGTGACTGGTGTCAAGCGTCAAAACCCCCTGCTTTGCATAATCACTGCTCACCACACCCACCACTTCCTCAGAGGCAAAATCTTGAAAATTCACTGTTTTGCCATAATAGTTTTTTTCTTTGAGCATGAATGCAGACATATACAAAAAGAACATAAGCTAGAGGATCTGCAACCATTTACAATACTGGATTTTACTTTCAATTCAAATTTACCCAAAATGGTAGATTCAGCAAACTATACTGTACACGCAAAAAATCCTTTTCACTTTTATTGTTATAAAGGTCAAATGATACATCTTTTTCTGATGTCTCCAGTATATTAGTCCCGCATATGGAGTATCTGGTTTTGCAGTAGAAGTACCGTAATCAAATATTTTTGGTGTGAATTTCTACAACACTTTGCTCAGTGTTTGGGAAACTACTGAAAAACTGACAAATCCGAAAAGAAAAATTACTTTTATATGTTATTTATTTATTCATTATACATGCCATAAAATCTTACAAAAACAAATCTATGCAACTAAATTATTTAATGCATAATCATGGAAGGATACCTTACTTAGTCTACTGAATGCTGTCATTTTGGTTATATATTGGTGGTATATTCACTGCTACAGTATGTCAGTACTTCAATAGCTTCAGCACAATATACAGCACAAAAAAAGCTGTATTGACCATTGCGTTCTCTAAAAAACCAAATTATACTTATTTTCATGGTCCCTGCAATGAACCTAGCAAAAAAATACTAATCTGTGTAATGCTGAGATCTCTGCACAGAAAACCTAGAAGAATCTGTTTTTAATGCTCCAATTTAAGATATTTACATATTTTGGTTTAAAAAAATCCAAAAAATATACCTTTTTTAGGAGCATAACTTCTCTTAAAAACATAACAAAATATCAGTTTTAACATAATTAAATAGCACAAAACGAAAGCTCTTTGTTATGAAGAAAAAAAAATTAGCTTTGTTTAGATTGACTGAAAACTGAGTTATTTATGGTAGAACTGTAAAAATGTACCTGGTGAGCCAGGAAGGAAGTTTAGAATGTCAGAAGAGAAGTGGTTAAACTCCACCCCTTAACAGATGCCACACCCCAGGTCACATTAAAGAGAATCTGTATTGTTAAAATCGCACAAAAGTAAACATACCAGTGCGTTAGGGGACATCTCCTATTACCCTCTGACACAATTTCGCCGCTCCTCACCGCATTAAAAGTGGTTAAAAACAGTTTTTAAAAGTTTGTTTATAAACAAACAAAATGGCCACCAAAACAGGAAGTAGGTTGATGTACAGTATGTCCACACATAGAAAATACATCCATACACAAGCAGGCTGTATACAGCCTTCCTTTTGAATCTCAAGAGATCATTTGTGTGTTTTTTTCCCCCTGTTCTCATGCTCTGAAGTTTCAGGCTGCTCGTTTCTTCCTGCAAACAGCTTTGCCCTTGTCTGTAATTCTTCAGTATGTGAAAGCCCAGCCAGCTCAGAGGACGATTTATCCAGCTTGTAAAAGATAAGAGAGAAGCTGCTCTAATCCTAAATAACACACAGGCAGTGTGCATAGAGGGGCCTGGAAGGGGGAGTTTATAGCAGAACCACAACACTGAAGAACTTGGCAGCCTTCCAGACACAGGCCGACAATTCTGACAGGGGAAAGATACATTGATTTATTACAGAGACAGTGATAGTATAAAGTGCTGCAGTAAGCCAGAACACATTAGAATAGCTTTTGGAACTTGTAGGATGATAAAAAACAGGATGCAATTTTTGTTACGAAATCTCTTTAATGAACTTTAAAAAACCATTGCATGTGCCCCACATTACATGTGCATAATATAGAATGTTTACTAGTAAAAACTCTGAGGCAGGGAACACACTTGTCTTTCAGTTTTCTGCGTGCGCCGTGCGTTTTTCTACATACTTTTTCTGCACACCAAGTGTTTTTCCATGCAGGAAAATGTGCGCTTTTTTCACAGCAGCTGATGTAATTGATACAGAAAACTGATAAAATGTACAGAATCATTCATGATGCAGAATGTCAGTTTTTTTTCTGCGCGCAAAAAAAAAAAACATTAACCAGTTCGGCCTATCTGGATGAGCTTCCTCGTCCAGATAGGCACTGCTGCTGCCGCCGCCTCGTGCGCGCGATCGGGCGCGCCCCCGCGCACGCTCCCGCTGCCCGCCGCTAGCCCCTCGATCAGTGAATGGGAATATAATTCCCATTCACCGATCTATCTTCCCCGCAGAAATACCGACGCTTTCTCTCCAGAGAGCGCTGTATTTCTGCCCCCAGGAAACATCTCCCCTGCTTATAAGTTCCTGGATGCGAGATCGTTCGCATCCAGGACTTTTTTTTACTGTGGCCATCTTGTGGCCAAATAGTAAACTGCACCACAATACATTTTTAATAAAAAAAAATATTATTTTACATTTAAAATTAACAGTTTCCCTCCCACACCAAAAATTACCCACATACACTTTTTTTTTATTAAAAATAAAAATAAAAAATACAATTAAAAAAAAACAAAAACAACATAAATAGTTACCCAAGGGTCTGAACTTTTTAAATATGCATGTCAAGAGAATATATTATTATATTATCTAAAATTATAAGCTTATAAATAGTGATGGACGCAAATTGAAAAAATGCACCTTTATTTCTAAATGAAATATCGGCACCATAAATTGTGATAGGGACATCGTTTAAACGGTGTAATAACCGGGACAGATGGGCAAATAAAATACATGAGTTTTAATTACGGTAGCGTATATTAGTTTCAAACTATAATGGCCAAAACCTGAGAAATAATGAATTGTTTTTATTTCTTTCTTAATCTTCCTGTTAAAATAGATTTAGAGACAAATAATTCTTAGCAAAATGTAGCATCCAAAGAAAGCCTAATTAGTGGCGGAAAAAACAAGATATAGATCAATTCATTGTGATAAGTAGCAATAAAGTTATTGGCGAATGAATGGGAGGTGAACGTTGCTCGGATGCATGAGATTTTCGGACCGCGGCGCTGAACCGGTTAATTAGTGTGAACTAGCCTATCGATTAACATGAGTTCTCTGTTTTTCTGTGCAGAAAACGCATACGAAAACTGTGAAGTGTGTTCCCTGCCTGAACTGGTAGGCGAGAGAGCAGGAAGATAACAATGTGTAGTAGAAAGAAGGGTGGGGCTGGTCATAGTCAGATGCCTTTTTAGCACCAACTGACTATAGGTACATGCCTACAATCCAATTGGTAAATACAGCCCTGTGCCACCTCTTTACCAGTAGCTGCGTATTTGATCATGGGATTCTCTTTGGACCTGCAGCAGGCAAGTTTCTCTCACAGAAGAGTCTAATGTAAGGTCTACTTTAAAGGGAACCTTAGGTGAAAGCGATATGGAGGTGGCCATTTTTTTTTCTTTTTTAACAATGCCTGTTGCCAGGCTGTCTTCCTGAGCCTGTGTCTCTAATACTTTTAGCCATACGCCCTGAACAAGCATAAGCAGATCAGGTACTCTGACTCAGCTGACTCTGGATTAGCCATACACTTGTTCCAGGGTTTTTGACTCAGACACTACATATGCCAGAAGATCAACAGGACCGCCAGGAAACTGACATTGTTTACAAGGAAATAAATATGGCAGCCTCCGTATCCCTCTCACCTAAACATTCTTGTAGCTACAGCTTTGTGATCTGTTTCTTTTTTTTTTTTTTTTTTTTCACTATAGTTATTTTAATATCCTTTAATTAACTATTGTTATCAATTGCATGTACACAGTTACAAAGTATAGATTTTAAAAACATAAATACTATATATGCCATAGATGAAATGCATCAATAAATCTCCATTGCCTTATCGTTTGTTGTTCTTCTCTTGCTTCACCTCAGCTTTTCGTTAACTAGGCCTCAGATTGCTACAGGTGGCTGGAAGAAGTAAGCAAGAGAAGTTCTCAGAAGATGGAGTCTTGCCTGCTCCCAGATGGATGTCAGTTTGGTAAAGCCATTTTCACCGCTGTGACAGTATTATGAAATAAAGCTTGAATTACCAATACACCAGAGGCTTCTAATGCAATTATGAATGTTTACTTATACCATGTGTTTCCCAGCAAGCCTCTGCTGCATCAGGATAAACCAGAGGGAGCTAATGTTTTATGGATGGTAAGACTATGTTTGTTTTCAGAAGGGCTAAATCTCCCAAAGCACTCAGACACACTAATTAAAGTAAACTGCAGAGGCCCATAATAAAATACGTGTGTTTGGAGACTGGGGGCTGAACTCTACTGACTTATTAAAAGTCAAAAGAAAAATATACATTATTTATGACTTCAAAGACACATTTCGTGTCCTAGTTTGTTCAAAAGATTGCCTAAGTATTGGCTATTCCAGTGCCACTGAATAGTTTTATATGGAAACTTTATTATTCAGGACATTCTCTCTGAAGGTTCTAATTTGGACTCCGCTCAAATATGCAGAATGCAGGAAGACAGTATTATTATTAAGGTTAATGGACAGAGAAATGTTTTCACATTTCTCTATTTTCTATGCAGTGGTGAGCTGGAAGTGTAAGTGATACTTTAAGTAGGACGGTTGGAAGGGTGTGTGCTCAGTCCTGTGGCTTTTTTGTATGCGTCTGTGTGAATAAAACTATATCTACTGAATTGTAGCAGGTGCATGGAAGGATTTAGCTGACCCTCTGTGATCTATTAGCAGCACCTCTACTCCCTATTTATATAAAGACATTTTGTATTTGAACTTGAAATTATGTATATAAATAAAGATGGCTTGAATACAAATGCCACAGAATCCTGGAATAGTACTTAAACTGATCCAAGATGATTTTAAAGCCAAACTCCATGCACACATATTTCCCAGCATGTTATTAGGCATTCAGGGGCAGATACTTTTTATATCTTTGTATAAGAATCAGGGGATGATATACAACTCAAAGGCCCATAGGCACAGGTAATCTGGTGCCCTAAACTCCACCCCTGAACACAGCCACACCCTCAAGTAAAAATATTCTGAACTCTAATGCCCTCTTTAAGTCACTAGCTGTCCTTAGAATCTTACACTCTAATCACTGTCTGCTATCATCCTTAGTGACTTGAGACAAGGATTAGAGTGTAAGTGCCTGAGGTTAGTGTGATATGAGGCAGGGATTCGAATGTAAGCTCCTGAGGTCAGGGATCTAAGGAGGGAGGTTGCCTCTCCCACATAAGGCGCCTGTTGGCCCGTGCCTATAATGCCTTATGGAAAATCCGGCCCTGATAAATTGATAAATTAATGATTTCAAATGAAATACTTTCAAATGACCTTGTGAGGAATCCCTTCAACTGCCATTTGCTGCTGAGCAGTCATCCACAGCTCCAGGATGTGATCTTAGGTTAAGTTTCCACTTTTGCGAAAACGGGCCGATTCCGGGTGGAATTTAGCAGCCTATAGAAGTCTATGCAGAGCATCGGAATTCGTGGCCGAGGAAAAATCTGATGTCCTGCAGCATAATTGCACGCGTCACTGTCCGAATCCCATAGCCGCTGTGCCTGCATCGCCGCGCACAATGAGAAACGAGCCCTTAGACAGATGCCCCTCCCCTTCAGTCTGCTAGTTCATAAGGATATCCAATTTAAAACAAAATGCCCAAAGAGAGTATATACATACATCCACAATGATATCCACTCCCTGACTGTGTCCTCCATTTCCTCTTGCAAGTGTCTGTTTAGCCAAAATCGTCCCATACTAGGTCCCGACCTTACGTGGTTGGGACCTTTGAAACAGTCTTGCAGGGGGAAAGAGAGGATGAGGTCCTGAAGTGGATACCATTATGGATGTATGTATACGCTCTAACTCGCGCACACACACGCGCACACACACACACACACACACACACACATCACTGAAAACTACTTTCTAATGCCTAAACCTATACTCCCCCTTAAAGCAAACCTGAAGCAAAAAAAAAAAAACGTATGATATAATGATTGAATTGTATTTGTAGTACGGATAATGAATAGGAATTAAGCAGCAAAAAAGGCTCACATTTTTATTATTAGCTATACAGCTTTTTTTTTATAACATTGCATCATACTGTCACAGTTGCACACTCTGTCTTTTTGAGAGTGATTGCGGTATGCTGCCGTAAATGATAGTGGGTTCAAAATGGTGCATCTCCTTCCCAATTTACCTGATCCTTAGTGATCCTTAACAAATAGCAAGTGATCCTTACCAAGGTCACCTACAAGGAAAATTATTTGAGAGCAATGGTGGTCAGCACGACAGAAGATAACAGCACTATATAAATCAGGTATTATAATAATGTGGTGGTTGCAGTTCAGGGATATTTAAATAGTCAAGAAAAGTATTTTTTTCAACAGCATTAAGATGTTGGAGGACTAATTGCCTATATGTGTTAAGACTAGGGGTGATCATGTTCTCAAACACAAATAATCCATGGCTCTGCATGTGTTTTTCCACCCCAGGTCTAATCCTTATGTGCCCTCCCAGATAGATAGACAAATCCTCTCAGGTATAGAGTGCACACATCTTTATTTGAATAAAACTATCTATAATGTTAGATGTTTCATAAACATGTATATTCAGTCTGCCATTTTTCTTTATAGCTTCTTTATTTGGAGAGGGGAGGGGATGGTGAGGGGGTGCAGTCTAACAGCTTCCACCCCCATATATGTCAGGGGGAACAACAAAAATCAGACAAGGTTATTCAACTTTCTCTAATAAACGTACCTCTTGCAAGTGGGCTTTCTGCTATTATCATAGACATCATATTGTTATCTAAGAGTGGTTTGAATGAAAGACGTTCACCTGATGGCCAGAGTTGAAGTCAGGGCCGGGCCAAGGCAGAGGCGAGAGAGGCTCCATCCTGCGCAGTGTAGGAGGGGGCGCACAACTCAATCAGCTATCATTCCCCTAATGTGTTTGAAGCAGAGAGAAATAAGAAAAAGAGTACATGGTAGTGACTGCAAGCAAGATAACTAGAGATTAAGGTGTTGGGGGCCCTGGAGTGCCTCTTATTCTAATAGCAATGTGTGTGACGGCTGGGGTGGAGGGATGAAGGGGCACAATTTGTTGTCTCAGCCATGGTTGCTGGAGGACCTTGTCCCGGCTCTGGTTTAAGTTTTTCATAGTTTGCACTACTTTTAAACTTACAAAGATCTAGAAGGTGAATAGTCTGTGACCTTTGTAGAACTGATACTTTGGAGATCATTATGCATACACAGTCACTTTAACCACAATCATATTATCCTTATGTTACTCATGATTACAACATAGAAGCATTGCTGATGAATCATATGTCTGTGACCTTACTGTGATCGTTCCTCCAGTCCTGCTACCTTGATCTGGAACACGTCAAAAGGTTACACCAGTCTTTTTGTCAATCACTACTATGGCTTTTACGTATTGGCCAAAAAACATTAAGCAGAATGAGTGTACTGAGCTGAACAAGGGAGCAACCCAACAAAGATGTATCAGTATCCAGGCTGTGACTAATGCAGCTTGCCCAATACTGCCACATCATTTATTACAGATCATTATTCCATGCCAGACTAATCTTCCATATTTGCATACATGTCATGTTTGGCAGATTAATCTGTGGTTAGCTGTTGTGATAAGGATGCTGAGTTTTTGAGAGTGTATTCCAAATCAATCAACTCCATATGGCTCCAACGTTAATTCTTTAGGATCTCTTGAATCTAGTTGGTGTTGGTGTGTACAGCATACAGCAAACTACTAGCATTTCAAATGCAAATAAATAAACAAAAATGACGATAATTTAGTCTGACTTTATAAAACGAATACGTACATTATAAAATGTTTATCTGTGCCAAAACATATAACATCATATAATAAAAGAGCTACAATGTGTACTCATCCTTATTTAACCGGTTCAGCACCGCAGTGCCGAAAACTTCATGCATCCGAACAACATTTATCTCCCATTCATTCGCCAATAACTTTATTGCTACTTATCACAATGAATTGATCTATATCTTGTTTTTTCCGCCACTAATTAGGCTTTCTTTGGGTAGTACATTTTGCTAAGAATTATTTTTTTCTAAATCCATTTTAACAGGAAGATTAAGAAAGAAATGAAAAAAAATCATTATTTCTCGGTTTTTGGCCATTATAGTTTGAAATTAATATACACTACCGTAATTAAAACTTATGTATTTTATTTGCCCATCTGTTCCAGTTATTAAACCATTTAAATGATGTCCCTATCAAAATTGATGGTGCCGATATTTTATTTAGAAGTAAAGGTGCATTTTTTCAATTTGCTTCCATCACTACTTATAAGCTTATAATTTAAAATAATATAATAACATACTCTCTTGACATGCATATTTAAAAAGTTCAGACCCTTTGGTAACTATTTATGTTGTTTTTTTTTATTGTATTTTTTTTTCTTAATAAAAAATGTATGTGGGTAATTTTTGGTGTGGGAGGGAAACAGCTAATTTTAAATGTAAAATAAAATAATTGTTTATTGAAAAATGTATGTGGGTGCAGTTTACTATTTGGCCACAAGATGGCCACAGTCATCGGGAGCACGCCCGATCGCACACACCACGCGGCGGCAGCAGCAGAGCCTATCTGGATGAACTTACTCGTCCAGATAGGCCGAACTGGTTAAAGGACACCTGAACTGAGAGGAACATGGAGGCTGCAATATTTAATTCCCCTAACACAACGCAAATTTCCTGGCTTTTTGCTGATCCTTTGTCACTAATACTTTTAGCCATAGACCCTGAACAAGCATGCAGCAGATCAGATGTTTGAGTGAAATCTGAGTAGATTAGCTGAATGCTTGTTTTAGGCGTGTGAGTCAGACACTACTGCAGCCAAAGAGATCAGCAGGACTGCAAGGCAACTGGTACTGTTTAAAAGGAAATACTGTAAATATGACAGCCTCCATTTTATTATTATTATTATTATTTTAGCTTTTGTTGTAAATTGTGTGTCTGCACTGCTCATCAACTTTGTGTAGATCCTTTTAGTACTTGTTCACATTTGAAGTACAGGATAATTAAAGAGGGACTCCAGTGAAAATAACGTAATGAACAAAAGTGTTTAATTTTTACAATAATTATGTATAAATGATTTAGTCAGTGTTTGCTCATTGTAAAAACTTTCCTCTCCTTGATTTACATTCTGAAATTTATCATATGGGGACATTTTTACTGCTGGCAGGTGATGTCAGTGGAAGTAGCTGCTGCTTGCTTTTTTGGCAGTTGGAAACAGCTGGTATTTCCCACAATGCAACAAGGCTCCCACAGTGTGAAGTCAGCACCATGGTCCTGACATCACACTGTGGGAGGAGTTTCAATACGTCTTTTAACCCATTTTACATACTGTGATCACTATAATTTGCTCACAGTGATCACAGAGTCAGGAGCCAATGAAATCAGCTTCTGACCGGTGTACTGAGCTCAGCTGTCACTAGGTCAGCTGAGCTAGCAAGCTGCAGGGGCGCCAGAGCAACGAGAGCAGCAGGAACAGACCGCATGGCAGCAAATAGTTGAAATCTACACCCTGGCGGGGATAAAGGGACAGATTTCAGCTACCTTGGTCCAGGGGAGGTTATTAAAGTTACATCAGCTTCAAACATTTCTGTTAACATTTTAGACATATCAGTAACTGGTACTCATGGCTTATTTATCACAGTATGGTATGTTGTATGCAATGTGGTATGCAATGTCTCTTACAACAGGACACAGAAGCATAATGCTTGATCATTTAGAGAACATTTGGATGTATATATAACCACTTACCTTTTGGTATTCATATTTGTTGTGCTTTAAGGTCAATGGTTTTTGTTAGCACATTGTTCACATAGCTTGGGGAGGCTGTATGTATATATTTTTGTTGTGGATTGACATATTTTCTTAGTATAGACAGTTTATAGGTAAACGGATAAGATTAGATAAGGCACTGTTCATACATATGCCACAGAACTGCGGACAACTAAATCCTTCTATTTATGGCTGCAGAGATACAGTATATCCAAAGCAGCTTGTAATTTTCTGTGTTGTCACTGCCTATGTACAACATGTCAGGAAGATTGATGCCACGGCTACAACCAACTTGGGTTTCCTGACGTCGAGATTATTGTTTTGTACTCTGCGCCAGAGAAATAAATAATTGCATCTTTGGGTCACAAGTTGGGTTTTAACAAGAAATTAGCAGATGTGTTTATGGAACATTTTGGGTGTAAATCTTAATTTTCTTAGACAACCTAATCATTAATGACTGAAAAATACATATCTTTTTAACGTAGAAACACCACTGACTGCAACTGTAATAAAATATTTTACTGCAGTCTAAATGGAGTTGTGTTTATAGTGAAAAAAGTGTCTACCAAGGATGAGTTTTCTCATGCATCAAAGATGGAATTCCAAACACGAGGAAGTGACTTTGTGAAGAGGTTAAAGTGCAAGATGACTCCGGGTTTACACAGCCTCTTAAGAAAGGTTCTTGTTTATCTTTTTAAGGAGAGCTCCAGTTTCCTTCTCTTCTTTGTTGTCTTATTTTTTAAACCTATTGTTCACATGGTCGAAAGGTTCAAATCCCCAAAACCACTGCTCTGCAAACATAGTTACACTTTACTCATTATAAGAAACTGTAAAGGACAGTCAAAAATCTATAGCGGAAATTGATTTTTATTGGTTTTTTTCACAAAGTGTCATTTTCCGCTAACTTGTGACAAAAAATAAAATCTTCTATGAACTCACCGTACTACTAACGGAATACCTTGGGGTGTCTTCTTTCTAAAATGGGGTCATTTGTGGGGTTCCTATACTGTCCTGGCATTTTAGGGGCCCTAAACCGTGAGGAGTAGTCTTGAAACGAAATTTCTCAAAATGACCTGTGAAATCCTAAAGGTACTCATTGGACTTTGTTCCCCTTAGCGCAGTTAGGATGCAAAAAAGTGCCACACATGTGGTATCGCCGTACTCAGGAGAAGTAGTATAATGTGTTTTGGGGTGTATTTGTACACATACCCATGCTGAGTGGGAGAAAGATCTCTGTAAATGGACAATTGTGTGTAAAAAAAATTAAAAAATTGTCATTTACAGAGATATTTCTCCCACCCAGCATGGGTATGTGTAAAAATACACCCCAAAACACATTATACTACTTCTCCTGAGTACGGCAATACCACATGTGTGGCACTTTTTTGCAGCCTAACTGCGCTAAGGGGACCAAAGTCCAATGAGCACCTTTAGGCTTTACAGGGGTGCTTACAAATTAGGCACCCCCCAAAATGCGAGGACAGTAAACACACCCCACAAATGACCCCATTTTGGAAAGAAGACACTTCAAGGTATTCAGAGAGGGGCACGGTGAGTCCGTGGCAGATTTCATTTTTTTTTTGTCGCAAGTTAGAAGAAATGGTAACTGTTTTTTTTTTTTTTTTTTTGTCACAAAGTGTCATTTTCCGCTTACTTGTGACAAAAATTAATATCTTCTATGAACTCACTATGCCTCTCAGTGAATACTTTGGGATGTCTTCTTTCCAAAATGGGGTCATTTGGGGGGTATTTATACTATCCTGGAATTCTAGCCCCTCATGAAATATGTCAGGTGGTCAGAAAAGTCATAGATGCTTGAAAATGGGAAAATTCACTTTTTGCACCATAGTTTGTAAACGCTATAACTTTTACCCAAACCAATAAATATACACTGAATGGGTTTTTTTTTAATCAAAAACATGTTTGTCCACATTTTTCGCGCAGCACGTATACAGAAATTTTACTTTATTCGAAAAATGTCAGCACAGAAAGTTAAAAAAATATTTTTTTTGCCAAAATTCATGTCTTTTTTGATGAATATAATAAAAAGTAAAAATCGCAGGAGCAATCAAATAGCACGAAAAGAAAGCTTTACTAGTGACAAGAAAAGGAGCCAAAATTCATTTAGGTGGTAGGTTGTATGAGCGAGCAATAAACCGTGTAAGCTGCAGTGGTCTGAATAGAAAAAAAGTGGCCGGTCCTTAAGTGGTGTAAAGCCCACGGTCCTCAAGTGGTTAAACAACAGGTATGTAAGTGGCAGTTCCCGTGCCAGGACTAGGTCAGACTACAGTGTGACCCTCACTGATAAGAAATTACAACTATAAAACACTTTCCTAGCAGAAAATGGCTTCTGAGAGCAGGAAAGAGATAAAAAGGGTCAACAATTCGTAGCTTTTAGCTCTGGCATACTTCAATGATTGTGTCATTGAGCAAAACAATAAAACAGTAAAAACTTAAAAAATTGATTTAAATATAAAAAAAACCCTGTGGAATATCTTAAAAATTCAGAAGGAGGATAGATACGATTGTTTATTTCATTAGTTTATTTTTATTTCGGGTGTCCTTTAAAGAGTAGGTTTCTTCAGACTTCCATCCTGTGTACTGGACATATCTTAAAAGTACAAATTATAATTATATACTTTTGGAAAATGGGGGCACAAAGACTGTTTTGCTAACTCAGATCTACGGCATTAAGATGTTGCAGTAAGAAGATGGAGTTTTCTGAATTCCGGAATGATTTACTGACTAACAAGTTTCTCAATACTATTACCTATCCAGTATGTTCATTTTTATTGGTTGTGTGCATACCCTATGAGCGTCCGTGTATTGAGTAATAGATCTAGTTGGTAACTTTGGCAAAGGGTATTACCGTTAATAGAATATTTTGAATGATGATTAACACTAACCCCCACCTATAGACATCACCAATACCATTACTCGCTGCACGTATCACAGTGATCCAAAGTTCCGCAATGCAGAAGGCACATTCGCAAGGGGGGCTCTGGGTGCTCAAATCCCATCCTGGTTTACATTGATTGGGCCATTTTTAAGCGTCATATATTTGCATAGAAATTTACATAATCCTGCATGAACGTGAAAATATTTGCATCTCATTCATCATCCCCACTCCCCTGGCTGAGGAGATTTGTATCACAAATCATTTAGTAAGTAAATCATGTTCCAAATATTGCTCAGAGTTCTTCTTTAAATCCAGAAATAACAAACAATATTTTTGTTTTCAGTCTGATTAACAAAGAATGTTGCAAGACAAGAAACACTCAAGAGAAAGAACATAACACATGCATAAAACTTCACTAGAATAAATCACAGGCTTAATATATTGACCAATATGTAAGTGGCAGATTACAGTCTTAAATCTAGTATTTGCTTAACCACCCCAAATCAGACGGGCTGTGATTACTGTGCTGAAATAAGATGAATGCCATCGCTTCTTACAAGTTAATTTTATCATTGCTTGGAAGATGGAAGATGCCTTGCCCTTCCTTTCTCATTTCCTGTCTCCTTGGATTCTTGTGTTACTAAAATATTTTTATTACAGAAGAACTTGAAGCAATATACATTGTTTGCTCAGGATTATTATTATCCTGGTAAGCTGAACTTTTGTATTGAAATCCACTTACAGACATTCCAATGTGCCCTGTGTGAACTTGCTTCTACAAATGAAACCTGACCATTCCTTTATCGTCTATTCCTAATGCTCATCGTTGAAAACTTAGAATACTTAGAGTCATTTCAGTAAAAAAAAAAAATGTAATATTGAAACTTTGAAAGTTTGTCCAAACTCAGTTGGTTACGTTTTAAATTCACATATTAAGTACATGTAAATAAACAATACAGTTTATTAACCCCATGAACTAGAATACATACAAAGTGGATTACTATTGCAGTAAACTTGCCTTAAATGTAACATCTTCAATTCAGTTAAATAAATAAATACTCATACATCATTTCTACACAAGACATACGTAAAATGACATTCCCGTTTCATCTATAATTTTCAAAAGTCTTTATTTTCACCAGCATGGCATGAATACACTGTTTGGTAAACACAACAATTGCAAAGTCCCATCTTCATAAGTAATCAGTTGCATGGGGCAGGAAGTAGGTGCTTATACAGTAATCCTCAGGCACTGTTCTTAAATTTGATGATTAAAGCTTTATTTTTTTATGCACATATAAAAGGGTTATCAGATTCATTGCATCTCTTTATACAGAGCTGGCACTGAACAAGTTATTGCCGTAGATAGACATGTGACACACCTTTTTGGCACCTATTGTTGAAGCAACACTATAAACCAAGTGTTCTAAAATGACAATGTGCAAATAATGTCTAAGTAGCTGTGTAAACTTTCTCCTACTTTTCATGTTAAATATCAGAGGCAAAAGCTTTAAAGGGAACCTAAACTGAGAAGGATATGGATTTGTCCTTTTAAAATAATACAAGTTGCCTGACTCTCCTGTTGATCCTGTGTCTCTAATACTTTTAGCCACAGCCCCTCAACAAGCATGCAGATCAGGCGCTCTGACTGAAGTCAGACTGGATTAGCTGCATACTTGTTTCAGGTCTGTGATTCAGCCACTACTACAACCAAAGAGATCAACAGGAAGCCAGGCAACTGGTATTGTTTAAAAGGAAAAATCCATACCCCTCTCAGTTTAGGGTTCCCTTTAATTCATTGCGTGTAGGATTTAACTCTATTGGGACAAATTATTCTCAAAAGGGTTGGCTACTTCAATACACAACCAGTGCTGCATATTAGACTTCTGGTTTCTTGTGCTTTTTTTTGGGGGGGGGGGGGGGGGTATGTTCAGAAGATATTTACAACTCAAGCAAAACAATGGTTTAAATTCACCCAGGGCAGTATGGTAAAAAAAAATGTAGGTCGGTAAAATACATCATTTTAAATTTTTTTCCAAATTCACTGAGATTTTCTCGCATTTGGTAGAAGCTCCATAATATACTCCCCCCCCCCCCCAAAAAAAATGCTTAAATTCACTAAGCCCTGCTCAGCAAGTCTCACCAGCTGTGAAGCAGGTCAGGCAGGAAGCTGAGAGTCTTCCAAGTGTCTGCAAAAGTCATTGCTTTTTCTGTCTTGTGCATCTCCGCCATCCCTTTAGATGTACATACATGCTAACTAGAGGGAGCTCTTCTGTGTACCAGTACATAGATGTGCACATTTAAATGGATACAGAAAATCCTTTTTAAATGTCCTCTTTTTCTGATCTGTTGTTCTCAAGTCCCACCTGCCTGTGCATCGGATCAAATGAGGTGAGAAGCAGGGCTTTTTGGCTCTCCTCAATCTTAAGCACCTATGAGTCTCACCTCTTCTATCCCTTGGCCAGGTAGCAACAGCCGGTGCTCCTCTCCTGCAGGTACACCACCCCTGCAAAGCAACAACTTATCCAATAGGTAGAAGAAGGCACTCCACAGGCTCCAAACTTGCGTTTGACTTCTTTATTCGAGCAACAGCACACACTACATGTTACGGGTACTCTGACCCTTCATCAGGTGAAGGGCTTTTTGGCTCTCCTTATTGGCTGTCTGCTACATCTGTCAGCTTCACTGCATGGAGATTGTAAGTTACCGACTGGTCAGAGCTGGAGATAAATACCGAACACTTTTACTTAATTTACCAAATGCTTTAATCTGTGTGAAAAGACATTTACTGACATGTGTTGAGGTATTTATTGCCAAGTTGGTAATTTACCTCACAAGTCGGTAATTTTACTTTTCATTGCGGTAATAGGTTTAGTGAATTGGCGTATGGCAGAATGACCGGTAAAATCAGCTGTTTTCTGCATTACCAAATGTGATAATGCTTAGTGATTGAATTGAAGCCAATGTCCTTAACTACTTTGGCCTCCTGGACGTACTAGCTACGCCCAGGAGGCCATGTGCGCTCCTGCGCGCCCCCGCAGCCGATCACGCGTGTGAACGTGCACTCCTGGCCGCGGTTCGCTAGCCAGGCAATCAGTGAATCAGGCTACGGTGCCCGATCACTGATTGCTCTCCCCCCGAGAAAAACCATCAGCTTCGCACAGAAGCTGAGGTTTTTCTGTTCCTATTTCCCCCGACGTCACTCTAAGCATCCGTGTTATGCTTAGAGTGACGTCATTGTAAACAAACTCATGGGTGCCATCTTGTGGCCAAAAAGCTAACTGCATGAAAATGCAATAAAAAATAAAAAAATAGACCTATATGTACAAAAAAATTTTTGATTTGCATCCCACCCTCCCAAAAATACCCACATAAAATGATTAATAATAAAAAAAAAACATTACAATTTAAAAAAAACAACACATAAATATTTACTTAAGGGTCTAAACTTTTTAAATATCTATGTAAACATGAAATATTTCTATTTTTTTTTTTTAATTATAAGCTTGTAATTAGTGATGGATGCAAAACGGAAAAAATGCACTTTTATTTCCAAGTAAAATATTGTCGCCATACATTGTGATAGGGACATAATTTAAACGGTGTAATAACCGGGAGAAATGGGCACATACAATACGTTAATTTTAATTGTGGAAGCATGTATTATTTGAAAACTATAATGGCCGAAAACTGAGAAATAATGAATTTTTTCAGTTTTTTCCTTATTCTTCCTGTTAAAATGCATTTACAGTAAAGTGGCTCTTAGCAAAATGTACCCCCCAAAGAAAGCCTAATTGGTGGCGGAAAAAACGAGACATAGATCAGTTCATTGTGATAAGTAGTGATAAAGTTATAGGCTAATGAATGGGAGGTGAACATTGCTCGGATGCATAAAGTGAAAAAGACTGAAGGCTGAAGTGGTTAATAGGCATGAGCCAAAAATGCTAATGTGTAACCACATTTACACATTCGCTTCACATGTACCTTTACTTCTCAGGCAAAGGGTGTCCTCTTCATCATTATCTAACTCAATTTATCAAAATGTTCTCATATCTCAACAATTATCCATTGCTTTCAATGAGCAGTGCAGCCAAATCATACATCTCATTTTAAAAACCCCAAAATAATTAAATTTCATGCAAAAAAAGCAACTAGGTTATTTAAATAAACATACACATAAACCAATTATTAGTGGAAGAAATAAACTGTTCCAACATTTCTCAGCACTTTTGTTAGTTGGGATCCCAAACATCTAACAATGTAACACTGACTGTATTGTTTGGGGAGGCGCCCAAAGACAAGTAGGATATACAGTATGAGCTTATATATTAGTAGTGACTTAGCCCATTTAAAAATGGGCTAGGTCTGACCCTAATGCGCCGCGCGCATGCGCGCCCACCGCGCATGCGTGACGGCGCACCCGTCGCGCACGCATGTCGTGCACCCATCGCGCGCACGCCTGCCGCGTGCGAAGCACCCACGCCAGCCCCTTTTGACCCCAAACTCCTCTGGCTCTCGGCAGTGTCTCTGCATCCCTGCACATGCGCAGTGCACAAAAAGCACTGATGAACGGACATGGGACGCAGGGACACTTGCCTTTTATTAGGTCGGACACTAGAACCTCCTTATTACATACACTATAATATATAAGCTCATATATCCTAATTGTCCTTGGGCGCCTCCCCAAACAATATAGTCAGAATTACCCTCACACCTCAATGAGGTGTCACCCCTTCCCACTTGTGAATGTGATCGACCAGTGGAAAGGACCATAGGAGGAGAGCGACCACCCAGATCCAGCGGGTCTGGGATACCGAGCGGGAACAGTACTTTTCCGCAGGCTTATACGGCGGTTGCAGGACTGCAGCCTACCTTTGTGAGTATTCACCATCTAGACATTCTGTACATCACCTGTATCTAACGATACTGCACCATCGGGCTCCTGGTCTCCCCTTTTTCACAGAAATTCGAGACCTTTGCTTCGCTTGTGAAGCAAGTTCCCGAGACCAACACCTCTACTAATGTGTAATACATCTTAGCGATGATTTGCCAGTAACTGGGAAAAATAAATTCTACTATTTCATCCCTTATGGCCTCCACTGTTTTAGCGATTTGGGTTCCACAGGAGAAAATCGCTTTACAAATGTTTCATTGTTGTTGTTTGGTAACTTTCTCCAGTTTCAGTAAATCACTATCTGATTGCACCATTACAGATTAAATTTAAAAAAAAAGTCCTGTAGTGGTATTTTCTTTTTGGCATTGCTCATCTTTGTCATATTACATAAATAACAATTACTGGCTGCTTTAAAACACCACCTTGGGCCTTGTGGTCTATCACAACAAGCAGAGGTTATTTTCTCAGGCCTATAAAAATAATAATTGTATTGTAACTTCTGTGCATGCCTGAGCTTGTTAATGATGCTATTTTCCCTTAATCCCCAAACCTTTTAGCAAGTTTATATAAAAGCTATGGTGGTTAAATATATAATGTTCATTTTATTTGTTGTAAAATAATAAACTGGTACTACCTTCAGGTCTATCCAGGTAGCTACGATTTTTTTTTCCCATTTAAATACTGCCTAGCTAATTGTTCTGACCTGGTTTCTAAATCAAGAACGCTTCTAGGAAATCCTCCACGTAAGCTTTACTGCTAAAAAATGACCAATAAAATCATGAAATATTAGTCTGTAAAATAATTTTACATTGTTTTTAAGAATATATATTTTCTCATAACTACAAAAAGTGCATATGCATATTTTATAAACCAGTACAGCAAAACAATAAAAACATCTCATAAACTTTTAGTAGCTTATTTCAGGCCCCCCCAAGCATATAAAACCTTAAGACTAATACATTTTAACTGGATCCAGTTGAGAAAGTTCTGGAAGACTTTTTTCTTTTTTGTATGAAACTTATTGGAAATAATATCATTATGTAAATGTGAAATAACAAAAAATATTAAAAATGCTTTTCATCAATGATTTGCACAATTGCTTGCAACTGAATAAATTAACTAGTATATATAAAATCATTTTGTAGATGGTCAAGTTAAACTACAATGTAATGAATATATATATATATATATATATATATATATATATATATATATATATATATATATATATATATATATAAATATATACCGTGGGTTGCAAAAGTATTCGGCCCCCTTGAAGTTTTCCACATTTTGTCACATTACTGCCACAAACATTCATCAATTTCATTGGAATTCCACATGAAAGACCAATACAAAGTGGTGTACATGTGAGAAGTGGATCGAAAATCATACATGATTCCAAACATTTTTTACAAATCAATAACTGCAAAGTGGGGTGTGCGTAATTATTCGGCCCCCTGAGTCAATACTTTGTAGAACCACCTTTTGCTGCAATCACAGCTGCCAGTCTTTTAGGGTATGTCTCTACCAGCTTTGCACATCTAGAGACTGAAATCCTTGCCCATTCTTCTTTGCAAAACAGCTCCAGCTCAGTCAGATTAGATGGACAGCGTTTGTGAACAGCAGTTTTCAGATCTTGCCCCAGATTCTCGATTGGATTTAGATCTGGACTTTGACTGGGCCATTCTAACACATAGATATGTTTTGTTTTAAACCATTCCATTGTTGCCCTGGCTTTATGTTTAGGGTCATTGTCCTGCTGGAAGGTGAACCTCCGTCCCAGTCTCAAGTCTTTTGCAGTCTCCAAGAGGTTTTCTTCCAAGTTTGCCCTGTATTTGGCTCCATCCATCTTCCCATCAACTCTGACCAACTACCCTGTCCCTGCTGAAGAGATGCAATCCCCGAGCATGATGCTGCCACCACCATATTTGACAGTGGTGATGGTGTGTTCATGTGCAGTGTTAGTTTTCTGCCACACATAGCGTTTTGCATTTTGGCCAAAAAGTTCCATTTTGGTCTCCTCTGACCAGAGCATCTTCTTTCACATGGTTGCTGTGTCCCCCACATGGCTTGTGGCAAACTGCAAATGGGACTTCTTATGCTTTCTGTTAACAATGCCTTTCTTCTTGCCACTCTTCCATAAAGACCAACTTTGGACAGTGCATGACTAATAGTTGTCCTATGGACAGAGTCTCCCACCTGAGCTGTAGATCTCTGCAGCTTGTCCAGAGTCACCATGGGCCTCTTGACTGCATTTCTGATCAGCGCTCTCCTTGTTCGGCCTGTGAGTTTAGGTGGATGGCCTTGTCTTGGTAGGTTAACAGTTGTGCCATACTCCTTCCATTTCTGAATGATCGCTTGAACAGTGCTCCTTGGGATGTTCAAGGCTTTGGAAATCTTTTTGTAGCCTAAGCCTGCTTTAAATTTCTCAATAACTTGATCCCTGACCTGTCTTGAGTGTTCTTTGGACTTCACAGTGTTGTTGCCCCAAATATTCTCTTCGACAACCTCTGAGGCCCTCACAGAGCAGCTGTATTTGTACTGACATTAGATTACACACAGGTGCACTCTATTTAGTCATTAGCACTCATCAGGCAATGTCTATAGGCAACTGACTGCACTCAGATCAAAGGGGGCCGAATAATTATGCACACACCACTTTGCAGTTATTTATTTGTAAAAAATGTTCGGAATCATGAATGATTTTCGTTCCACTTCTCACGTGTACACTACTTTGTGTTGGTTTTTCATGTAGAATTCCAATAAAATTTATTCATGTTTGTGGCAGTAATATGACAATATGTGGAAAACTTCAAGGCGCCGAATACTTTAGTAACCCACTGTATATATACACACACACACAGCACAGTAGATTCAATATAATAATTATATGCGTATATATATATATATATATATATATATATATATATATATATATATATATATATATACACATACACAGTGGGATGCGAAAGTTTGGGCAACCTTGTTAATTGGGATGATTGTACTGTATAAATTGCTGGTTGTTACGACAAAAAATGTCAGTTAAATATATCATATAGGTGACACACACAGTGATATTTGAGAAGTGAAATAAAGTTTATTGCATTTACAGAAAGTACGCAATTATTGTTTAAATAAAATTAGGCAGGTGCATAAATGTGGACACTGTTGTCATCTTATTGATAACAAAACCTTTAGAACTAATTATTGGAACTTAAATTGGCTTGGCAAGCTCAGTGACCCCTGACCTACATACACAGGTGAATCCAATTATAAAAAAAGAGTATTTAAGGGGGTTTCCCTCCTCTTTTAAATTTCTCTGAAGAGTAGCAACATGGGGGTCTCAAAACAACTCTCAAATGACCTGAAGACAAAGATTGTTCACCATCATGGTTTACAGGAAGGATAAAAAAGCTGTCTCAGAGATTTCTGCTGTCTGTTTCCACAGTTAGGAAAATATTGAAGGAATGGAAGACCACAGGTTCAGTTCAAGTTAAGGCTCGAAGTAGCAGACCAAGAAAAATCTCAGATAAACAGAAGCGACAAATGGTGAGAACATTCAGACTCAACCCACAGACCAGCACCAAAGACCTACAACATCATTTGCTGCAGATGGAGTCACTGTGCATCGTTCAACCATTCTGTGCACTTTACACAAGGAGATGCTGTATGCAGAGGAAACCTTTTCTCCACCCACAGCACAAACAGAGCCGCTTGAGGTATGCTAAAGCACATTTGGACAAGCCAGCTTCATTTTGGAATAAGGTGCTGTGTACTGCTGAAACTAAAATTGAGTTATTTGGGCATAACAAGGGGTGTGATACATGGAGGAAAAACAACACAGAATTTCAAGAAAAACACCTGCTACCTACAGTAAAATATGGTGGTGGTTTCATCATGCTGTGGGGCTGTGCGGCTAGTGCAGGGACTGGAAATCTTGCCAAAGTTGAGGGAAGCATGGATTCCATTAAGTATGGGCAGATTTTGGAGACCAATGTCCAGGAATCAGTGACAAAGCTGAAGCTGCGCCGGGGCTGGATATTTCAACAAAACAACGACCCTAAACACTGCTTAAAATCCACTAAAGCATTCATGCAGAGGAACAAGTACAACATTCTGGAATGGCCATCTCAGTCCCCAGACCTGACTATAATTGAAAATCTGTGGTGTGAGTTAGAGAGCTGTCCATGCTCAAAAGCCATCAAACGTGAATGAACTAGAGATGTTATGTAAAGAGGAATGGTCCAAAATACCTTTAACCAGAATCCAGACTCTCATTGGAACCTACAGGAAGTGTTTAGAGGTTATAATTTCTGCAAAAGGAGGATCTACTAAATATTGATTTCATTTTTTTTGTGGTGCCCAAATTTATGCAACTGCCTAAGTTAGTTTAAACAATTATTGCACACTTTCTGTTAATCCAATAAACTTCATTTTTATTTCTCAAATATCACTGTTTGTGTCTCCTGTATGATATATTTAACTAACATTTTTTATCGTAACAACCATCGATTTATTCAGGAAAATCACGACGATTAACAACGGTGCCCAAACTTTTGCATCCCACTGTGTGTGTGTGTGTGTGTGTGCATATATATATATATATATATATATATATATATATATATATATATATATATACAGTATATATATATATATATATATATATATATATATATATATATATATATATATATATATATATATATATATACACACGCACACACACACACACACACACACAGTATATATATATATATATATATATATATATATTTATATATATATATATATATATATATATATATATATATATATATATCACAATGGATGTCTTAACGTCTTAACTCAGTGCCTGTTATGCTGAGGGAGGGAAAACCTCTGCCATCATTGCTTCATGATGAGCTTCTTAAACATATTCATGGCATTGGGAGCACGTGTCCCATTGAGAATCTGCTATGAGAAGGTCCCAGATGACTGAAACATTTACCATTTATGTGCAGTGTACAAATATTTATTCCAGCATTTGTAGGACTCACAGAGGATCTATTTTCAGAGCATTACATGCTTCATTGGTTTTTGCTTTTCTGACATTGGGCACAGAAGTAAAAAAAAAAAGGTCATAGCCATTTTCATGCCAAACATTCTGTAAACAGTGGAGATGCAGGTGACCAGAAAATTACAAGCCGTGACCTGTTACATAGAAAAGGGTTATTTGAAGAAAAAATATTGAAAATTGATGTATTTTGGGGACCATAAATTAAAATTGAATTATTGCAAAAGTGAAGCTCAGATACCAATTTCATTTTGACATCACAGGAATAGGAATGAGCCTGGAGTTGAATTGGAAATTTCTACTCCTTGTTAGGTTCTCATTTTAGGTGAAGACCAGATTAACATTCACCGGGGCAGGCAGAAATAAAACATTCTCAATCATTTATTGGAGCACCCTGGTATGGTTTCTGTACATAGAAATGGCAAGCTCCCACATTGATGTGCAAAGCCAGCTTGGGACAATCAACCTGAAAGATTGAGAAGCTAGGGCATCACATTAAAGCATTGAGATTTAATAATAATAATTACATACACCTATAAATGGTCAGACCCAGGGGCGTAGCTAGAAATGACTGGACCCCATAGCAAAAAATTGTTATGCCCCCCCCCCCATGACCTTCCAACCCCACAGACCTCGGACCTCCCACCCAAACATTCCTCCAGGACCCTCCACCCCAACATTCCCACACCCCTCTAAGTACAGTATAAGTAGCCAGGTCTATAGGTGTCCCCAGTTTAGGTAGTAGTCGGGGGCGTAACTAGAACTCACTGGGCCCCCTTGTGGCAACAGCAATTTAAACTAAATACTGTACAAACGTTTTAACTCATACATGAACATTATGGAGAATCCAAGTTGAAAATAAACTGTGAAGATAAACAATTTCATCCATCCTACTCCTGAAAAAATATATTCATTTTTTTTTAGAACCACCCAGTATTATTTTCTGTTTTAAAAAGCTAACAAAGTAGGTGTAATGCTATTGTCTCATATGATGATGATTCAGCTTTTCCCATAGTCTCGCAGTTAGCTGGATAGTGTACTGGTTAAGGGCTTTGCCTTTGACATGGGAGACCAGGGTTCGAATCCTGACTAGGTCAAGTACCTATTCAGTAAGGAGTTCAAGGCAAGACTCCCTAACACTGCAGGGTGGCCTCTTGAGCGCGTCCCAGTGGCTGCAGCTCTTGAGCGCTTTGATTCCGACAGGAGAAAAGCGCTATACAAATGTTCGGATTATTATTATTATTATAGCAATCAAGTGACCCCCAACAAAACAAATTCAGCAATCATGAGGCCCCTATCAAGACAAATTCAGCAATCATAAGTCCACCAACATGACAAATTCAGCAATCATGAGGCCCCCAACAAGACAAATTCAGCAATCATGAGGCCCTCAACAAGACAAATTCAGCAATCATGAGGCCCCCAGCAAGACAAATTCAGCAGTCATGAGGCCCCCAACAAGACAAATTCAGCAGTCATGAGACAGCATTTCACATAAATAGGCAGAATGCTTCCTTAATATGGTAGACACCTCTCACCTGGCTTCTGAATTCTCCTGTACTGGCTGCTATGCCTGGCAATACTGTTTTTGGCTGGATTGGGGATGATGTGTGGGCTGAAAGGCCTGGCAGTGATGCTGTGGCCTGGCTGGCAGTGATGCTGTGGCCAGGTTGGCTGGTGGTGATGCTGTGGCCGGGTTGGCTGCCGGTGATGCTGGGCTGTGCTTGGCTGGTTGAAGTAAATGCTGGCCTGACTGGTGGTGATGCTGTGGCCTTTTTGACAGTGATTCTGGGCTGGTTGGCTGGTGATGATGCTGGGCTGGCTGGCCTGGATAGTTTAGGTAGACAGGTGCCCCCTAGTTAAGGTAGTGCCAGGAGTTCCCCAGTTTAGGTAGTGACAGGAGCCCCCCAGTTCAGGTAGTGACAGGCGCCCCCAGGTTAGGAAGTGACAGGAGCCCCCCAGATTAGGTAGTGAGTGACAGGGACCCCCAGGTTAGGTAGTGAGTGACAGGGTCCCCCAGGTTAGGTAGTGAGTGACAGGGACCCCCAGGTTAGGTAGTGAGTGCCAGGGACCCCCAGGTTAGGTAGTGAGTGACAGGGAACCCCAGTTAGGTAGTGGCAGGGACCCCCAGGTTAGGAAGTGACAGGAGCCCCCCAGGTTAGGTAGTGAGTGACAGGGACCCCAGGTTAGGTAGTGACAGGGACCCCCAGGATAGGTAGTGAGTGACAGGGACCACCAGGTTAGGTAGTGAGTGACAGGGACCCCCAGGTTAGGTAGTGAATGACAGGGACCCCCAGTTAAGTAGTGACATGGACCCCCAGGTTAGGTAGTGAGTGACAGGTGCCCCCCAGGTTAGGTAGTGAGTGACAGGCGCTCCCCAGGTTAGGTTGTGAGTGACAGGGACCCCAAGTTAGGTAGTGAGTGACAGGCGTCCCCCAGGTTAGGTTGTGAGTGACAGGAACTCCCAGGTTAGGTAGTGAGTGACAGGCGCCCCCCAGGTTAGGTTGTGAGTGACAGGGACCCCCAGGTTAGGTTGTGAGTGACAGGCGCCCACCAGGTTAGGTTGTGAGTGACAGGCGCCCCCCAGGCTAGGTTGTGAGTGAAAGGCGCTCCCAGGTTAGGTTGTGAGTGACAGGGCCTCCCAAGTTAGGTAGTGAGTGACAGGCGGCACCCCCCAGGTTAGGTTAGTCCGCCCCCCCCCCACCTCCCCCCAGGCCTGCTCAGGGCCGTTTTTGGAGGCTGGAGGGGTTGCAGCATGAGGGGAGAGCTTGGTGGCATGGGCCCCCCCTCCCTCACCTTGGGCTCTCCCCTCCAGCATTGAATACTGCTGGGTATGCAGGCGGCAGGCAGCAGCAGATACATACCTTCCGTGCGCTCCACGGATGCTCCTCTCTCTAGCTTCTGACGCGACTTCCTGTATAAACAGGAAGTCGCGTCAGACACTAGAGGGAGAACCGTCTGTCCTGGAGCGCACGAAAGGTATGTATCTGATGCTGCCTGCCGCCTGCATACCCAGCAGTATTCAATGCTGGAGGGGAGAGCCCAAGGTGAGGGAGGGTGGGCCTGTCCCCCCTTCCCACCGACGTGCCACCAAGCTCTCCCCTCATGCTGCGACCCCTCCAGAACCTGGCGAGGCATCCTGCTGCGGGCCCCATGTGACGTAGGGCTCGGGCGGGCCCCATAGCAATGCTATGGTTGCTATGGTGTTTGCTACGCCCCTGGTCAGACCTAGAGCATGGGAAGCAGAGCCGGGACAAGGTCCTCCAGCACCCAAGGCTGAGACACCAAAGTGCGCCACTCCATCCCTCCCATCCCAGCCATCACACACTGATCACTATTAGACTAAGAGGCGCCCCAGGGACCCCAACACGTTAATCTCTAGTTATCTGGCTGCAGTCACTGCCATGTATCCCGTTTTCTTATTTCTCTCTGCTTCAAACACAATAGGGGAATGATAGCTGAGCGAATTGTGCGCTCCCTCCTACACTGCGCCCTAAGGCTGGAGCCTTTCAAGCCTCTGCCTCGGCCTGGCCCTGATTGGAAGCATGCAGCATACACAACTTGATTCCATAAAGATTCTTGTCTCTGTGTAGTTAATTGATGATGCATGGTTGCATAATGGGTAGTCACGCTTCCTTTATTGTACTGAAAAATAAATTAATGTGTTAAAGCAGACAATTATAGCAGACAATAAAATCATATGCACCACAATGCTGTGAGTAGCCATTGCATTGATATGTCGTGTCTATGCCGTTCATTCAGAAAGCTCTTCAGTGAGGAACTTTTCTCTTTTCTACTCGCAATCATTGAAGCAGCACACAGAAACTTTTTGCAGTGTCTTCTGTAGTCGTACCTCAACCAATTATTGATCAAAAACAGCCTTGAAGCTCACTGTGAATTACCTAAGTGACTGGAAAGCCTCAAGTTCAAAATAAAAGTAAGTCCATGAACAGTTTCATGCATTTTGTTTTAACAGGCGTTTGTTCCTTGATATCTTTATGGTGTGCCTTATCTATTGTAGCAGAGGAGAAGTTTTGACTACAGTTCCCCCTTAGCTAGATGGCAAAGTTACACCACATTAATCTGGCATCTTGAAAGTCTGGCAAATGCCTTGAATCCCATTGTTCTAAAAATAATGTTAAATCATGATATTCTTTATCTTATTAACCCTTCCCTGTGTGGCATACATCATAAAAGGGCGCAGGGACATTTGGGCACCGGGTGAAACAGATAATTGAATATCAGCAGTACTGTCTGTATTCTACTAATGCTTCACCAAACCTGCCTCTCACACTAACCCTTCTTCTACCCACTCCTAATACTAACTGTCCCTTCCTGCTACTCCTAAAACTAACTCTCCTGCTACCCTATGCCTGACCCTACCCATCCCTGCCTGTATGTTAGTCCCTGCCAGATACAACCCTGGTGTCCAAATTACTCAATGCCTGGGTACCACTTTATCAGAGAGTTATACCATGGATGTGTAATACGATCATTAGGCATTATTACCCTGGTGCATGCCAGTTATTCCAGGTCTCAAATCAGCCCTGGCTACAGGCACAGCTATCCTGCACCCCTACCAGCATTGCACCCAGTATCTCATTTGGTCCTACGATGATTGGCTTTACCCAAACAAATATTACCACCCTGGCACATGCCTGTTACTCCATACCCCATGTCTGCACTAGCCACACTCACAGCTATCCAGCACCTCCACTAGAATGGCACCCAGTATCTCATTTGGCTTTAAATTAATTGGCTTTACCCAAATAAAAAATTATTATTACCCTGGCACATTACAGTTACTCCAGGCCTCTGTCTCATACAGAGGCTGAAATCTAGATATTTGATCGGCAGGTAATTGCCCAATTTTTCTTGCCTCTGTCTCATATAGAGGCTGAAATTCAAATATTTATATAGCAGGTAATTGCCCAATTTTTCAGGCCTCCTGTGTGGCTGCAAGAACAATGTTTTAGGTAGGTAATTGCCCAATTTTTCTGGCCTTACGTATTGTGGCTACAATTTAAAATATTTAGGCAGATGAATACATTTGTCAGGCATCTCAGACACTGGCTGCACATCATTTTTTTGGGGCAGGCCCACATGGCATTTACACATACGTATTTTTGGTGGAACATTTTGCCCATGATCCCCTTCTGACACGCTACTTACTGTCCAGGTCTTTTTACATGTTGTACACCTTTTTAAAAGAAATAGTGGCTGCAGACTGCAGAGATGCCCTGAAGGTTTATGATGTTTGCCTGCCAGTAAAGTCAATGGTGCTCACTACAAATTTCCGGTTCACAAATTCTCACAGTAAAAATCGCAAAGTGTTGGCAAACGCGAAATCACGATGTTCGGCCATCACTATTTAAGGTACCCACTTTTACATTATTTTTCTTGATTTCAGCATCAGAAACACTTCCTATATCTTATGATTGCTTTATATTGCTATGAAATCCAATCCTCCTGCTGATGCTTAGCCTAGGCTATTAAGCCATGCAAAATGGTCCTCCCAGAGCATTCTGGAAGGCCAGGTATATTTTGTACTGGCTTCAAAGAGCTGCACCTGACAGGACTAAAGATGTTGATACATTTTAGAATGTAAATCAGGGAGAGGAACAATTTTATAATGAGTAAACACTGGCTAAAAAATGTATAAATTAATATTGGAAAAAAATTAAACAATAGTATTTATTATGGTATTTTCACTACAGTTTCTTTCTAAGGATAGGATCCGAGAGCACCTAAGTGACATTGGAGACCCAAAACCAGACATTCCACTTGCACTGCATTTCCTTTCTCAAGTGTTTGTACTTACTTTATGTAATTATTCTCAGAGAGGCAGCACCAGAGACCATAAATGATCCAGCAAATTACGTGACAAAGATTTGCATTTCTCACTTTGGTTACCAAAATCACAGACTGGATTGCTGGAAGGATAGTAAATCAGTGGTTATGTGACTGCAGTCATATGCACAGACTAAAGGCTCGCACCCTCTATGCGATTTTTCAGACTATTTTTCAGATGACCAGCAAATTTTTGAGCAATGTGCGATCATTTCCACGATCTCGCGACCTGGGTACAGGCATGCGATTACTCGAACAAAGTGGGGATGAGCGGCGACAATGACCGCCATGGAGGATCAGATCTTTAAAGGGATACTGTAGGGTGGTCGGGGGAAAATGAGCTAAACTTACCCGGGGCTTCTAATGGTCCCCCACAGACATCCTGTGTTGGCGCAGCCACTCACCGATGCTCTGGCCCCGCCTCCAGTTCACTTCTGGAATTTCTGACTTTAAAGTCAGAAAACCACTGCGCCTGCACGCCCGTGTCCTCGCTCCCGCTGATGTCACCAGGAGTGTACTGCGCAGACACAGACCATACTGGGCCTGCGCTGTGCGCTCTTGATGATATCAGCGGGATCGAGGACACGGGCGTGCAGTCGCAGTGGTTTTCTGACTTTAAAGTCTGAAATTCCAGAAGTGAACCGGAGGCAGGGCCGGAGCATCGGTGAGTGGCTGCGCCAACCAGAGCAGGGACAAGGTCCTCCAGCACCCAAGGCTGAGACACCAAAGTGTGCCCCTCCATCCCTGCCACCCCAGCCGTCACACACTGATTGCTATTAGACTAAGAGGGCCACAGGGCCCACAATCTCCCCAACAACTTAATATCTAGTTATCTGGCTTGCAGTCACTGCTATGTATCCCCTTTTATTATTTCTTTCTGCTTAATACACAATTAGGAATGACAGCTGAATGAATTGTGCGCCCCCTCCTACACTGCGCCCTGAGGCTGGAGCCTCTCCAGCCTATGCCTCGGCCCGGCCCTGGCGCCAACACAGGATGTCTGCGGGGGACCGTTAGAAGCCCCGGGTAAGTTCAACTCATTTTCCCCCGACTCCCCTACAGTATACCTTTAAGATCCCTGATGACTTGTTCATGCCTGTCATGTGCTGTCGCCTGTCGGGTGTACCCGCCGGCAGGTAGATGGATTGGGGAATGCTCATCGTCATGGGGCATCATTTTGATCCATTCTTTGTCGCTAGGTGAGTATTCAGCTTCACAGGAAGGCACTTTTTTGAATAAATTCAGATCAGAGTAATACTGTAGTGCTCAGCTTAACAGAGCGTCAAAAATAAAATTAGCTCCCAAAATTGAAACTTTTAATTACTTGATGTCCAAAACCTAGGGCATTGCCAGGCTCCAAGACAGAACTGCCAATTATGCAGATCAATTAAGTTACAGGAGAGTAAATAATTGTTAAGGGAAACTGATCAGTCACTAAATTAGTAGCTAAATTAGTTTTTTTAAAATATATAATTGTGTCTCTTTAACTAATCTTTACGCACATACTAAATGTATTTGCTTTTCTAGTCCACCAGCAAATTCAAATTTCTTCATAGAAAGGTTGACATTAAGCTGAAAAACTGAAGTGCCTGCTTTACATTTTGTTTTAGTTGTGGTTTTTCACTTGTTTGCAAAATATGTTTATTTTTCCAGGGGGCGGACAAAGAGATGACAGGCTCAACACCCACGCCATTCTGAAAGGAGGTTTCTGCAGGATTTGTGGCTGATACTCTCACTCAGCCCCCCCCCCCCCCCCCCCAGCACAACATATCTGCGTGAAAGCATGAATCATATTTACTATGAACACCTAGCTACTCTGAGGACAGGGAGAAATCGCAAAGGCTCTTGTTATTATTGTGTTTTAAAAGTTTATTTTTCTATTGGCTTTGTTTACAATCCTTTAAAGTGGGATGAAACTCCATATTAGCTGAAAAAATAAGAAAAATAATTCAATGAAAAATGACTTATTTAGCTTACCTATCCTGTTATTTTTAGTGTTCACTGTAAGATTTAGGAT
Source organism: Hyperolius riggenbachi (assembly GCF_040937935.1). Taxonomy (NCBI): domain Eukaryota; kingdom Metazoa; phylum Chordata; class Amphibia; order Anura; family Hyperoliidae; genus Hyperolius; species Hyperolius riggenbachi. The sequence continues at coordinate 226,930,867 of NC_090646.1, forward strand.
AAATGTGATATGAAAAACAGAAAAAAAATATTTCTGCTGGTTTCCATCTTTACTGCTTCTCTGTGATGCCAAAAGTGACATCACTTCTGCCCTTTTCTTTTTTTTAAACCCTGTAGGAGTTGAGATAAAATTTAGAACAATATGCCAAAAATTACAATTAGTGTTGCAAGCAGAAGATAAATATTTCATCCGCCAAGTTTTGTTTCTGCATGGACTTGGGATTTAACACCAGCTTTAATCATGCAGTATGCCTAACTGTAATGATAAGCTCTATAATACAGATTCACATCAACCTTAGCCTAATACTTCTGAAGTGGGAAATTTAGGCGCCCGCTATCGTTAGAGACTTGGGCACCATATAGGTGCCATTATAAATTGTGGCTAGAGTGTGACATTTGGGCACCAAAAAAAAAAAAAAAGCACATTTCCCACTAAGGGCACCTGATAAATAGCAAATTTCACACTATAGCTGATATTTACAATGGCATCTATAGTGGCGCTCCAAAATTATCGTAATAGCAGCGGATTGGCGTCAGGGGTCATTAGGTGTGGGGTGGGGTGCTTATGGCTAGGCATGGAGGGGGTTAAGGTTAGGCGTGCAGGGGGGTGTTTTTAAGGGTTAGGCGTGGGATGGGGATGGTTAAGGTTAGGCAAGAGGAGGGTGTTTTTAAGGTTTAGGCAGGGGGATGGTTAAGGTGTGGCGTGGAGAGGGTTGTTTTTAAGTGTTAGGCATGGGGGTGGGGAGAAAGTTAAAGGGGAACTTCGGCCTAAACAAACATACTGCCATTAAGTTACATTAGTTATGTTAATTAAAATAGATAGGTAATATAATCTCTTACCCACCCTGTTTTAAAAGAACAGGCAAATGTTTGAGATTTCATAGGGGCAGCCATCTTTTTGGTTGAAAGGAGTTGAAAGGGAGCTGGAGACACAGTTCCAACTGTCTTGTGTCATGCTCACCCCTCCCAGCTGCGCACGCTAGGCAATGAAAACAACAACATCAGAAATCCCATCACGCGTTGCACAGCATCAAGGGGAAAATGCCCGGGCACATTTCTTTGATGGGGTGGAGCTTAGCTTCTGTTCAGCTAAAAATGAGGCTTGTGAAACTGTTAAAGAAACACAAAGCCTTTTCAGTGCAGCTGAGTAGATTTTTAGTCTGGAGGTTCACTTTAAGGGAAGGCATCGGTAAGGAAGGGTTCTGTCTGAGGGTAATATTCGGTTAAGTTATTATTTGCTGATATTTTACTATGACAATTTACACTTTTAAAATGTAAATTATTGGTAAATTATACCGATATTCCACTAGTCGAAACTGGGTGCCCAAATTTCCTTGTTCCCCTTATTCATGCACACAATACTTCCACTCACACTAGCTCTACCATCACACTAAACCTTCTAGCATTCTGGATCGATAATACCTAACCCTCAAGCCATATTGGGCTCACTGAGAGTAACATTAGCCGAATCTCAGCTTTCATTTCAGAATGTATCTCTAAACTACTATATGACATCACATCACAGCTCTGTCAAGTTTCTCAAACAGATTTTTTTAGTAGCAACAGTGCACAGAGAAGCATTTATAAAACAGCAACATTGTATTGCCATCACCCCCACAAGAGTAGGAAGTGGCTACAATAACATTTTAAAAACTTTGCAGAACACATTTAAGGGGAAAATAGTCTAGCTATGTAGGTAATCACAAATAACAAAATGTACTTTTAAATACTGTTAGTATAATTACCATACCTAAAGTAAATTTGATTATTTGAGTTTTCCATTATGTCCTTCAGGACTTGAGTAAAATGACATTCGTGTGAGCCTGTCATGCTAATTACAGGTGCTGGAGGCTGCAGAGGCATGTTACCTTCCAAGTGGAGAAAGTACAAAGGGAACCTCATGTGTGTGCTAAATGCTGATATACTAATGATCATTTACAGTACTGTGAAAATGCTATAGACATGGATGGAACACAGGAAGCAAATCCTGAACCTCAGTACCATCTTCTGGTTATGCAATATGGTTATGCAAAAAAAAGTTGATATACCTATTACAATGGAGTTGATTTATTAAGTGACAGGCAGCCTACTGGGCCAATCAAAGCTCTGGTATCTCGTCCATTTAAGCCACTGGACCCGCCAAGGCTCAGGGTGGGTTTAGTGGAGCGGCCGTTAGTTAGAAGGAGCAAGCATAAGTTACCAGTGCATGCTAGCTGCACTACCTCAGCATAGTGTGAGCTAAGCTCGCGCTCCTGTCATTAATCTGCACTGCTTTAGAAGTGCAGCTTGATGAAACAACTCTAATATACAGTAGCAATAACTGCTATTCTTGCAGTCATGTTTACAGGACGGCCACTCCTAGGCAAAGTAGCAGCAGTGCTAAACTTTCTCCATTTATAAACAATTTGGCTTACCGTGGACCGATGAGCTGGTGGAAGGCTTTTGGAGATACTTTTATCACCCTTTTCAGCTTTATGCAAGTCAACAATTTTTAATTGTACGGCTTCTGAGAGCTGTTTTGTGCGAGGCATCATTCACATCAGGCAATGCTTCTTGGGAAAAGCAAACCCAAAGCTGGTGTGTGTCTTTTATAGGCTGTAACCAACACCTCCAATCTCATCTCATTGATTGGACTCCAGCTGGCTAAAACTTCCCTCCAATTAGCTCTTGGAAATGTCACAGGTTCACATACTTTTTCCACCTGTACTGTGAATGTTTACATGGTGTGTTCAAATAAAATATGGAAACTTGTAATTATTTGTGTGATATTAGTTTCAGCAGACTGTGATTGTCTATTGTTGTGACTTAGATGAAGATCAGATCACATTTTATGACCAATTTGTGCAGAAATCCATATAATTCCTACTGTATGTATTTTGTCCCTGTTTAAGTGGATTTGTACCCATCCAATCTCTAAACATCCAAAAATTGCACTAATTTAAAGAGACTTTAAAGTCTCTTTGTTTCCTTTCTTTTGTTTAACATTCCTCTTCAGCTTTAATGCCAGAGTGAAATCACTGCATCCCCGCGGGCAGAGGAGTGATTTATTACTAGAGATAAGCCCTGCAAAGCCCCAGGGATTTGCAGGGCTTCACTTCCTCAATGAGGCAGAGCTTTAGACTGTAGCTCTGCCTCCTCCACAATCAATCTCCACAAATAATTAAGGTGGCCATACACTGGTCGACATGGCCAACAGATAGAGTCCTCCCAGATCATTAGCTGATTAGAGATGGATCTTTCTGATTGAATCCCACCACACATTGTACACAGATTTTCAATAGATGCCAGCATGAAATCCACCCCAGGCCATGCAGAGTGTAGGAACTCTCACCTGTCTGCCTGCCCTTTGTCCCATGTCTTCTCTCCATCGCCAGCGCTTCTCCTTGTCTTTCTCTCTCAGGGCACCTGTGCTCCGTGCCTATACACTAGAAGCCAAATACTAACATACCCTAACTGCTTCTGGACCAGCAGTCTCTGGCCCCTTAAGGATCACAGGCTTTTTGTTTAGAAAACAGGGCTCACTGGCGTCACAACGCACGGACCCATCTCTCGTCGGGTCATGCCGCTCTCCTGCCGCTCCTGAAATCAGCTCCTGACAGCAGAGCAAGTGGGCTGCAGCGGCAAGAGAGCGGGAGGTGATGGTGGTAGTGGTGGGAGCATGGGGCGCAGTAATTAATAGCTATGCCCTGGCAGAGATAACAGGTCCCAAACAGGGTGTACATTTCAATCAGCAAGTTTGGGAAGCAGTTAACTGACCGATAGTGGCCTCTAGTTCTTGTGACATGGCACAGGTGCCCCAGGAAAAAAAGAGACAGGGAGGAGCACCTGGCAGTGGAGAGAAAACACGGTAGGAGGCGCTCCGGTGAACATCACTTCTCATGAAATTGAATGCTGCTAGCAAAGCACTCCCGACCCACCGCTAATCAAGCGGTATCTTCTGACTGGCACAATCGACTGAATCAATCTATTTTGGATGAAAATCGATCAATTGGGAATCTTTGCGGCATCAATTTCTAGCATATTTAATCAAATTGCCCAGCTATTGATGAAAAAAAGTCGACCAGTGCATAGCCACCTAAAAGTGTACCCAAGGCGATATGACATGATGAGATAAACATGTGTATGTACAGTACAAAACATTAATAACCAGCAGGCTGTTTTACTTGTTTTATTTTGCTGCCTGAAAGAGTTAATTTTTAGGCATGGAAAAGTGACAGCTTCTGTCTTCCTTCTAGAGAATATAGTAAACATCACTTATAAGCTAATTAAAGCTGTAAAAGTTTTCCTGGCAGTATACAACTTTGAGGGCAGGGAGAGATAAAATACATGAACTGTTGACCTTTTTCTAACTCGGTGACACTGAATAGGCTGCTACTGATTAGAGACAGTAAAACATTCCACCTACTTTGTGAATGTTTAAAGGAAACCAGAGACGAGGATAAGACAAAGTTTTATACATACCTGGGGCTTCTTCCAGCCCCATGCCCCAACTTTTTCTTATCCTCATCTCTGGCAAAAATGCCACTTACCTGGGGCTTCCTCCAGCCCACTGTAGGCCGCAAGGTCCCACGGCATCCTCCTAGCTCCTCTCCATGTCCCGGCGGCAGCTCCGTTACTGGCGACACCCGGGCCGGGTGTCGGGCCGATTCTTCCTGGATCTGGTCGCACAACGTCACAGTGTGACAGTCCTGCACATGCGCGGTTCTCTTACTCTAAACCACGCATGCGCAGGACTGTCACGCCAGCCGGCGTGATGATTCGTAGGGGCCGGCGTGATGATGCTGTGAGACCAGATCCAGGAAGAGTCGTCCCGACATGGGTGTCGCCGGTAACCAGGGTCGGACTGGGACACTAAGGGCCCACCAAGGAAGTTTCAGCCTGGGCCCCCCCCTGCCCCGATCCCCTCCTCCTCGCCACCCCCCCCCCCCCCATTTTGGGCTCACATACACATGTACTCTAGAAATTTTGCATGAGTTTATGGTAGGGAAAAGATTGTGAGCACTTCTGAGGACAGTCTCCAATAGGGATATGTCCAAAGTAAATGGGTGTCACCACGCACTGGAACATCGGCGTGGTCACGATGAGTCATGGGCAGACTTAAAAAAAAAAAAAAAACACAACATAAGTAGCGGTGTTATTCACAGAGATTAGGTCCGACCAGATACATTTTAGATAAAATATTCAAGTAGTTACATGCCTCATGATAATTCATCAAGTAGTCAAATCGCAGCAGATTTTCCGACAAAATGCAATCAGGTTGGCGGCTGATACCCCCACAAAATGCAATCAGATTGGCGGCAGATACCCCCCAAAATGCAATCAGGTTGGTGCCAGATACCCCCCCCAAAAGTGGGCAGCAGTGACCAGAAAATCGTAATGTGGGCAGCAGACACCTGAAAATCGCAATGTGGGCAGCAGTGACCAGAAAATCGTACTGTGGGCAGCAGACACCAGAAAATCGTAATGTGGGCAGCAGACACCTGAAAATCGCAATGTGGGCAGCAGTCACCAGAAAAGCGTAATGTGGGCAGCAGACACCTGAAAATCGTAATGTGGGCAGCAGACACCAGAAAATCGCAATGTAGGCAGCAGTGACCAGAAAATCGTAATGTGGGCAGCAGTCACCAGAAAATCATAATGTGGGCAGCAGACACCTGAAAATCGTAATGTGGGCAGCAGACACCTGAAAATCACAATGTGGGCAGCAGACACCTGAAAATCGTAATGTGGGCAGCAGACACCTGAAAATCGTAATGTGGGCAGCAGACACCTGAAAATCGTAATGTGGGCAGCAGACACCTGAAAATCGTAATGTGGGCAGCAGTCACCAGAAAATCATAATGTGGGCAGCAGACACCTGAAAATCGTAATGTGGGCAGCAGACACCAGAAAATCACAATGTGGGCAGCAGACACCTGAAAATCGTAATGTGGGCAGCAGACACCTGAAAATCACAATGTGGGCAGCAGACACCAGAAAATCACAATGTGGGCAGCAGACACCTGAAAATCGTAATGTGGGCAGCAGACACCTGAAAATCGTAATGTGGGCAGCAGACACCTGAAAATCGTAATGTGGGCAGCAGACACCTGAAAATCGTAATGTGGGCAGCAGACACCTGAAAATCGCAATGTGGGCAGCATACACCAGAAAATCGCAATGTGGGCAGCAGACACCTGAAAATCGTAATGTGGGCAGCAGACACCTGAAAATCGTAATGTGGGCAGCAGTCACCAGAAAATCATAATGTAGGCAGCAGACACCTGAAAATCGTAATGTGGGCAGCAGACACCTGAAAATCGTAATGTGGGCAGCAGACACCTGAAAATCGTAATGTGGGCAGCAGACACCTGAAAATCGTAATGTGGGCAGCAGACACCTGAAAATCGTAATGTGGGCAGCAGACACCTGAAAATCGTAATGTGGGCAGCAGACACCTGAAAATCGTAATGTGGGCAGCAGTCACCAGAAAATCATAATGTAGGCAGCAGACACCTGAAAATCGTAATGTGGGGAGCAGACACCTGAAAATCGCAATGTGGGCAGCAGTGACCAGAAAATCGTAATGTGGGCAGCAGTGACCAGAAACCCCCCTCCCTCACCTAGGGGCCCCCCCTCCAGAATTGCAGCCAGCGGCAAATAATCACTTACCAGCATGACAGAGATGAGATCCGTAGCTCTGCGTGCCGCTGGCTGGTCTGCTCTCTGCTTCCTGAACTGACTGTCCAATCACGCTCTCGCAGTACTTCCTGCGAGAGCGTGATTGGACAGTCAGTTCAGGAACCAGAGCAGACCAGCCAGCGGCACGCAGAGCTACGGATCTCATCTCCGTAACTCATGCCGTTAAGTGATTCTTCCCCGCTGGCTGCAATTCTGGAGAGGGGGGGGAGCGCGGAAGGGGGGCCCCTAGGTGAGGGAGGGGGGGGGGAGGCTTCCGCCCCTCCCCGCCGATCTGTGCACAATGTCCCCCCTTCCTGCGCTTAGCCCCCCTCCTTTTTAGCACTGGGGCCCCCAGGAGGCGAGACGGCCGGGGCCCACCGATGGGACCATCGGTGGTTCGGTGGGCCTGTCCGAGGCTGCCGGTAACGGAGCAGCTGGCTGGACACGGAGAGGAGCCAGGAGGATGCCGGGGTACCTTGCGGCCTACGGTGGGCTGGAGGAAGCCCCAGGTAAGTGGCATTTTTTATTTTAACCCACCGCTCAGGGTCCCTTTAAATATTAAAAGAAAAATGGGATACTTAAAATAGTCATTTAAATAGTAGGATAAGTATGATTGTTTATCTCATCAGTTTATTTTCACCTTGGGTTCACTTTAAGGATGTGGCCACACTCTCTAGTGCAGTGATGGCTAACCTTGGCACTCCAGCTGTGACAAAACTACAAATCCATTCTTGCCTCTGTCTCCCCGAGTTATGCTTAGAGCTGTCAGAGTATTGCAATGCCTCATGGGACTTGTAGTTCCATTCAGGGCCGGCCCGCTCATGAGGCGGGGTGAAACTTTTGCCTCAGGCGGCAAATTTCCAGGGGCGGCACCCGCCCGTCCGTGGGTGCGGGGAGCCGGCCCGCCGAGCTGGAGGGGTAGCTGGCAGGACGGGGGTATTGGGCCAGCGGCGGGGAGGGGGGTCGGACCCCCCCCTCCCTCGCCTGGGTCCCCCGTCCTCCGCTCCCCTCCAGCCTAAATAGACGCAGCCGTATATGTAAGAGGCACGGGCGGGGAGACACTCACCTCCTCCTCGCTCCAGCGTGCGCTCCACTGACATCACTTCCTGCAACGCTGCAGGAAGTGATGTCAGTGGAGCGCATGCTGGGAAGAGGTGAGTGTCCTCCCCGCCCGTGCGTCTTACAAATACGGCTGCGTCTATTTAGGCTGGAGGGGAGCGGAGGACGGGGGACCCAGGCGAGGGAGGGGGGGGTCCGACCCCCCTCCCCGCCGCTGGCCCAATACCCCCGTCCTGCCAGCTACCCCTCCAGCTCGGCGGCCCCCCCCCCCCGAGGGGGGGGGGGGGGCGGCGGTGGCAATTTTTTTTTTAAAATTTGCCTCAGGCGGCAAAAAGTCTAGGGCCGGCCCTGGTTCCACCACAGCTGGAGTGCCAAGGTTAGCCATCACTGCTCTAGTGAAAGTAAATGAAGAGTTTCCTGACACCTAATACACTCTAGTATAGAGGAGAATGTCAGCATGGAAGTACACAAAGCAGAATTTTGCTTCATAGGAATTGCAACACAGAGGTAAATCTACACAACCTCCTCACTGCCACTTATCCACTGTTACAGGAATACATAAATTACACTGAGGTATCCTTTAATTTAGTAATGTTTTCCATCTACAGGAGGTAACTTTCATCAAGGCATACGTACAATGTTACATTTGTGTGTGCCTACTCACCTATGATAATCATATAATTTCTGTTAAATTACATAGTATTCAGAAAATGATGGGTTTTGCACGTAGCAAGAATCAGTCACCCAGTAGTTTTAAACCAGGGGATTATGTAGAATTTTGCGATCAGATCAATAATGGATTTGTTTTTGCTCAATTAATCCAGTCTGTTATGATAAGCTAAAAAGTTTTTTGCAAAAAAGACGTTTTCAGAAGTAAGTTTGGGAAGTCTAGTACACACAAGTGAAGCCATAACAACTCATGACAAAGGATTACACATGGAAGAGTTAGGAAAGCAGAAGCAATCAGGATAGTGGTTGGCTGATTGAAAAAAAGAGAAGTACTTGAGAAATCCCTAACTTTCCTCCATGCATGCAGTCACCACCAGAGAGAGCGAAAAATAGAAACAATAATATTATGATTCCGTTTTTCCTGCTGTTGTGGGTTTTTTCACCTCACTGGGGTTTTTTTTATTCAATGGTATGATAACCTGCCTGTTAAATGACTGATCCCAAAGCAACTTCCACACCTATGGGCAAAACGGCTAATCTCTGTAATTATATTGTTCTTAGAATATTGCACGTAGCTGCCGAGAATAATTAATCTCCCACAGACAGTGATGCTTGATTGGAGCCATAGAAACAAATCCCCAAGTGATGATGCATTTGGTTACTGCTAGCATTGCAGTACTACATATAAGTGCCTAAAAATATTGTGGTGTATTTAACCACACAGAGATGGTAGATAAGCAGAGAAGTAACATCTCTGATACACTTATTCAAACTAACACACACACACACACACACACACACACACACACACACACACACACACACACACACCAGTTGTCTCAAAATTATGCTTTCTGGCATTATGCATGGAATACATAACAAATAGAAAGCAGTCTGACCAACACAGGAAGGACATTGAGGCTGCTTTTGTACATGTGCGATGCGATTATCCCATGGCAGGGGACACCGCACAAAACCATGTTTCTTATGACCCTGTGGCAGAGTGCACCGCCAGGGTCATCTGCATAGGCCCGCCCTTGTTCAGCGACATACTCCCTGCTGGACAGGAAGTACGTCACGGTAATTCCTGACAGTCTGCGCCACATTGCACTCTGCCATTTACATTTACTGCGTCGCCATAGACCTGCATTACTGCATAATCCACGCAGTAGGCATGGATCATGCGGTAACACACGGATGACTTTGCAACAGGATTGCAGCAATTTGACTGTGACCTATCGCACAAGTATGAAAGTTTCCATAGACTTTCATTGCCCTTGCAACAGAAGAGCGTACTGCTCGGCAGTGTACAAAGAAGGACACAAAGAGGCATTAAAAAGGTCAAAAGGGGGACAATAAGGAGGTTAGGGTTAGAAACCACCAGGGGGGTCTTAGGCTTAGGAACCACTAGGGGAGTGGTTAGGGAGGGTTAGGCACCTCCAGGAGGGTTTTAGGGTTAGGCACCACAAGGGGGGTGGTTAGGGTTAGGCACCACCAGGGGGGTCTAGGGGTTAGGGATAGGTACAGGGAGGGTTCTGTGTGAGAGTAGGGTTAGATATGGCTACAGTACAATATTTCTAATATATAAAATGTATTACATTATGTATATTTACACAAAGGGGGGGGGGATCTAGGAGTTAGGGATAGGGAGAGACCTGTGTGAGCCTACAATTAGGTATAATTGCAGTAATATACCTGTAAAATCTACCATTGTATTACTATGCTTAATACAAGTGTATATATAGTTTTTTGTTATAGACGCTTTTTGACGTTTCATTTCCGATTTCGTTTTTTTGTTATAGACAATATGTTGCCATTCAATTTCCGTTTATTCAACCTATTTAGCACTAGATTTTCATTTATAAGCTATAAAAGAAAGATATTGTTTTACACTAGAACTTATAATTTGGGCTATATTCCATGTCCTTTTTTCCACCCGCCCTTTTTTGATGCACGCCTGAGGGACACCTGTAGCTACTTATGCTGGGCAAGGGAAGTAATGGAGAAGTGACAGCTGGGACAGCAAGCACACTTGCTGTGCAGTTTGGCGGAGGGTTGTAGGTTCATGGAGGGCAAAGTCTAGGGTGCCAGGACATCTGTGCTTATAGGTTTCTGTGATGTAAATCCAGGCCTGCATGGGGGACACAGGAGAAAACAAGGAGACACAAGAAGCACAAGGGGGACACAAGAGGTACATAATAATTGAAGGGAAAAAATTCCATAAGATGTGCAATCCCATAAGATCACTGCACCACACAAAATCATACTTCATATGACCCTGCGTTAGAGTGCCCTGACAGGTTCAAATGCATAGGCCTGCCCGGTTCAGTGACGTACTCCCTGCTGGACAGTAAGTACATCACTGGGAGTCCTGTTGGTCTGCACATGTGCGCCAGGTCGCATTCCACCATTTACACTTACTGCGTCGCCATAGACTTGGATTACTGCATAATCCGTGCGATAGGCATGAATCATAGGGTAACACATGGATTGTGGTTTTTTTACTACTTCCGATGCAGCACAATGCATCTTGTGAGTATGGACGTCTCCATAGACTTTTATTGCCCTTGTGATGGGGAAGCATACCGCACAGTGATGTAACGCATTATATGTTAAAGGGCCCTTATACTCAGGATTCCATTGTCCCTGGAGGAATTCAAACCCAGGATCCTGGTGCTGTAGGGCAAGAGTGGTTACTGGTTCAGCACAAAATCCTAGCTTATATAAACAGCAGTAGAACAAGAACACAACCCTCTTATGTGCTAGAGCCAACGTGTACAGTGGTTTGCAAAAGTATTTGGCCCCCTTGAAGTTTTCCACATTTTGTCGTATTACTGCCACAAACATGAATCAATTTTATTGAAATGCTACGTGAAAGATCCATACAAAGTGGTGTACACGTGAGAAGTGGAACAAAAATAATACGTGATTCCAAACATTTTTTACAAATAAATAACTGCAAAGTGGGGCATGCGTAATTATTCAGCCCCCTGAGTCAATACTTTGTAGAACCAACTTTTGACTGCAATTACAGCTGCCAATCTTTTAGGGTATGTCTCTACCAGCTTTGCAGATCTAGAGATTGAACTCCTTGCCCATTCTTCTTTGCAAAACAGCTCCAGCTCAGTCAGATTAGATGGACAGTGTTTGTGAACAGCAGTTTTCAGATCTTGCCACAGATTCTCGATTGGATTTAGATCTGGACTTTGACTGGGCCATTCTAACACATGGATATGTTTTGTTTTAAACCATTCCATTGTTGCCCTGGCTGTATGTTTAGGGTCGTTGTCCTGCTGGAAGGTGAACCTTTGCCCCAGTCTCAAGTCTTTTGCAGACTCCAAGAGGTTTTCTTCCAAGATTGCCCTGTATTTGGCTCCATCCATCTTCCCATCAACTCTGACCAACTACCCTGTCCCTGCTGAAGAGAAGCACCCCCAGAGCATGATGCTGCCACCACCATATTTGACAGTGGGATGGTGTGTTCAGAATGATGTACAGTGTTAGTTTTCCGCCACACATAGCGTTTTGCATTCTAGCAAAAAAGTTCAATTTTGGTCTCATCTGACCAGAGCACATGTTTGCTGTGTCCCCCACATGGCTTGTGGCAAACTGCAAACGGGACTTCTTATGCTTTTCTGTTAACAATGGCTTTCTTCTTGCCACTCTTCCATAAAGGCAAACTTTGTGCAGTGCACGACTAATAGTTGTCCTATGGACAGATTCCCCCACCTGAGCTGTAGATTTCTGCAACTAGTCCAGAGTCACCATGGGCCTCTTGGATGCATTTCTGATCAGCGCTCTCCTTGTTCGGCCTGTGAGTTTAGGTGGACGGCCTTGTCTTGGTAGGTTTACAGTTGTGCTATACTCTTTCCATTTCTGAATGATCGCTTCAACAGTGCTCCGTGGGATGTTCAAGGCTTTGGAAATCTTTTTATAGCCTAAGCCTGCTTTACATTTCTCAATAACTTTATCCCTGACCTGTCTGGTGTGTTCTTTGGACTCCATGGTGTTGTTGCTGCCAATATTCTCTAATGGCCCATACTCACGGGCTACAATTGTCGCCGCAACCACGTGGCACGCACGTGTTGCGGCGACAAGTCGCCCGTGAGTATAGGGCGTGCGCCCCGAACCATCGCTCGTCGCTGCTGTCGCCAGGCGATTGGCGCGGTCAATCGTCCGGTGACAGTTGCCGCCGCAACTGTCGCTAGTCCGCGTGTGTATGCGGACTAGCGACAGCAACCTCATAGCCGATACACGGAGCTTCCGGCGGGAGGGGAGGAACGTCGGCGACAGCTTCCATCGCATCACTTGTCCCTCTTTCGCAGTGTGTATGCGGAGGGACCTGGCGACGAGCTGTCGCCGAACTGTTGCGCACACGCTCCCGTGTGCTAGCCACCAGCTACATTTGTAGCTGGTGTGTATGGGCCATTAGACAACCTCTGAGGCCGTCACAGAGCAGCTGTATTTGTACTGACATTAGATTACACACAGGTGCACTCTATTTAGTCATTAGCACTCATCAGGCAATGTCTATAGGCAACTGACTGCACTCAGATCAAAGGGGGCCGAATAATTATGCACACACCACTTGTTTATCTTTTTAAGGAGAGCTCCAGTTTCCTTCTCTTCTTTGTTGTCTTATTTTTTCAACCTATTGCTCACATGGTCGAAAGGTTCAAATCCCCAAAACCACTTCTCTGCAAACATAGTTACACTTTACTCATTATAAGAAACTGTAAAGGACAGTCAAAAATCTATAGTTTATATCATTTTATACAAAGTTTTTAGCAATGGTAATGCCATTTATTGGAAAACTCAAAATATCAAGGATAAGTTCTCACTATGGGCTTGATTCACAAAAGCGTGCTAAAGCATAGCTATGCGTGCTATGCGTTTAGCGCGTAATGTAATGTGTGTGAAGGTTTGCGTGCGTAAAAGATTTACGTGTGCGCGCTAACGTCGGCAAAGTGCGCGCATTAACACGCAAAAATCCTCATTAGAGCGCACCTAAAGCTTTACGCGCGCAAACCTTCACGCTCATTACATTGCGCACTAAATGCATAGCCCGGTCATGCTATGCTTTAGCACATTTTTGTGAATCAAGCCCTATGTGTGTTGCATAATGCCCATACACACTTTAAAACATGCACTTTGAAGAATTGCTATGTATTGTTGTACACACAGTGGCTTGCAAAAGTATTCGGCCCCATTGAAGTTTTCCACATTTTGTCACATTACTGCCACAAACATGCATCAATGTTATTGGAATTCCAGGTGAAAGACCAATACAAAGTGGTGTACATGTGAGAAGTGGAACGAAAATCATACATGATTCCAAACATTTTTTACAAATAAATAACTGCGAACTGGGGTGTGCGTAATTATTCAGCCCCCTGAGTCAATACTTTGTAGAACTACCTTTTGCTGCAATTACAGCTGCCAGTCTTTTAGGGTATGTCTCTACCAGCTTTGCACATCTAGAGACTGAAATCCTTGCCCATTCTTCTTTGCAAAACAGCTCCAGCTCAGTCAGATTAGATGGACAACGTTTGTGAACAGCAGTTTTCAGATCTTGCCACAGATTCTCAATTAGATTTAGATCTTGACTTTGACTGGGCCATTCTAACACATAGATATGTTTTGTTGTAAACCATTCCATTGTTGCCCTGGCTTTATTTTTAGGGTCGTTGTCCTGCTGGAAGGTGAACCTCCGCCACAGTCTCAAGTCTTTTGCAGACTCCAAGAGGTTTTCTTCCAAGATTGCCCTGTATTTGGCTCCATCCATCTTCCCATCAACTCTGACCAGCTTCCCTGTCCCTGCTGAAGAGAAGCACCCCCAGAGCATGTTGCTGCCACCACCATATTTGACAGTGGAATGGTGTGTTCAGAGTGATGTGCAGAGTTAGTTTTCCGCCACACATAGCGTTTTGCATTTTGGCCAAAAAGTTCAATTTTGGTCTCATCTAACCAGAGCATCTTCTTCCACATGTTTACTGTTTCCCCCACATGACTTGTGGCAAACTGCAAATGGGACTTATTATGCTTTTCTGTTAACAATGGCTTTCTTCTTGCCACTCTTCCATAAAGACTAACTTTGTGCAGTGTACGACTAATAGTTGTCCTATAGACAGATTCCCCCACCTGAGCTGTAGATCTCTGCAGCTCATCCAGAGTCCAAATCCAAATCCAAATCCAAAAAAGCTTTATTGGCAGGACCAAATACATTTAGCATTGCCAAAGCAAAATAGAGCATTAACGTGGGGGTGGGGGGGGATTGTGGGAATAAGGGAAGGACATGGGTATACAGTCCATAGGAGGATGTACGGGATGGTATGGGGGGATGGGTTATATAGTCCATAGGGGAGGGGGGTATAGGCATACAGTCCATAGGGGAGGGGAGTATGGGGTTATACAATCCATGTGTTATCATGTTCCTCTCAGTTGGTGGCAGGCCGTGACATATCGGGCAGCTATTTGCACAGTTTCTTCCTCTTCCCCCAGTATGATATAGAGTTTCCTCTCCTCATCTGTGGAGGTGAAATCTGCAATGTGGGCGGAGAGTCTTTGGAAATGGGCGGTCCTCAACGGTGTATATTTGCTGCAGTGTAGCAGGAAGTGGGCCTCATCCTCCAGGACCCCCTGGTCACATTGCCTGCACAGTCTCTCCTCCCGGGGCTTCCATGTCTGTCTGTGTCGTCCTGTCTCTATCTCCAGGTTGTGGGCGCTCAGACGGTACAGGCTCAAGGCCTGTCTATCTTTGTGGTGGTGTAGCCTCTCCAGATATGGGGCCATTGTGTACTCCCTCTGTAGTGATTGGTAGATAGTGAGTTTCTGGGAGTTCATTATGTCACTTCTCCATTCCTCTATGTATCGGTCCTTGCAGCTTTCTATCATTCCTTTTATTTGGGCTTTTGTCAGCCTGTGTTGGTGGTCTTGGCTGGGCTGGCTCTTGATGTTTTGTTTCAGAGAGCGTGGTATGGCCTCCCCACCCTGGCTCAGTGAGGCTTTATGGTGGTAAGTGCTGGGGTTGCTGCTCTGTATATGCGCCCAATATGAGAGCGCCCTCTGCTGGATAGTCAGCCATAGTGGGAATCTGCCTAGCTCTGCCCGGCAAGCTGAGTTCGAAGTGCTGCGATGGACTTGGAGAAGATACTTGCAGAACTCTAGATGGAAGATTTCTGTTGGGCTGGAGTCCCATTTTGATTGGTCAGGGTAGGTGACCGGGCCCCATACCTCACTGCTATAGAGCAGGATTGGGGTGATGATGCTGTTGAATATCTTAGTCACCATGGGCCTCTTGGATGCATTTCTGATCAGCGCTCTCCTTGTTTGGCCTGTGAGTTTAGGTGGACGGCCTTGACTTGGTAAGTTTACAGATGTGCCATACTCTTTCCATTTCTGAATGATCACTTGAACAGTGCTCCGTGGAATGTTCAAGGCTTTGGAAATCTTTTTGTAGCATAAGCCTGCTTTAAACTTCTCAATAACTTTATCCCTGACCTGTCTGGTGTGTTCTTTGGACTTCATGGTGTTGTTGCTCCCAATATTCTCTTGGACAGCCTCTGAGGCCATCACAGAGCAGCTGTATTTGTACTGACATTAGATTACACACGGGTGCACTCTATTTAGTCATTAGCACTCATCAGGCAATGTCTATGGACAACTGACTGCACTCAGACCAAAGGGGACTGAATGATTACGCACACCCCACTTTGCACTTATTTATTTGTAAAAAATGTTTGGAATCATGTATGATTTTCGTTCCACTTCTCACGTGTACACCACTTTGTATTGGTCTTTTACGTGGAATTCCAATAAAATTGATTCATGTTTGTGGCAGTAATATGACAAAATGTGGAAAACTTCAAGGGGGCCAAATACTTTTGCAAACCACTGTATCTTTGTGTCCATGTGCCAATGCATTAGCTTATTTGGACATATTATATTACATTAAAATATTTTCACAGTTTAAATATATATATATAACAATGTTCAAAATAAAAAAATAAATCCATATCACCAGTGCACTAAATGTACTAATTCTACCATGGTATTAGGTGAATCATTTGCTAGGAATTTTTTTAAATATTCCTTAAATAACTGTGACAGTAGCAGCGACTAATTCCAAGATATATATTTTCCTTTAGATGCAGAGGACATCTGCTGAGAAGTCCATATTTCGTCCCCTTGAGTTTTTGCGCGCAATAAATTAAAATGAAGTGTAAAAGCTTCAGTAACTCAATCGCTCCCTTGGCTTGAGGATTTCTTGCTAAAAGTACCATTCTGTGCCAAACTGTAAGTGGTGGTTTTGTGCTGAGGGTTTCAATGTTTTTATAAAGCTTATTTCATTAGAAGCTTTCTGTGTCTTTCAAAATGGGAAAATCTGTCCCAAACCAGCTATTTACATTCACCACCCAGTTATTTTCCAGGGCATTACATTAAGGTAGAAATTGATAAACACAGATATGTCTTACCAGCTCGACTTTAATTTGAGTTGCCGGGGATACTGTATATGTGTTCAAACAGCAAAATGTGAACGTTGCAAAGTTCAAGCTCAATTCCAGGCAAAATTCTAAATCAACCATCTGATAGATTAGCAAACAAAGGCCCATATGCAATTCACTTTTTCACCTGGGTTTTCTCCTAGGTGGTGATTTCTCCGATTTAAAATATCTTTCCAGCACTTTTCAACTGAAAAAGTACCGAAATGTAGGTGAAAAAGTACCATCTAAATAATTTTTAGTATTTTCTTGCTTTCTAGTGGCTTAAAAGGCATTTTATTGACAACTTTAAAATTATCACCTAGGAGAAAACTCAGGTGAAAAAAGTGAATTGCATTTGGGCCCTAGTGCTTAGATGTTGCATTTCTAAATATACAATCTAATAGATCAGTACGCATAGTGCCTAAATGTTGCATTTTTGTGTCATACAAGGCTTCTGCAGCTACAAATTCTGTATTCAAATTTGGTCACTGGACCTCATGAAGTTAAGTTGAAAGAGTTAATTGTAAGCTGTGGCCAAGATTTCTGCTTGGGTCAGCAATATTAAGCTGGTCATTATGTAAAGGCTAAGACAGAAATCTCTGAAAAAGAGTAACTGAGGTTATCAAAATTTTGCTCTCGATATTTGCCTGATAACATAAGAACCTAGTCCAGAGAAACTCATTGTATTACATGAGAGCTGTTTGGAATACTAAAAATTTAATTATTTATTTCACTCTTGAGTGTTTTCCCCGGGAGCAGGTAAGTTCATATCTACCTCCTCTTTTAAACTGCTTTTAACGATGTTATTTCACTTTGGCCCCTCTGATACTTAACCACTTAAGGACCACAGGCTTACACCCCCCTAGTGACCAGGCCATTTTTTTTACAATTCAGGCCACTGCAGCTTTAAGGGCTAACTGCAAGGCCGTACAACTCAGCACACAAGTGATCCCCCCCCCCCCCCCCCTTGTCTGAGTGATCACTGCTGCAAGCATTTGGGGTTTTTTGATTACATTTTTTTTTCTTTAAATAAATGTTACAATCTTTTTTTCATTGTAGCCCCTCCCTCCCCCAGGCAGCCAATCACCACAATCGGCTGTGATAGGCATCAGCCTGTGAGAGCCAATCGCTCTTCAGCCTCTCCAGGGGACAGGCAAGGGTCACGGCTGTCCCCAGTACAGTGCTGCCATAGATCGTAGCTATGTACCATGTAAATAGACAGTGGTTTCGCCATCTAACAGTCTCCTAGTGGTGATCACTAGCCTAGCAGAGCTCCGTCATTCAAGCGGGGATGCGTGCGCATGGGCACACACGATCCCCTGCAATCTCTACCCCCAGGACTTCACGCCAATTGGCATGGAGCGGTCAGATAGGGGTTAAGTGCCAAATACACTTAGTATGCAAGACAGTGGCGTAGCAATGGGGATAGCCGCCATAGCGTTGCTACGGGGCCCCGCGGCAGTGCTACGTCATAGGGGGCCCGCAGCTGCCCGAGAGGAATTTTTTTTTTTGTTTATTATTTTTTTTTTGTTTACATTTTGTTTCGCCGGTTGGGGCCCCCCTCCCTCACCTCAGTGCCCCCCCCCCCCCTCCTCACCTGGGGTCCCCCCTCCTTTTATCAGCGGCGGGAGGTGAGTCATATACAGAAGGCTCCGGCGGGGGTAGTCAGCCACTAGAGGTTCAGCTGCCTCCGGGCTACGGTGTCCCCACTGTATTGCTGCTCGCACCACTTCCTGGTTTATTGCGAGCAGCAATATAGTGGAGACACCGTAGCCCGGAGGCAGCTGAACCTCTAGTGGCTGATTACTCCGACGGAGCCTTCTGTATATGATGCACCTCCCGCCGCTGATAAAAAGAGAGGGGACCCCAGGTGAGGCAGCTACCTCCCCTCCCGCCCGGCTACCTAACTGCCCACTACCTAACTGCCCACCCTCCCACCCGGCTACCTAACTGCCCACTACCTAACTGCCCACCCTCCCACCCGGCTACCTAACTGAGGGCTACCTAACTGAAGGCTACCTAACTGCCCACCCTCCCACCCGGCTACCTAACTGCCCACCCTCCCACCCGGCTACTTAACTGCCCACCCTCCCACCCGGCTACTTAACTGCCCACCCTCCCACCCGGCTACCTAACTGCTCACCCTCCCACCTGGCTACCTAACTGCCCATCCTGTCACCCGGCTACCTAACTGAGGGCTACCTAACTGCCCACCCTCCCACCCGGCTACCTAACTGCCCACCCTCCCACCCGGCTACCTAACTGCCCACTCTCCCACCCGGCTACCTAACTGCCCACTACCTAACTGCCCACCCTCCCACCCGGCTACCTAACTGCTCACCCTCCCACCTGGCTACCTAACTGCCCACCCTCCCACCCGGCTACCTAACTGAGGGCTACCTAACTGCCCACTACCTAACTGCCCACCCGGCTACCTAACTACCCACCCTCCCACCCGGCTACCTAACTGCTCACCCTCCCACCCAGCTACCTAACTGCCCACCCGGCTACCTAACTGCCCACCTGGCTACCTAACTGAAAGGCTACCTAACTGCCCACCCGGCTACCTAACTGCCCACCCAGCTACCTAGCTGCCCACCTGGCTACCTATCTGCCTACCCTGCCACCCAGCTACCTAACTGCCCACCCAGCTACCTAACTGCCTACCCTGCCACCCAGCTACCTATCTGCCTACCCTGCCACCCTGCTACCTAACTGCCCACCCGGCTACCTAACTGTCCACCCTGCCACCTAACTTCCCATCCGGCTACCTAACTGCCCACCTTTCTACCTAACTTCCCATCCGGCTACCTAACTGCCCACCTTTCTACCTAACTTCCCACCCGGCTACCTAACTGCCCACCCGTCTACCTATCTGCCTACCCTCCCACTCGTCTACCTATCTCCCTACCCTCCCACCCAGCTACCTAACTACCCAGTGCATTGCCTGCACCGCACATAGTGTGCCAGCCTGCCCAACCACCCTCCCTCCAGGTAATTAATGCTATCCCACTATAGACCTAACTACATATACTGCATTTTGTGGGGAAATCTGGCGACAATCTGGTTGCATTTTGTGGGGAAATCTGCCGACAATCTGGTTGCATATTGTGTGGAAATCTGCCGACAATCTGGTTGCATATTGTGTGGAGATCTGCCGACAATCTGGTTGCATATTGTGTGGAAATCTGCCGACAATCTGGTTGCATATTGTGTGGAAATCTGCCGACAATCTGGTTGCATTTTGTTGGGAAATCTGCCGACAATCTGGTTGCATTTTGTTGGGAAATCTGCCGACAATCTGGTTGCATATTGTGTGGAAATCTGCCAACAATCTGGTTGCATTTTGTTGGGAAATCTGCCGACAATCTGGTTGCATTTTGTTGGGAAATCTGCCGACAATCTGGTTGAATTTTGTAGGGAAATCTGCCGACAATCTGGTTGCATATTGTAGGGAAATCTGCCGACAATCTGGTTGCATATTGTAGGGAAATCTGCCGACAATCTGGTTGCATATTGTAGGGAAATCTGCCGACAATCTGGTTGCATTTTGTGGGGAAATCAGATTGCCCCACAAAATGTTTGGGTGGGAGGTCCGAGGTCCGTGGGGTTGGAAGGTCGTGGGGGGAGGGGGGGGGGGGCCATAATTTTTTTTTGCTATGGGGCCCAGTCATTTCTAGCTACGCCCCTGATGCAAGAATTAATACAACCACCATATCTCTCTATAACAAGTGCAGCCACCAGTCCCCCCATAACAAGTGTGAGCACTACCCCTCTTTATAATACACATACAGCCAGCATTCTCCTGTCTTTATAACAAGTGTGACCACCTTTTCCCTCCCTCAAAAAAGTCCTGCCACCGTGATTCTTCCCTCCTCCCTTTTTCCACACCAACAAAGTGGTGCTACAAAGACACTCCCAACTAAATGTAAATAATGTTGTATGCAACAGTGCAGCTTCAGTTATATACAGTATACATTGACTTGACTCAGAAATCAGTATGTCTGGTGACAGGTGTTAAAATGTGTATTTGGCAACAACAGTCTATTATGTGTATATCCATTAGATATGATGCATTACCAGCTTTAACATCAGGGTGTGCAGTGTTTTAATGGCAATGTTCTTACTACATACTGCATCTGTAAAGGAAGCTGTGAATAAAGTTGATGTATTCTTGGTGTGTTAAGGTGCCTATACACACACTACCGCCGGCAACACATAACACACTACCGCTCAGCGGATCGTTCAGAAACAGCCTTATCAGTCTGCCGATAGCACGTACACACGCGCTACTGTTGGCTGAAAGTCCACCCAGCGGGAGGGTCTGATGGACCTGTCATTGGCGGCCGTAGTGCGTGTGTACGCACCTTAACAGCCAAGAGAGCTATTATCCACGAGGCTGATTAGTATCTGTTTCTCCTACAGTCTACATTGCTGCACACTGAGAAGCTAGATTATAATAGTCTCCTATCAACGGGTAGTAGTATGTCTTCACAGCCCTCGACAGAGAGTCTAAAGATCCTATTTGGTGCCTCAGTTATTGTTTTTTGAGGGATATTTCACTCCCATATTGGTTGCGATGCACTTTGCATGCAAAGATTTTCACAAAAAGTCTTATATTTTTGTAAAACTTTGGCACAGCAAAAACAGCAATTTTGGTTATCACTACCACCAGAGTGTAATAATAGATAGCTGCTGACGTTGGTAGTCCACTATAATCTGCACAATCTGTTGCAGCATCAGTCCTGACAAGAACCAGGTCATAAAAATAAAGCAAAATGTAGCAGAAAATAAAATCCATCAACTCATCTACTATAGATCAAATATGTTTCCACTCATGTACATGACCTCTGGGCTACTGACCCTATAATGTTTCATTACTGGACCTTTTTCAGCAAAACAGAAGAAAGGAGCAACATTTGTATTCATCTCACTGAAGACAGGCACAGGATTTATTCTGATTGGCTGTCATGTGTTGCTGTTCGCACACATTATACTCTGGTCACTGAATACGTGCAAATGGTTATACTTTAATTATGCATTAAAAATAAAAACCTGAGCTGTAATGAAATATGATGAAGCCAGTTAAGGCTTTTGAAGTGTTAAGGGGGAAATGTCATGCTGTAAGGTAATACATGGTAGTTAGGATTCTGTACTTCTAAAGCACGCTAATGGACTACAAGCTGGGAAGAACTAATTCAATCAAGACATGATTGTAAGCAGCAAAGATTATCATAGCCATTAGCAGAGAGCACTTCCTGTACTGGACAGTGCTGGTCTGAGAACGTGGAACCATGTTAGCTATAAAACCTTCAGCACCCATGCTTCTGCAGCTATGTAAAGCTCAGATTAGGAATCTGAAGCACTCGGTACATATTAAGAATAAAGCAGCCTGTTATGGGATGGTTATCACTGGAGTGCTATTTAAATAAACGGTTTCACAGTTCCCCAACTTAGGTAGCATCTTAGTCATTATGTTTAGTGAGCTGCTGATTGGCTAGATATCCTGAAAATGACAGTGTCAGTTAAGGTCCTCAGCCTCTAGTGTAACTCAAGCAAACTACTGGCATGGTGCTTTAAGATAAGAGTTTTCCATGGAGGCCTCCATTCTCAGGTTACAATCCTCACCTCAGTTTTGCAGTAAAAGCACAAGAAGCCCAGCACTCTGCGCAGAGCTTGTAGGAAGATTTGGGCCGTCATGCTGTCGTTGCAAAGTAGAGGTCAGAAATGTGACCTGAGATTACATTAAAGACTAATTTACAAGTCTGATTAAAAGAGGGTATTCGGTGAGCATTCCTGCCACTTGAGAGAATTTTCCAGTGACAAGGAATGCATTGAGTCACACTTCTCATCTCTGATCTAAGCATTTGCCGAATGGTACCTTCGCAATCATGTAACATGAGGATTGCAAATGTCCCTCATTCTATGCCAAATCTCTATCCCCACTTTCCACGTTCCCATTGCCAGACACAACACAAATCCAGAGAACACAAAAACCACAGACTGTTTGCTGTTTGTACCGCGCACTGATACATATTGCTGAACTCAGCAACACAATCCTGTGTCCAGGCGCTTAGGCAAAGTACCCCCACCCTAAATAAATGGCTTCCTTGCGTGCCGATTGTCCTCTCTCTGACCCCATCAATAGCAACAGAATGCATTGCTAGCCTGAAGGCTAGTGATGCGTCCTTATTGCATCATTTCCCAATCCCTAATGGGCAAAAACAATTGCATGTGTGTGCTTCCGGTGCTTCCCCCGAATATCAGGCAGCGCACCAGCCGGCCAGTCTTAAAGGACCACTATCGTGAAAATTGTTAAATGTAAAATACATGTAAACACATACAAATAAGAAATACATTTCTTCCAGAATAAAATGAGCTCTAAATTACATTTCTCCTATGTTGCTGTCACTTACAGTAGGTAGTAGAAATCTGACAGAACCGACAGATTTTGGACTAGCCCATCTCCTCGTCTGAGATTCTTAAAGCGGATCCGAGATGAAACACTAACTATAACAAGTAACTTGTCTATATATCTTATCTAAATCTAGCTGCAAACAGCTTCAATAGAATA
The DNA here is from genome assembly GCF_040937935.1 of Hyperolius riggenbachi. Taxonomy (NCBI): domain Eukaryota; kingdom Metazoa; phylum Chordata; class Amphibia; order Anura; family Hyperoliidae; genus Hyperolius; species Hyperolius riggenbachi. Next base: position 226,954,311 of record NC_090646.1, read on the forward strand.
TGATTATTTCTTCCTGTGATACAATGGCAGCAGCCATGTTGTTTGTAACCATTACACACAGGCAAGCTTATCTGCATCTTCAGCACCTAGCCTGTGAAAAAAACCTAATCCCCCTTCCTCCTCCCTCCTCCCCTCTGCCTCTGAAATCTCTGGCTAGTAATACCTCCCCCTCCTCCTGCCCAGACTGAGCTCCCTTGAGCCCTTGCTACTGTCTGAAAATGCCAAGGCTCTCTGAAAAGCTGTGGGCAAGGCTTGTTTAGTTTATAGGGAATTAGAGTATTAAAACAAAAAAGTATTTGGCTTGAGGAATGCCATATAAACAATAGGAAAGGAACACAACTATGTAATGAGTAAAAGTTCATCTCGGATCCTCTTTAAGGTTTTCTTTATTTTCAAAAGCATTTAGTGAATGGCAGTTGCTCCGTCCAAATGCTAAAAAAAGTGTGCAGCGAGCAGGGAGGCTGACCCGCATCATTATATACATTATTTTCAAGGAGTGTCTTTATAAAGTATAAAGGCCATGCTAAGAATCCCCCATGAAGAGATGGACTAGACCAAAACCGATTCTGTCAGATTTTTACTACCTACTGTGACAGCAAGATGGGAGAGAAGTAATTTATGGCTCATTTTAATCGGGAAGAAACGTAATTCTTATTTGTATGTGTTTTTACATTTATTTTACATTTTACAATTTTTTGCAATAGTGATCCTTTAAACAGCATAATGTGTTCCCCGCAGTATTAGACAGTCTAAGGAACTCCACCAGTAGTAGGTAGTGCTCCCCCTATTATTAGATGGATCCCCCAGTATTAGGCAGCCTAATGTGCTCCCCCGGTATAAGGCAACACCCCCCAGATGCAGAGTGATGAGTGGAGCAGATAGTAATTTACCTTACCATGCTGCAGCATCACTGCTTCCTCAGCATCCTCTTATGACTCTTGTGGCGTGTGTCATCATGTAACCTACCAGCACATGCCGATGGGTCACATGAATCAGGGCACAGTGTCCACAGACTTGGGACATGTGGTCCAAATCCATCCACCAAAATACATGCCTAATTTGTTCTAAAGGAGCAAAAACAGATAACAAATTGATGTCAAGAATATAATAATTATGAGTAATTTGAGGATCAAAATTTTAGGATATAATGAAAAAATGGCAAAAACAATACTGTGTTATTTCAGTGATTAAAGATACACTTTAATTAGAACAGAATATTTTCTCCTCACTTTATGTGCTGGTGATAGTCAACAGTTGCAGGAAGTAAGGCGAAAGCTTTCCAGTGGTGACAAAGACAGTAATAAAACCATAACCTTGCAAGGTGCGTTTGCAGTTTCTGGGGGGGCTCAGCGCACCTCTGATAGGAGGCCATTCGGAGGTGGCCTGGTGATGCGCTGATTCACCTTTTGCGCAATTTTCAATTTTACTTGGTGGCACACCCAGGCTATGCATACTGCATCAAGATGGCGCCGGACTCGGACGCCTCGGCCACAGGGCTCCGGCCTTTTTCTCCCTTTTGAGGAGGTCTCTCCCTCCACTCACCTCCTGCTTCGTCTTGTGCTGGGGTAAGAGGCGTAGGGCATCGGTGGAACCAGTCTGGCCCCGCAAACAGCCACGGACCGTGGGTGGGAAGGCAAGGAAGCGGTGAGCTGCTCGGAGAGGAACAGCTGTTCGGGAGCCCACGTGCAGCATGGAACTTAGCTGCACGGAGCTCCGCTGATCTGCCGCCGCTGCCTTTGAACCATCAGGACTCCATCCGCGCCGCAGAGGATCAGCTGTTAAGGAGCCCACGTGCAGCATGGAACTTAGCTGCACGGAGCTTCGCTGATCTGCCGCCGCTGCCCCCGGACCATCAGGACACCATCCGCGCCGCAGAGAATCAGCTGTTCAGGAGCCCACGTGCAGCATGGAACTTAGCTGCACGGAGCTCCGCTGATCTGCCGCCGCTGCCCCCGGACCATCAGGACACCATCCGCGCCGCAGAGGATCAGCTGTTCAGGAGCCCACGTGCAGCATGGAACTTAGCTGCACGGAGCTCCGCTGATTTGCCGCCGCTGCCCACGGAACATCAGGGACACCATCCGCGCCAGAGCCACCGACCCCCACGCAGCATTTGAGGCCCGACGACCAGGTTTGGTTCCTAGGGAGAGGTCACCATACTCCGCACACTCAGGGGACAAATGTCATGCAGGCCTCCGTGCAGGCCTCCAGCGGTGTGCCCGGCCGCACAAACCGCCTGAGGGCCGACAGCTGATCAGCTGTTCGAGCCACCGCCACTCCATGTGTGCAGGAGGCCTTACCTTCCGGGTCTCCCACGTGGTAGGGTGGTCCTTTCCAGACGCAGCCCCCAGCCTTCATCAGGGTCATCCGCCACCGCCGAAGCTCGTATCGCCCACCACTCAGCCGGAAGGACCAGCGGTGTGCCTGCTCCACCACTCAGCCAGGCACCTGGCGACTTTCCATGGGGACAGACTCTGTTTTGGACTGTGTTTTTAATCCTGCAGCCCTGGGGGGGACTCTGCCTCTGTCTCTCTCCTCTTGCCCTGGCTCCTTCTCTTCTCTCTTCCTTCCTCAGTCTTTTTAGCTATTCCTTCTCTTTTCTCTCTTTTCTCTGTCCACTTTTCTCTCTTTCGCTCCTTTCGCTGTCCACTTTTCTCCAGGACACACGGCGGGGCGTCTGGAGCTGCTGCGGAGCTGAGCGAGCACCACCGGCAGATGGCCACCGGCTGCTCCCCTCACACAGCTCTCCAGACTTCCCCACGCGTCTGTCAGTATAGCTAGTGTGCTGTATATATAAGTGCTGTGTATACAGGCCGGATTTCGGCCTAGGCCACCTAGGCCATGGCCTAGGGCACCACAGGAGGAAGGGCACCAAATCAGCAGGCTAAACTGGTGCAGCATTTGCAAGCTTGCAAATGCAGCAATGCAGGGAGATCAGGCCAGCGGTACTCTGCTGCTAGCCGCCTGTGCAGCAGCCGCCTTGCTCTCTGTGCACATTTGAATTGTGCGGCTATGGACTTGGGCAGCATTGGAGATGGAAAGGAAGAGGAAGCTTCTGCACTGGAGATGAGTGGAGAAATGAGAGACACTGATGGCTGCTGCGGTGTGAAGGCGAGCTGGCTACCTATACTAAAAGGTGGGGGGGGAGGGAAAAGGAGGGCTACCTATACTGGAGGGAAAGGGGAGAGGGGATATCCAGCTAACTATACTGGAGGGAAGGGTCATCTGGCTACCTATACCGGAGGGAAAGGAGGGAGGGGTCATCTGGCTACATATACTAGAGGGAAGGGAGAGGGGTCATCTCGCTACCTTTACTGGGGGGGGGGGGGGGCTCGTGACAGTGGCCTAGGGCGGTAAAAAGTACAAATCCAGCCCTGTGTGTATATAAGTACATTGGAGGAAATAATTATTTGACCCCTCACTGATTTTGTAAGTTTGTCCAATGACAAAGAAATGAAAAGTCTCAGAACAGTATCATTTCAATGGTAGGTTTATTTTAACAGTGGCAGATAGCACATCAAAAGGAAAATCGAAAAAATAACCTTAAATAAAAGATAGCAACTGATTTGCATTTCATTGAGTGAAATAAGTTTTTGAACCCCTACCAACCATTAAGAGTTCTGACTCCCACAGAGTGGTTAGACACTTCTACTCAATTAGTCACCCTCATTAAGGACACCTGTCCAGTGTGTCCACAGAATCAATTAATCAAGCAGACTCCAAACTCTCCAACATGGGAAAGACCAAAGAGCTGTCCAAGGATGTCAGAGACAAAATTGTAGACCTGCACAAGGCTGGAATGGGCTACAAAACCATTAGCAAGAAGCTGGGAGAGAAGGTGACAACTGTTGGTGCGATTGTTCAAAAATGGAAGGCGCACAAAATGACCATCAATCGACCTCGCTCTGGGGCTCCACGCAAGATCTCACCTTGTGGGGTGTCAATGGTTCTGAGAAAGGTGAAAAAGCATCCTAGAACTACATGGGAGGAGTTAGTGAATGACCTCAAATTAGCAGGGACCACAGTCACCAAGAAAACCATTGGAAACACATTACACCGCAATGGATTAAAATCCTGCAGGGCTCGCAAGGTCCCCCTGCTCAAGAAGGCACATGTGCAGGCCCGTCTGAAGTTTGCCAATGAACACCTGAATGATTCTGTGAGTGACTGGGAGAAGGTGCTGTGGTCTGATGAGACCAAAATAGAGCTCTTTGGCATTAACTCAACTCGCTGTGTTTGGAGGAAGAAAAATGCTGCCTATGACCAGAGCCGGGACAAGGTCCTCCAGCACCCAAGGCTGAGACACCAAAGTGCGCCCCTCCATCCATCCACACACTGATTGCTATTAGACTAAGAGGCGCCACAGGGCCCACAACCTCCCCAACACCTTAATATCTAGTTATCTGGCTTGCAGTCACTGCCATGTATCCCCTTTTCTTATTTATTTCTGCTTCAAACACAATTAGAAATGACAGCTGAATGAATTCTGCGCCCCTCCTACACTGCGCCCTGAGGCTGGAGCCTCTCCAGCCTATGCCTCGGCCCGGCCCTGCCTATGACCCCCTAAACACCGTCCCCACCGTCAAGCATGGGGGTGGAAACATTTTGCTTTGGGGGTGTTTTTCTGCTAAGGGCACAGGACAACTTAATCGCATTAACGGGAAAATGGACGGAGCCATGTATCGTGAAATCCTGAACGACAATCTCCTTCCCTCTGCCAGGAAACTGAAAATGGGTCGTGGATGGGTGTTCCAGCACGACAATGACCCAAAACATAAAGCAAAGGCAACAAAGGAGTGGCTCAAGAAGAAGCACATTAAGGTCATGGAGTGGCCTAGTCAGTCTCCAGGCCTTAATCCAATAGAAAACCTATGGAGGGAGCTCAAGCTCAGAGTTGCACAGAGACAGCCTCGAAACCTTAGGGATTTAGAGATGATCTGCAAAGAGGAGTGGACCAACATTTCTCCTAAAATGTGTGCAAACTTGATCATCAATTACAAGAAATGTTTGACCTCTGTGCTTGCAAACAAGGGTGTTTCCACTAAGTATCAAGTCTTTTATTGTTAGAGGGTTCAAAAACTTATTTCACTCAATGAAATGCAAATCAGTTGCTATCTTTTATTTAAGGTTATTTTTTCGATTTTCCTTTTGATGTGCTATCTGCCACTGTTAAAGAGAATCTGTATTGTTAAAATCGCACAAAAGTAAACATACCAGTGCGTTAGGGGACATCTCCTATTCCCCTCTGTCACAATTTCGCCGCTCCTCGCCGCATTAAAAGTGGTTAAAAACAGTTTTAAAAAGTTTGTTTATAAACAAACAAAATGGCCACCAAAACAGGAAGTAGGTTGATGTACAGCATGTCCACACATAGAAAGTACATCCATACACAAGCAGGCTGTATACAGCCTTCCTTTTGAATCTCAAGAGATCATTTGTGTGTTTCTTTCCCCCTGCAGTTCTCATGCACTGAAGTGTCAGGCTGCTCATTTCTTCCTGCAAACAGCTTTGCCTTTGTCTGTAATTCCTCAGTATGTGAAAGCCCAGCCAGCTCAGAGGACGATTTATCCAGCTTGTAAAAGATAAGAGAGAAGAGAGAAGCTGCTCTAATCTAAATAACACACAGGCAGTGTGCATAGAGGGGCCTGCAAGGGGGAGTTCATAGCAGAACCACAACACTGAAGAACTTGGCAGCCTTCCAGACACAGGCTGACAAGTCTGACAGGGGAAAGATACAATGGCCTCAATTCACTAAGCTTTATCAAACACTTTATCAAATGTTTGATAATTTGCCTCATGGGTAAAATTTAATTTTGAATTTACTAAGGTGTTATAGATTTATTGAACGTTTTATCGATAAAACATTTGATAAATCTATAACACATTTGTGAATTCAAAATTAGATTTTACTCATGAGGTAAATTATCAAATGTTCGATAAAGTGTTTGATAAAGCTTAGTGAATTGAGGCAATTGATTTATTACAGAGACTGTGATAGCAGAAAGTGTTGCAGTAAGCCAGAACACATTAGAATAGCTTTTGGAACTTGTAGGATGATAAAAAACAGGATGCAATTTTTGTTACGGAGTCTCTTTAAAATAAACCTACCATTGAAATGATACTGTTCTGAGACTTTTGTCATTGGACAAACTTACAAAATCAGTGAGGGGTCAAATAATTATTTCCTCCACCGTATATGCTACTTGTACTACTGTACCTGACTGTATATGTTGGACTGCATGCACGTGTTTGTACCATCTCCGACCCTGTCTGTGCCAAAAAAAATTCCGGGTACAACTACCGTTGTACTTGGCGAAATAAACGTGATTCTGATTCTGATATGCATAGGTTAGGATTTAGTTAGTGTTAGGTCCCCTCCCATCAAGGATGACTTCTCCGCAGTGGGAGGGACGAGTACTTAACAAGTTGCATGCAAGCTGTTACAGGAAACCAACATCCTTCAGTGGTAGACAGGTCATGTGTATGCTAGGTGTGTATTTTATCCCACAAGTGGGGCTTGCACTCTCTTGCAGGTAGGCACTTATCTGTTTTTAAGTAGCGCTGTTCATTTCCTTGCCAAAACCATAACCTTAACCATACTGTGCCAGGAAAAAAAACACATATATAAATAGATAAATACTTGATCTGCTTACATAACAGATGTATTGTACTGTCCACATTTTGATTTCAGTGAATTTTATGTAGTAAACAAAGAGAATTCTGTTCCTGGCAGTCTCCATGTCTTTTCTCACAGTCTGAGGCTAAATCCTGATGTCATTTCTTCCCTTAGTTCTCCTCTAATCTGCTGTGTCATTCTGGCTTGCTTTCTAACCATGTCAGCACGCACACGATCATGTTTTAGCCAAGCCTGTCACACTGCAGTGCGCTCAGCCCAATCAGAGAAGAGCAGTAATGTGGGAGGAGAGATGACAAGCTTCCCTTGCTCTCTGACTTCGGCATCAGCGAGAGAATAGAGCTTGGTATACTGAGATAAGATATTTACAGCAGAGAGATTTCTGAATAGATTGGAGAGCTTGCACTCAGGGTTGCCACCTCATCCCTTTAAATACTGGCACATGTGAATTATACATGCCTTGTGGCTAGTTAGATGCAGTTTAGACCCTGATTATGTGTGAGTATCCCCAGAACCTGTATAATTCATATGTGATGGTATTTAAAGGGATCAGGGCCAACCCTGCTTGCACTGCAGGGTGAGAATCTTGGCAGCAATATAAACGCAGACGCAGTGCAGTGTTTAAATGAAAATTGATTTTGTAGTTAAAAACCCAGCTTTAAAGCATAATGAGTTTAGTCTGAATGCATTTTTATAAAGCTTGCAAGTTTGCAAACCATCATGTTAAGTACTTGTGTGTGTTTTATTAGTCATATTCTCTACATAAGGAAAATATATAAGGAGCATATTACAGACAAATACACTGAGTGTTTGGATTATACTCAGGTAACACAGCATCATCATCCTTTTTAATAAGTAGTATGGATGGCCAATAAGATGCAGGATGATGCAAATTTTGTATCTATTTAGCAGGGGTGTAGCTAGAAATCCCCTGGCACCCCTGCAAAAAAAAATCTGCCCCCCACCTCCCTAGGGCCCGCTCAGGGACTTTTGTGGGGCAGGAGGGGTCGCAGCATAAGAGGAGAGCGTGGCCGCAGATCGGTGGGGAGGGGGGACATTTACCCACAAATGCAATCTTATTGGCAGCAGATTTCCCCACAAATGCAATCTTATTCGCAGAAGTCGATTTCCCCACAAATGCAATCTTATTGGCAGCAGATTTCTCCACAAATGCAATCTTATTCGCAAAAGTCGATTTCCCCACAAATGCAATCTTATTGGCAGCAGATTTATCCACAAATGCAATGAGAATTGGCAGCAGATTTACCCACAAATGCAATCTTAATGGCAGCAGATTTCCCCACAAATGCAATCTTATTGGCAGCAGTCGATTTCCCCACAAATGCAACCTTTTGGCAGCAGTCGATTTCCCCACAAATGTAATCTTATTGGCAGAAAATTTTCACCACAAATGCAATCTTATTGGCAGGCTCAGGCTGGCAGGCAGCACAGCAATTCACTCACCTGAGTCTCGACTCTGGGTCTGGGTGGAGGAGGGAGGAGGAGGATATAGGCAGTGGCTCTGCCTCTGGAGGAGGATATCGGCGGCGCCGGGCACTCACACACTGCTGGGCCTGCCTGGCTCAGTCACCCTGTCTGTCCTCCTTCTACTCCGTCTGGCATCTCCTCTGGCTGTGTGACCACGGCGGCGGGCGGGCGGCACTAGGAGGAGCGGGCTGCGGGCACTAACCGTGCTGTCTGCTGGCCTGGCAGCGCTGGCGCTTCTGACAGAGTCTCTCTGTCCATGGGTCGGGTCGGGCGGGCGCAGCAGTCTCACACATTGAGCTGTGTGGCTGCGCGTCATCATCGGCTCCTCCCCCCGGCTGCCTGTTTCCTGATTGGGCTGCTCGGCTGCGTCCACGTCTACGTGTGACGTCAGGCGCACAGTGTGTGTTGCTGGGGACAGTAGGGAGTGGGGAGATCGGATGGTAGGACTTCTTCTGCCCGCCCGTCTTTCCTTCCTTCTGTCAGAGCGAGGCGCCTGGGTGCAATGCACCCGCAGCACCCGCCCAGGCGCGGCCCTGCGCAAAATAGACACTGGTACATAATTCAGAATTGGTAGACATAGTAATTAATGCAACATGATGAATAAAATGTACAGTATAGCAAATTCCAAGACACAAAAGGGTGAGAGAGTCCTGCACTTGGGAGCTCAATATGTTACTTTCATAGCTTGTTAGACTTCAGCATTAAACATATTGAAGATCCATAAAAAGTCTGATCTTTCTTTAAAGTGGACCTGATGTGAGAGCGATATGGAAGCTGACATATTTATTTCCTTTTAAATAATACCAGTTACTTAGCAGGTCTGTTTATCGATTTGGCTGCAGTCACCGGCGTACCTACCGGGGATGCGACCCCCTCAGCCGCAGGGGGGCCCGGGGCTGCTCTGGGGCCCGCTCACTGTGCGCGGGGGGAGCGCTGCTCTGGACCCCCCAGCAAGGTGCTCAACTGGCCGCAGCATCTGATAGACGCTGCGCCAGTTCATTCCCCGCAGCCCCGCTCCAGCAGCCTGCATAGTCTCCGGCAGGCAGAGCAGGGCTACGGCAAGACTATTTGTGTCTCCAGTACAGGGCTTCGGCAGCCATCTTGCCGTAGCCCTGCACAGTGCCTGTCAGCGCGGGAGATGTGCTGCAGTGCACAGGAGGATCGTGGGGGGATCTGCGCACAAGAGGCCTGGACAGACTCCTGACAGGTAAGTGAATTGTTTTTTTACAGGGGCATTTTTTTTCTGGTGTCTGCTGCCCACATTACGATATTCTGGTGACTAACTGCTGCCCACATTAGGATTTTCTGGTGTCTGCTGCCCACTTTAGGATTTTCTGGTGACTGCTGCCCACATTACGATTTTCTGGTGTCTGCTGCCCACATTACGATTTTCTGGTGACTGCTGCCCACTGTACGATTTTCTGGTGCCTGCTGCCCACATTGCGATTTTCTGGTGACTGCTGCCCACTGTACGATTTTCTGGTGACTGCTGCCCACATTATGATCTTCTGGTGACTGACTGCCCACATTGCGATTTTCTGGTGACTGCTGCCCACATTGCGATTTTCTGGTGACTGCTGCCCACATTAGGATTTTCTGGTGTCTGCTGCCCACATTACGATATTCTGGTGACTGACTGCTGCCCACATTAGGATTTTCTGGTCACTGCTGCCCACATTACGATTTTCTGGTGTCTGCTGCCCACATTGCGATTTTCTGGTGTCTGCTGCCCACATTACGATATTCTGGTGACTGACTGCTGCCCACATTAGGATTTTCTGGTGACTGCTGCCCACATTATGATATTCTGGTGACTGCTGCCCACATTGCGATTTTCTAGTGACTGCTGCCCACATTGCGATTTTCTAGTGACTGCTGCCCACATTGCGATTTTCTGGTGTCTGCTGCCCACATTACGATATTCTAGTGACTGCGGCCCACATTGCGATTTTCTGGTGTCTGCTGCCCACATTACGATTTTCTGGTGTCTGCTGCCCACATTACGATATTCTGGTCACTGCTGCCCACATTATGATTTTCTGGTGTCTGCTGCCCACATTGCGATTTTCTGGTGTCTGCTGCCCACATTACGATTTTCTGGTGTCTGCTGCCCACATTACGATATTCTGGTGACTGACTGCTGCCCACATTAGGATTTTCTGGTGACTGCTGCCCACATTACGATATTCTGGTGACTGCTGCCCACATTGCGATTTTCTGGTGACTGCTGCCCACATGGAGATTTTCTGGTGACTGCTGCCCACATTGCGATTTTCTGGTGAACTCTGCCCACATTACGATTTTCTGGCCCACCTTACGATTTTCTGGTAAACACTGCCCACGTTACGATTGTCTGGTGAATGCTGTCCACGTTACGATTTTCTGGTGAACTCTGCCCACATTACGATTTTCTGTCCCACATTACGATATTCTGGTGAACGCTGCCCACATTACGATTGTCTGGTGAATGCTGTCCACGTTACAATTTTTTGGTGACTGCTGCTCACGTTACGATTTTCTGGTGACTGGTGCCCACATTACGATTTTCTGGTGAACTCTGCCCACATTACGATTTTCTGGCCCACCTTACGATTTTCTGGTGAACACTGCCCACGTTACGATTGTCTGGTGAATGCTGTCCACGTTACGATTTTCTGGTGAACTCTGTCCACATTACGATTTTCTGGCCCACATTACGATATTCTGGTGAACGCAGTGCCCACATTACGATTGTCTGGTGAATGCTGTCCACGTTACAATTTTCTGGTGACTGGTGCCCACGTTACAATTTTCTGGTGACTGGTGCCCACGTTACAATTTTCTGGTGACTGCTGCCCACGTTACAATTTTCTGGTAACTGCTGCTCACATTACGATTTTCTGGTGAACTCTGCCCACATTATGATTTTCTGGCCCACATTACGATTTTCTGGTGAACTCTGCCCACATTACGATTTTCTGGCGTAACTAGAAATCACTGGGCCCCCCTGCGAATATTTGGATGGGCCCCCCCCCCCCCCCATAGGTGCCAAATAATCGTAATGGGGCAGCGTTTCACTGTAAATTAATTGTAAAGTGGGCAGCATTTTACCAGACAAACGTAATGTGGGCAGAGTTCACCAGAAAATCGTAATGTGGGCCAGAAAATCATAATGTGGGCAGAGTTCACCAGAAAATCGTAATGTGGGCAGCAGTTACCAGAAAATTGTAACGTGGGCAGCAGTCACCAGAATATTGTAACGTGGGCACCAGTCACCAGACAATTGTAACGTGGACAGCATTCACCAGACAATCGTAATGTGGGCACTGCGTTCACCAGAATATCGTAATGTGGGCCAGAAAATCGTAATGTGGGCAGAGTTCACCAGAAAATCGCAATGTGGGCAGCAGTCACCAGAAAATCGTAATGTGGGCAGCAGTCACCAGAAAATCGTAATGTGGGCAGCAGACACCAGAAAATCGTAATGTGGGCAGCAGACACCAGAAAATCGTAATGTGGGCAGCAGACACCAGAAAATCGTAATGTGGGCAGCAGACACCAGAAAATCGTAATGTGGGCAGCAGTCACCAGAAAATCCTAATGTGGGCAGCAGACACCAGAAAATCCTAATGTGGGCAGCAGTCAGTCACCAGAATATCGTAATGTGGGCAGCAGACACCAGAAAAAAAATGCCCCTGTAAAAAAACATTCCTTACCTAGTTACCTGTCAGGAGTCTCTCCAGGCCTCTCAGCTCCCCGACGATCCTCCTGTGCACTGCAGCACATCTCCCGCGCTGACAGGCACTGTGCAGGGCTACGGCAAGATGGCTGCCGAAGCCCTGTACTGGAGACACAAATAGTCTCCAGTACAGGGCTTCGGCGGCCATCTTGCCGTAGCCCTGCTCTGCCTGCCAGAGACTACGCAGGCTGCTGAAGCGGGGCTGCGGGGGAATGAACTGGTGCAGCGTCTATCAGACGCTGCGGCCAGTTGAGCACCTTGCTGGGGGGTCCAGAGCAGCGCTCCCCCCGCGCACAATGAGCGGGCCCCAGAGCAGCCCCGGGCCCCCCTGCGGCTGAGGGGGTCGCATCCCCGGTAGGTACGCCGGTGGAGGCAGCCGATCAGCAGGACAGCCAGGCAACTGGTATTGCTAAAAGGAAATAAATATGGCAACCCCCATATAACTCTCACCTGGGGTTCACTTTCAGACTGCTGGCCAAAGTGTGCCTGTTTACTGAATGGCTTAACCCAGGATAGGAGGTATACAGTGTAACAGGAAGGAGTTCTAATGATAGATCTTCACAAAGATTGAGTAATCTCAGAGGAAAAGAAGCTCTTTGATTATAACTTTCTTCAGCATATTATTCATTAACATAAATGAATGATGTTTTCAAAATCTACTATTAGGATGCGGTTGAATGTTGGTCCCAGCACTGGGTGAGATGACACAATACAGATGTTCTCCTATAAGCTGGCGGACCTGCACTGGGATTGCCCTATCCTGGTCAGATTGTGTGACCCTTCCCTTCCCCTCCAGCCAGGCTGCATTTTCTCATGTGTGCTGTGTGATGTCGTAGGTCCATCTCCACAAAATACATAAGGAAATCTTTGGACACTCCAGTCTAACAGATTGCAGCAGTTCACGATAATTAATCACATTGCATTATTGGCGATCTACAATAGATATGTCTTCCCTTTCATGTTTATTGTAATAAATGGCAGCAGGGCAGGGAATCTCACCCCATAATGCCTCCCCTTGCTGCCACGCATCTATATAGGGAATGCCTATAGGTTCCTTCACTCTGATCTCTCTTCACAGTAAAGTGTAGTCACACATGTTAACAAGATGTGAAGGTAAGATTCATCATGGAGTTACGAAAAATAATTGAAATGGTTAAATTATAACAGAATTAGAATTCATCAAATGGGACAATCTAATTCTTTTTATTGGCTTTTAAATTAGTCTAAAGGAAATCGAATGAAAATTCACTTTTAAATGTAAATATTTAATCAATTTCTTTCACTTTTTTTGATATTGCGTCTCGAAAATGTGGAAACGAATTGCATAAAACAACTGCCATCACATCTACTGTATCTTGATATGACCTGCATAATAACAGTGTAGGTTTCATGAATGCGGAAGGGTTGGTTTATCATTCACTCTTTGAAAAGGGTAAAGTAGTACGGCGTAGGAAAGATACCCAACTTTAAAAAAGTAGACCAATTAGTCATCTATAACCACTTACTGCAGTGTAGTGTAGTGTATTAGCTTGCATTATGTTTAGCTTGCAGTACCAATAAAGGGTTTTTTATAGGCTTTCTAGGCATATTAACACTTTCCGATCCTGTGTTGGACTATGCCAGACATTAGTATTTTCTAGATATAGTCCAACACAGGAAGACATGGCTGCCGCTAGGGGTACTGTTGCCGGATATTGTCCAGCATGACGTCATACTATGTGGATCAAAGTGTTGGTCTGACACTTTGATCCTCTTGGTTTCCACGGTATGCTAATCCTGTAATTACCCTGGCGTGAGTGCCATGAGGGGTGGAGTTATAGAAGTTGAGCTGGTGCCAGCCCAGACCCACCCACAGCTGATGCCTCATCACCTAGTGCAAGGGGGTAGAGACCCTACTGGATTGCCTGCCGCAGTGATCACCTATGTCCCACCACACAGCAGAAAAAAAGTAAGTGCTGGGAGGATGTAGGTAATCGCTAAATTAGATTGGAAAGGGTTAAGTGAGCTAAATGTTAGAATTTAGAAAAAAAAAAGCATTTTTAACAAAAAGTAATAATAAGAACTGTAATAAAGAGGTCATAATTGCTGGACAAAGGAAAATGGCAGACAGTTAATCCAAATTTTTGTGCAGGCTAATATAGTATCCTGCGCCCAAGTCTCCCACGCCGATTCCTCTCGTACGCCTGTACACACACTGCTGCTCCATGCTCTGTACACATGCTGCTGCTCCATGCTCTGTACACACACTGCTGCTCCATGCTCTGTACACACACTGCTGCTCCATGCTCTGTACACACACTGCTGCTCCATGCTCTGTACACATGCTGCTGCTCCATGCTCTGTACACACACTGCTGCTACATCCAAAGTCAACTGTAGCAGGGAAAGAAAGGGGTCAGTGCTGTGAGCTGCAGGATTCCTGCAGATATTCTGGTGTCTCAACTTGTAATGATGCTTGAAAAACTAAAGCTGAGTACACACGTACGATAACGATTGTTCGAAAACGAACGATAACGACAATCGGACCGATAATCGTGCGTTCCAAATTTTCCAACGATCTTTTTTTGGACGATAACGACCGTTTTCAATCAAACCGACCGATCCAACCCGGCGGATTTTTTCGAAAGATAATCGTTCAATCGTTGCAGTGTGTACAAAGATCGTCTGCTAATGATTATCTGTGGAGTAGTACGCATGTTCTTATTGCCTGTCATAACGTCACTTCCGTTTGCGCACGCATTTTTTTATCGTTCGGCGTTCAGTACTTTATACTTATATCGTTCACGTGTGTACACAATCGTTCATTACGAACGATCTTTTCGGTCTAATTTGAATATTGTGTAAACGTCACGAATCGTTCGTAACGAACGATCTTTATCGGACGTGTATACGAACCTTTAGGGTCTCAACTTGTGTCTGTAGCCAGCCACTGCACCAGCCCTGGTCTGAGGGGGGGTTCTGGGCAGCTGTAAATGGGTTACTATGAAATGGGTTACTTCTTTTGTAACTAGTGGTGAAAGGTTATAACATCAGGCTTTTCCTGCCGTCTGTCTCCAACTCAGGGGACTTCGCTTCACCTGGCGCCACTGGAAAAGGACACAGACAGCAATAACAGCCTCTGCTCTGACATTTTTTTTTTACCCACAAAAACACTTTTTTTTATAAATGCAATCCCCAATTAGAGAGAATTTTACTTTACTTGCAGTTCTCTGTGGCCATGAAACTGAGAAAGTAAGCAGTAGGAAATCTCCTAAACTAAAACATAGATACAAATAAAAAAATGATTTTAACACTTCTCCACCCTATCAAAATCTGAAAAGGGACATTTTGGCTGGATTTCTGCTTTATCTTTTCACAGAAATGAATATGGTACCTATATCTGCATAGCAATAATGTATTTTTTTTTATTTGTGGTCCAGGTGAAGCTGTACACTTTCAACCCCAGGATGAGCAATCTTTTGTAATTACTTGAGCGATGATTATAGTTTAGTTATGAATATCAATGGCTGATAAAACCGGAGAGGGCTGCTGATATGAGTGGGAATGAATACTGGGGACATGGTGTGTCGATATTTCATAAAGATGAAGTAAGCTCCTTCACTCTTGGCTGAGGACACTCTGGATAATAGCTTTCTGGATAACAGATCCTCTCTGTTGTACATCTGATTAATGCATCAGTTTGCTCTATATGGGGGCTGCATGTTTAGTCCACCTCCTCACAGTCTGAGTAAGGTTTGCATGCTTAATCTGCATTTAATTAGTTTGTGTTCCCTTCCAAGTCATTAAACAATCCTGCATGTGTATGAAGGCTGTGCATTATTAACAACACAAACACGCTATACTTCTGTTCGGCTACCGAGAGGGCTTCAATTAGGCTTCATTTAAAGGGATCAAAGTTAAAGGAATATTTCCTCCACACCCTTTCCTCAGAAATGGCCCCAGATGTGTATTGCACTGTACGCAACATAGCAGATGGATGTAAGTGTATTTGAGCGCTCCCCTTGAAATTTATGGTTTTATGTGGCAGATTTTTTCTGTTCACACTTAATCGAGAGGAAGTATTTTTAGGAGTTGGTTGCAGAGAGACAGATTTATTGGGGACTATGAGGACACTGTCTTTTGCTGACAAACGTTGTGACTGGGAATCTCTTCTTTTGTCTATGGGAATAAAAATATGTATATGGCTGGAGACAGAGGTCTATTTATTGATGATAGACTGATAAGTATAGGTAACCTCCTCAGATATGACTAGCATTATGTATTCTGATCACCATGTGGTAAAAGCATAGTGAAACTAACAGTGTACAGAAAGTAAACTAAGACAAACAGTACCCAAAAGCATAAAAACACAGCTGCAATCAAATCACCTTAAAATCTACAACACTTAAGGGGCCCATACACCTAACTATTTTCCCGCCGATATACAGCATATTCGATCACTGTGATCAAATCTGCTGTGAAATCGTTGCGCAAACGCTGACCGAACGATCGATTTCCGTCCGAAATCGATCGTTCCCGTCCATCCGTCCGTGCGGAAGATTTCGCTCGTTCGCCGGTGGGTCGGGAGTGCGTCAATAGCGGCGTTCGAATGTCTGATGACCGACGCTAGTGGCAATGCATTACCTGTTTCGCCGGCGCGAGTCCCCTGGTCTCCGCTGTCCCATCTCCGCGCTGGACTCCGGCTGGCTTCACTTACTTACTGTCCCGACAGGAAGTTTAAACAGTAGAGCGCCCTCTACTGTTTAAACTTCCCACAGCAGGAAGTAAAGTAAAGCTGTAGCCCTGGAGCCCAGAGCGGAGAAGAAGACAGCAGAGACCAAGAGACCAGGGGACTCGTGCCGGCTGGATCAGGTAATGTATGCGGGGGGGGGGGGGGCAACGGCGGCAGCTCCACAGATTGTGACTCGGTTTCATAATGAAATCGCTTCACAATCTGTTTGCAGTAAAGGCAGCCATACGATCCCTCTCTGATCAGATTCGATCAGAGAGGGATCTATATATTGGTCGATCTGATGGCAAATCGACCAGTGTATGGCCACCTTTATAACATCTTTCTACAATTTAGGGAATGCGTTCATCATTGTGTTGTGTGTGCAGCTATAAATTACAGAGATTCTTTATATGAAAGAAACTGCACTGTGAAGACATGACAGGACTAATTTATCTACATTTCTCAGCTGTCTCTTGGTTAGAAAACTGTGAACTGGAAATGTCGAAACAAATACACAGGTGATTTTCTCTAACTATCATACAAACAACCACTTTGTTCTTCAACGTGCTGAGAAATATACCAAGTATCCTGTAACTTAACAATGTCGCCAGTTATTGCTTACTGACACTGCTGTAGCATTCCCTTAAAGCACATGCTCAAAAAATAAAACTGCATTATGTGGTTTTAAATTGTAATACATTTAAACGGGTTTGTAACATCCAATGATAAAAAAACCCTGCCAAAAATAGTTACTGCCTCAAAAATATATGTAAACCCCTTTTTTCCTAAAATAGGTACATCTATGTACCCTATTTTTTTTTCTTTTTACCTAGTCTGGGTGCCGTTGACTAACTGCATGACCTGTGCAGTGCCAGCAGGATTGTGGGAAGTTTTTTTGGGGGGGGTTAGCTACATTAACAAAACAAGCTTATCTCAGCATGCAAATATCAGAAAGCTTCCTATTCCTTATTAGATAAGGGCACTATGGCCAGAGGATAAATAAATCACTGCTCCTGTTAAAGGGTTTACAAAAGTGATGTAAGTCTGTTGTCTAGGTGATGTTTGCTGTGGAAGGGACAGTGAACTGTGGTAGTAGGGAGGGAAAATGAACACTGAGCTGTGTTAGAAATAAAAACAATGAACAATCTGTGTAGGTAAGCTCCCATACTACAAGAAGGTGGTAAAATTGGTCAGCGATTGGCCAGTCAAAATTGAAAGTGTGTATCAGGCTTTAGAGACTGTGGTTTCCTTTGAAATACAGTTTGCAGTTTACTTGCCCAATTGTCTGTATTCAATGAAAAATACAATCATTTAGAGGTTAGGGAATAAGGTGATGCTAATAATTATGTAGAAATATTTTCAGTAAACGACTACTATACAACATTAAAAGCTTAGTACCTGTGTTGCTATGGAGGCACGTAGCAACATAAAAAAAATAAAAAAAAATATTGACCGCATATGTTAAATTTAGGCGCTCTCCCCCCACCCCTTCGGCTCCCAGATTTCAACATTCCCCTGAGACCAATATTAGGCCAGGTTCACAGTGGTCAGTTGCATAACATGGCAGTAGTACCGGAGAGTTCTTCAATACAGTACCATGAGGTCAATTTAAAGGGAGACATAAACCTTTGCAAGTCTTGACCATCTAAGGTATGTTCAGCAAAGGGTCTCCATTTCTTAAAAAAGGACTTTGTTTTAGCTTCCTTGTTTAACATGACATCCAGTCTATCCATTGCCGACACATGCAAAAGTTCCTACTTAAGGTCCCAGATACTCGAGGTTGTAGAGTAGATCCAGCAATTGTAGATCAGTTTATGCGCTGCAATTAAAACAATATGTGCTAAGTCTTTAAGCTTAGACCGCAGGATATCTGAGGTGGTAGGTTTCTCTTTAAAATTGAATAAGCACGACAAAGGGTCTTTTGTGATATATCTCCTACACACCGTATTAATATAGAGCATGACAGCATTTCAATACTTTGTGTCCTGGAGACAAAACCAGACTGCTGAGGTGTTATGGAAGACCAGGATTCTTCAATAGCTGCCTTCAGCTCTTCTGCATTGTTCGGTCTCAGGTCTCTCATCATTTTCTTGGCAATGCCCCATAGATTCTCTATGGGGTTCAGGTCAGGTAAGTTCTCTGGCCAATCAAGCACAGTAATCCCATAGTCATTGAACCAGGTTTTGGTACTTTTGGCAGTGTGGGCAGGTACCAAGTCCTGCTGGAAAATGAAGTCAATATCTCCATAGGGCATGGAAGCATGAAGTGCTCAAAAATCTACTGGTCTGGTAGGAGGCTGCATTGACTCTGGACTTAATGAAGAACAGTGGACCAACACCAGCAGATTACATGGCTCCCCAAATCAACACAGACTATGGAAACTTCACTCTGGACTTCAAGCATCTTGGATTGTGTACCTCTCCATTCCTTCTCCAGACTCTGGATCCTTGGTTCCCAAATAAGATGCAACATTTTCTCTCATCAGAAAAGAGTACTCTGAACCACTGAGCAACAGACCAGTTTTTTTTCTTTAGCCCATGTAAGATGCTTCTGACATTGTTTGTAGTTCTGGAGCAGCTTGACAAGAGGAATACGACATTTGAAGGTCATGTCCAGGATCCATCTGCCTGTGCAGAGTCTTGATGCACTTATTCCAGCTTCAGTCCACTTCTTGTGAAAGTCCACAACACATTTGAATACAGCCTCCGTAGAAGCGCGTATCTAGCGCGAAACGGCCGTAAGGCTCCCCTGGCCCAGCACCCACCACCATCGCACGGCCTTTGTACATGGTATGTCTACCTTTGATACACTGTATTGATATGATGTGTCACCACCCTTTGGAATAAATGGAAGTTTACAGCAAGTGCCAACTTATCCACTCTGTTTTTAACTGTGCATCTCTTGTATACATTTAAGCCTGAGCACGCTGCCTGCACCAAAGGATAAGAAGGCTGTGTTCCCTGCCATCTCCCTCCTGCACACAGAGAGAGCTGTAGTGCCGACTCTCCTTTTTTCCTGCCTGAAGCTTTCCCCTACACATTTGAATAGCCTTTTCCCAACAATTCTCTCCAGGCTGCCGTCATCCCTGCTGCTTGTGCACCTTTTTCTTCCACACTTTTCTCTTCCACATAGCTCTCTATTAACCCCTTTGCCATTCCAATTGTGTCGGCAAGGGGGCGGCGCACCACTTTTAATTTTTTTTTTAAATCATGTAGCAAGCCCAGGGCTCGCTACATGATAGCCGCTGACAAGCGGCATCCCCCTACCTAACCTGATCGCCGCCGGCGCTCTCTGAAAGCAGGCAATCCCGTCCAGAACGGGATTTCCTGCTGGGCTTCCCCCGTCGCCGTGGCGACGGGGCGAGATGACGTCACCGACGTCATGGACGTCGGGATGTCAGAGGGAATCCCGATCCACCCCGAAGCGCTGCCTGGCACTGATGCCTGGCACTGATTGGCCAGGCTGCGCAAGGGGTCTGGAGGGGGAGGATGACGTCACTGACGTCGTGGACGTCGGTACGTCAGAGGGAATCCCGATCCACCCCTCAGAGCTGCCTGGCACTGATTGGCCAGGCTGCGCAAGGGGTCTGGAAAGGGGGGGGGGCGGCACGCTGCATGCACCGTTGGGGAAAGAGAGAGGCTGACACAGTCTGGCCAGCACCCTGGAACCTCGGGGTAGAGACTGGCTCTGAGGAGACGAACAATAACCTTGACCTGCACTTAGGTGAGATAATAGGGCAAGCCAGATCTCTTTTTGATGGATCTGGGCAGCTGTGCACACACTAGATCTCTGGCTGCCTGGCTGGCACTTCTGAGAATGAGCTAGCTTTAATCTAACTTAGAAAGCTTAGTTCACATTAGTGTTAAAAAGCGAATCGTAATCGGAACAGAACGGATACTGTACAAACAGAATGGATGCGAATGGATCCAATGTCAACCTATTCACGTGCATCCTTTTGTACGGATCAGTTGCGTCTGTTCCACTGAACGTAACTTAACTTTGCTACAGCACCAATTTTTCTGGACCACTGAGCCCAGCGGACCGGAAACGGAAGATTAAGCCCTGCATTGGGGGCAATGGGAGAATAGAACATTTCTTCACACTAGTGAAGAAACAGACCATTTTAGGGCCAAAATCCATGGAAGTGGGGGTCTGGGGGGGATGTGAGTATGCTCCACTGGGGCTGGGGGTCTGGGGGAATGTGGGGACTGGGGATGCTATTCTACTGAGTGGGAGAGTGAGGGAGGGAGGAAGAGAGAGGAAGGGTTTCTTACCCAGGCTTTCGTCTCTTCCCCTTCACGTTGCGCCATGTGACTACCGCACTTCCTGGTACTCACGTGACGCGACGTGAAGGGGAAGAGATAGAAGCCTGGATAAGAAACCCTCCCTCACCCGCCCGCTCAGCAGATCAGAGTGGCAACGGAGTGAAAACGGATCCAATTGACCAATGATCACATCCATTTTCACGAATCCGTTTGCCAGTGTGGCCAAGCCATACAGATCCGGTGAAGTGGAGACCGGATCCACTTTACTGGATCCGTTTTGGCTTAATAATACAATGTGAACCGGGCCTAAAGCAAGTGTAATTGATCCAGATAATCGAGTAGATTCAGCACGGCTCAGGTGCGTAGCAATAGCCATAGCAACCATAGCACCTGCTATGGGGCCCTGAAGCACAGGAGGGCCCAAGTGGTACTTCATGTATTCACCATTAATTTTCTTGTGTTTATCCACCCTCAGTGCCCATGAATAGGGATAGCCCTGCTTAGGAGAACTCATGGAGAAGCATGTAATCAGTTTGATCAGCTAATAGATTTGTAAGGTCCTGATTTGCAGTGATGACTTCCTGGTTTAACACATGATCAAGACCAGCAAATCAGAACCTTACAAATCTATCAAGCTGATAAAACTGATCACATGCTTCTCCATGAGTTCTCCTAAGCAGGGCCATCCCTACCCATGAAATATGTGCAATGTTTATTGCATGAGAATGTAAATTGCCCAATTAACTCATATCCATATGGTAGGGGAAGGTCATATTACTTAAGAGTGCCTACGTCTGAGGGCCCCATGAAAGCTTTGCAATGGGGCCCTATGATCTCTAGCTACGCCACTGGCACAGCTCCTCAATAAAGTGCTTGGATTTGGTGCTGATACAGACTGACCAAGTTATCTCCTGATCTGCTTTGGACAGTGGAGGTTTTAGCTTTCCCAGGGTAAGAAACACAGAGCGTTTACCTAAACAATCACAAATGTTAACAATAGCACTGTATCACATTGTGATGCTGGACATGGATTTACTACATTTCAAACATCAATATATATCTTGGGCGTTACACAGAAATTTAGGCAGCCTGTGAATAATACATTTCAGGTTGCCAAAACTGTCTGCTAGGAATCAAGAAAACCATCGGATGAGAAAAATGCCAACAGCTGCAGCTTGACTTATGCATCGTTCCTAGAAGCGTAGCAATTTTGAAATGGGGGTCAATTCAAATTTATTGGAAGGTTGACCCAAAAATTATTCATGTTCCACTTTGTACGCACTGTCACAAAGAACATAAGGCAGCATAAATCTGATTCTGCAACACTCACTTACTGCACGTTACCAGACTTAAGCCACTTTAAAATCACTGAAGGCAAGCTGACATGCCGTATGTAAATAGCTTCTATTTTTATTGAATGGCTAGATTGAATTCTCCCTTGTTTTAATAAAGTTGCAGAGAAGCTGCTGACTTGGTGGTCTCTGGTGGTAAGTCTGCAATCATACTAGAACACCTATTTACCAAGGAGACAACAGCAACATATCACAGGAGGTCTCTCTAGCAGCAGATCAGTTCCACTGTTATTTCTTGACTGCAGAGGTGAAGTGAGCTGTGGTCCCAATTCCCTTCTGTTTGTGTTCCTGAGGAAAAGAATCCATTATGAAAGGTTTAAATTGAGGAAGCAAAAGCTGAGAAAGAATCAACATTGAGACTCAAGGCTTTGTTAGGACAATAGTGACATCTAGTGGAGGTAGTGTTCAAAACCAGTTGAAAGGAAATCCCAGGAAGTTATACTGTATTTACTAATGAGAGTAGTGCTGTCTGGCATACTGTATACCATTACTTTCCTCTATTTGAATAACTGATTGATTGAGTGAACTTAAGAGTTACTTAACATATTAATAGCTAATAGCTATGGCTTACTAGCTTGACAAATGACATATTAGCTGGGCAGTGGGGACATCTTGAAGGTGGTAGAGGGTCAAATGTGTGCACGAAATAGAGGCGGGAGGAAAAATGGGTGTGGGTGAATAACAAAATCATGAGTAACAATAAAGATTGTTTTCAACTGGGCGCGAAGTGAAGCTGAAAACATGTAAACGATAAGTATCATTGTAAAACAGATGGGAAATGAAAACAAAAAGATATTTACTTTAAAAACTGTTTCATTATTCAAAAAAACAGCTTAATCTAACACTACTCTCACACAGAACCCTCCCCTGGTTATGCCTAACCCTAAAACCTCCCCTGGTGGTATTGCTGTATTAGTTTGCTATCGTTCTGAGCTCAAGTACCACAAGCTCATACAGCGCAGCTCCTCTGCACGCTGTGTACTGTACACTTATGTGAAACTATAAGTGGCTGGAGGGGGCACGGAAATTAAGACGGGCAGAGAGGAGGAAGAACTTACTCTTCCTCCCCGCCCAAAATTGACGTTCTGCTCAGTCGAATATTATGGCTGAGCAGAACAGGGGACATGGGGAGCTGGAGGAGAAGGAAGGTGCTATGTCACAGCACCACAAATAAAAAGACATTAAAAGTATATGATTTAAAAAAGGAGTTCAGGGGTACTTTAACCTTCTGAGATGCCGCCTTTAGTCTGTACTGTAAATCTCTGCTGCTACATCTATATTTTCTCCATCAGTAGTGTCCCTTGAAAAGTTGTTATCTCCATACTTGACTAACACATAATAACTACATTACTTTAACCTAGTATCCAAGAGCTATAGGTAAAGTAACTTATCTGTATCAACTTTTTACTCATGAGCTAGCAGCCATTTGATCTACATCAGGGGTGCCCACACTTTTTCAGCTTGCGAGCTACTTTAAAGCTTGCAGAGTCCAGGAGATCTACCAACATTTCAAATGTTTCAGACTCCGGATATGCCACGATCGTGATCCGGATCTGAAGCAGAGGTCTGGTTTCGACTCGGATTTGGGCCGTGATTACATGTAGAATCCATGATCACGGCCGTGAGCACGAATTTGACTTTAACGTTAATAGCAAAGCCTCCATATATGCTACAATCACCAAAATTGCATGGATTATAAAGGTGATCATTGGCTACAACTTAAAAAAATGAGAAAATTGTTTTTAAAGTTTCAAATGAAAAAAGTATTTGTGATAAAAACCCGCCGACTTTAGCAGTTAATAGCAATGCCCCCTTACTTGTTAGAAGCACCAAATTTGAAGAATGTGAGGAAGAATAGTGGGAACAAGAGGGAAATATTTTTTAAAAAAAAGACCTTATAGTTTTTGAGAAAATCAATTTTAAAGTTTCAAAGGAAGTTTCAAAGGAAAAAAGTATACATGTAAATGCGGTAAATACATTAACAGTCATTTACCACTATTACCGCATTTAAATGTATACTTTTTTCCTTTGAAACTTTAACCACTTGATGACCCAGCCTTTAAACCCCCCCCCCCCCCTCCCCCTTAAAGGGACACTTAAGTCAAACAAAAAAAAATGAGTTTTACTCACCTGGGGGTTCCAATAGCCCCCTGCAGCTGTCCGGTGCCCTCGCCGTCTCCCACCGATCCTCCTGGCCCCGCCGGCAGCCACTTCCTGTTTCGGTGACAGGAGCTGACAGGCTGGGGACGCGAGTGATTCTTCGTGTTCCAGTCCACAATAGCGCCATCTATGCTGCTATAGCATATATCATATAGCAGCATAAAGGGTGCTAATGTGTCTGGGAACGCGAAGAATCACTCGCGTCCCCAGCCTGTAAGCTCCTGTCACCAAGACAGGAAGTGGCTGCCAGTGGGGCCAGGAGGATCGGAGGGAGACGGCAAGGGCACCGGACAGCTGCAGGGGGCTATTGGAAGCCCTAGGTGAGTAAAACTAATTTTTTTTGTTTGACTTAAGTGTCCCTTTAAGGACCAGCACTGATTTCGCTGATCTGTGCTGGGTGGGCTCTACAGCCCCCAGCACAGATCAAACACCAGGCAGAGCGACCAGATCGCCCCCCTTTTTTCCCCACTAGGGGGATGATGTGTTGGGGGGGTCTGATCGCTCCTGCCTGTGTGTGGCTGGCGGGGGGGAACCTCAAAGCCTCCTCCACCGCAGGATTCCCCCTCTCCCTCTTCTCCCTCCCTGCCCCGGAGATCGGAGGCTGCACAGGAACGGATCTGTCCTGTGCAGCCTCTAACAGGCTCCTGCCTGTCATGTGACAGCGATCCCCGGCCGCTGATTGGCCGGGGATCGCTGATCTAGTACAACGCTGCTACTGTTAGCAGCGTTGTACAAATGTAAACAAAGTGGATTATTTCCGCTCATGTTTACATTTAGCCTGCGAGCCGCGATCGGCGGCCTGCAGGCTATTCACGGAGCCCCCCGCCGTGAATTGACAGAAAGCAGCCGCTCGCACGAGCGGCTGTTTTCTGATTAATTAACCTGCAGCCGGCGACGCAAATCTGCGTCGCTGGTCCTGCAGCTGCCACTTTGCCGACGCGCGTTATGAGTGCGCGGTTAGCAAGTGGTTAAAATCAATTTTCTCAAAAGCTATAAGGTTTTTTTGAAAAAAAAAATGTTCCTCTTGTTCCCACTATTCTTATCTGGTAAATTTGGTGTTTCTACCATGTAAGGGGGCTTTGCTATTAACTACTAAAGTTGGCGGGTTTTCAAGTGATAATCACCGATATTTTTGCACTTTGATTGGCCCAAGAGGCTGCCTGTCAAGTTTTCTGTCAAGTGACAGGCAGCCTCTTGGGCCAATCAAAGTGCAGGGATAATGTCCTTTAAAGGGACTCCGAGCACCTCTCAAGGGTATGCCTTTAAGACTCAAACCAGTGCTGCAAAGTACTTAAAGCGACTCTGTAACAAAATGTTCAGCCTTATTTCTTCTATCCTATAAGTTCCTATACTTGTTCTAATGTGGTCTGTCTTACTGCAGCCTTTCCTAGTTGTACAGTCGCTGTAATATCTCTGTTATATAATCTAATCTTCTTTCCTCTGCCAGCTTTGCTGGACTCAGGCAGGAATGTGCTGCTCTCCTTGTGATAGGATAGAAGCTACTGTATACACACCCTCTCCACGCCCCCTGCAGGCTCTGTGTGAGTCACAGACTGAGCTACTCTCAGCCTATCACACTCTGGTTAGCAGCCATGTCTTTGTTCAAACACTGCCTAAAACTGGCAATTACAAGCCAGGATTGCAGCAGGGAGTGGCAGAAACAGCACAGAGGGGCCCAGGAGAACATAATAAATAGAATGGTATGCTTTTTATTGTAAGAATTTTAGAGTACAGATTCTCTTTAAAGATGCATACCTTTCTGTAGCTTGTGCTCTCCTCTTTCAATTGATGCCTGTTCTACACCAAATCGCCGTTCTACACCAAATCATTTTTGTTTGATTTCAATTTAAAAATCGTGGTTGCCATCTTGGCTATGTTATAACTTCACCTCTGTCTTCTCTGTTAGAGAAGTGCATCACTGAATGAAGCAGGAAGAGGAAGTGACACGCATGGCCATTGCAAGAGGCTCCTCCAGAGGGGTCATAGCACGACTTTGTTGGAAGTCTTCTGGCTTAAAGGCATGACCATGAGAGGTGCTCGGAGTCCCTTTAAAGTGATTGGACCCGCAAGGGCTCAGGGCAGGATGAGTGGATCTCTCATCATTGCCAATTAGCAGGCATAAGTTTGTAGCGCTTGCTATGCTACTCTTATAAGGCCTGTTAACTCTAATAAGGCATGTTATCTCTGATAAGGCATGTTAACTCGGATAAGAGTGCCTTATCAATGATTTGTTATAGTGAATCAACCCCAATATGTCTGTATTAGGGAAAATTAACATTTAGGACCCTTTCAATTAGATTCTTAAATTTAATTGATGATGAATCAAATGTACTTTTAACTGTTCTATCAATAAAAATTGATTCTGGCTGAGAATCAAAATGTTATTGATTAAGCAGGATAGACCATTTCAGTTGATTGCACACAAACTGGCTATCATTTCAGCCACCGGCGTAGCTGAGCAGGGCCGTGCAGTAGGTCCTTAAGTGGGGGGTGCTCAAATTTAAAAAAAGGGCCTTGCCGTCCCCCCCCCCCCGCCACACACACATACACACAAAATGATCAATAGTATCTACAAGTGGTGGAGGACCTTCCCCCTCAACCCCCTTTCCCTACAATGACTTGTGACCTTCACCCCCTTCCTCCTACTGGCTCTCCAATTGTCCCAAACCATCCCCCTGAGCCCCTCCGCTTGACACATACATTAATTCACAGAAGCGCTGGCTGCATTCACTGGTGTGGAGTCAGTCAGGCTTGTCACTGGTGGCAGCATGGTCCCCCTCCTTGTTTCTGGCTAGGAGGTACTGATTGTCATGTGGTTGCTGAATACAGATGCTGGCTGCCATGTGGGTTCTGGGTCAGGGTACAGGGTGTTAAATGGGTACTGGCTATGGGTGGGTATCGCGTGTCTTGCGGGTGTTGATTGCAGGTACTTAGTGCCATGTGTATGTAATATTTATTTGCAGGTACATCATCGTTTATTTTAAATTATTTTACTTAGTTTAAGTTCCCTTTAATACTACAGTACTACAAATACCTTGAAGTGATACTGAAGCAAAAAAAAACTTATGATATACAGAATTGTATGTGTAGTATGGATAAGGAATAAAACAATAGTAGCAAAGAAACTAGTGTCATATTTTTATGTTCAGTTACAAACTTTTTTTATAACATTGCATCATTCTGTCATATTTGCAGTTGGCTCTGTTTTGCAGTTTAAAATCAATGTTATCATGTCTTATCAATCTTATCAATGTTAATATGCCTTATTAGAGTTAACTTGCCTTATAAGAGTTAACACGCCTTATCAGAGTTAACGTGCCTTATCAGAGTATCATAGTGAGTGCTACAAACGTATGCATGCTAATTGGCATTAGCAAGAGCTCCACTTGTCCTGCCCTGAACCCCTGTGGGCATACGTTCGTAGCGCTCGCTATGCTACTCTGATAAGGCGTGCTAACTCTGATTGGGCATGTTAACTCTGATAAGGCATGTTAACTCCGATAAGGCACGCTATTTGTTATAGTGAATCAACCCCCATGTGTTCAATGGCAGGCAAACAGCCGATGATCGCCGGGAACTGTCCGCCAGTGAACAGTTCAAGTTATCTCTACAGTCACAAGCAAATATCACTGTTCCTCCTGGGTTTCAGAAAGAAATACACAAGGAACCTACAAAATAATAGAGATGGCCCGAACGGTTCGCCGGCGAACGGTTCTCGGCGAACTTCCGTGGTTCGCGATCTCGGCGAACTGGGAACTTTTCCGGAAGTTTCGCATGCCACGCTCGCTTCATCAGGCAATGTCAGCAGTAGCAGGAGTAGCGCTACCGAAATTTTGTTTGTACCCATGTTTATTGCCTGTGAAGCGGGCGTGGCCTGCGAAACGCGTTGCACTTTTGGGGTACTATATAATAAATGTGATTACTATTATACAGACAGTCTTTCGTGTCTGCTTTATGGAGGTAAGTCCACCGCTTCCTCCAAGCAAATTTTAAAGGTTTTATCCACTTTTACCCTGCTGGCACCTCTGTTCCCCGTTTACTGTTTTTTGGGTCAATGAGCCATGTAGCATAATTATTTTTTAAAGGGGAACACTAATTGATGTTGTGGGGACTTAAAATCCCCCCCCCCCCAAAAAAAATGGCAATTAACATCAGGCCTAGGTTCCAGATAGCGATCGTGCAGCCCACATTGTGTCCAAAGTGCCATGTGCAAAGTGCCACATGCAAACACATGCAAAGTGCCACGTGCAAAGTGCCACGTGCAAACACGTGCAAAGTGCCACGTGTAAAGTGCCACATGCAAACTGCCATGTGCAAAGTGCCACGTGGCATTTTGCATGTGGCACTTTGCACGTGCTTGCACCTGGCACTTTGCACTTTGCACATGGCACTTTGCACTTGGCACTTTGCACTTGCCACATGTTTGCACGTGGCACTTTGCACGTGTTTGCACTTTGCACATGTTTGCACGTGGCACTTTGCACGTGTTTGCACTTTGCACGTGGCACTTTGCACGTGTTTGCATGTGGCACTTTCCACTTGGCACTTTGCACTTTGCACGTGTTTGCACGTGGCACTTTGCATGTGTTTGCACTTTGCATGTGGCACTTTGCACGTGTTTGCATGTGGCACTTTGCACCTGTTTGCACTTTGCACGTGTTTGCACTTTTCTCATGTTTGCACTTGGCACTTTGCACGTGGCACGTGTTTGCACGTGGCACTTTACACTTTGCATGTGGCACTTTGCACATGTTTGCACGTGGCACTTTGCACGTGGCACATGTTTGCACTTTGCACGTGGAACTTTGCACTTTGCACGTGTTTGCACTTTGCACATGACACTTTGCACGTGTTTTCACGTGGCACGTAGCACTTTGCACGTGTTTTCACGTGGCAGGCAGCAGCTGGCCTGGTGTGTGCACAGCACACACACAGACAAATAGCAGCTGCAGCAGCACTGGAGCACACACTCTAACTGTCACACTATGACATCAATAAAGCTAATTAACGATTTAACAATAGAGTAGTGATAGTAGTGAAGGGGTTAATCACTGAACAGCTTATAACTGTGTACAGCCCTTGGCCCAGCAGCACTGGAGCACACACTCTAACTGTCACACTATGAGACATCAATCAAGCTAATTTATGATTGAACAATAGAGTAGTGATAGTAGTGAATGGGGTTAATCACTGAACAGCTAATTTATAACTGTGTACAGCCCCCTTGTTAGGCCACCACCAGCACTGGAGAATGTCTCTCAGTGAGCATTCAGCAAGCTAGGACGATCTATCTCATTATGGCAGCCCTCCTTATTATACAGGGTAGCTGGCCAGTGTTCCTTTCTGTGATTGGGTGCCTGGGCTTAGGCTGGGAGGCCTCTGATTGGCTCAATGAGGTCAGGTGGGGCTGGCCAGGGTTCCCCTCTGTGATTGGTTGCTAGGGCTTCTGCTGGGAGCCCTCTGATTGGCTCTGTAATAAATCACATTTACATCCGGCACCAGCAACTCATCAGAGCTGCAACTCACAGCGACAGCATACAGGAGATAGAGCGGAGACAGCCTTCTTCACCTTTCAAAGGGGTTTATTAAGCATCTTGTGTTACAGTTTGATTTCTTCCAAGTATAAATAGTCTTTCCTATGTCCTATGTACATCACATATATTTACAGCATACATACAGGAAGCTAGTATTCTAACTAGGAAGCATAGAGAGCCGGATAGCTGGAAAGTAGAGTACAGTCCCCTTTTCCCTCCGTGCTCCCTCTTTATATGAACCAGAAAGCGTTAAATGTGACCTCATCTGAACCATCTATGATTGGTTCAGATCCCTTGTGATGTCAGGACACACACCTACTCGATTAATATTCTATAAGATATTTTGCCCTAGATACAACGAATTTCCATGTTGAAAAAACATGGCTTTGTTTACTGTTCTTGTGGTGTACATGTTGAGGTCAGTGAGACCTGTGGCCTTGTCCATAGAACAGCTTCTTGGTATGTTCTAGTTCTGCTGACAGAACTGTAGATTTTCTCTCCAAGAGAAAATCCCCTTAAAGGGCAGGTCTGCACCCCAAGCCTTTTTGACTAACTCAGTCCAAAATAACTGAGGCCTACTTAAATTATAACAGGCTCCAGGACGTCATCACCTTAGTTACAGTATTTCGTATCCGGATACCCGCAGATATCCGCGGATATCCGGGTTATGCGGCCAACTATCCGCAGATAGCTATCCGGATTTGGGCCCAGCTATCTGGAATCTGAATCCGGTCGGATAGCCCCAAAAAGTTTGGATATCCGGGTTACCCGGATATCCGGAATACGGATGAGCAGCCCTGCATGTAATACCCATCACTGCATATACCTACTACTTGTTATTCACTTCAGTGCATCCACCTTCCTACGTGAGCGCACGCAGAGTGATATACCACTCTGTGCATAACTGTTAACTGCACCTGTGTGACTGTCTGCACATTGTATTAGTCAAGTCAGTGCATACTTTTCACTTCATCCCCTTCAATATGGACAAAACAAAAGGCAGTGGCAGGCCACCTGGCAGGTCTGTCTGAGGTCACGCTGTCGTGATTTTGTGTGGCCCGCAACCAAAGTACAGTGTTCAGAAGAAGGCACGTGCCATCAACCCCCAATATTGTCAGGGCGTAGTTGACTATTTAACACAGAACACCTCATCTTTCTCAGCTTCCGCACGGAAGCATGACATATCTTCCTCCTCCTGCTCTGATTTTGGCACCCCACTTAACACTCAGTCGGCCGCCACCACCAAAGTGCCATCACCCCAGGGCTCAGCGGTGTGGACATTTTTTTGTGTGTCTGCCTCAGATGAGAGCAATGCCAACTGTACTCTCTGCCACCGAAAATTGAGCCATGGAAAGACCAAGACCCGCGTAGGGACAACTACCTTACGAAGGCACATGATTACAAAGCACAAACTGCAATGGGATGACCACCTGAGGGAAAGCAGCACATTGTTATAAACTGTTCTTATCACCTTGCTTCGACACCATCGTCTCACAGACTGTGAGATCACTTGACTCTCCACACAGCAAACAGGATATAGACTTTCTCAGGCTTCTTACGTTATTTATTCAGGAAAAAGGAATACAGATAGATACATTCATCTCCTGGCAAAGCAGACTTCCATGTTGCGTTATAGCTGCTTGATTAGACTCCCTCTTGAAGTCTATCAGGTACCTTCTTCCTAACTACGTTACACTAAACTACATATGTACAACATACATTATATCAGATTACAGTAAGGAATAACATGCTTAGAGGTCCCAGTCGGCCTTGCGAGCTAGTGCAGAGGGAAGAAGCAGAAGTGAGTTCCCATCGCTCGCACCCCCTTTAATACCGACTAGGAAAGAGTTAAATATGACATCATCTTCGCCACCTCCTATATCAGTCTATTGGTGGACCCACTCGTGGTGTCATCATACCCGCCTACTCGATTAATAATCAATGAGGCACTTGACCCAGATGCAGGAATGTGAAATGTTTAGTAAACATAGCCAATGTTTTCTGTTCCTGTTGAGGTCAGAGTGGCCGATGGCCTTCTGTTAGGAACATGTTCTCAGTATCTGCGTGTATCTTCTGCTACACGCAGACCCTGAGATGCCTCTGCCTGCATCACCAACCCTCTATCTATTTTAAAGGCATACACTGCGGTCAAGCCTTTTACATAAAACTCAGGCCAAGTAACTGAGGCCTACTTAAATTATAACAATCCCCCCTAAAACGGCTTGACCCGCAGATCCCAGCGTCTGAACCTCCCAGTACCTGGTTTCTTTCTTGTATGTTTCACTTTTCGATGTTCGTGCTCACACAACTTCTCTGCTCTAGGCGGTTACCCCTGGAAGAGAGAGAGCAGGACCTCTTGGTCTTCCTGTAACCAGGCTCTCTGGGGAAGCCCTACTTCTAAGTCCCTCAATACCACATGCTCAGCATTTGCGTCACTTGCGTATCACTCACAAACTTGCATGACCACAGAAAAGTGAAACTCGTTTGGTTGTTACAAAACGGAGCAGTGCCAGGTGCCTTCTAAAAGAGCGCCTTTATACAATCAGCTCCTAGGTACTACTAAACCTATACACGTAACCCTGTATATCCCTTAATTTAAACTATTGGTTCCGGAGATTGTTTATGAGGCACCAATCTCTGGACCGGTTAATTTATTTTACGTAATTTTAACCCGCAACCTCACCTGGATAACGATGCCTAAAGTTGTCATCCCCATCCAGACGACCAGTGGGTGCAGAAAGAACTTTGGAACTGCAGATGCCCCGTCCGAGTGTCCCTGGAACATCACCGGAACCTTTGTCCACCAGGGCAGACTGGAACTCACCTGCTCATGTTTGTGTTCTACCTCGTTAAGATCACCTGTATCATGGTGAACTCTTACCTCTAACTTAGTGTACTGTTTGTTTAACCTTTGTAACAAAATGTGGTCGTCTTGGATCAAAACCTGTTCCCCTTTGTCCCATGTCGTGTTCTCTTTCAGGACGGGAACTACCCGTGAAACTTTGACCTTTAGAGTTCTCTTAACAATTTGAGAAACAACGTCATCCAACCTGGATGACAGGATCCATATGGGATCTCCACTCACACAATATGTTCCCCTTGGAAACGCCCCCTTATCGGAACAATTATGAGAATATACCTTGAATGTATCATTTATGTTAAAAAACCAAACCTTTCCTTCAGCCACCGGAACTATCGGTTGGGCTTCAGGGTGGATCTTTTGAATGGTAGCCTCGCACTCTGCGTTATTGAGCCTGCAGGCATCTTCACTAAATTTGACTTGCCCCAGCCAACGCAGGTACTTCTGCAAGAATTGCCCACATGAGGACAACTCTACTTGTTTCACCTCCCTGTCTAGCACCAAAAAAGGTTGACCTCTCAGGTCCTGGTGTAAGACACGGGTTGAGGTGGGAACTAAGGAAGTGGCGGTGCCTAAAGGAATGTTGCACCGTTTCCATTTGTTCACCCAAACATCTCGAAGCTGCCATGCAAAAGATCCTTCTCCAGAAAAATTAATATACCTCCCCTTGTCCAATCTTTCGCTGACACAATATGTCCCCAGCTGTCCTGATTGGACCTCTTCCCCCCTTATGTCCTGAGGCACACTATGTACCTGAGGTCGGGAAGACTGTACTCTCTGCAATCTTTCAATTAAGAGTACCTCTTCACTTACCCAACTATCATGAGGATAAGCTGCTGCATATGGACTGTGTAATATCGTCCCCTGTTGTGACCCGTGTAGTGTGGATGGGGTTCCCTGTGTGGGCTTTCCCTCCCCCGGGACCGCTCTCCCCACCCTCTTTGTCACCTGGAAATGTGGCTTGATCTCGATTTTTACTTCTTGTTTCGAGAACCTCCCACCCTTGGCTTTCCAGCCTTTACGTGTGTATAGTTGTTTCAGAGGCACTCTCTGTTGGTAGCTCCAGAGTGTGATGTTGTCCCCTGCGTCTCTCTGGTAAGAGAATTGACGCCTCCTGTTCGTTCCTCTCCAATCTGGAACCATCTCACTCTGCATAACCAAGACACGGTACCCCTGAATCACACCCTCCACCTTTTGCATGTACCCATTGTACTGCAATGTACCTTTTAACAAACCTTTGGATCGGTGCATAGATTCTGGGAGTGTGGCATTCAATAGCAGATTTATACTGCCATTAAATTCCCACTGCCCGCACACTTGACCCTTCAGACCTTTCACCCACCTTGTGCCATGAAATTTGCTTTCTCCTGGCACAAGTGCTCTTTTCCTCCGTCCCTGCATGGTCCATCTGTGCCAAGCGGAGGGAGGTGTGAAAGGATCAGTACCTTTGTCACCCAACATTAACATGCTTGGGCCTTGCATTCTCATTAACCCCTTATTATACATGAGAATGTCCTCTCTTCGTTCTCCTAGGAAGTTTTCCACATTTTGTCATATTACTGCCACAAACATGAATCAATTTTATTGGAATTCCACATGAAAGACCAACACAAAGTGGTGTACACGTGAGAAGTGGATCGAAAATCATACATGATTCCAAACATTTTTTACAAATAAATAACTGCAAAGTGGTGTGTGCATAATTATTCATCCCCCTTTGATCTGAGTGCAGTCAGTTGCCTATAGACATTGCCTGATGAGTGCTAATGACTAAATAAAGTGCACCTGTGTGAAATCTAATGTCAGTACAAATACAGCTGCTCTGTGAGGGCCTCAGAGGTTGTCTAAGAGAATATTGGGAGCAACAACACCGTGAAGTCCAAAGAACACGCCAGACAGGTCAGGGATCAAGTTATTGAGAAATTTAAAGCAGGCTTAGGCTACAAAAATATTTCCAAAGCCTTGAACATCCCACGGAGCACTGTTCAAGCGATCATTCAAAAATGGAAGGAGTGTGGCACAACTGTACACCTATCAAGACAAGGCCATCCACCTAAACTCACAGGCCGAACAAGGAGAGCGCTGATCAGAAATGCATTCAAGAGGCCCATGGTGACTCTGGACGAGCTGCAGAGATCTACAGCTCAGGTGGGAGACTCTGTCCATAGGACAACTATTAGTCATGCACTGTACAAAGTTGTCCTTTATGGAAGAGTGGCAAGAAGAAAGGCATTGTTAACAGAAAGCATAAGAATTCCCGTTTGCAGTTTGCCACAAGCCATGTGGGGGACACAGCAACCATGTGGAAGAAGGTGCTCTGGTCAGATGAGACCAAAATTGAACTTTTTGGCCAAAATGCAAAACGCTATGTGTGGTGGAAAACTAACACTGCACATCACTCTGAACACACCATCCCCACTGTCAAATATGGTGGTGGCAGCATCATGCTCTGGGGGTGCTTCTCTTCAGCAGGGACAGGGAAGCTGGTCAGAGTTGATGGGAAGATGGCTGGAGACTGCAAAAGACTTGAGACTGGGGCGGAGGTTCACCTTCCAGCAGGACAATGACCCTAAACATAAAGCCAGGGCAACAATGGAATGGTTTAAAACAAAACATACAGTATCTATGTGTTAGAATGGCCCAGTCAAAGTCTAGATCAAAATCCAATCGAGAATCTGTGGCAAGATCTGAAAACTGCTGTTCACAAACGCTGTCCATCTAATCCGACTGAGCTGGAGCTGTTTTGCAAAGAAGAATGGGCACGGATTTCAGTCTCTAGATGTGCAAAGCTGGTAGAGACATATCCTAAAAGACTGGCAGCTGTAATTGCAGCAAAAGGTGGTCCTACAAAGTATTGATTAAGGGGGCCGCATAATTACGCACACCCCACTTTGCAGTTATTTATTTGTAAAAAATGTTTGGAATGATGTATGATTTTCGATCCACTTCTCACATGTACACTACTTTGTATTGGTCTTTCACGTGCCTGCAGCCGTAATGGACACAGTTGCTGCTTGAACACAGGACCAGAAACCCTACCTTCATCCGACCATCACAGTAACCCCTGTTGAGAGCATGGAATCCAGTCTTGGGCATCGGATTGGAGCAAGCATAAGGAGGTTATCGGTTTGCTGCTTAAATTAATATGCTGCTATAAGTTTATCTTCATGCTCAGGCCGGGGCTGGTGAGGTTAGACACAAATGTGTCTGTAATGGATGCGTAAGGGTGTCCCCCAGAGGCGTGCTTATTGTGCACACGGGGTTGAGGAGTTTGATGGTGGAACCCGCCTGTCATTTACATCTACAGCATGGTCTTGGATGTCACTTATATGCAATCACATGGGCCCGAAGATGGACAGGTTCCTGTTTCACAGGTTCCCGTTTTCAAAGGAGTGTTTGTGGCAGTAATGTGACAAGATGTGGAAAACTTCAAGGGGGCCGAATACTTTTGCAACCCACTGTGTGTGTGTGTGTGTGTGTGTGTGTATATATATATATATATATATATATATATATATATATATATATATATATATATATATATATATATATATATATATGCATATATATGCATATATATATATATATATATATATATATATATATATATATATATATATATGCATATATATGTATATATGTATATGTGTATATATATATATATATGTATATGTGTATATATATATATGTGTATATGTATATATTGCAAAATTAAAAAAAAAAACGTGTTTTAAAACAAATATGAATGTATCAGTTAAATGGTTTAAACATATGCAGTGTACATAAAATTCTGTATTTTGTTACCATAGACTATCTGATAGTGTATCTGGCTTGCAACATAAACATGATTTATGATGCTATCATGGGTATAAGAGAGTCCATTTGGCAAAGAACAGTCAGTTATCATCTGCTCTAATATTACTGTTATCATTTCTGCTTGATTTGACATCAAATAGCATAAGGTAAACTTGTTTTACATCTGGAATGAAGCTTGTTTTGCATTTGGATTATTTATAACCAAATGATTTACAAACTATCTGAAGAAAGTGTTCCAAATAAATTTCACCTTCAGACTACATTAGACATTTAGCCTTATGCCATAAAGTGCTTGGTCATGTGACCCAGACTTTTAGTGTACAGGGCTGTTATACTCATATTCCTGTTGCTGCATGCCTTCCCTGGAAAATATTTTTGATTGGTCAGTAGTTGTTCAAGCCAATTACAATGCAGCTTTCACAGATGGCTACTCAGGTTCCCACTTGTGACCGATCTAGACAGATCCACTAAAGTGGATCCATCCAGATACATTGCATAGTCCGTGACATTTTTTGGGCTCCATTGTCTGTGCAGCTCAAGTCCTGTCACCGCCGCTCAGGCAGCTCCTCCCCAAGGATTGCCATTGGTCTGTTTCATGTCCAATAGGGAGCCCCAGTTTAATAGGCTTTTGTTAGGACCTCCGATCATATTGCGGTGCTTGTCGGTGACGCGAACCTGAGCGGCTGCAGGGTCTGTGCAGGCAGAATATGACAGAAGAAGACAGAAGGTGACCAATGAAGGTAAAAGGTGACAGAAGAATGGATTTGGTAAAAAGACTATTGGGTATGCGCAGAGGCCGCCGACGTGGTCGGGTCGACGGCTGCTATGGAGGGGACCTCGGATGTCTACAGAGGACAGCAGTGCTTTGGCAAGAGACACATAGGTTTCCAGGGGCTGGAGGAAGTCCCAGGTAAGTAAATCTGATTTTTTTTTTTTAATTGCCAGATGTATCTTTTAAGGCCTGTACCAACTCTGAATTAAAATTGGTTGAGGCGTCTTATAATGACTGCCTCTGCCGATAATATGCAATGTATACAGCAGCCCCAGACCAATAATCTCTGCCCAGACAGTAAACCACCACGTGGATCAAATGGACCAATAGGTTTGTTCTCCCTGCTCGGCCCACTATGTCACATTTGCGCCACTCCGCTGACCCTCCATCGGCCCTCCACCTCTCTTCACTTGAAATATTTTATCATATAGATCAACTGAGAGTCTCTTTTCTGCGGTCCATTTCTAGTTTTTAATCATTTATTTACTATGAAATAGATCCAGATCTTAAAAATATTCTGGCTACTTATATTAATTTACCCCAGGGCCGCCATCAGAAATTTTGGGGCCCCGCATACATTATCAGGCCTGCCCCCCCCCCCCCATATAGGCTAGTAAGGTACAGGTGTCACACAATATAGGCTAGCTAGGCACCGGTGTCCCCCAGTACAGGTTAGCAAGGTACCAATGCCCCCCCCCCAGTATAAGTTAACTTTGTGTAGGGGCTTCAGTAAAAGTTATCCAGCAATTGGGGAGCAAGTATAGGTGCCCCCCACCCCCCAATCCAGGGGCTGTTCTTCACTGTGCCGGCCACCCCAGACCGGAAGGCAGCACCACCCAACCACCCCCAATTTGAATGCACTTTTTTCATGCACTCCTCTACAATACAGGTATACAAATGATTCCATCCCCCCCCCCCCCCCATACAGTGTAGTTGGCAGATACCCTCCCTACACAACCCCACCATTACAGCAAGCCAGATGTCTCTCACTCCCACTCCCCCCCCTACACACACACGGTATAGCATGCCAGATGCTTTACCCTTCCTCCCCCCAGTATAGCTACCAATATGCGCCCCCCAGTGCAGTATAAGTAGCCAGATGCCCGTCCCCATACAAACTGCCACCCCAACCAGTGTAATGTAGCAAGACAGATGCTCCCCTCCCCCCAATCAGCTTCCCTACCCATCCCCCACCCTGTAGCTAGCCACATGCCCACTAGTACAGTAAAAGAAGCCAGATACCAATACAGTATATCTATCTATATCACCTTTCCCCAGTAGCTACCAAAATACATTATGCCCAAGAAAAGTGTAGCCCCCCCCCCCCCCCCCCCCACTGCAGGAGTCCTGAACAGTGACTCACCTGCTCTCCTCCTGACAAACCCTCTCGTTTATTGCACTGTCCAGACTCCAGCATAACCAAACGTCAGAGTCCAGGAGTGAATGTCAGAGCCAGCAGTTTTGTGTGAAGTCTTTAGTGTGTGGCCGCCTGACTCTCCTGCCGCGATGTTTGTTTCCCGCTGTCCGCTCACCTGACTGCTGCATACACACCAAGTATCCGACGCTCTGTACTGCAGCCTCCTCCTGAGCTCCCTGCACTGCCCGGCACAACTATACTTTAGATCAGCGGTGGCTGGTCTGTGAGTTCACAGTGCTTAGTGAGTGAGAGCTGCTGTCATGCACGGTGCTACGCGCAACGAATATTTCAAGAACAGGAAGTCACATGTCACTTCCTGTTTACAGCATAGCCATACCTCCCAACTTTTTGAGATGATACAGCGGGACACTTAAGCCACGCCCCTGACACACCCCAACCACACCCCCTGACACACCCCTAGTCAATCATATATATATATATATATATATATATATATATATATATATATATATATATATATATATATCCTTTATTAAAAAAATAATTGTGGGTGGGGAGAGGGTGCCCATGGGTGAGGAGGTAAAAGAAATGATCGAGGCCCCAGCCGGCGGATGCGGTGTGTGGGATGCGAGTCCGGCATAATATTGTCCCTCCCTCCCTTCCTCCGCATGTGCCCCCAGTGTCCCCCCTATTTGCAGAGTAAAGAGCGCAGCGGAGCGGGCAGTCTTACCATTCCTTCTCGCGTACGGGCATCTGGTCTTCTCCGCTTCCTGCTTCCTGTGACATCACAGGAAGTAGATGGAAGCAAGAGATGCCCGTACGCGAGAAGGAATGGTAAGACTGCCCGCTCCGCTGCGCTCTTTACTCTGCAAATAGGGGGGGCACTGGGGGCACATGCGGAGGAAGGGAGGGAGGGACAATATTATAGCCGGACCCGCATCCCACACACCGCATCCGCCGGCAGGGGCCTCGATCATTTCTTTTGCACATCTGACCCCCCAGCCGCCCGGGACACTGGGGGGTCATAACGGGATAGCGGGACAGCCCCCCCAAATCGGGACTGTCCCGCCGAAAACAGGACGGTTGGGGGCTATGAGCATAGCCCGTGCATGATAGCAGCTCTCACTCACTAAGCACTGTGAGCTCCCAGACCGGCCACCGCTGCTCTACAATTTAGTCATGCCGGGCAGTGCAGCAAGCTCAGGAGGAGGCTGCAGTACAGCGTGCTACCTGGTGTGTATGTGCACGCTGTCAGGTGGGTGGACAGCGGGAAACAAACATCGCGGCAGAAGAGCGAGGCGGCCACACACATAGGAGTAAGGGCTGGGGAGGGGGATGGCGGCCCCCTGGAGACCCCGGACCCGTCACTGAAGTGTCGATTGTCCCCCCCTAATGGCGGCACTGTATGGTTTGTTGGTTTCCAAATTGTCAAATAATTTTAAGCTGATTTTTCATTTCTTTAAGACCCCTTCTACACATGTTGCTTTGATTCATGTTGCGGTATGCTCTTCGCTGCAGTGGCCTTTAGCCTCTGAGACTGGCCACACTACCCGCGATGTGACGGAAGTACTTTGGATGATACAGAGGC
Organism: Hyperolius riggenbachi; assembly: GCF_040937935.1. Lineage (NCBI taxonomy): Eukaryota > Metazoa > Chordata > Amphibia > Anura > Hyperoliidae > Hyperolius > Hyperolius riggenbachi. The sequence continues at coordinate 226,994,586 of NC_090646.1, forward strand.
GATGCAGACTCTACAGTGCTTTGCCAAGTGGTACCACTCGACACACAATTGCATTGGAGTTAATGGGTGGGTGTCACGGACGATTGCGGGGACGCAGGCGCGTCCTGGAACCGCCCGTGAAGAAAAGAACGATCACACTCGATTCCTGCATCGATTGCGCTTCAGATCAATAAAACCAAGATTTGATGCCTAGTATTCCTCTGCCTAGGAACAGCTGGGGGATCTGTCTTAGCTGAAGTGACAGCCTGGGGGGAAGGTGTTAATTAGCTTGGACATATTCCCTGTGGAAGGCACAATTTCCCTTTTGGTTCTGGGAGCCAGGTGACACTTAGCTGATCTCATGGAGATGTTAATTAACCAAAGGATGCCTAGGTGCAGCCAAGCAGGCTACGAATCCACGGGAGGTCTTGACACTTTGCTCCCTAGTAAAGATCAAAGGAAAGTCAGCTGTTAGCAGCTAGAACACAACCTCAGTCTCATGGCATAATCCATAACTTCCCAGATCTGTCATATTTCTGGGGTTCCTGAGATGGCAGCTTCGCCAAACGTGGGGGAAGTGTAGCATAAGCCCCGGTGCTGGTTCTGAGGAAGTTTCAGAACATTCTGAGGTAAGGACTGCCAGTTAGGCAGTTTGAAAATGCCCTGATGATACCACAGGGGTCCCACCCCTCATGTCTGATATCAGGGCGCTGGGTAAATCGAGACAGACCTGAAAAGGTTAATAAATCTGCCCTGACCTGTACGGTTCTGTGAGATAGAGCCCATATATGGGTAGATATGATTTCTAGCCCCAGTACAAGGGGAGGGCTCATCTCATCTTTGAAGGGGGTGTATGGCTCCCCGCCCTCACTCCCTCCTACTGAAGCAGGGGCATAAGAATGGCTGAGGACCCAAACTCAGTGTCCTCCACACTGAAACATCTTGAATTCATCAGATGCCAGCTCGAGGATATGCTGGCATCCACCTGGTCTGAACTCTGAACTCTGGACTTTGAAACCAAGAACTTTATGATTCTTCCCACAATAAGGACATCTTTCCAGGAACTAAGTATTTTTCTCCCTTCTTTTATTTTTCATACTGGCTATTACTGTTTTAATAATTGTTGATTTTAATAATTGTCTGTATATATTAATTATTTATATTGCTGTGAATAAAAGACTTCCTCCAAGTCATTCACTGTTTCGCTACCCTGCTTATCAGCACACACAGAAATGATCCCGGGTCTCTGAAGATACGCTACTGTTTGTTTGTTGTTGGCTAGACAGAATATCGTGTGTTTAACCGTTTTATCCGCAGGATTAGTCAGTCAGTTAGTGGGCCCCACGGTCCCATGATAACCGCAGTGGTGGCAGTTTACTCTGAACCAGTGGGTGAAGTGGTAATCACCCGTGTCTCACAGGCTCCCTTCTGAGTTGTCTGCGGCTAATTCTTAACGGTTCCTGCGCATTGACTGCGACCAGAGTTCGCACGATCTGTGCGCTGGCACCGTTTAGAAGGCCCACTAGGGCTTCCTGTGACAGTGTTAGGCAGCGGTTGGGACCTGTGTTGTGCTGAAAGTATCTGCGATAGCGCTAGCGCTATCGAGAAACGAACTAATTCGTTGGTGTAGCTGGAAGGCAATATATTTTTTATATATACAGAGAGACTGTGTAGCCAGTACCCCTCCCCAAAAGTTTTATTTTATTTGGCGTGGAAATGTCCGGGAACTACAAGAAAATGTGCCTGGCGGACCTGTAAAATCTTTGCCAAGAGAGAGGCATTGATGTCGGCCGCAAGAAACAAGGGGACCTGGTAACGGAATTGTTTCAATGGGATACCCAGCAACTGCAGGAGCTGGATGTGTCTGCTGAGGTAGACGCTGACCCATCTGACTCAAGGCAAGGGGAACCAGAGACTGAGACTCCTGACCGTACAGAGGTTGTGCATCCTGAGGGCCCTGCATCAACAGTTACGCAGGAGAATGTCAGTGTGGACCCCAATCCCAGAGTTTCTGAAAGTACTCGCCTGGAACCGGCCAGTACTGGACTGTCCGTTTGTACTGATCCGCTAATGCAGCAGGCATTACAAAAGCTGATGGACACTGACCTGGACAAGTACCTGCAGTACATGCGTGAAGAGCGCCAAATGCGGGAGGATCGGGAGCGGCAAGCTGCTGCTGCTGCTGCTGCTGAACGCCACGCAGAGAGGGATGCCGCTGAGCGAGAACGGGAGCGCCAATCTGCAGAGGCGCGGGAGAGACGACAGCATGAGCTCAACATGGCAAAGGTTCAACAGGCCAGCCGGAGTTCACCGCCCAGCCTCCCTGCTGAAGGAGCTGCACCACCCGTAAGTGCAAAATTTAAATTTGCTAATATTGAAAAAGACACTGACATTGACTTGTTTTTGCGGTCTTTTGAAAAAGCATGCCGTCAGTATCGTCTGTCCCAAGACCAGTGGGCCAGACATCTGACACCTTTGCTGCGCTACAAAGCGCTTGATGCCTTTGCAGAATTGCCTGCGGAGAAGGACAATGATTATGCTGCTATAAAAGACGCTATCATTACTAATTACCAGCTGACGCCAGAAGCCTATCGGAAAAAGTTCAGGGCCTGGCAGAAAAAGTCTTCTGATTCGTACCGAGATGTGGCCAGCAGCTTGCTCACCACACTCCGCCAGTGGACACTAGGCCTCACCAAAGGGTCTTATGATGTCCTGGAGGACTTGATAGTCCTGGAACAATTTCTGAACATTTGCCCTGCTGATGTACGACAGTTTGTGTTAGAACGCCGGCCGGCTTCAGCCACTGTCGCTGCAGACCTTGCTGAGACTTTTGCAACTACCCGGGTGGCTGATACCCGCAGAACTGTCCCATCCAGCTGGAGAGGAGGTCAGCCCAATACCTCGGCAGACCCTCCTACCCCTGTGAGCCGTCCGCCACAGAGGCCACCCAGCGCAGCTGCTGCACCCAGGCCTGCAGCGCCTGGAGAGGTCACCTGTCACTACTGCCGCCAGCCCGGACACATGAAGTTCGACTGCCCGGAGCGGAGACAGACACCACCAGCACCTGGATCATCTGCAGCACCTGCACCTCACCCACAGCAGAGGCAACCCGCCAGCGAACCACAGCCTGGATCATCAGATTTTGTCCTGTTTGCACGCGAACAGGAAATCCGCGACCGAACCGACCAGCAGCAACTTGTTAGAGTGAACGGCAAAGTTGGCACCAGATTTCGAGACACCGGAGCTGACATCACGTTAGTTCACTCACATCTTGTGCCAAAGGAGAGCATCAGCTCCAGCCGATCCCTTGCCCTTACTGGAGTAGAGGGCACCCTTTTCCACATAGCCCACGCAAAAGTGAAGCTGGATCGGGGAGTGGGAGGAGTCCAAGAACGGGTTGTTGGGGTTATGAAGGATCTCCCAGTCCCTGTGTTGCTAGGGACTGATTTGGGCAAGCTTGTGTCCTACTATAAACCTGCCACGACCGCCTTGTCGCTCACGGAAGGAGACGGACTCTCCACCCACCACCAGGTACTTTATACACTTGGGGGAGCACCAGGGGGAGGTGGGTTGAATGTGCCCAGTTCAAGGGTACCAGGTTCAATAGTGCCTGCTTCAAAGGCACCTGAGTTTGATGTACAGACTGTCTGTTGTGATGATGCTGTAGCTGTACCTGAGTTTACTGTACAACCTGTCTGTAATGAAAAAATGTCTATACCTGTCAATGTCATTACTGCATGCAATGATGATTTGAGTAATGTCCGTCTGTGCCATTCTGACAGTGTACCTGTGCTAGCAGTACCGCGCAGCTGCACTGCTCAGAACCCGAGCTCAGAACAGGTGGAGGGGGTTCCGGCCTCCTCCCCCTCCTCTGACCGCAGGGATGAGACCTTTCAGCCGCTGGCCTCGTGTGACATGAGCCAGTTGGCTGAAACTGACAGCGCCATATTCTCAGCCGCACTACAAAGTGACCCAAGCCTGGAGGTGTTCAGGCAGCAAGCCGCTGAGCCCCTCGCAGACGGGGCCGCTTTCAAGGTGTACTGGGAAGGTGGGAGACTGTACAGTGAGTCTGTACAGCCCCCTACAGGTAGATCCCACGCGAATACCAAGTGGCTTGTGGTCCCGAGTGCGTTCAGGGGACATGTGCTGAAATCCGCACATGGTAATCCTCTGACAGGGCACTCGGGTGTCCGCAAGACACTCGCCGGTATTCGGAACCAGTTTTATTGGCCCCGGATGAACAGGGATGTAGCAAACTACTGCAGGGCATGTGCCGTCTGTCAGGAGCTGGGAAGGTCCAGGGATCCCCGCGGGGTTCCCTTAGGTCCACAGCCACTCAGCAGGGGAACCCTGCGTGGGCTGGCTGTTGACCTAACCAACCCACTGCCCGTTGTCAGCAGTCCCGGCAGACACCACGTCCGACTGCAGTGGCGCAAACGCCCTGTCCAGAACGGTCCATGTTGGGTCAACCCTGAGGGTAGCAGACCGCGACCGGTCCAGGGGAACCGAGCCACAGGCTCCAATAGGTTTTCCCGCCGTACCGGCAACTCGAGGCCCGTCAGCCAGGTTAGCGGCGCCGCCACACATCTTGCGGATGAGTGGCTGAGCCGCAGACAAGGGGGAGGGCTGTCACGGACGATTGCGGGGACGCAGGCGGGTCCTGGAACCGCCCGTGAAGAAAAGAACGATCGCACTCGATTCCTGCATCGATTGCGCTTCAGATCAATAAAACCAAGATTTGATGCCTAGTATTCCTCTGCCTAGGAACAGCTGGGGGATCTGTCTTAGCTGAAGTGACAGCCTGGGGGGAAGGTGTTAATTAGCTTGGACATATTCCCTGTGGAAGGCACAATTTCCCTTTTGGTTCTGGGAGCCAGGTGACACTTAGCTGATCTCATGGAGATGTTAATTAACCAAAGGATGCCTAGGTGCAGCCAAGCAGGCTACGAATCCACGGGATTCCCTAGTAAAGATCAAAGGAAAGTCAGCTGTTAGCAGCTAGAACACAACCTCAGTCTCATGGCATAATCCATAACTTCCCAGATCTGTCATATTTCTGGGGTTCCTGAGATGGCAGCTTCGCCAAACGTGGGGGAAGTGTAGCATAAGCCCCGGTGCTGGTTCTGAGGAAGTTTCAGAACATTCTGAGGTAAGGACTGCCAGTTAGGCAGTTTGAAAATGCCCTGATGATACCACAGGGGTCCCACCCCTCATGTCTGGTATCAGGGCGCTGGGTAAATCGAGACAGACCTGAAAAGGTTAATAAATCTGCCCTGACCTGTACGGTTCTGTGAGATAGAGCCCATATATGGGTAGATATGATTTCTAGCCCCAGTACAAGGGGAGGGCTCATCTCATCTTTGAAGGGGGTGTATGGCTCCCCGCCCTCACTCCCTCCTACTGAAGCAGGGGCATAAGAATGGCTGAGGACCCAAACTCAGTGTCCTCCACACTGAAACATCTTGAATTCATCAGATGCCAGCTCGAGGATATGCTGGCATCCACCTGGTCTGAACTCTGAACTCTGGACTTTGAAACCAAGAACTTTATGATTCTTCCCACAATAAGGACATCTTTCCAGGAACTAAGTATTTTTCTCCCTTCTTTTATTTTTCATACTGGCTATTACTGTTTTAATAATTGTTGATTTTAATAATTGTCTGTATATATTAATTATTTATATTGCTGTGAATAAAAGACTTCCTCCAAGTCATTCACTGTTTGCCTACCCTGCTTATCAGCACACACAGAAATGATCCCGGGTCTCTGAAGATATGCTACTGTTTGTTTGTTGTTGGCTAGACAGAATATCGTGTGTTTAACCGTTTTATCCGCAGGATTAGTCAGTCAGTTAGTGGGCCCCACGGTCCCATGATAACCGCGGTGGTGGCAGTTTACTCTGAACCAGTGGGTGAAGTGGTAATCACCCGTGTCTCACAGGCTTCCTTTTGAGTTGTCTGCGGCTAATTCTTAACGGTTCCTGCGCATTGACTGCGACCAGAGTTCGCACGATCTGTGCGCTGGCACCGTTTAGAAGGCTAAGTGGGGGGCGTGTCCGGACATGGGAGAGTGAGGACGTGTTTGTGTTCGCTCCCGTCCTAGAGCTAAGAAATCAGCCATTAGCACCGCTAAAGAGAACCAATTGTGAGCTCAGACACAAAAAAAGAGATGCCACCTAAGAAGGGGAACAAGGATTCCGAAAGAAAATTGATCAACACCCCAAGAATAAACACTTTCTTCGGGGAAAACAGAAGAGATACCGGAGCTTCTTCATCCAAGATGGCGCCCGAGAGGACCTCGCAGCGCTCGGAGCGAGAACAGAGTGGAGAGGCAAGACAGCCCAAAAACACACAGGCGAGAACCCGCAGCCAGCGCATGGACTCACCGGAATATCATACTGAATCGGAGGAGGAATATGAGAGGCCCAGCTCTGAGGTGGGTGACTCCCCGAGATGCGACATTGCACAACCATATTCCGGTAGGAAGAACAGTAAAGGGACAGATCTGTCCTCTGATGTTAAGGAGATAAGGGAATATATACAAGGCCTCCCCACGCTAAATGACTTGGAGAACTTTGCCACTCGTATAGAGAAATCATTTAGAAGGGAGCTAGATGGCTTACATAAGGATATCTCATATATAGGACAAAAAGTTCTAAGCTTGGAGGAAAATGAGGACAGCGCCCATTCCTACATGGAGGCTATACGTAGTAAAGTGACACAGCAAGATAAAGAACTAGACTTGCTACGCACACAAATGGACGACCAGGAGAACAGGGCTAGAAGGCAGAATATAAGAATCCGAGGTTTGCCAGAGGCAACAGATGCAGAAGAACTTAATCCCACTATAACGGACGTTCTTAACATAATCCTGGAGCGCCCGGCACAGACCCCTATTGATATAGAAAGGGTCCACAGGGCCCTTATGCCGAGAAACGTTGACCCTGCAAAACCAAGGGACGTTATTTGTAGGATGCTGAGATTCACCGACGTAGAACAGATCTTTAAAAAAATGAGGGATAAGGACTACCTGGACTTTGACGGAGCCAAGCTTTATTTCTACCCGGACATCTCAAAACGCACGCTACTGCAAAGAAAGGCGGTAAAGCCACTTCTGGAGGAGATTCGCAAGTCCGGAGGCACATATAGATGGGGCCATCCATTTGCACTCATCGCAACGGTAGCTGGTAAGACCACTACGCTCCGCACTAAAGATGACCTCAGTGACTTTTTAGATAAGTTGGAATTGTCTAAAGTTGACTTCACAGACTGGAGAGAAGCGCAAACTTTACCACCGTTACCGCAAAGGGAGAGATGGCAAAGACAAGGCTATAACAAAAGGAAAAGTAGATCGGAGAATACCTCTCAGCAAGATCCGCAGTGAAAGCCATATATAGTAAAATCCAGGAAGGACGGATTATATATAGTTGTCCTGGTAAAAACGATCCAAGTACCCACGTAGATGAGATGGTATATTGCACTCAAGAAGAGATTGTTTGATTTTTCTCTCCTCTTTTCTCCCTTATCTCTTCTGTTTCTTTACTTCTCTTTACCTCCTATGTCTCATTTGCGGAGTATTAGAAATGTTATGATATGCATCCGTTTAAACACGGAATGGGACTACTCAGCCCTGGCTAAAGCGTGGTTGTCCTGTATTATAATACTCAGGCGACCGCGCTTGGTCAGAGGAGATGCGCACATAATAAGGTTTCCTTGTTATCCTTTATATAAGGCCAGTTAGAGGCCAATGTTGGACAGTATAGAGATGTATTAAGAAGTTATGCTCATAGGAATAGATCTAAGGAGGTTATACGGAGAGGTGTGGTTCTGGGACGGGAGGGATAGTTTTCCCCTCCATGCGGACATTTACCCCCAGTAGGTCCTCCCGGAAAACTGGGATGATAGGAGCAATAAGCTCAAATATAGTTACTGTTACAGGGTTTCATTATAAGTCAGTCTATAGGGATCACGGGCTATATGGTGTAAGATATACTCTTGAATATATAGATGGAAAATAAATGTGACAAAATGAAGGTGCTTACATATAATGTAAGGGGTTTAAGCTCCCCAAATAAGAGATCGAAGCTCTGGATGGAGATGAAGAGGTTAAAGCCTCAAATCTTACTACTACAAGAAACGCACTTTAAAATAGGCTACCCTCCCTATCTACCATCCAGACAATTCGACAGATGGTTCCTCGGCTCTTCACCTGTACGAAGAGCAAAGGGAGTGGCCATTGCTCTCAGCAGAGACTGCCCATTACAAGTAACAGACAGCATAGTGGATGAGATGGGGAGATATGTGATGATTAAAGGGGAAGCGGCAGGTCAGAAATATACGATTCTCAATGTATACTCACCCAATCAAAAGCAGATACCTTTTTTTAAACATGTTCTCACCAAACTTCAAGGGTTTAGAGAGGGATGTCTGATATGGGGAGGAGACCACAACATGATAAGCAACCCGGTGTTAGACTCGTCCACAGGTGCTACCTCAACGCCAATGTCTGCTATAAGGAGACTGAACCAATTACTAAGAGCCCAACATTTGGTAGATTGCTGGAGATACCTATACCCATTGAATAGAGACTATTCTTATTATTCACCTGTCCACAACCTTTATACAAGAATAGATTGATGTTATATAGACCAATATTATCTAGGGGCGGTTCTAAAGGCGAAGATGGAATGCATGACTATCTCTGACCATGCGGCAGTGTGGTTTGAGATAACCTTAAGAGATATTCCTAAAAAGCAATGGCATTGGCGCTTGAATGAGTCACTCTTGGATGAGGAAGAGATAAGACAGACACTTCAAAAAACCCTAAAGAATTATTTCAAAGAGAACACCACAGAAGAGGTAACATCTAGCGCAATATGGGAATGCCACAAAGCAGTAATAAGGGGGGAGTTGATAAAAATAGGCTCGCAAAAAAAAAAAGGAACAAACTGCCCTGTATCAAAAGCTTATTGACTCAATAGCCAAAATGGAGGAATTGCACAAGAGAAACCATACTAGAGAGGGACTACAAACACTAAGAGCAGAAAGAACCAAACTATTAGAGCTAATGAATCAAAGGGTACAGAGACAACAGAGGCTATGGATAGCTAAGACATATGAGTTTGGGAATAAAACAGGGAAGATGCTAGCCAGAGCCATGGCTGCAAAAAGAGAGAGAGTTTTTGTCAGCCAAATAAAAAACTCCCAGGGACAGTTGGAAAACCACTCACAGAAAATAGCAGAAATTTTTAAAAATTACTATTCCTCACTGTATAACATAGAACCACAGAGGACTCCGCAAACACAATCAATTCTCGTACGAAAAGTGAGAGACTATTTACATAAAGTGGCTATGCCCACACTATCGTTAGAAGAATCCGAAGCATTGGATATGCCTATCTCAGCAGAGGAAGTTGGGGAAGTAATTAAAACCACCCCTAATGGCAAAAGCCCGGGACCTGATGGTCTCACTAAAAGATACTTTAAAACTTTTCTTCCTATTCTCATGGACCCTATGCTCACTTTTTTCAACAAGCTGGCAAGCGGGGAGAGCTATCAGACGCAAAGCTTAGAGGCACATATTGTGGTGCTGCCCAAGGAGGGGAGGGACCCTGCCTGGTGCCAGAGCTATAGACCAATCTCCCTCATCAACCTAGATGTAAAAATTTTCTCTAAAATACTCGCGAACCGATTAAAAGATAAATTACCAAAATTGGTAGACTATGATCAGACAGGCTTTATACAAGGCAGAGAAGCCAGGGACAATGCTAGCAAGGCCTTAAATGTGATTCACTGGGCACAGGAGTCCAGCTCGCCCTTGATGATACTATCCACAGACGCGGAAAAGGCATTTGATAGGGTGAGCTGGACCCTGTTGGAGGTAATTCTACAACACATTGGTCTAAAACCGAACATGTTAAACTGGATAATGGCCTTATATACAAAACCGAATGCTAGGGTTCGCGTTAATGGCATATTGTCAGAGAGGTTTACAATAGGCAACGGCACCAGGCAGGGATGTCCCTTATCCCCCCTTCTGTTTGTATTATCTCTAGAACCGGTGCTTAGAGAAATTAGAGGGAGCCCTGAAATCAAGGGGGCGGAGATAGGTTCTAAACAACACAAACTATCAGCATTCGCCGATGACATTCTCTTCTACTTGAAGGGTCCGCACACCACGCTCCCGAATCTCCTCAAAATCTTGAACGAATATAGTCTAATATCTAACTTCAAAATAAACATGTCCAAATCAGAATTCATAGCTATCAACATGGATCCAGGGGAGATTAAACTAATCACAGAAAACTATCCATTCCCATACAAACAGTCAGCAATAAGGTATTTAGGAATTAAATTGCCCTCAGATCTCAAAGAACTCTATAAACTTAACTTTATACCATTATTGGAGACTTTGAAGAAGGATCTAAAGAAATGGGACAGGGACAGCTTTACTTGGTTTGGTCGTAAGAATATTTTAAAAATGAATGTACTACCAAGAGTCCTTTTTTTTATGTCAATGATACCTATCCCCCTGCCGAAAGCATTTTTTTCGAAAATCAGAACACAATTTATCAAATTTGTATGGAAAAATAAACACCCCAGACTAGCCTACAATATCTTGATTAGAACAAAAGAGAGAGGGGGATTGGGACTCCCCGATATGAAAACATACTACCAAGCTGTAGCGCTCAATAGAATTCTAGATTGGAAATATGGGGACGATACGAAAAGCTGGGTGAAGTTAGAAAAAACACTAAGTGGCAGAGAACTGGCCACAGTCCAATGGGTCCCAAAAAGTAACAGAGGACTATCAGACACGTGCCCTGATTGGGTACATAATGCACTTAAAAACATAGACAACATCAATAAGAAACACAGATGGTTTCCTGAAATATCCCTAATGTCCCCACTGTCCGACTATCCGTTATTTACTCCAGGTCTGGAGAAAGGATTTTTTGGAACCTGGGGCGGGGGAGAGAAACCTTGCTTAGGACATATGTGGCACCAAGGTAGATTGAAAAAATTATCAGAACTTCGAGAGGATTATGGACAATTCCCCTTCGATTTCTGGAGATTGGGACAGATGGGAGCGTGGTGCGCGGATCATTCACTAAATCTTAATGATGAAGAGAAAGTGTCCGAATGGGTAGGGCTATTCATCAAACATGAGAAAATAGAACACACAATCTCCGCACTATATAAGCTACTCTTAGAACAAATTAGTAGCTCCCCCCTACTATTTGTAAGAGCATGGGAAAGAGAAATAGGCGTTCCCCTTAGTGCCACACAGCTCTCAATTCTCCTAGATAACGTACACTCCTCGTCAATTAGCACTCGTACACAAGAAAGTAATTATAAAATCTTATCCAGGTGGTATATGACGCCAGATAGGCTGGCGGTAATAGATAAAACAAGAAATGATAACTGCTGGAGAGGGTGTGGTAATAGAGGTACTCTATTACATCTGCTATGGAACTGCCCTAAATTGATAAATTATTGGGATGAGGTGCTCCAGATAATAGAGAAAATAACATGTCGCAAGGTAGAAGATAACCCATGGGTAGTCCTTCTACACTTATCTAAAAGCCAATCATATAAGAAAACAGTGGTCCCACATATGCTTGATGCAGCCAAAGGGCTAATACCCTTACACTGGAAATCTCGCTATGTCCCTACTATAAAAGATTGGTTTCAAAGATTAAACTATATACAGATGATAGAAGAAATCGTCCTAACAAGTAGAGACAAATATAAGAAGTATTACCAAACTTGGGCTCTGTGGATTGACTATAAAGACTCACAAGAATACAGAAATTATATGCGCTAAGGTATATAGATGTATAGATTAGAGGCAAAGGTGGGTACCCTCAAATACCAAATACTAAATACTATATGCTAAAGGTTAAAAAGAGTCACTAGACACACTGAACATAATTGTATAGCCTGTGATCCAGGGGGGAGGGAGAGTGGGGGGGGGGGGAGAGGGAAAAGGGGGGGGAGGGGAAAGGGGAAGAATAGGTTGTTCCTGATCCAAGTGAACTTATCCTGAACATATTAAAATGTAGGGAAACTAAGCTTCTTAAGATTTATAATAGGGTCAGGAACACTGAATATGTATTATCCATGATACTATACCTTGTTGAATACTCTGTAATGAGAACATCTGAAACGGAAATTGCATTATATAAAAGAAAGAATATAACATGTCATGGATATATGCTGAAATGTTCTTCTGAAAAATGAAAATAAAAATTATGTTAAAAAAAGAAGGCTAAGTGCGGTCAGCCACTAGGGCTCGTGGTGACAGTGGGTCTATTTAGTTTGTTACAGTAGTGACAGTTTTCAGTGACATACTTCCAGTCCAGCAGGGAGCACATCGCTGAGAGGGGGCAGGTGCACAAACACATATTGGGCCCCTCCTCCACAAGCGAGTATGGCAGGAGAGGAGCTGGGAGCACATGGCACGGACCAGCATCTCCTTCAGCTTCTGGGTGCGCCTGCTGCTGAGTAGCAGAGCCTTGGTCGCAGACAGAATGGTGTCGCAGATCGAGGTCTGCTGCTGAACTGAACGGGAAGCTGTTGAGGGTGGTGAGGAGGCCACTGAGGAGCTAATTGAGGACTGGCTGCTGTCATCAGCCTTAATTTCTGGAGGAACTGTGGGGGGAGCACTGGTGGAGGGTTGGCTGCATTTCTTTGCTTCTCCTGCTGCATGCGCAGAAGGATGGGATGCTGCAGAGAAGGTTGCACGGTGGTGCTACTGCTCTAACCACCACTGTGCAGTTTCTTGCACAGCTTGCGCTTTCTCTGATGGTGGATCCACAAGTGGGAATGGAGGCCTCCAGTTCCCAGCTTTGCAGGATCTCTATCTCTTCACACATGGACACGTCATGTGTTGCAAATCGCAAAGCACACATCTGTGGCACACTAGTGGAAAAACTGCCACACAGGTGTAGTGAACATCCCCTTACAGTTTGAAGGGGCTGCAGGTGTCCCTTCGGTTGAGGGCTGGGTTGTGGTGGTGGTTTCAGCAGTGGGCTGTGACTGCTGGCTTCCATGCCCACTGGTGGCCCTGCCCCTGGACGTCATGGTGCGCTGCCCCACCATCTTGTGTCTTTGCTCCTCTGCCTCCTCCGAGCTGACATCGGAGACGTGGCATGAAAGCAAGGTCCACGCACTCATCCTCAAACAACTCCTCCTACTCCTCTGACCCCACCACTTTTTCCGCTCCAACATTGCCTGTCACATGTCCTTCCCCTTCCTCACAAACAGGAGAATATGCAGCAAGCACCTCCTTCTCCTGCACATACCCACCCTGCACACCAGGCCTCAGGAACACCTTTGCTTACTCCAAAGCCAACACAACAATCTACCTGAAGCTGGGCTGAAATCCAGCGGGGTTTCGTCCAGGGAGCTGTGGACCAAGCCGAGACAAGGTCCTCCAGCACCCAAGGCTGAGACACCAAAGTGCGACCCTCAATCTCTCCCACCCCAGCAGTCACACACTGATTCTTATTCGAGTAAGATTTATCCGTTAGCATTGGGCTCCAGCTGAGAGGAATCCACCAGACACTGACTCAGATGAAATCATCAAAGATTTATTTGTGACCTAACAGTGGTCACTAGTAGTTGCAATCAACCCGTAACACTTCAACAACTCAATATACCTCCCTTGCACATCACAGGTCAAAATACAAAATCTTCTCCTCTTCACAGCTGGTGCATCTGTAAAAGCTGCGGAATAAAAAGGTTAAGTTACATACAAATTATATATGAAAGTTAAGCTACAAAGGTCTTCTTGTACAATAATCAACCACTTTACAGCATGTTTACTTCACAGTACCATGGCTAGGGAATAGGGGCTTGGGAAGGGACAGGTCTACTGAGCAATTCGGTTCCTAAACAGTTCTCAGTCCCTTGCAGGCAAGTCCAAGCCATATTGCTCAGCAAAACCTAGGGGGACTCATGACAGTTTTCAAGATGGTACTGAACAGTTCCACAGTTCGTTGGTTGATCAAAAAGAATGTCCACTCTGCTCAGAAGATCTTTTAGACTCTTTACCCTTGGTAATATCCAACCCAACCCATTTTACACTTAGCACTACCTGTCTGGATAGGGCAGCACGGTGGCGTAGTGGTTAGCTCTCTCGCCTTGCAGCGCTGGGTCCCTGGTTCGAATCCCAGCCAGGGCACTATCTGCAAAGAGTTTGTATGTTCTCTCCGTGTCTGCGTGGGTTTCCTCCGGGCACTCCGGTTTCCTCCCACATTCCAAAAACATACGGATAAGTTAATTGGCTCCCACTAAAAATTGGCCCCAGACCATAGTACTTACACTACATAATATAGATATATGGCAATGGTAGGGATTAGATTGTGAGCTCCTTTGAGGGACAGTTAGTGACAAGACAATATATATATAAACTGTACAGCGCTGCGTAATATGTCGGCGCTATATAAATACTAAATAATAATAATAATAGTAATAATAGGGCCTCCTCCCAAAATAACGAACAAAATGAAATATAAATCAAATAATCAAAAAGGGTTAGGAAAATAAAAGTAAACAAAATAAAGTGCAAAAGTGACCAATGCACCCAACTCTACCACCAAGATCACCCTCCCACGATATAACTCTCCTTAACCATCTTAGCGGTATGGACGAGCTCAGCTCGTCCATCACCGCCGATGGCTGCCGCTCAGGCCCTGCTGGGCCGATTTTGTTCAAATAAAGAGCAGCACACGCAGCCGGCACTTTGCCAGCCGCGTGTGCTGCCCGATCGCCGCCGCTCTGCGGCGATTCGCCGCGAGCAGCGGCGAAAGAGGGTCCCCCCAGCCGCCTGAGCCCAGCGTAGCCGGAACAAAAAGTTCCGGCCAGCGCTAAGGGCTGGATCGGAGGCGGCTGACGTCAGGACGTCGGCTGACGTCCATGACGTCACTCCGCTCGTCGCTATGGCGACGATCTAAGCAAAACAAGGAAGGCCGCTCATTGCGGCCTTCCTTGTTTATTCTGGGCGCCGGAGGCGATCGGAAGAACGCCTCCGGAGCGCCCTCTAGTGGGCTTTCATGCAGCCAACTTTCAGTTGGCTGCATGAAATAGTTTTTTTTTAATTTAAAAAAAACCCTCCCGCAGCCGCCCTGGCGATCTTAATAGAATGCCAGGGTGGTTAATGGCACTTTGAACTTTTAGGCTGAATAAGCTCTAATTTTGTGACGTTGTAAAACTTGTAAACTAACTTAGTTGACTCTGTATCCTTGTTAGGCGTCACTTCACCTTTCACTGTAGTTTACTTTAACAACAATATATGCAATGGAACTCCTCCTTCACTTATCTTTGTTAATGCTGATAATTTGCTTAATTATCTCTTAATTATCTCTCACTGACAGGTTCTCTTGGTAACACTTCAGAACAAAGCAACAGAAGAGCATATGAACTTCAACTCTTGACTGACAGGCACAATGTCTCTGAATTAGGACTTATGCTGAATACACACGTTGAGATTTACCGTTCGATTCCCGGGATCGAACGGATCGAATCGATTATTTCCAACATGCTCGATTCGGATTTCGATCGTTTCTGCCGTCGATTTGGCATCCTTAACATGCAAATCGACGGCAGAAAGATCGGAATCCGAATCGAGCATGTTGGAAATAATCAATTCGATCCCGGGAATCGAACGGGAAATCTCAACGTGTGTATTCAGCATAAGGCGAGCAGGTGGCTGTGTCAGCTCTGCGGGGTATAATGGAGGCTGATAATGTCTCTAGTAACAGCAAGGCCTTCACACTCAATACACTTCATATAGTCAGCAGCAGATTCATTTATTTTAGTTGGGCAACTCTATCTTGCGTCAACAACTGAATTATCATCACAATGTCTCTAAAGTTGAAGAGAAATCGAGAGCCCAATATGGTGTAGTATGTCAAAATTGATTGGATAAATGAAACAGTGAGATGGTAATACTCACAAACACGGGTTACCACCTAGGTAACCACTCATTAGGCAGGTGAGGAGATTAGACCTGTCCTCACTCAGGATTAAGAAGTCGCTCTCTGTAGATAGGAAGAAAGGGGGTAGATCACCCCTCCACCTGGGGTGGACTCAAATATATTGGTAGGTGAACAGAGGCGCCAGAAGGATAAAAGTACATAAAATTTTTAAAAAATTGCTGGGAGGAAGTGGTGGACTTGCCTCCGTTAAAGCAGACACCAAGGACTGTAAATGTATAGATATACACATTTATTGAAAAAACCCCAAAGATACAACGCGTTTCGCGGGCACAGCCCACTTCTTCAGGCAATAAGCAGGGGATAAACAACAGCAATTCAGTTATAGCAAGCAGAGCACCACTTCCTCCCAGCAATTTTTTAAAAATTTTATGTACTTTTATCCTTCTGGCGCCTCTGTTCACCTACCAATATATCACAATGTCTCTGTATCTTTAAAGCTTTCTCACACAAGCAGTCTCTAGTAACACCACTTTGAACAGAATTGGCATCTTCAGGTTCTGGGTTGCTATATTTCTATCTCAGCAAGCCTCCGCTGAACACTGGCTACTAACTGAACACACACTGTGGCTTGTAGTTGGCTCTAAGGCCCATACTCATCTGGCTGCTGGAATCGCTCTCTGTCTGGGCTAGCTCGGATTTGCTCTGTGCGCGCTGCCTCTGGCCTCCAGTCACTGTCTGGCCTGGTTGCCGCTATCTCCTTACTCAGCTGTGGCCTCTGCTCTGCCGCTGGGTCCCCTCTACCTCATGGGGTGACTGCTGCTGCCGTTCTCCTCTTTGCCACTCTCCCACTCTCTCCACTGCCTCCTGACTCCTCTAAGCTCCTCTCGGTCTCCCACTCTGGCGCGCTCTGAACTAGTTACATCCAGTTCCCTCCACCCAAGTCTTGCGTGCCCTGCCCCTCCGCGCCTGTGCTGTAGTCTCTGCCAGGCCGCGCGGGGTTTCTGGAAAGTTCCACTGCTCTGTGTACTTTGGTCGCCTAGCAACAGTCTATGCGACCATCTCAGCGCTTCAGCTCCTCTCTCATGCACCGTTTTGGTTCCACTAGGCTAACATCTAAGGCGAAATTTAGGCTTAGAAGCTAAAGTCACTACACACACAGAATTACACAATATTGTGTCCCTCTTTTAGAGGGTTACATCCTCCCCTTCCCTTCTGTATAGATAACCTGATCATCCCCCTCCCTGCAGTATAGGTAGCCAGGTGACCCTTCCTTCCCCCTAGTATAGCCTGCTGCCCACCCGCCCTTGATCCCTAGGCCAAGGCCCTAGGCCAAGGCCCATGTTGCCTTTGCTTAAATCCGGAACTGTGTACTACAGAGGACTGGAGTGACCCACACACTGGCTACTAATAGTGACAATGACTGACGAGTGAAGACTACTAGTACACTACTAACTACCGTACTAGCTATCTAAACTAATAGCAAAAGCACACACTGACAGTGTACAGAATAAACTACTCTGTCACAACTAAATCCTTTCCCTGATCCCTAATATATATCCCCTACCTAGCAGCTAAACTAACTGAATACAATCCCTGTCTAACTAACACTGCCTGCATGCGTCACTAATAAACTAATAAATGCACTAAATGTCTAAATCAATCAAAGCTAATAATCTGTCTAAATAACACAAGCTAGCTTAAAGGAAATCTTAACTGTAGAAAAATAAAAGTGTTTCACTTACCTGGGGCTTCGACCAGCCCCCTGCAGCCGTCCTGTCCGTCCCCTGATCCCTCGCCGCTGCTAAGTTATGGTTTTTGTTATGGTTTTGTACAGTCGGCAGTTTACTGCACCTGCGTGGCCCTTGTAACGCGTATTCTGGTACGCATACATGTCATCGAACGCGTCCTGCGCAGGCGCAGTAAGCGTTCTCTCTTACTGCGCCTGCACCTTTCTGCATATTCCAAGGATGGCATGATACACACACTTCAAGGCTGAAGGACCTCCTTTACTCTGTAGGCTGTCTCCTAAGCGCCTGTTTCCTAGTGTTTAAAAAAACTGTATTTCAGTCAGGTACTGAGGAGACAGCCTGCAGAGCAGAGGGAGGTCTTTCAACTTTGAAGTGGCTATCATGCCTTCCCGGGAAATATGCAGAGCGCTGATGCTGTCAATGTCATTATAGTGATGAATGGGTTGCGAGGCTTGGTGAGTCCAAACTGTATTGTGAAGATGGTGTCTGCTAACCCTTGCATTGCTGGGAAGGAGTGGACACACTCCTCTTCCCCGTGTGCCTGGTAACCCTTGCTGTGCTGTCTTGTCTGTGTGCCTGGTAACCCTTGCTGTGCTGCCCTGTGTGTCTGGTAACCTCTGGTGTGCTGCCCTGTGTGCCTGGTAACCCTTGCTGTGCTGCCCTGTGTGCCTGGTAACCCTTGCTGTGCTGCCCTGTGTGTCTGGTAACCCCTGGTGTGCTGCCCTGTGTGCCTGGTAACCTCTGGTTTGCTGCCCTGTTTGCCCCTGGTGTGCTGCCCTGTGTGTCTGGTAACCCTGGTGTGCTGCCCTGTGTGCCCCTGCTGTGCTTCCCTGTGTGCCTGGTAACCCCTGGTGTGCTACCCTGTGTGCCCCTGGTGTGCTGCCCTGTGTGCCTGGTAACTCCTGGTGTGCTGCCCTGTGTACCTGGTAACCCTTGCTGTGCTGCCCTGTGTGCCTGGTAACCCCTGGTGTGCTGCCCTGTGTGTCTGGTAACCCCTGGTGTGCTGCCCTGTGTGCCTGGCAACCCTTGATGTGCTGCCCTGTGTGCCTGGTAACCCCTGGTGTGCAGCCCTGTGTGCCTGGTAGCCCTTGCTGTGCTGCCCTGTGTGCCTGGTAACCCCCGGTGTGCTGCCCTGTGTGCCTGGTAGCCCCTGGTGTGCTGTCCTGTCTGTGTGCCTGGTAACCCTTGCTGTGCTGCCCTGTGTGTGCCTGGTAACGTCTGGTGTGCTGCCCTGTATGTCTGGCCTGCATTGAGACCACAGTGTATTTAGGAACAGAATATATGCTAGTTCACCATGGGAAGGTTTTAACCTAGTTCTAGATCTCCTTGATATTGTATACTTATAAATCACCTACTGTGCAGACTTATTATACAGAGTTGACCATTAGGATGAATTCAGGACTTATGGTCCCCAGAAAAAATGGAGCATGGGTCTTATAAATGTAGTCTGGGAAATATAAATGTGTTTTTTAGAAAGGGGGGGGGCCTAAGGTGAGGGAAGGGGGGGGGGATGTCCCCCCTTCCCCGCTGCTGTGCACTCCGCTCCCTTTCACTGGCTGCCTCCCCTCCTGCTCTGTGCTCTTTTCTTACCTTAAAATATTTCTGAAATGTATCGCAGGCGCCAGCATCTTTAGTACTAGCAATGTGATCTCTGCAGAATGAATGTTCGATTAATGAGCATCAAAACCAGTACTCAGTACAAGAACATAGTTGTTCCCCCAGAATGCATTGGGTGGGGAGGGAATTCCTCATGATAAACAGCTTAGGACTAGCCTCAGTAGACAGGGCCATGTACCAATATACAGCAAATTATAGCTATAGAAAGCGTTCCTGATGCTGAAACCAGGATATTTAACATAAAAGTTGGTATACTGAATAGTTTACTGCATTCTACCAGAGCATCCAAGCGCCCCGTTTTCGGCGGGACGGTCCCGATTTTGCGCTGCCCCCCCCCCCCCCTTTGTCCCGGCCGCTGGGGAGAGAGGGGGGAAAAACCCCGATCAAGGCACTAGCCCGGGATGCGTACGCGGCATGGATGCCCTCCACCATTAAAGGGGAACTGAAGAGAGAGGTATATGGAGGCTGTCCTGTTTATTTCCTTTTAAGCAATACCAGTTACCTGGCAGCCCTGCTGATCCTCTGCCTCTAATACTATTAACCATAGCCCCTGAACAAGCATTCAGCAGATCAGGTGTTTCAGTGGTTCAGACTTTAAAGTCTGATCTGACAAGACTAGCTGCATGCTTGTTTCTGGTTTTATTCAGATACTACTGCAGAGAAATAGACCAGCAGGGCTGCCAGGCAACTGGTATTGATTAAAAGGAAATAAACATAATAGCCTCCATATACCTCTCTCTTCAGTTCCCCTTTAAGCTTCTCCCTCCCTCCCTCCTAATGTGCCTCCCAGTGTCCCCTCCCCCCCCCCCCGCATAGTAAACAAATGTGCAGAGGAGCAGACTGTAACTCTTACCGTTGCCTCTCCGCTGCATACTGGGATCCCATCTGCTCTTCTCGCGGCTTGAAGCATCCCCGGGCTGGTGCCTCGATCGGGGTTTTTTTTATCCCCCCTCTCTGGCCACCCACACCCTCCTCCTCCTCCCCACCCACTTGCACCCTCATGCACCCTCATGCGCCTCCCTTTCGGGAGTAGTTAATTAAAAATATTAATTAAAAAAAAAAAAAAAAAAAAAAAAAAAAAATGGTGGGCGTGGCTTCGGGGTTGGGGTGTGGCCAGGGGTGTGGCCTAAGTGTCCCGGTTTCAACATTTAAAAAGTTGGGAGGTATGTTCTACTGTTCTACTGTGTGTCATTACACTTCCTCTTTAATTGATTAGTGGAAAACCAAGTAATGTATGGGAACCTATGGGGCCAATGTTTCTTAATCACTTCTTTCCCTGGTGCTGTCTTCCCCTTATGGACACAAGCAATTTTCACATTTCAGCACTGTACCAATTCATTTGGCAATAACTTTATCAGTACTTATCACACCTAAATGATCTATATATTCTTACGGGACAAATTAGGCTTTTAGTGGGTTACTTATTTATTTTATTTTTGGAATAATTTATTTTTGATGCATTTTAAAGGAGAAAAATAAGGGAAACAAAATAAAAATACATTATTTCTACAATTTCATCCATTATAGTCTTATAGACCAGGGGCGTAACAATAGGAGCTGCAAGGGATGCAGCAGTGCTGAAACCCTTCCCTGCCTAGCAAAACAGGCAGACGGGGCCGGGGCCGAAGAAGTTTTCAAGATATTCCACAGCAAAACAAGCGGAATAGACGCGGACTGTTAAGCTTATCAAGCTGAGACTGATAAGCTGGTGTGAGTGTGTGGGAGCCGAGGACACGGGCTGCAATTCGAGGAAACCAGCGGCGAAACTCGTGGATGTTAAACTTTGACTGTAAGTGCACGCAGTCAAAGCCTAAACCGGATCGCAGGTCGACTGGAAGGCTCCGAGGCTGGCTGGCAGCTGCCGCTGGAGATCGATCCGCTGAGCCAGTGTGGGTACACAGAGATGACGCTCAGTAGTTCCAGGGATCCACTCAGTTTCGTGGAGTTGCCAAAAGCTGGTCGAATTGGCAGGCGTACGAAGTCCTCTCAGGCAAGTATGATTTACGTTGTTATATGGCGTTATCTGTGTTGTATTTGGTGTTATAACAAGGAGAGGATAATGTGGTCATATGTACATTCTGTGTTAATTGCAGCGTGGAGGCTGCGTGCTTCATTTTTTTTTCTTTTTTTGTTCCTCCTTCTATGTTGGTTTTGTTTTTTTTCTCCCCGTCCAGAGACTGGGAGTGATGCCAGCTGGGTTTTAGCCTAGCAGAGAGCGCCCCGCGGAAGAGATAGGGGGGGCGGCTGTCGAGCAGGTAGAGGGGGGAGAGAGGGGATAGAAGAGGAAAGCGAGTGTCTTTCTGTTTGTAGGATGTTCTGCAAGTTTCTCGCATTTCCAGTCGGTGCTGCTGCTAACATGTTTTTCAATGTCTGTATTGTGTTGTTGGGTGTGTGGCAAGCTCCGGCTGATAACGGTCTCAGAAGAAGTTCTAGCTGGGATGTTAACAGTTAAAACAGTTAAAGTGGTTTGGAGTCGTATAGCTCGCTCGGGCGGTTCTTAGTTATGTCTGTGATAGAGTGAGAAAGATTCCTACGTCTCTGGGGATCCGTATGTCTGATTGCAGTTCGGATTACAGCTGAGACGTGAAGGAATGCTGAGGCTGATCTTTGTGCACTGTGGATAGATGCTGTGTAACTATGCATAAAAAATGTATGTTCTGTGTGAGTTTGTGTCTCTCCTAAGGTATAGGAACGAGAGGCTGCTATGGGAGCAGCCATCTTAGCTGGCAGTCCAGGACTCAAAATGGCGGCAGTGGAGAGAGCCCGCCCCCGAGAGTCATGGCCCCCACACGTCATGACAGGGGGGAGGAGGGGCTGGGGGATCCACGTCACGTCAGGCTGTGCTCGCGGCTCCGGGCAGAGCAGCTGTAAGGGAGGGGGGTAGAAATACAGAGACATTCTACTGAGTGTCTCGGTTCTCGAAGTATTTCCCCAGAAGCTTTTCCCTGGGTCCATGGAAAAGAATGCCAGAATACGTGCACCAAGCTATTACTGTAAGATTAGCAGGAGCACGGATAGGAAGAGTGTCCCAGCTAGGTGCAGGGACACACGTAGCAGTGCAGGTCAGGAAAGTGTCTGTACTGAGTTGCTTACGGGATTATTCCTGTAAGTGGGGCACCTTAATGGGTGGTGCAGCATGAGTTCCCAATAGAAGGAAAGGGGGACAGTGCATCAGGGGGGTGCCGGAGGTGGAAAAAAGGGAGTTGACCAATCCGGGTTTCCGTCGCCGCTGCTGCAGAGCGGTAACGTTTTTTTCCGGTTTTTGTCGTGGACAGGGCCAGAGCTTGACTGAGAGGTCTATGCTGGGCTGGGGCTGTTTTTTTTGTGCGTTTTTTTTCGTCCACTGATTGGTCAAATATGTTTTTTCCAGCTCCTAACAATTGTAGCACAAAGAACAAAAACTGACCGCAGTTCATGGGGCAATTATACAGATGATAGAATTGCCATGTACAGAGTGACAGTGTATCAGTACGCTGTTTGCCATGTGACTACCTACCATGTGGGCATTCAGGGATCTGCATACAGGCATGTGACGCTGGTATGCTTAGCCCTGCACCCTGTGTAGTTTAAGTGCAAAGTGCTCCTTCCTACAGGGAGGCAGCCGTTTTTTTTTTTTGGTAGTCTACGTAGTGGCACGGCAAACATTGATCAGAGGGTACAACACACAGAACTTCTAGCAGAGCTGGTATCGCGATGAAGTTCTAGATAAGTAAATGCGATAATGAGTAAGAGCATTGCAGGCTCACCTGAAAAGCAGCATCAGGTGTGGCATCCGTAATCTGTGCATGCGATGGCCGCGCATGGACAGATAAGGGGGGATGTGGAGTGAGCTGCAATGAGGTGAGAGCTTCCAAAGGCGAAGCCCGCGGGAGCATATTTTAAACAGGTAAGTACTGAGGATAGTACTGAGGTAGGGGGGTGAAGTTTAACTCCAATCTACCAATAAGAGTAAACAGAGTTCATGAGAACTATAGAGCAACGAGATCAATTACGATATATATTGATCAATTTCAAGTGTACAGAGTACAAGCCGCAGGGCGAATCCCAAATCATTAATAAGAATTGATTTGTTTGTATTTTGATTTCAGGAGTTGGGCAATATGGAATCGAGACAGCTGCAGTGCTGGCAGCAAAGCTGGAGATGTCAGTCGGATAAGCGAAAGGTTCCAGATGCCAATCTAAGTTTGGAGAAACACGAGATTCCTGAAATTGGAAAGAGACTAAAACACGAGATTCCTGAAATTGGAAAGAGACTAAAAACCGAGGTTCCTGAGATCGGAAAACGTCTAAAAAAACTGACTGAGCAAAGCATAGTGCAAATTGCCAATGTTTTTCTTTCCCAAGGTGGTGCTTTTATAATGAAGAGTACCGTGCTGATGGTGATCCTAGGTTGCCATTCCGTCCTAGGAGAACAAAGAGAGGACATTCTCATGTATAATAAGGGGTTAATGAGAATGCAAGGCCCAAGCATGTTAATGTTGGGTGACAAAGGTACTAATCCTTTCACACCTCCCTCTGATTGGCACAGATGAACCAAGCAGGGATGGAGGAAAAGAGCACTTGTGCCAGGAGAAAACAAATTTCATGGCACAATGTGGGTGAAAGGTCTAAAAGGTCAGGTGTGCTGGCAGGGTGACTGGAAAGGCAGTGTAAATCTGCTATTGAAGGTCACACTCCCAGAATCGATGCACCAATCCAAAGGTTTGTTAAAAGGTACATTGCAGTACAATGGGTAAATGCAAAAGGTGGAGTGTGTGATTCAGGGGTACCTTGTCTTGGTTATGCAGAGTGAGATGGTTCCAGATTGGAGAGGAACGAGCAGGAGGCGTCAATTCTCTTACCAGAGAGACGCAGGGGACAACATCACACTCTGGAGCTACCAACAGAGAGTGCCTCTGAAACAACTATACACACGTAAAGGCTGGAAAGCCGAGGGTTGGTGGTTCTCGAAACAAGAAGTAAAAATCGAGATCAAGCCACATTTCCAGGTGACAAAGAGGGTGGGGAGAGTGGTCCCGGGGGAGGGAACGCCAACACAGGGAACTCCATTCACACCAACACGGGTCACAACAGGGGACGATATTACACAGTCCATATGCAGCAGCTTATCCTCATGATAGTTGGGTAAGTGAAGAGGTACTCTTAATTGAAAAATTGCAGAGAGTACAGTCTTCCCGACCTCAGGTACATATTGTGCCTCGGGACATAAGGGGGGAAGAGGTCCAATCAGGACAGTTGGGGACATATGTTGTCAGGGAGATGCTAAAAGATCCTGTGGAACTGAGATTGGACAAGGGGAGGTATATCGATTTTTCTGGAGAAGGATCT
Organism: Hyperolius riggenbachi; assembly: GCF_040937935.1. NCBI lineage: Eukaryota > Metazoa > Chordata > Amphibia > Anura > Hyperoliidae > Hyperolius > Hyperolius riggenbachi. Next base: position 227,019,201 of record NC_090646.1, read on the forward strand.
TTTGCATGGCAGCTTCGAGATGTTTGGGTGAACAAATGGAAACGGTGCAAGATTCCTTTAGGCACCGCCACTTCCTTAGTTCCCACCTCAACCCGTGTCTCACACCAGGAGCTGAGAGGTCAACCTTTTTTGGTGCTAGACGGGGAGGTGAAGCAAGTAGAGTTGTCCTCATGCGGGCAATTCTTGCAGAAGTACCTGCGTTGGCCGGGGCAAGTCAAATTTAGTGAAGAAGCCTGCGGGCTCAAGAACGCAGAATGCGAGGATACCATTCAAAAGATCCACCCTGAAGCTCAACCGATAGTTCCGGTGGCTGAAGGAAAGGTTTGGTTTTTTAACATAAGGTCTAATGATACATTAAAGGTATATTCTCATAATTGTTCCGATAAGGGAGATTTTCCAAGGGGAACATATTGTGGGAGCATAGATCCCATATGGATCCAGTCATCCAGGTTGGATGACGTTGTTTCTCAAATTGTTAAGAGAACTCTAAAGTGCAAAGTTTCACGGGTAGTTCCCGTCCTGAAAGAGAACACGACATGGGACAAAGGGGAACAGGGTTTGATCCAGAACGACCACATTTTGTTACAAAGGTTAAACAAACAGTACACTAAGTTAGAGGTAAGATTTCACCATGATACAGGTGATCTTAACGAGGTAGAACACAAAAATGAGCAGGTGAGTGCCAGTCTGACCTGGTGGACAAAGGTTCCGGTGATGTTCCAGGGACACTCGGACTGGGCCTCTGCAGTTCCAAAGTTTTTTCTACACCCACTGGTCGTCTGGATGGGGATGACAACGTTAGGCATCATTATCCAGGTGAGGTTGCGTGTTAAAATTACGTAAAACAAATTAACCTGGTCCAGAGATTGGTGCCTCATAAACAATCTCCTGAACCAATATTTTCAAATTAAGAGATATACAGGGTTACGGGTATAGGTTTAGTAGTACCTGTGATGGAGCTGATTGTATAAAGGCGTTCTTTTAGAAGGCACCTGGCACTGCTCCCTTGAGTAACAACCAAACGAGTTTCACTTTTCTGTGGTCATGCAAGTTTGTGAGTGATACGCAAGTGACGCAAATGCTGAGCATGTGGTATAGAGGGACTTAGAAGTAGGGCATCCCCAGAGAGCCTGGTTACAGGAAGACCAAGAGGTCTTGCTCTCTCTCTTCCAGGAGTAACCGCCTAGAGCAGAGAAGTTGTGTGAGCGCGAACATCGAAAAGTGAAACCTAAAAGAAAGAAACCAGGTACTGGGAGGTTCAGACGCTGGGATCTGCGGGTCAAGCCGTTTTAGGAGGGATTGTTATAATTTAAGTAGGCCTCAGTTACTTGGCCTGAGTTTTATGTAAAAGGCTTGTCCGCAGTGTATGCCTTTAAAATCAATAGAGGTTTTGTGATGCAGGCAGAGGCATCTCAGGGTCTGCGTGTAGCAGAGGATACACGCAGATACTGAGAACATGTTCCTAAAAGAAGGCCATCGGACTACTCTGACCTCCACGTACACCACAGGAACAGTAAACATCGGCCATATTTACTAAACATCCACATTCCTGCATTTAGGTCAAATGCCTCATTGATTATTAATCAAGTAGGTGGGTATGATGACACCACGAGTGGGTCCACCAATAATCTGATCTAGGGGGTGGCGAAGATGATGTCATATTTAACTCTTTCCTAGTCGGTATTAAACCCGGAGTGAGCGATGGAGAGAGCATTCTGCTTCTTCCTTCCGCACTAGCTCGCAAGGCCGACTGGGACCTCTAAGCATGTTCTTCCTTTCTGTAATCTGATATAATGTATGCTGTACATAGGTAGTTTAGTGTAACGTAGTTAGGAAGAAGGTACCTGATTGACTTCAGCAGGGAGTCTAATCACGAGCTTGTAACGCAACATGAAGATTGGCATGGCTAGGATATGATGAATGTATCTATCTGTATTCCTGTTTCCTGAATAAATAACGTAAACATTGAAGAAGCCTGAGAAAGTCTATCTCCTGCTTGCTGTGTGGAGAGTCAAGTGATCTCCCAGTCTGTGAGACGTAACTGTAAGAAGTTACTGGTGTCGAAGCAAGGTGATATAAGAACAGTTTATAACACCGATCAATGCTGGAGGGGGGAGTGCTGAATGGGGAGTCCGAAGTGAGGGGGGGAATGCCCCCTCCCCGCCGCTGTGTGAGGGCACCTATACCTAGCTATACTGAGGGCACCTATACCTGGCTATTCTGTGGGCACCCATGCCTAGCTATACTGAGGGCACCTATACCTATCTATACTGTGGGCACCTATACCTAGCTATACTGTGGGCACCCATACCTGGCTATTCTGTGGGCACCTATATCTAACTGTACCGTGGGCACCCAAGCCTGGCTATACTGAGAACTACTATACCTTAGCTATACTGTGGGCACCCCTGCCTGGCTATACTGAGGGCACTTATATTTGGCTATACTGAGGGCACCTATACCTAGCTATACTGTGGGCACCCATGCCTGGCTATACTGAGGGCACTTGTACCTGGCTATACTGAGGGCACCTATACCTAGCTATACTGTGGGCACCCATGCCTGGCTATACTGAGGGCACTTATATTTGGCTATACTGAGGGCACCTATACCTAGCTATACTGTGGGCACCCCTGCCTGGCTATACTGAGGGCACTTATATTTGGCTATACTAAGGGCACCTATACCTAGCTATACTGTGGGCACCCCTGCCTGGCTATACTGAGGGCACTTATATTTGGCTATACTGAGGGCACCTATACCTAGCTATACTGTGGGCACCCATGCCTGGCTATACTGAGGGCACTTGTACCTGGCTATACTGAGGGCACCTATACCTAGCTATACTGTGGGCACTGTTAATGTCATAGCTGTATGTTAATCCAAGTTTCATAGATATGCACTTAATAGATATAAGGTGACACCAATGTTTAATAAAACCTATGTAACACAGATGAATAGAGTTACCCTTTAACATTAGATTCAGATTTTTCTACTGCTGACATGCTTTAGCCAAGAGCTAGTACTGTGTGTGAATTCTTATCTTTCAGGAATGTGTAACAGACATGTTGCGCCTGGCACTGCAAACCTCCCACCGTAGGATGTTTCCATTCCCACAAGCTGAAATCTTGGAAGTATCCTTGAGAGAATGGACTACGTGCTAGAGACAATACCAGGTGCTAGGCTATGGGAAATCTCCACCCTTCTGTGCAAAGAAGAAAAAACTCTCGGAGACATGCATTTATTATTGGACAAGTAAAATTACATCATGCCTACGTACTTTGGGGTATAAGAGCCAATGCACGGCGGAAGTGAAGCCAGAAACCTTAACTGCCTGAATCCTTTCACTAGGCTTACTTGGTTTCCCGCATGTATACATGTGATATTTTTGAATAAAGCCATATCTTGTTTTTCTTTTCATCTCCTGACGTATTTTTGAAATCTTGGTGCATTGGTAAGAAAGTGACATCCACAGCACCCATGCCTGGCTATACTGAGGGCACTTATATGGCACTTATATTTGGCTATACTGAGGGCACCTATACCTAGCTATACTGAGGGCACCTATACCTGGCTATTCTGTGGGCACCCATGCCTAGCTATACTGAGGGGACCTATACCTATCTATACTGTGGGCACCTATACCTAGCTATACTGTGGGCACCCATACCTGGCTATTCTGTGGGCACCTATATCTAGCTGTACCGTGGGCACCCAAGCCTGGCTATACTGAGAACTACTATACCTTAGCTATACTGTGGGCACCCCTGCCTGGCTATACTGAGGGCACTTATATTTGGCTATACTGAGGGCACCTATACCTAGCTATACTGTGGGCACCCATGCCTGGCTATACTGAGGGCACTTGTACCTGGCTATACTGAGGGCACCTATACCTAGCTATACTGTGGGCACCCATGCCTGGCTATACTGAGGGCACTTATATTTGGCTATACTGAGGGCACCTATACCTAGCTATACTGTGGGCACCCCTGCCTGGCTATACTGAGGGCACTTATATTTGGCTATACTGAGGGCACCTATACCTAGCTATACTGAGGGCACCCCTGCCTGGCTATACTGAGGGCACTTATATTTGGCTATACTGAGGGCACCTATACCTAGCTATACTGTGGGCACCCATGCCTGGCTATACTGAGGGCACTTGTACCTGGCTATACTGAGGGCACCTATACCTAGCTATACTGTGGGCACCCATGCCTGGCTATACTGAGGGCACTTATATTTGGCTATACTGAGGGCACCTATACCTAGCTATACTGTGGGCACCCATGCCTGGCTATACTGAGGGCACTTGTACCTGGCTATACTGAGGGCACCTATACCTAGCTATACTGTGGGCACCCATGCCTGGCTATACTGAGGGCACTTATATTTGGCTATACTGAGGGCACCTATACCTAGCTATACTGTGGGCACCCCTGCCTGGCTATACTGAGGGCACTTATATTTGGCTATACTGAGGGCACCTATACCTAGCTATACTGTGGGCACCCCTGCCTGGCTATACTGAGGGCACTTATATTTGGCTATACTGAGGGCACCTATACCTAGCTATACTGTGGGCACCCATGCCTGGCTATACTGAGGACACTTATATTTGGCTATACTGAGGGCACCTATACCTAGCTATACTGTGGGCACCCATGCCTGGCTATACTGAGGGCACTTATATTTGGCTATACTGAGGGCACCTATACCTAGCTATACTGTGGGCACCCATGCCTGGCTATACTGAGGGCACTTGTACCTGGCTATACTGAGGGCACCTATACCTAGCTATACTGTGGGCACCCCTGCCTGGCTATACTGAGGGCACTTATATTTGGCTATACTGAGGGCACCTATACCTAGCTATACTGTGGGCACCCATGCCTGGCTATACTGAGGGCACTTGTACCTGGCTATACTGAGGGCACCTATACCTAGCTATACTGTGGGCACCCCTGCCTGGCTATACTGAGGGCACTTATATTTGGCTATACTGAGGGCACCTATACCTAGCTATACTGTGGGCACCCATGCCTGGCTATACTGAGGACACTTATATTTGGCTATACTGAGGGCACCTATACCTAGCTATACTGTGGGCACCCATGCCTGGCTATACTGAGGGCACTTATATTTGGCTATACTGAGGGCACCTATACCTAGCTATACTGTGGGCACCCATGCCTGGCTATACTGAGGGCACTTGTACCTGGCTATACTGAGGGCACCTATACCTAGCTATACTGTGGGCACCCCTGCCTGGCTATACTGAGGGCACTTATATTTGGCTATACTGAGGGCACCTATACCTAGCTATACTGTGGGCACCCATGCCTGGCTATACTGAGGGCACTTGTACCTGGCTATACTGAGGGCACCTATACCTAGCTATACTGTGGGCACCCATGCCTGGCTATACTGAGGGCACTTGTACCTGGCTATACTGAGGGCACCTATACCTAGCTATACTGTGGGCACCCATGCCTGGCTATACTGAGGGCACTTGTACCTGGCTATACTGAGGGCACCTATACCTAGCTATACTGTGGGCACCCATGCCTGGCTATACTGAGGGCACTTATATTTGGCTATACTGAGGGCACCTATACCTAGCTATACTGTGGGCACCCATGCCTGGCTATACTGAGGGCACTTGTACCTGGCTATACTGAGGGCACCTATACCTAGCTATACTGTGGGCACCCATGCCTGGCTATACTGAGGGCACTTATATTTGGCTATACTGAGGGCACCTATACCTAGCTATACTGTGGGCACCCCTGCCTGGCTATACTGAGGGCACTTATATTTGGCTATACTGAGGGCACCTATACCTAGCTATACTGTGGGCACCCCTGCCTGGCTATACTGAGGGCACTTATATTTGGCTATACTGAGGGCACCTATACCTAGCTATACTGTGGGCACCCATGCCTGGCTATACTGAGGACACTTATATTTGGCTATACTGAGGGCACCTATACCTAGCTATACTGTGGGCACCCATGCCTGGCTATACTGAGGGCACTTATATTTGGCTATACTGAGGGCACCTATACCTAGCTATACTGTGGGCACCCATGCCTGGCTATACTGAGGGCACTTGTACCTGGCTATACTGAGGGCACCTATACCTAGCTATACTGTGGGCACCCCTGCCTGGCTATACTGAGGGCACTTATATTTGGCTATACTGAGGGCACCTATACCTAGCTATACTGTGGGCACCCATGCCTGGCTATACTGAGGGCACTTGTACCTGGCTATACTGAGGGCACCTATACCTAGCTATACTGTGGGCACCCATGCCTGGCTATACTGAGGGCACTTGTACCTGGCTATACTGAGGGCACCTATACCTAGCTATACTGTGGGCACCCCTGCCTGGCTATACTGAGGGCACTTATATTTGGCTATACTGAGGGCACCTATACCTAGCTATACTGTGGGCACCCATGCCTGGCTATACTGAGGGCACTTATATTTGGCTATACTGAGGGCACCTATACCTAGCTATACTGTGGGCACCCCTGCCTGGCTATACTGAGGGCACTTATATTTGGCTATACTGAGGGCACCTATACCTAGCTATACTGTGGGCACCCCTGCCTGGCTATACTGAGGGCACTTATATTTGGCTATACTGAGGGCACCTATACCTAGCTATACTGTGGGCACCCATGCCTGGCTATACTGAGGGCACTTGTACCTGGCTATACTGAGGGCACCTATACCTAGCTATACTGTGGGCACCCATGCCTGGCTATACTGAGGGCACTTGTACCTGGCTATACTGAGGGCACCTATACCTGGCTATACTGTGGGCACCCATGCCTGGCTATACTGAGGGCACCTATACCTGGCTATACTGTGGGCACCCATGCCTTGCTATACTGAGGGCACTTGTACCTGGCTATACTGAGGGCACCTGTACCTAGCTATACTGTGGGCAACCATGTCTGAATACACTGGGGGCACCTATGTCTGGCTATACTGTAAGCACCTATACCTGGCTATACTGTTGGCACCTATACTGTGGGAACCTATACCTGGCTATACTGGGGGCACCAATACCAGGTTATACTGGGGGCACTTTTATCTGGCTATCTATAATGGGGGCACCTATACCTGGGGTGGGGGGTAGGTGGGGCCCCATCCAAAGTTTTGCAGGGGGGCTTAGTGATTTCTAGTTACACTCCTGGATAACACCCAAACATTTGCCTATTAATACTGGTTATCACAACATTTTAAATATGTTCCTAGTACAATGTATGGTCACAATATATTATTTGGAAATAAAAGTGTACAGTATTTGTTTCTGTTTTTTTGTTTTCTCATTGTACTCTACCAATAATTACAAACCCTTTATTCCAATAAATAATATACCCCCATAACAGTGAACGGACTGCTCAACTAGATGAGATAAAAGCACTCTGTAACTTTATTGAAGATAAAGACATCACAAAGAAAGCCAACATGTATTGGGCAGTAGTAAGTCCTTAGCAATACCCTCCTGACATACATACAGTATTTCATAAGCTGAGTCTCTACGGTAACAATTTATGTAATTGCTCCTAAATTCTGTTGCTTAGGTTGGGGGGGGGGGGTTTACAAGTGTGGGCTTTTTTTGGTTTCTTGGGGGGGGGGGGGGGCATGGAGTATGTGAAAATAACAATTATATTTTGGAAGTTTGCCACTAAAATAGATTTACAAGACATGGGCCTCAACCCTTAAAGTGTACCAGAGCTGAGGATTACTCAATGGTTTATACATACCTGGGGCTTCCTCCAGCCCCATCCACATGGATTGCTACCACGCGGCTGTCCTCAGCCTTCTCTGTTGCCGGTACCGGTTCTGTAACTTCTGTCAGTTATGGCCAGTCTTACGTAAGAGAAGTGCGCTCTTTACGTATCTCTCCAGCAGCTGCCAGAGAGATATGTAGAGGGCAAACTTCTCTTGCGCAGACTGGCCACGACTAAAAGAAGTTACTGGGACCCGGTAGCATGGGAGTGATCCATGCGGATGGGGATGGAGAAAGCCCCAGGTTTGTATAAAACTTTGAGTAATCTTCAGCTCTGGTTTCCTTTAAATGCACTAAAATCTATTCTTCTACTTAAGATTAAAATGATACCACATGTTTCAGTATAGGGATGGCAGAACGGCCAGGCGAATGATTCCAGGCTAACAGTAGTCGTTCACCAGCTTGTTGTAAACATTAAAGGTAGCTATACATCTTGCGATGATGGGCAGATTCGACCAAGAGACAAATCTCTCTCTAATCGGATATGATTGATTGACCATTGGGCATGCACTTGGAGGCACCGATTTTTATACGATTTCGATTATAATAATCGAATTGGTTGGTCGATCGGACGCCAAGTCGCCTGATGTATGGCCACCTTAACAGTACGGACCATTCACGCCCACCCTATACTTTTCCATAGGGCCATTGTTTTAATCTCCCTCCGGAAGTCAGGTGGGATGGGGCGGCCAATCTGACCTGATCACCAGCTGGGCAAATCCCTCCCCTTTCCCCAGTTAAAGGCATAATCCTGGGGGCTATTTTGGCTGTAGTCAGTATAGTGATGGGGCTGTTGCTGCAGATACAAGGACAGTGTTAGCTGGGCTGTATTGTGATATTGTGCTGTGTAGCTGCTGCCTAGGTGTACTGCTACTTATAGTGCACCAGCTAGGGATCCTCAGTAGTCCTTTTGAGGACTCTTCCTGACCACATAGGCTGTATTTATACTGTGCTGTGTAGCTGCTTCCTAGGTGCACTGCTACTTGTAGTTCACTAGCTAGGGACCTCCCAATAGTCTGTTTGAGGACTCCTCCTGACCACAAAAGTCATTTTGTGTACTGACATTGGCCCTGCTGTGTGCTATACTGATATTGTGCTGTTTCATTGTGGTATAATGTGTGTTGCAGCAACACAACACATGTATACAGTTATACAGTGCAGTGTGTGGCTGGCTGCATCACCATTCTAGCCCAGTGTCACTGTGCATAAGTGATTGTCATTGACACAGCGTCACCCCTGTTACCTAACTGTGCGTTACTTTCAGTCATATCAGACAGTTAGTGTGTGATAAAAAAAAAAATAATAATAATAATTTAGTGTGACGCACATTTTTGTTCTCACTTTTTTTATTGTCACTTTTTTTAGGCAGGTAACTGCGGTGGCCATACTCAAGACCTTTATTTAAAGGGAACCTAAACTGAGAAAGATATACATTTTTCCTTTTAAGAAAATACCAGTTGCCTGACGCTCCTGCTGATCCTGTGTCTCTAATACCTTTAGCCACAGCCCCTGAACAAGCATGCAGATCAGATGCTCTGAGCCTCTGACTAAAGTCAGACTGGATTAGCTGCATGCTTGTTTCAGGTGTGTGACTCAGCCACTACTGCAAAGAGAGCAGCAGGATTGTTTAAAAGGAAACATCCATATCCCTCTCAGTTTAGGTTCCCTTTAAAAATCTAGAAATTATGTGATTTTTGGCATTTACGCATGAAAAAATGCCTCTGCATTAAAGGGAACCAGAGACATTGGGGGAAAGCTTTTATACATACCTGGGGCTTCCTCCAGCCCCATACGCACGGATCGCTCCCACGCCGCCGTCTTCCGCTGCCTGTATCCACCGGTACCGGGTCTCGTCATTACCGCCAGTCGGCCAGCGGACGCGGTGTCCGCATCACAGGGGCTCCCTCCATATACTTACGCGTGCGGCTGCATACTGCGCAGCCGCAAGCGTAAGGGTATGGAGGGAGCCCCTGTGATGCGGACAATTGGGCGCGTCTGCCGGAAGTGACGGGACACGGTACCGGCGATAAAGACAGCGGTGGATGGCGGCGTGGTAGCGATCCAGGCTTATGGGGCTGCAGGAAGCCCCAGGTATGTATAAAACCGTTTCCTATTTTTTATTCAGCTTCCTCTCTGGTTCCCTTTAAATACGTAATATATGCAGGATATTTTGCCCTTGATCCACCTCTGCCATGCCAATAAAGTCAATGGGGCTCGCTGCGAACGATCAGACATTACCACAGACACGAAATAGTGATGTTCAACCATCCCTAGCTAGTTTTGCACAAAGTATTGTAGCTCCATTCTTTCTTTGACGAGGCCCAGAAGAGTCTGGACAGAGAAAAAGGTCACAAATGTCACCATTATGAAAATGTTCTTAAAGTAAGACAGTAAGGGAGGGTTCACACTTTTTGCAGAAAAAGCATGTGCATTCTGCATTTGCGATTTCCAATTCTTTTTTGTACGGACCTTCATGGGTGATATTGTGAATTTTAAATGTTTGTATGCAAAAATTTGCATTGTGAATTCTGACTGAATACCAAAATTCACATGAATTTTAATTTACATTGGGGGAAAAAAATTGAATTAACTTACAAATCATATGGGATTTGTATTATTATTATTTAGTATTTATATAGCGCCGACATTTTACGCAGCGCTGTACAGAGTATATATTGTCTTGTCACTCAACTGTCCCTCAGAGGGGCTCGCAATCTAATCCCTGCTATAGTCCTATGTCTATATCGTGTAGTGTATGTATCATAGTCTAGGGCCAATTTAGGGGGAAGCCAATTAACTTATCTGTATGTTTTTGGGATGTGGGAGCAACAAGAGTGCCCAGAGGAAACCCACGCAGACACAGGGAGAACATATAAACTCCTTGCAGATGTTGACCTGGCTGGGATTCGAACCGGGGACCCAGTGTTGCAAGGCAAAATCGCTAACCACTACGCCACCGTGCTGCCCATTTTTCATGCGAAACTTGATATTTCTGCATTTCCATGGACTTACATTGAATCGCGAATTGAACACAAAAAATGCAGATCTCCCATTCCAAGTTTAAATGCAGAAAATTTGCATTCGCAAATTCGTACACAATCCGAAATATAGTGTGATGCCATTGAAAGAAATTACATCTGCAGCACACTCCTATAGTGGAGCTGCAATGTTTATTTTGGACAGTAGATGGCGATATAAGACCAATAGTGGATGAAACAGCTATCGAGAGCCATGATTAGTCAAAATAATTTGAATCACCATGCGTGCAGGAAAAAGTGGAGTAAGGAAATTTGGGGGCCCCATTTCGACCAGTACAATATTTTTGGCAATTACAATAGTAAAATATCAGTAAATAATACCGGTATTTTACTGCAACTAAGCCTAAACCTATTCTCACACTGAATCCTCCCTCTACCGATGCCTAACCTTAAAGTATATCCAAGGTGGATTTAGTGGGCACAAATGGGACAAAGAGGCAAGTTCCCATCTAATCGGTGCCGCCCTTTGTGCTTCCTGCTGCACCTCCCACTCCCAGTCTACCGACAGCCAACGGACCACAGGTGTGATCGGATTTGTTGTAAATAATCACCGTTGATGGCCATAATCGATTACGAATGATTATAAATAGAGATGGCCCGAACGGTTCGCCGGCGAACAGGAACCGGCGAACTTCCGGGGTTCGCGATCGCGGAGAACCGCAAACTTTTCCGGAAGTTTGATTCGCCCCCATAGTGCATCATTAGGGTCAACTTTGACCCTCTACATCACAGTCAGCAGGCACATTGTAGCCAATCAAGCTACACTCCCTCCTGGAGCCCCCCTTATAAAAGGCAGGCAGCATCAGGCATTGGACTTACTCGTGTGCCTGCAGTAATTAGAGAAGGGAGAGCTGCTGCTGCTGCTGCAGAGAGAGCTATAGGGAAGGCTTAGTTAGGCTCTTGTAGGCTTGTTAGCTTGCTCCTTGCTAATTCTTATTGCTAAAAAAGCACCCCTCAACAGCTCTTTTAAGAGCTAATCTTGTGATCTATTTTTGCGTGTGTGTGTGTGTGTGTGTGTGTCCCACAGACACTTGTGTTGCATAGACAGCCTTGGTAATTCCTACTGTGCCACTGCCAGGCCCAGCACATTCAGTGACTGCCTGTGTGTGTGTGACAGGCAGCTGCACATTTGTAATCCCAATCACTGCACCTGTTCACTGTTCAGTTTACCTACCTACCTATACCTATGTGAGCGCAAGCATTGTTAATACCACCAGACATTGCACCTGTTCACGGTACCTGTGTGTGACAGCTGCACATTTGTAATGCCAATCAATGCATACCTGTTCACTGCACCTGTGTGACCACACGCTGCATACCTGTTAATTGCACCTGTGTGACAGCTGCACATTGTATTGTAATACCAGTCACTGCTAACTTTCACTGCACCTGTGTGGCTGCACATTGTATTAGTCAAGTCAGTGCATACCTTTCACTTTCACCCAATATGGACAAAACAAGAAGCAGAGCCCGAGGCAGGCCACCTGGCAGGTCTGTTCGAGGTCGCGCTGTTGTGATTTTGTGCGGCCCTCGAACAAAGTACAGTGTTCAGAAGAAGGCTTGTGCCATCAACCCCCAATATGGTCAGGATGTAGTTGATTATTTAAAACAAAACACCTCATCTTCCTCAGCTTCCGCACAGAAGTGTGACATATCTTCCTCCTCCTGCTCTGATTTTGGCACCCCACTTAACACTCCGTCGGCAGCCATCATCCCAGGGCTCAGCGGTGTGGAAATTTTTTGTGTGTCTGCCTCAGATGAGAGCAATGCCATCTGTACTCTCTGCCACCGAAAATTGAGCCGTGGAAAGACCAAAACCCGCGTAAGGACAACTACCTTACGAAGGCACATGATTACAATGCACAAACTGCAATGGGATGACCACCTGAGGAAAAGCAGCACACAAAAGCAAAGCTTGTAAGATACCAGGCCGCAATTATTTCTCAAAAAAGGCGATACCTAAACTGTACCGTGATGTTGAAAGGCAAATGGTGACATCTCTGGCACACAGCGTTGGGTCAAGGGTCCATCTAACCACAGATGCCTGGTCTGCAAAGCATGGTCAGGCCTGCCCGAAGACTAATGCCCAGTACACACCATACAATTTTCTGTAAGATTTTCTGTAAGATTTACCTGCCAGATAGATAATTTCCAACACGTAGGAAATTATCTAACCATCTATCTGCCTAGCATTTAAGCATTGTTCTACTCAGCAGGAGATAACCAGAAGACAATGCACCAGAGATAATGGCCAGTCTCTACCAGTACTTTACAGAAAATAATCTAATTACAGAAAATATTACAGAAAATCTAACAGAAAAATTTCACAGAAAATTGTATGGTGTGTTCTAGGCATACGTCAGTCCCCACACACAGCATCTCTGCCTGTATGCCGTGTGACTGCCTGCCCCAAGACTAATTCGCTCCCCACACAGCATCTCTGCCTGCAGGCCGCTTGACTGCCTTCTCTGCCACCACCAACAGGGTCCAGGACTCCAGGCGGATTCCTGAATTTTTAGGGCTGCTGCTAGCAGCGGCCTCTATAATAATTTTTCTGGTGCGTGTACATGCCTAACTAATTTTTCTGGCTGCACTGCAGCTGCAACAATAAAGGCCCATACACACGTCGGATGTCCGCGAACGACGGGTCGTTTGAACGTCCCGTTGTTCCTTCGTTCGCCCGCTAAATCGGGCATGTGTACAGACTGTCATTCGCTTGATAAGGTTGAGATTGAGCGTTCCGCCCGTCTGTACACACGCCCGATTTAGCGGGCGAACGACGGAACGACGGGACGTTCAAACGACCCGTCGTTCGCGAAAATCCGACGTGTGTATGGGCCTTTAAACAAAAGTCATGTACATCTGTCAATTCCCCTTCGTGATCGTTACCTTGCCGCGGTGAAGTGGCTTGCGTATCACAATGAAGCAATAACCGACAGCTATATGAATGTCTCGCGGGGTGGCACACCAAAGATAATAAGGTTGTTGCTTCATTGTGGACAGACCAAATTCGATCAGCTGGACACTCAGTCACTGTTGTTCTGTCATTGAGCTACCTCAGCCTGGCGACCATATGGGCTTGAAAACCACTATCGCCTGCACTATCGCCTGCACACAGCCGCCACAACACAAACAGCTGTTTGCAGTGCGTTACACACGGAGTTTGGTCTGTCAGTGTGAAGCAGTACTCTAATTACACTTCCTGATTGATGTATACACATGCAAGATGTTTTAAAGCACTTTAGGCCTCCAATTTAGCATGCAATGTGATTTCTGCCCTTAAAACGCTGCTTTGCGTCAAATCCAGATTTTTCCCCTGGACTTTTGCCGTGTATCCCACTCCGCCATGCAAAAACTCAGATGTTAGACCCCTTGAAACATCTTTTCCTTCACTTTTGTGGCCAGCATAAATGTTTCTAGTTTTTAAAGTTTGCCTCCCCATTGAAGTCTATTGCGGTTTGCGAAAGTTCGCATGTTCGCGAATATTTGCAGAGGTTCGCAAACGCGGTTCTCGAACCTAAAATCGGAGGTTCGGGCCATCTCTAATTATAAATTATCGTCAGATTGGATTTTCGTCGAACCAAAATTTGGATTTTCTTGTCGGTTGTAATGGATAAGAAGCAAAGATTAGTTTGTTGATGGTGTAGTGAATGATTTTTCTCAACCAGTTTTTTGTTTAACCACTTTCCCCTCCACTACAGTATATCTACGTCAGCTGTGGCATCCTCCAAGCCACAGCAACGTAGATATACTGACCTGGCTGCAGCCCTGCTGTGCACGGTCGGGTGCTCTTTAGAGTGCACCCTCCGGCACTGTCAGCTGCAATACTAATTGGTGGAAGGGAACATGTTCCCTTTTGGCCAATTAGTATACCCCCCTCCCATGAATGATCGCTGCAGTAGTGAACTGCAGCGATCCTTCACCTGTCCCCCTCGGCGCACATATAGTTAATAAAAAGGCACAAGCAAGCAGCCACACTCACCTACCTCGTTCCTGCGACTGTCCTGAAGGCTGATCCTCCGATCCCCGCTCTGCAGTCAGCCGCATATTGCCGGAAACCCGGGACCCGGGTTACCGGCAATATGCGGCTGACTGCAGAGCGGGGATCGGAGGATCAGGCTTCAGGTTAGTCACAGGACCGAATTAGGTGAGTGTGGCTGCTTGCTTGTGCCTTTTTATTAACTATATGTGCACGAAGGGGGCTGCCTGATGGGGGGGGGGGGACATCTGGCTATAGTTTCTTGGGGGGAGGGGAGGGGATATGCAAAGGGGGGTATACATGTTTACTGGGGGGCATCTAAGGAACCAAGGGGAGGGAGGTTTACAAATTTTGCACATCTGGGCACCTGGGGGGGGGGGGGCATAACTTAATACTGGGGGCACGTTTGGCTATAATAGGGGGCAGCGCTAATCCCCGGGGGTACATCTGGCCATAATGGGGGTAATCCTGATCTGGGGACACATCTGGCTATAAAGAGGGGCACTATTCCTGGGGGTGCATCTGTCAATCTATTCTGGGGGTGGCAAACATGGGACACATCTAGCTATGCTGGGGGGGCTAATTTTGGGGACACATCTGGCTATACTGGGGGGGTGGGGTGATACTGGGGACACATCTGGATATCTATACTGGGGCGACTTTAACTGGTGGCACAGTTTTTATGTCAATCGCACTTTTTATTTTTAAACAGAAATTGGTCAAAATTAAGAAATAGTGAAAATTTTTTTTATTTCCCCCCCCCCCCCCTTTTTCCCATTAACATGCATAGAGAGGAACATTTTACTTTGGACCAAATACCCCCCAATGAAAGCTTAGTTTGTCTTGAAAAAAAAGATATATAGATCATTTATGTGGCACGAGTACAGATTAAGTTATTGGTGATTAAACAGGGACACCGCTAAAGCGTCAAAACTGCTCTGGTCAAAAAGGGGAAAACAAGGTCTGGATGTGAAGTGGTTAAGTAGTATAATTGCTTATTAGTTAATTAATAGTTTAATTTGTTCATTTTTAATTTGTTTAAAAGCCACTTCTTTGCTCTAAACCTTTTTTGAACAGGTTCATTTTCTTTGTCAACCAGCTAGTGCAAGTCCAATCTTCCTCTTCTGCATATTTGAAAGACTAATTTTGGGGAAAATATCACTAGAGATGCCACCGAAAAAAAAAATCTTTCTCCTTCACGGAACAAATTCTGCTGATCATAAAAACATCTTATCCTGTTATTGATTGGTTAAAATTAAACATTACGATCATAACCAATTAATAGCTTGCGATTACTTCCGATTGCTGGAAAAAAGATTATCGCCAAATTTTTTAACTAGTAATGGCTCCATCAATGTATTACGGTATTTCACTTTCAATCAGAATTATCTGATCACAGAAATGATTTTTCGCTAGAAATTGAACCATTAGTGGCCACCTTAATGGGGAAGGGGCATCTTTATCAGAAAAGACACTTCTAGAGAACGCCTCTTCCTCCCCCTCGCCATGCCCCATGTACCGCCTCTCCTAAGCCCCTGCAATGCATCTTCCCCGCCTATCTTTGCCTCTCCAATCCCATTCACTCCCTCTGCGCAGCCCCTGCACCGTCTCTTCCCCGCCTATCTCTGCTTCTCCACTCCCATTCACTCCCTCTGCATCGCCTCTTCCCCGCCTATCTCCGCTTCTCCACTCCCATTCACTCCCTCTGCACCGCATCTTCCCCGCCTACCTCTGCCTCTCCAATCCCATTCACTCCCTCTGCGCAGCCCCTGCACCGCCTCTTCCCCGCCTATCTCCGCTTCTCCACTCCCATTCACTCCCTCTGCACCGCCTCTTCCCCGCCTATCTCTGCCTCTCCACTCCCATTCACTCCCTCTGCCCAGCCCCTGTACCACCTCTTCCCCGCCTATCTCTGCCTCTCCACTCCCATTCACTCCCTCTGCGCAGCCCCTGCACCGCCTCTTCCCCGCCTATCTCCGCTTCTCCACTCCCATTCACTCCCTCTGCACCGCCTCTTCCCCGCCTATCTCTGCCTCTCCACTCCCATTCACTGGCTCTGCCCAGCCCCTGTACCATCTCTTCCCCGCCTATCTCCGCCTCTCCACTCCCATTCACTCCCTCTGCCCAGCCCCTGTACCACCTCTTCCCCACCTATCTCCGCCTCTCCACTCCCATTCACTCCCTCTGCCGAGCCCCTGTACCACCTCTTCCCCGCCTATCTCTGCCTCTCCACTCCCATTCCCTCCCTCTGCCCAGTCCCAGGACCGCATCTTCCCCACCTATCTCCGCCTCTCCACTCCCATTCGCTCCCTCTGCCCAGCCCCTGTACCACCTCTTCCCCGCCTATCTCTGCCTATCTCTGCCTCTCCACTCCCATTCCCTCCCTCTGCCCAGTCCCAGGACCGCCTCTTCCCCACCTATCTCCGCCTCTCCACTCCCATTTACTCCCTCTGCACAGCCCTTGCACCACCTCTTCCCCGCCTATCTCTGCCTCTCCACTCCCATTCACTCCCTCTGCACAGCCCCTGCACCGCCTCTCTCTAGCCTCTCTGTGCTTTCTGATGAGAAGCACAGAGTCCGTGCTGCAGCGTCGTGACCCCGGGGTTGTGGCCATTTTTTTTTTTTTTTTTTACCAAATGCAAACTTGCTATTACAAGGAGCAGGAGCGTTGATAACGGATGCCACCTGATCCAGTTAGCCCCCTGGATCAGGTAGTATGTTTTTTTTTTTCCTTTTAAAGAAAACCTGAACTGGAAATTAAAAGTCAAAATAAACATACACAAGTCATACTTACCTCCGGTGTAGACAACTCCTCAATCTCTTTCTCCTGTCCCGCGTTCTGTTTGTCCACTGTGAACAATGGAATTCTCCGTCCTCCATTTTGAAAATGACCATTACTCCATAACAGCTTTCTGGTCAGCACACTGTTAAACTGTAACATCGCCTACTTGAGCCATAGGGAAACATAGCCATTACTTGGCACATCAGTTGTCCTCAGTCTCCGCTATAACTGACAGCAAATGATAAATAACTGACAGCAACTGATATATTTCAGTTCTGACAAAATGTTGTCAGAACTGGAAGGGGTCATTGCCATAAGAAAATGGTGAGCTGCTGAGAGGAACTGATGGCAAGGTAACTATGTAATGTTCATTTGAAGTTACCTCATGTGTTTATTTTAAATAATTTTACTCAGTACAGGTTCCCTTTAAGGTTTAGGCCTCGTTCACATCTGCTGTGCTGAGAAACATGTGAAAGCGCGTGGTAAAAAACGCATGCGCTTGTGCGCACTTTAGTGTGCATTTCTGTGCGTTGCGCTGCGCTTTAAGGCATGTTTTGCTTAATGTAGCAGTAGCAGTTGTCAATGTCAATAAAGCTTTGTTTTTCTATGTAAATGTATTTTTTTTCTTAAATAGGGGTAAAAAACGCATGCGCACCCATTCACTTGCATTGATGTGCGCTTTACAGCTCAACGCACAGAAATGCATGCAACCCTACGTTTTTGTAACGCTGCTCATCGCAGCACATAGATGTGAACCAGCTACAATTAATTACATGGGAAAATCAATACCTTGCTGAACGCACAGGGCAGTGCGCTGTGAAAAGCGCACAGAAACGGCCCTGATGTGAACGAGGCCTTATTCAGGCTTGGGTTATTGGAGCGGACTCTGCAGGTGCCCAAATTTTATACTTATACCAATAGCTTCAAATTTCATGCCTCCCCATAGGATATGTACTAGCCAACTGTCAGCTGCCAAACTTATCTGACACTTATTTCCTCTGATCCACTCTTAATTACAGTTGATTCACGGTAACAGCAGCAACAAAGTAACATTTGTACTAGAGTGGGAAACAGAATCACTGACTAGCTTTTGGTGCCCTTCCTTCCCTACCTGTTTTTGAGACTATAACTATTCCTATTACATCAACAAAACTCCATTAAGCTCCCAAAGTGAGATAAAGTCTTTACACAGTAAGGACATAAACAGCAATAAAAAAAAAACATACGTTTCAAAACCTTTTCCACACTAAGCAAAATGAATATAAAAATGTACTTTAAACTGGGCTTTAGGCTAAATTCACACTTAAAGAGATACTGTAGGGGGGGTCGGGGAAAATGAGTTGAACTTACCCGGGGCTTCTAACGGTCCCCTGCAGACATCCTGTGTTGGCGCAGCCACTCACCGATGCTCCGGCCCCGCCTCCGGTTCACTTCTGGAATTTCAGACTTTAAAGTCTGAGAACCACTGCGCCTGCATTGCTGTGTCCTCGATCCCGCTGATGTCATCAAGAGCGCACAGCGCAGGCCCAGTATGGTCTGTGTCTGCGCAGTACACTTCTGGTGACATCAGCGGGAACGAGGATACGGGCGTGCAGGCGAAGTGGTTTTCTGACTTTAAAGTCAGAAATTCCAGAAGTGAACTGGAGGCGGGGCCGGAGCATCGGTGAGTGGCTGCGCCAACACAGGATGTCTGCGGGGGACCATTAGAAGCCCCGGGTAAGTTCAGCTCATTTTGCCCCGACCCCCCTACAGTATCCCTTTAAAATGTACATATGGCATATTGCAACAGACTTCAAAATTGTCGTCTCACAATCAGGGCCATAGCTAGAAGTCATAAGGCCCCATAGCACAATTTAGATTAGGCCCCTCCCCAAACAAATTATTAGGCAAATTTGTGTCCCCCACACCAGTTTTAGGTAGACAAAGGTGCCCTGAGTAATAGGTATCCCCCCATATAATGTAGCTCCAGGTGTAGACATGCAAAAACGGTGCTGGGAAATTTGGGCGCAGGGCAAAGCCAAAAAGTGTCACACCCTGCTCCTGCAAAAGTCTGCATTAATTACTACCCCCACCAGGCCACCATGTACTCAGGGAGACAGACGTAATCTTGTAAGTGCGGCCTATGGCGGCGCATGGCGCCCAAATTTTCCTGCGCAGTTGTGAGGTGTCTTGGCTCCAGTTACCTCTCAATATAGGTAGTAAGAAGCACTCCAGTATAGGTAGCCAGGGGTACCATCCAATATGAGGTAACCCCCAGTACTGGTAGACTTGGAGTATAGGTAGTCAGAAGTTGAAGTGCCACCCCAGTAGAAGTGCCCTTCCCCCAAGTATAG
The DNA here is from genome assembly GCF_040937935.1 of Hyperolius riggenbachi. Lineage (NCBI taxonomy): Eukaryota > Metazoa > Chordata > Amphibia > Anura > Hyperoliidae > Hyperolius > Hyperolius riggenbachi. The sequence continues at coordinate 227,039,146 of NC_090646.1, forward strand.
ATAGCCCCCTCAGCAGTGGCATAGCTAGAGATCATGGAGCCTTATAGCAAAACTTTCATGAGGCCCTCAGATGTATCCACTTTTAAGCAATGCCACCTACCCCTATCCTATGGATGTGAGTTTATTGGGAAATGTAAAATCTTGTGTGATCTTCACTGCTTGCAGTTCACAGGCACTGAGACAAAGTCATAGGGTGGAGAAAGACATGAAAGTTAATGGTGAATACATTAAGTACCACATGGGCCACCTATGCTTCAGGGCCCCATAGCAGCTGTTATGGCCATTGCTACACCCCTGCCCCTCAGTGTTAGTACTGTCGAGTACTGTCAAAATTATTATTATTAATACAGTAGTATTTTCTTGCTTGCTTTTGGCTTGAAAGGCATTTTATTGCTAAGGTGTGAAAATATCACCTGGGAGAAAACAAAGGAGAAAAAGTGAATTGCTTATGAGTCTAATAAACCTTCTAAAACCTCCCAATAGAGGTAAGTAAAACCTCCCAATGAGAGGTGAGTAACCTCTCATTTACTCTCTCATAAGGACTCTTCATAGGGAAGGTGGGAGGGAGGCAATCGGGGCCACCTTTCCATCACCAGACACACGTGCCTACAGTGCCTGATGGTAAATCCGGCCCTGAATATTATGTATTTTATCCTACAGATACCGTTATCTTTACAAAAAGGTGGTGAAACTGCAGGGATTTCCGACTAAAGAAAACCTGTAGCAAAAAAAAAAAAACCCTCTTGGGGATACTTACCTCGGGAGGGGGAAGCCTCTGAATCCTAACTAGGCTTCCCCCGTCCTCCTCCGTCACAGCAATCCAGCGCTGCAACCACCCAAACAGCGGCGAGGTAAATATTTACCTACCACAATCCTGCACAGGTGGAGTAGCAGCTCTCCGTTTGGGCTAAGATGGAAATAGCCTAGCCCAATCGTATCCGATCTACTGAGCAAGCGCAAAAGACTCGCGTCTGCGCAGTAGTGTAGATAGGATCGGGCTCGGCTATTTCTGCCTTATCCCGAACAAATATCCACTACTGCGCCTGTGCAGGATCAGGGTAGGTAAATATTTACCGCACAGTGTTTGTCAAGATTTGTTGAACACGTTTTGGGTGAGCCAGCGCTAGATTCCCACAAGCTACACAGAGGATGGGTAAGCCTCGTTGGGACCCTAATGCTTCCTCCTCCCAAGGTATTTTCCAGAGGGAGAATTTTTTGTTACAGTCTCTTTAAGGAATTCATAATTTGCATATTCAGTAGTGGTGCATTGTGGGTAACCACAAATGCTCACTTAGAGCTGAATTATTGCAAATTTCCTTCTGTTTTAAGAAGGCAAATTTCACTAAGCATTGCTTATTAGTAGGAGGGGTTTTTTGGTCTCTTTTATCCCCCTATACATTCCTAGTGGTTTGGGTCACCCGAGCTGCTTGGTTACTCTGTTGTTGAAGGAATTTAGAAATTGTAGCAAGAGAACGATGTGGTGAGACTGTATTTCCACTAGGTGGTGCTCGTGGACAAGAAGACTAATAAAAGAGCTTCACACTGATTTAGCTACAGTAACTGCATAAAAAAACAAAAAAAATACAAAAAACGAGCGGCTCTCGCACAGGCGCAGTAGATGTCGACCTGCCGAGGTTGGTATCTTGCACCAGAGGGGACCCCTTACTACCATCTGGATGTGGAGCTGCGGTGAGGGTACAGGATGGCTAACAGGCTGGAGGAAGCCCGAGTAAGTAGATTTTTTTTTTAAACTCCTCGGATATTACCTTTAGGCTGCTTACACACCAAGACGTTACAGGCGCACGTTAGTGCGCCTGTAACGCTCCCCCAACGCACAGCAATGTAACACAAGTGGGCTGTTCACACAGCCCACGTTGCGTTACATGTAATGCTGCACGTTCTCCGCAAAGTGCAGCATGCTACGGCGTTGTAGCGGCTATAGCCGCGTTAGACTGTTTGCACATGCGCAGTGGGGGGCGGAGAGGAGGCGGGGAGAGCCAGCTACAGTAGCCGCGCACATGGCTACTTAATATTCACTGCACTGGCGGCAGCTGATTGGCCGGCGGGACCACGTGATGCGGAGTGTCTCGCTCCGCATCACGTGGTCCCGCTGGCCTATCAGCGCCACTCTGGGAGACATTATAGGAATCGAGCCGCCTAACGCGGCTCACTCTACCGTCGGCTCTTGCAGCACCATACGTTGTGTTAGGTGCACGTTATGCGACCTTAACGTGGCACCTAACACAACGTCTTGGTGTGCAAGAAGCCTAAAAGAAGAACTGCAATGAAAATAACATAATGAAAAAAGTGCTTAATTTTTACAATAATTATTTATAAATGATTTAGTCAGTGTTTGCCCATTGTAAAATCTTTCCTCTCCCTGATTTACATTCAGAAATGTATCATGTGGCAACATCTTTACTGCTGGCAGATGATGTCTGTGGAAGGAGATGCTGCTTCTTTGGCAGTTGGAAACAGCTGTTATTTCCCACAATGCAAAAAGGCTCAGTCAGTACCTCGGTGCTGACATCACACTGTGGGAGGGGTTTCACCACAATATCGCCATACAGAGCCCCCTGATGATCCATTTGAGAAAAGGTAAAGCTTTCTCATGGGACAGGCAATATCAGCTACTGACTGGGATGAAGTTCAATCCTTGGTTAGAGTTCCTCTTTAAGTGCCACAGAACTTTAATATGTAAACAAAAAGGCTGATTACTGTGTAGCTTAACCACTTTACCCCCAGCGGTACGAATTTCTCCGCCCCTTTTTTCCCTCCTAAAAAACCAGGGACGGAGAAATCTGTACCTTCCGCGCTACCGCCGCTGTCCGCGCTCCCGCCGCTCGTGCGCGCGCACCCGCCGCTCGTGCACGCCGCCGCCCGCTCGCCCGGAGATCAATGAACGGGAAAATCCATTCCCGTTCGTTGATCTAGCCCCCGCAATGATCTGCTGCTTCTTTCAGAAACAGCGAGATCATTGTGCGTCTCCCAGCCTCCTACTGCTTCCTGTAAGCGTCCTTCCGGACGCTTACAGGTCGCATGTAAACAAACACTCTGTGGCCATCTTGTGGCCAAATAGTAAACTACACCCTAAAAGCATTTTACATACACAAACATTACATTTACACAATAAATTAACTCATTACCTCCCACACTCCCCAATTTTTTATTTTTTTTTGTAATTAAAAAAAAAAAAATACAATAAAAAAAAGCATAAATAGTTACCTTAGGGACTGAACTTTTTAAATATTTATGTCAAGAGGGTATAACACTGTTACTTTATAAACTGCGGGCTTGTAATTAGGGATGGATGCAAAACTGAAAAAAATGCACCTTTATTTCCAAATAAAATATTGTCGCCAAACATTGTGATAGGGACATAATTTAAATGGTTTTATAACCGGGACAAATGGGTTAATACATTTCATGGGTTTTAATTACAGTAGCATGCTTTATTTAAAAACTATAATGGCCGAAAACTGAAAAATATTAATTTTTTCCCACATTTTTTCCTATTTCCCCATTAAAACACATTTAGAATAAAATAATTCTTGGCATAATGTCCCACCTAAAGAAAGCCTAATTGGTGGCAAAAAAACAAGATACAGTTCATTTCATTGGGATAAGTAATAATAAAGTTATAGACGAATGAATGGAAGGAGCGCTGAAAGGTGAAAATTGCTCTGGTGGTCAGGGGGTAAAACCCCTCAGTGGTGAAGTGGTTAAAGACTACCAAACTCTTTCAGATATTTTCAGTACAGTTATGGGACAGGGACTGTAGATTCGTTTTTAAAGTGTACCTGAGACATCAATAAAGAAAGATTTGATACTTACCCGGGGCTTTCTTCAGCCCCATGAGCACCAATGCATCCCCTTGTCATCCTCTAGAGTGCCTCCATTATTTGGCTATCGGTTCCCATAATCTTGCTCAGTCGCATCAGTCAGGGTCTTCTGCACATGCGCGGCCCCTACGGGGCCAGTTACATTTTTAATTACTATTATAGAAGCTGATGCTTGCCTTAACATGCAGGGGTATTTATTTTGCGTACGTTAAAAAGGGGCGCTGGGAAAAAAGGGCGCCGGGTTTTAAACGATAAACATGGATAACGTTTAAAAATATAATGTACTATATTTCGTTTAAAAATAATGTTTTATAAAGTTATAAATCATTAAATAATGTGCATGAAATTGGCAATTGTGAAAACGTTAATCTTCCGTTTAAAAAGTGAAACGTATAATAACGTTTAAAAAAAAATAGTAAGTAACCCTCCCTGTACCTACCCCTAACCCCTAGACCCCCGTGTTGGTGCCTAAACCTAAGACCCTCCTGGTGGTGCCTAAACCTAAGACCCCCCTGGTGGTGCCTAAACCTAAGACCCCCCTGTGATAAGCATTAATAACGTGTGAAAAAAATATTGTGCTGTTTTTCGTTTAAAAATAATGTTTTAAAAAATTATAAATCATAAAATAATGTGTAATCATGAGAAGCAGTTATAAAACAGTAAAAGTCTCCGGGCGCCGCTTATAAAACGTTATTTTTCTCCGGCGCCCTTTTTTCCTGTCGGGCGCCCATTAAACGATATTTATTATGGGAGTGAATGGCGGCGCCCGATTTGTCCACTTGCCTCAGGCGCCCGAATTTACTGTTACCATTTATTTTTCCCTTTGTATCAACTGTGCCCCCTTTGCATTCATGGTCTCTCTCCCCCCCAACCCCATATCACACCAACCTCATGCCTCTAGTGTCATAGTGTCTCCTCTATGCCACTACCATCCCCTTGTGCCTCCACTGAGCCCATTGTGTCCCTCTCTGTGCCACTACTGTCCTTCTGTGCCACCACTGCGTGTAAAAAGTAGAGAAGAGCAGCTGGGCACATCCAGGATAAAACACCTCTTTATTGAAAAAAGTTAAAAGCAATATCCAATATTCATACAGGCATCATGGAGAGGAAGGGTACAAGCATGTTCATGTCGACTGATGATGAAACACCCCATTTGAGGGTGAAAAACAGCTGTTGACTTGAACATGCCTGTACCCTTCCTCTCCATGATGCCTGTATGAATATTGGATATTGCTTTTAACTTTTTTTCAATAAAGAGGTGTTTTATCCTGGATGTGCCCAGCTGCTCTTCTCTACTTTTTACATGGATGGACTTTAACTGGCTTAGAGCACTCCAGTGAGCCTTGTCAGCAGGTCCTGCGCACCTTTCTCTATTGCTAATAATTGTGCTACCACTGCCCCCTCTGTGCCTCCACTATCCCCAAATGCAGCTACTGCTCCCTTCTGTGACACCTTTGTCCCCAAGTGCAAGCAACTCCATAATTTCTCCTACAGGATAAAGCTCATATGTGCGCCTGAAGTGATAGGAATACAAAGGCAGCAACCTTCATTCCCTTATAAAGAATGACAGGCTGTGATACAAATAGGGATGCTCAAATTCGGCTTCGGGAGATATCCGGATTTTTGCTATCCGGATATCTCCCAGTAATGCTGTGCGGGCTGGGCCGGGGGGTCAAGCTTACCTCTCTGACGTCTTCTTCGGTCGTCCCTCGGCGCCTCCCACGATGCGCTCCATGCGCGTCACGTGATTACAAACACTTCCTCCTTCAACCCGGAAGGAGGAAGTGTTTGTAATCAGGTGACCGCCGCTTGGAGCGCATCGTGGGAGGCGCCGAGGGACGACCGAAGAAGACGTCAGAGAGGTAAGCTTGACCCCCCCGCCCAGCCCGCACAGCATTACTGGGAGATATCCGGATAGCAAAAATCCGGATATCTCCCGAAGCCGAATTTGAGCATCCCTGGATACAAAGACAGGCTTTAGTCATTTCTCACTCACACTCCTTCAACCAGCATGCGTGCCAGTGGAGTCAGACCAGAGCAGGGCCGTTTCTTGGGCAGTGTGGGCAGGGTGACCGCCCTGGGCACAGACCGGCAAATAGAAGAAGGGGGGCGCAGGCAGAAGGATATAATCAGTAGGGAGCTGGTGACACGTGGTGCAGCCAAATGGAAGAAAAAAAGAGGATTACCAGCGCGATCACCTTCCTTGACTCCTCCTGGGCTGCCTGCGTCAGGCGTCAAGTCATCATCACGTCACCACTGCTTGATGACACCTGATGTCCTGTAGGCTGTCAGTGCTCGGCGCCCATGTAGGAGTCGGCTTTCTGAGCTCTCTTTGGCTGTTTGTTTTCCTGGTCCCTGCTCCTTCCTGGATGAGCGGCTGGTCACTAGTAAGTAGGAAGATCTACTTGTGACATGTGGCTGTGTGACTGTCCCTAAAGAGTAAGGGTTCGCGAGTCCACGGGGGTGGAGGGGAAGGGAGCACACTTTTTACCCACTCGCCCTGGAAGCAATTTAGCCTAGAAACTGCCCTGGACCAGAGTCATCTGCACGGTCATTCTGGACCAGTGACTTCAAGTATTAAAGGCAGAGCATCAGCACAGAAGTCACACAACTGGCTTTGTTTATTAACCCTCCTGGCGGTCTACTAGAAACCGCCAGGGTGCAGCGCAGCAGTGGTTTTTCTTAAAAAAATGTTGTTAAATCATGTAGCGAGCGTAGGGCTCGCTACATGATAGCCGATGTACAGCGGCATCCCCCCACCCGCTTCGATCGCCTCCAGCGATCTTTGATCAGGAAATCCCGTTCAAAGAACGGGATTTCCTGGAGGGCTTCCCCCATCGCCATGGCGGTCAAAGGGAGTCCCGATCCACCCCTCAGCGCTGCCTGGCACTGATTGGCCAGGCAGCGCACGGGGTCTGGGGGGGGGGGGGGGGGCGACGTGCCGATCGGCGGTTAATCGGCGTGTAGAGGTGGCGATCGGAATGCACACGCAGCTAGCAAAGTGCCAGCTGCGTGTTGCAGAAAAAAATTATGCAAATCGGCCCAGCAGGGCCTGAGAAATCCTCCTGCGCGGTATAGCCCGAGCTCAGCTCGGGCTTACCGCCAGGAAGGTTAAACAACTGACCAACCTCTATTATGCTTCTTTTGTAGTTCCCACAGCAGAGTATTTCTCAATTATCCTCCCTTCATGAACAGAACAAGCTTACAAAGATTATTCCCAGACAGATGTTAAGCCCCTACAAGGACAGTATATACACCACTCTTGGCCCATGACACACAATAAAAGTATGCCAGAGATAAACTGCTGCATGAGGTTGGCATGAGTAATTCATGGGGAATCCATTGGTGATGTTTTTTCTGATTTAGAGAAATTTTCTGATGAAATGGTTCTGGTTACAAATTGCTATGACTTTCATACTGCCACAAATAGTTAATTTAAAACCACTTTACCACCACCAGTACCAGTTTCTATGCTCCTGTGTTTACATAAATATAAACAAATAATAAACACATGGCTCTGTTTCTATTTTTAGAACACACTAACTCTGTATCTCCATCTTGTGGCCAAAAAGTAAAACCACATCCAAATACCCTATTATACATCTTCCCATAGAAAAATGAAATACATTTTCATTAGTTAAAAAAAACCCTTGGAGGTCAAAGCACATTTCCATTGGTTGTACAGGGAGCAGTACACCAGTGCTTGTTTAAAAAAAAAAAAGTAATTTTTAGTTGCTAGATGATTCATGTCAAAATTACTATAACAGCATCACAATGACACCCATTGATTTTTATTTTAACAAAGATACAAATATAGCTGCAATCCCAGAGTTAATAACAACACTAGTGATATATCACCTGTGTGACATAGCTCTTACTGTTGCTATTAAACTTCTTTAATTAAACCTGTGATTTGAAAATTCATTCCAGCTGTTGTCTGAAGTACAACATTTTAAGTATGACATTAATAAATCCAAATATGCATAGGCTGCTCAAATATGTATTTAAAATGGAACTCTTTATTAACAACATAGCCACGCCTGGACAACAATAGTGTATATAAAAAACAAGAATTTTCAAGCTAGGTGCATAGTCATGTGCAACAGGTTTGTACAGCAGTGCACTAATTCCTGAGGTAGTGTGCATGGCACTGCGAGCAAGGCTTTAATGAATAACCTATTTAATGGTCAACCAAACCATGAAGTAAATCACAGTCTCTTCCTTTAAATGGGCTAATTGTAACGATCGGTGTAACACAGAGAGGGTCTGATTACCGGTGATCTGCAGTATCACCGAGAATGCAGAATATACCCGATTATAGATGATCTGCAGTATCACCGATAATCAGATATATCTACTAACCTCTGGACACCTGAGTAGAATAGGAGTGTTTGGTGCAACAGTAACACTTAGAGGACTAGGCCTCAGAGCAGCAAGGAGTACTGCACCAATTCCCTCCGAGAGCCTGGACTCTCCCAGGGATGGAAGCAGTCAGGCTGAGAGTAGGAAGGACTATCTGAGAGTGACACTCAGGAGGAAGTGTCACTATCGGAACTAGAAACCGCCTCTAACAGTAAGGTCGGTTCTCGAGGTCGGACAAGCCAGGTCAAATCCACACAGACAGGTACAGTACAGATTCAGAAGACGAAGGCGGAGTCTAATAACAAGCAGGGTTCGGCAACAGGGTATCAGAAATATCGGGGTACAGAATCAGGAGGCAGAAGCGGAGTCTTTAGGGCAAGCGGGGTTCGGCAATAGAGTATCAGAATAGCAAGGTACAGGATCAGAGTTCAGAAGAATAGTCAGGCAGGCAAAGGGTCAAAACAGATAATCACAATCAAACTAGTACTTTAAGCTATCAACAGAATCTAGCTAAGTGTAGGATGACAGCTCCAGCTGGTCCCGGCACACTTTAGGATCTGACTCAGGTCTGAGTGCTACCACGTTGTGATCGCAACGCCAGACAACCAGCAACTGAACAGCCCGCAGTATATATACACAGCACATTCTCCAGCACCTCCCTAAGTGCTGGACCAATGGGAAGGAGCAAAGTCGTTAGCTGACCGACCAGGTCAGCTGACCTTTTTCTGGCTGCCATATAGGTTCTGCCTCTCCGCGCGCATGCGCGTCATTCTGAACCTAGAGGGACTATGAGTCCCAGCCATACCAACACTGCTCTGCAATGTTTCCGCAGTCCCATGTGCGGGGTTGGTCGCACCGCTCGCAGCACATGCGGCGGCCTCCCTGCGCAGGGACAGAGTGTCAGTACCGGGGCTACGCGCGCTAACCACCGCGTCAGACGCGGCGGCATTTCCGCGTTCCGCCCTGTCCTCCATGGAAGCAGCCGCCTCACGCTGAGTAGAGGCGGCTGCTTTTCTGCGATTCCTCACAGTATTCCCCCATCCCCCCCCCCCCCGAGGAGTGGACTCCGGACAGCTCCTTCCTGGCTTTTCCTGGCTTCCTGGAATTCCTCTTTCAAATTGTCCGCATGCATGTGACAATCAGGTACCCATGACCTTTCCTCAATCCCATAACAATTCCAATGTACCAAGTACTGCAGTGAATTCTGAACTAGACGTGAATGTAAAACTTTCTCGACTTCGTATTCGGGTTGATCGTGTACCATCACAGGAGGAGGAGGAGTAGGACCCACATGGACTCCTGGCTTGAGTAGTGAAACGTGAAAGGTTCTTACGCCACGCATGCTGGCAGAAAGGTCAATAGGTGACATTGTTGATCTTCCTAGCTACTGGAAATGGACCGACAAACCTGGGACCCAATTTGTCTGAGGGCTGCTTCAGGGTCAAGTGACGTGTGGACACCCAAACCAAGTCTCCTGGTTGGAATCTCCACTCCAAAGAAGGTCTCTTGTCAGCTTGACCCTTTTGACTCTGAAACACCTTTTCCAAACTATTTCTCACCGTCCACCAAATGTCTTTAAAAGACCTTTGCCAGGCCTCCAGAGCTGGAAACGGAGTGGAGGCCACTGGTAAAGGTGAGAATTTGGGCAATCTTCCAGACACCACCTGGAACGGAGAAAATCCGGTGGAAGAACTTTTCAAATTATTGTGTGCAAACTCTGCGAAAGGCAGAAATTTGACCCAGTCATTCTGCGCCTCTGCAACGTAACATCTCAAAAACTGCTCCAATGACTGATTGACCCTCTCCGTTTGACCATTGGTCTGAGGGTGGTAGCCCGATGAAAACGACAGCTTCATGCTCATTTGGTGACAGAATGCCCTCCAGAATCTAGATACGAATTGGACTCCCCGATCGGACACTATGTTTTCCGGAATGCCGTGCAGCCGGAACACGTGTAAGATGAACAAGTCGGCCAATTCCTGGGCCGAGGGGAGTCCTTTCAAGGGCACAAAATGGGCCATTTTACTGAAGCAGTCTACTACCACCCAAATGACCGACATGCCTTCTGACCTGGGAAGCTCACCCACAAAATCCATGGACAAATGGGTCCACGGCTCACTCGGGGTGGGTAAAGGCTGCAAGGTACCCACAGGTGCCAGCCGGGAGGGTTTACTTTTTGCGCACACCGCACATTCCCTAACAAACTCTTTGCAGTCTGATGCCAAAGAAGGCCACCAAGCACACCTGGACACAAGATCTTGCGTTCTAGACGCCCCAGGGTGCCCTGCATTCTTGTGTGAATGGAACATCTGCAGGATCCGGAGACGAAATGGCAACGGCACAAACAGAACCCCTTCAGGCTTCCCCTCAGGGACATCCTGCTGAAAGGGACTCAAGGTCTATGTCCAGTCCTCCCAAGTCTCCGTTACCACTAGCACCAGTCTCTGTGGGATAATGGTCTCTGGGGCAGAGGGCTGGGCTGTCTCTGGATCAAAGTATCTGGACAGGGCATCTGCCTTAATGTTCTTGCTACCTGGGGTATACGTAATTACGAATCTGAACCTCGAAAAGAACAAAGACCATCGAGCCTGACGGGGACTTAATCTCTTAGCCCCCTCGATGTATTCCAAATTCTTGTGATCAGTGTATACAGTAATCATATGTTCCGCTCCTTCCAGCCAGTGACGCCACTCCTCAAAGGCAAGCTTAATTGCCAGGAGCTCTCTGTTGCCTATATCGTAGTTTCTCTCTGCTGGAGAGAACCTACGAGAAAAATAAGCACAGGGGTGTAGCCTTCCCTGCAACCCTGACCGCTGAGACAGCACAGCCCCTACCCCAACCTCCAAGGCGTCCACCTCAACAATAAAAGGATAAGAGGTGTCTACATGTCTCAGGATGGGTGCGGAACAAAACAAATTCTTTAAGGTGGAAAATGCATGTAACGCCTCAGGAGACCAGTGGGTGGTATCTGCCCCTTTTTTCGTAAGACAGGTGAGGGGTGCAGTGACCGTGGAATACCCCTTTATGAACCTTCTATAATAATTCACTAAGCCCAAAAACCGCTGTAAAGACTTCAACCCCACTGGCTGGGGCCATTCCAGAACAGCAGAGACTTTGGCAGGGTCCATGGACAGGCCTGAGGTGGAAATTATATACCCCAGAAAAGCGACCGATGTCACCTCAAAGATCCATTTTTCTAATTTGGCGTAAAGCTGGTTCCGCCTTAGTTTGTCCAAAACAAATTTAACATGAGTCCTATGCTCAGAGAGGTTGTTGGAGAAAATAAGTATATCATCTAGATATACTAGAACAAATCTCCCCAACACCTCCCTGAAGACCTCATTGATGAGCTCCTGAAAGACGTCTGGCGCATTACATAACCCGAAGGGCATCACTAAATACTCGTAATGCCCGTCGGGCGTATTAAAGGCCGTCTTCCACTCATCGCCCTTTCTTATCCGTACCAGGTTGTACGCACCTCGTAAGTCTAACTTAGAAAAGACTTTGGCATTGGTGACCTGTGTGAATAAGTCGTCTATCAGGGGAAGCGGATAACGATTCTTCACCGTAATCTTATTCAGGCCCCGGTAATCAATGCAAGGCAGCAGGCAGTAGATTACTGCCATGGCTTTAAAGAATTCCTCCACAGAGGTAAGGGCTAAATCACCAGTGGGCAAACTGTACGCCCACGTCTGAGAGTCGCCAGACAACAGGGTTTTGATAAATGTGACCCGTTGGGTCTCAGTCCCTGAAGATCGGGGTCTCAACTCAAAATAAGATAGCACTCTACTCCTAAAATTACGGAAGTCAGATTTGTGGCCGGAAAATCTCTCAGGTACGGGCATACGTATGTCAACGCTAAGAGGGGATCGCACCTCATCCACTGACGTCTGGAGGGTTTGTACCGACCCTGATAGGGCATCAATTAACGCTTTGTGATTGCCCAGTACTTGATTGATGTTATCCACCGAAGTGGCAAGTACACCCAGAGGGTCAGCGCGTGCGTCCATCTGTTACTTGGTCTGGCGTTCTGTAACGATCGGTGTAACACAGAGAGGGTCTGATTACCGGTGATCTGCAGTATCACCGAGAATGCAGAATATACCCGATTATAGATGATCTGCAGTATCACCGATAATCAGATATATCTACTAACCTCTGGACACCTGAGTAGAGTAGGAGTGTTTGGTGCAACAGTAACACTTAGAGGACTAGGCCTCAGAGCAGCAAGGAGTACTGCACCAATTCCCTTCGAGAGCCTGGACTCTCCCAGGGATGGAAGCAGTCAGGCTGAGAGTAGAAAGGACTATCTGAGAGTGACACTCAGGAGGAAGTGTCACTATCGGAACTAGAAACCGCCTCTAACAGTAAGGTCGGTTCTCGAGGTCGGACAAGCCAGGTCAAATCCACACAGACAGGTACAGTACAGATTCAGAAGACGAAGGCGGAGTCTAATAACAAGCAGGGTTCGGCAACAGGGTATCAGAAATATCGGGATACAGAATCAGGAGGCAGAAGCGGAGTCTTTAGGGCAAGCCGGGTTCGGCAATAGAGTATCAGAATAGCAAGGTACAGGATCAGAGTTCAGAAGAATAGTCAGGCAGGCAAAGGGTCAAAACAGATAATCACAATCAAACTAGTACTTTAAGCTATCAACAGGATCTAGCTAAGTGTAGGATGACAGCTCCAGCTGGTCCCAGCACACTTTAGGATCTGACTCAGGTCTGAGTGCTACCACAATGTGATCGCAACGCCAGACAACCAGCAACTGAACAGCCCGCAGTATATATACACAGCACATTCTCCAGCACCTCCCTAAGTGCTGGACCAATGGGAAGGAGCAAAGTCGTCAGCTGACCGACCAGGTCAGCTGACCTTTTTCTGGCTGCCATATAGGTTCTGCCTCTCCGCGTCATTCTGAACCTAGAGGGACTATGAGTCTCAGCCATACCAACACTGCTCTGCAATGTTTCCGCAGTCCCATGCGCGGGGTTGGTCACACCGCTCGCAGCACATGCGGCGGCCTCCCTGCGCAGGGACAGAGTGTCAGTACCGGGGCTATGCGCGCTAACCACCGCGTCAGACGCGGCGGTATTTCTGCGTTCCGCCCTGTCCTCCATGGAAGCAGCCGCCTCACGCTGAGTAGAGGCGGCTGCTTTTCCGCGATTCCTCACACTAATCCAGTGTTTCCCAAACCTGTCCTTGTGATTCCCCAATGGTGCATGTTTTGCAGGCAGCCTCATCTCTGCATAGGTGGGTGTCACAAGAGGCCCTAGTGGTCAGACCGCAAATGGCCTTCCAAACGGTGCCAGCGCACGGATCGTGTGAACTCTGGTCGCAGTCAATGCGCAGGAACCATTGGGAACAAACCGCAGACAAACCAGAAGGGAGCCTGTGAGGTACGGTAATTACAACTTACACACGATTCCAGGGTATAACTGCCATTACCACTGATATGGGCCAGTGGACCCGACTGCCTGACTGATCCTGCGAATAAAAACGGTTAAAACACGCTGTATTCTGTCTAGCCAACAACAAACAATAGTAGCGTCTCTTCAGAGACCTGGGATCAGTTCTGTGTGTGCTGAATAATAGGGTAGCTAGAACAACAACTGACGATAGCGTCTGTTTATTGAAAGCAATATAAATAATTAATATATACAGACAATTATTAAAATCAACAATTATTAAAACAGTAATAGCCAGTATGAAATAAAAAGGGAGAAAATACTTAGGGTTTGTGAAAATATGTCCTTTTGTGGGAAAATCATCAAGTCCTTGGTTTCAAGTTCGCAAAGTTCTTTGTTCCAGAGATAAATTCAAAGTTCAGCAAGATTTAAAATCCAAACAAAATGGAAGATGCCCTTTGTTCAGTTCCGACAAGATGGCCGCTAGCCATGTGCCCTTTGTTTCAGAGCTCAATTCAAAGTTCAGCAAGATGGCCGCCAGCCATGTGTCCTCTGGCTGGCAGCAGAATGTTCTCATATAGATGGAATTGGAGGACTGAATTGCCCGGGCAGCTCATTCACTTTTAATGGAGCTGAGTTCAGAGGCGGGCTTCCAGAGTCGGCCCCCAGGCCGGATTATGGTAATCACATCTGGGCAGGGGCTTTCAGCAGCCCCATAATCCTGACATGTTCTCTAGGCCGACCTACGCGGCCGGCACACAAATAATAATTACATATTATCGATCCCCAGAACCTACCGATTAATATGATATCAGACATGGCTAGTGCAGCGGATCAGGTTTCTGAGAAGATTCATATCTCAATAACCGGAAGTGCCATCACAATGAATTTCATATCAACACGATGGCCAGATTTTACCGAACAAGACTATATGAATATCATAGCTGTGCGATATACGGTTTTCGTATACCGACAGGAAATCCTACCACCCATGCTTTCTTATGGCCCGTGCTCGGTGCCGTTTAGTCTGGAGTGGAAGCAGGTTTTGAATAGCCCCCTGCTGGGATTAGCTTCCTGGCTCTCCCTGTTATGAAAGGCTCAGGCTAATTAACATCTAGGTGTCACCTGGTTCCCAGAACAGAAAAGGGAATTCATGCCTCCATGTTATTCTGCCTTCCACAGGGAATATGTCCAAGCTAATTAACACCTCCCCCCAGGCTTTTACTCAGCTAAGACAAATCCCCCAGCTGTTCCTAGGCAGAGGGAGACTATACATCAAATCTTGTTTTAACGATTTGTGTCGCAAAGCGACCGCAATTGCGTTTTGGCCGACTGGGCGTCGCCCGGCGTCACAGTGGGGTAATTAGTGTCTCTGCTACATGGAATCCACCTAACTGAGACACTAATTACCTCACCTGTGCATAGGTGAAGTTGCCTGCAAAACATGCACCGTTGGGGAGTCACAAGGACAGGTTTGAGAAACACTGGGCTACGCTATGTCAGTGACTGATCATGTGACTCATCATGTGTGTCACATGACTCATCGTGTGACTCGCTGTAACAAGCCACCAGGTCACACACAGAGAGACCCGCAGTGGCTATGGAGACGGCGATGGATGTGCTGCTGCTGCTCAATGACATAATTGACAGAATGTTTCTGTAGTATCCCTAGTAGGATCCTATCTTGTCAGTATTGCTAGAAGTGTCTCCAGCATGCCAATGCCTCATTAGTGTCCCAGTTTTGTGGCCCAGTAGTATCACCAGCTTCTCACCGCTCGCAGTGATAGGATATCCCCCCGTTTTTCTGTTATTATCTGTAATGAGTTTTGAGATCAGGTGCAATTTTGTTTAAGATCAGGAGGTCGGTGTGCATAATCTTCAGCAAAATGACTTCAGTTTACAGCTCAGAGTGATCATTTTGATGAAAACCAAGTATGCTTATTAACAGTGCCTGCTGTAAAAATGATTTCTATGGCTTTCAGCTTTGTAACTGGGCAAATGGTAAAAAGCATGTTTGTTGTTATTAAAATGTAAAAAGTTTTGAATCAGGAAGATACCATTTATTGGCTAACTTAAAAAAATGAGAGTAAGCTTTCGGCTACTCTGCCTTTTTCAAACTTGAATCCTGTATGCTGACAAAATGTTAGAGAACACAGCCATGCAACATCAAAAGTGGATACATATATGTTTTTGCAAACATAAATGCATGTCATTAAAGAGACACTGTAACATCAAAAAGTTCCCCTGGGGGTACTCACCTCAGGAGGGGGAAGCCTCAGGGTCCCAATGAGGCTTCCCACGCCGACCTCTGTCCCTCGGGGGTCTCGCTGCAGCCCTCCGAACAGCAGCCCGACAGATCCGACAGCTTGTTCAATATTTACCTTTCCAGGCTCCAGCGGGGGCGCTGTTGCGGCTTTCGGCTCCAAAGTAGACGGAAATACCCGATCTCAGTCGGGTCCGCTCTACTGCGCAGGCGCCGGAGACTTGCGCGTGCGCAGTAGAGCAGACCCGACGGCGATCGGGTATTTTTGCCT
Organism: Hyperolius riggenbachi; assembly: GCF_040937935.1. Taxonomy (NCBI): domain Eukaryota; kingdom Metazoa; phylum Chordata; class Amphibia; order Anura; family Hyperoliidae; genus Hyperolius; species Hyperolius riggenbachi. The sequence goes on from NC_090646.1 coordinate 227,055,292, forward strand.
ATTTCGGAGCCGAGAGCCACCACAGCACCTGCGCAGGAGCCGGGAAGGTAAATATTTACAGAGCCGCTGTTCGGAGGGCTGCAGCGAGACCCCCGAGGGACGGAGGATGGCGTGGGAAGCCTCATTGGGACCCTGAGGCTTCCCCCTCCCGAGGTGAGTACCCCCCAGGGGAACTTTTTGATGTTACAGGTTTTCTTTAAAGAGGAGCTGTCAGCTATACTATCTAAAAAAATACAAAAAAACAACACATATATAAGTAGATAAATACTTGCTCTATGTACATAACATATATATTGCACTATCCACGTTTTGATTTCAGTGAGTTTTATATAGTAAATAAAGAGATTGGCATTTGCCAATTTGGAATCTCTGTGTCTGAAGCCAATCCTGATGTCATTTCCTCCCTTACTCTGGGAGGAGGGCGGCCAATGCAAACACAGACAGTCTTCAGACACTCCCACCCAGCTCTGCAATAAGTGCATTGTTATTGTGTGACTCTGTAGCTTGAGAATCATGAGAAATATTGGCCAATCAGAGAGAAACAGAGGTATGGGAGGGGAAAAGAGGAGGGAAAGAGGCTTCAGCCAATCAGGCTGCATTAGTTAGGTCTGAGGGGATAGTAAAAAAAAAAAAAAAAAAAAGACAACCCAGCATGCCCTGCAACGTCCTTTGTGCGGCAATGTACCAAATAAGAGCCAGGTAAATTGGGGAATTATTTTTCATCAACAATAAAAGTAACAGTGATTTTGGATTGCCTGGTTAGCATCCTTATTACTTGTTTACCAGATAAAAATAAATAATTGATTTTTTATTTTATGCCTGACAGTTACGCTTTAACCACTTGACGACCAGTGGATTTTCGTATGATCTGTGCTGCGTGGGCTCTCCAGCCCGCAGCACAGATCAGGATAGAGCCAGGGCGATCAGACTTACCCCCTTTTTTCCCCACTAGGGGGATGTCCTCCTGGGGGGGTCTGATCGCCGCCGGCTTGCTGCGCTTTGTGGAGGGGGCTCTTCAAAGCCCCCCTCCGCAGCGTTCTCGGCGCTCCGTCCCTCTCCCTCCCTCTCACTTCCCCTCTGAGCTGCGCAGGACGGATATCCGTCCTGCGCATTGAAGGATAGGCTTCAGCCTATCATATGCCGGCGATCCCCGGCCAATCAGAGGCCGGGGATCGCCGATCTCAGCGCCGTATGATGTAAACAGCGGGGATTTCTTCCCCGCGTGTTTACATTTTGCCGGCGAGCCGCGATCGGCGGCTCTCCGGCTGTTCACGGAGACACCCTCCGTGAACTGTCATGGAAAGGCCGCTTGATCGAGCGGCCGTTTCCATGGTAACCCGCGGACGACCAGTTTACGCCAATCGGCGTTAGCTGGTCGTCAAGAGGTTAAGATACTTTAATTGAAGCAGAACATTCAAATAGGGTCTTGAGAGGATGTTAGCTGATTTATGACAAATAGATAAGACCCTTTGTTCACTCAATCCTCACATAACTGAGACGTAGACTGGTACAGAGGCATCATAAATTCTTTACTTTTCCCTCTGTTGTATTTAGGTGTTGGGGTTTGCAGCCTCCTTCCCTACCATGTGCCTGTGTAAACCTTTGGTGCTAGAAACATGTTGCTGCCAATTAGTCATAGCTGCCACAGTTTAAGGTATGCAGTGCATGCAATTTCACACACTACGACAGGGGCGTAACTATAAAATACTGGGCCTCCTTTCGAAACATTGGATGCCGACCCCCCCCCCCCCTTTCCCCACCCTCAAAACAGAAATTGGAAAGGCAGGTCAGGCAGGTTATAAAAAAAAAATAGTCCTCCTAGTATAGGTAGCCTGGTATAGGTATCCCCAGTGTAGGTAGCCTGGTATAGGTAGCCAGCTATAAGTGCCCCCAGTGTAGGTAGACTGGTATAGTTGCCCCCAGTATAAGCAGTCTGATATCGGTGCCCCAATAAAGGTAGCCAGTTATAGGTGCCCCCAGTATAAGTAAACCGGTATAAGTGCCCCCAGTATAGGTAGCCCTCCCTCACCTCAAATCAGAGATTTGGGTGCTGCAATAGGCCGTGCAACAAAGGAAAAAGGTAATTTATGGTGCATTTTACTCTGGGCGAAATGTGCATTTTATATGTTTTGTATGTGTGTGTATTTTAAACTAAAGTTTTTTTTCCCCAAAAGTGGTCCTTTAACTGACGTATACAGTACAGCGCATAAATAACCATATAACATGTGCAGCCCTTATGTCCCCCCATAGTTAGGTTATAGTCTGGTATAATGCCTCCTATGTCATTGGGCCCTTTATAGTACCCCCTCTGCAATAGTACCCTGATTAATGCCCCTTTTGTAGTCTTTCCTCTGTAATAGTGTCCACTATGTTACTGGTACCCCAACAAAGAGTCTTCCTTTATTATACTGCTCTTCTTCTATAGTACCCCTGATATAATGCCCATCTTTTACCAAGCTAACCTTATAGTGACCCTATTATAATCCCCCTCTGTTATAATGTCACAAATATAGTTCTTCCTTCCCATAGCGTTGTTGTAGTCCTCCCTATGATATAGTGCCCCTCTTTTAACCCCTGGCTGTTCAAACCAATGGGGCCCAAGGCATAAGACATACATGCCATGCCCTAGATATGCTTCTGCTCACTTCTTTTTAAAAACAGCTTAATTTGCATGCAGCACTGATGAGCTTCCTATAACACATTCTGGATCACTGACCCAGAAAGAGTATGCATATCCTGTGTTCTGATTTACTCTGACTCAACTACCCACTTGCTTATTTCAATTGTGGGCTTTAAACAAGACTGAAACCAAGAAGTCATCTGTACAGACAGGCAAAAGGCATATCTAAAATGTGCACGCAATCAGCTATTCCTCTGTCATAACACTCCAGGTAGCAAAGGCTAAAGTTACGTACACACTCATTTGGACTCGGCTTTGGCAGACGATAAAGACCATCTCAGCCGAGAATCGAGAGTCAAACCAGTGTGTGTACAGCGGCTGCACGGAGTCCGCTAAAGATCCAGCATGCCACACCTTTAGTGACTCCTGTCCCTTGAGCACCGCTCGATCTCATTTTTCTCCCCTCTCCTCCGCCCACAAGAGTCCACCACTCCATCACACACACCCTACAATCCGCATAGCAACAGACAGGTCTGTACAGCGTTGGCAGTGCTCTGTCACTCAAAGGATCATGTGCGGATCCCAGCTGGGCAATGGAGATCCCCAGTGTGCTCTGCACTTATATTAGTCAGCATCTTCATATACAGGGGAAGTAGGCAGACAAGGGTGCTCAAAACTCTATGTGGCCAGTGTGTTGCCAACAAAGGCAATGAAGGAGCAACCTTGCGCTGGCCAGTCAAAGTTTGTTTACCTCTGATTGCCCAGAAAACCTCTCTAAAAAAAAAAAAACACAGATAGGCTGAAATGGAGTCCTCGGTAATATGGTAGCAGCTTTGGCTCCCTTCTTGTCACCTCTTTTTTGGTAAGGCAAGGTGGAAATAATGGTTAGAGGTATCAATCAGGCCCGTGGACACCCACCAGGCCATAGGCATCCGTCCAGGTTGCATGATTGGTGGTCTGGTTCTGTCAGGAACAGCCCAATTGCAGACTTTTTCTGGGTATATTTCATTTTTTGCAACATACTAGCAGGTTTTGCAAGTGAAATCGTGCATTATGTGTGCAAGCAAAACTCCTTGCTAGCGTCAAAGCATGAGCATGCAATTCCTGGATGCAAAGCCTAATGCCTGGTACACATTTCCCATCAGAATGATGATCGACTTGATCATTTCCAATAGGTCCAATTTGATTTCCAATTGTTTTCATGATCAGTTTTGTATAGAATTGATCAGAAAATCAGATTGGACTTGTCAGAAATGATCGCTTTGCCTGTCAATCTGACAGGAGATTGTATTGTGTGTACCAGGCATAACACTAACTATGGCATACCCATGTCTGCACACTTTACAGCTACAAATAGTGCCAGGAACTATGTACTATAATTTCTTGCCTGCTGGTGGCAGTATTAACTTTGACTGCCCTGAACTTCCACTGTTCACCAGCAGGTGGCTTTATACTGTAACTTTATCCTGCATGCGCAGAACACTCCCGACACCAAAAGCGGGACTAGGGTGCGCGCTGCTCGGTTCTGAGCATGCACAGTAGCCACCGACCGGGATGGGGGCGGGGGTCACCATCCCTGCCTAAAAGGGATCAGGAGGATGCTGTGGGGACAGTAGGGGTCCAGGGAGCTGGAAGAAGCCCCAGGTAAATTATTATTATTATTATTTTTTTTTAACTTAGGACTCCCTTTAATTATGCATGGCCTATATAAGGACTGCCTTTCCTCCAGCCAGTTGCCAGAACTTTGTTGCTCCAAGGCCTCAGTCTCTGGACATTTCCTGAACCTGTTCCCTGATCTGAACCTATCTTTGCTAAACAATTGTTTATCCTGTCCTGTCCTGTCCAGTATGTACACTGTCCATATGTTACTCTGTGCCTGTACTGATAGAAACTGGCTGCAGTGGTACACACATACAATTTTGATTAGCCAATTTTACTACTTCTAGGTATTATGAGAGCTCAGCTCTGTTCATAGTATTCAGCATCTGTTAGCCCTCAAACTACATGGGGTGGTAAAATTGGTCAGTGATTGACCAATCAAAATTGAATGTGTGTATCTGTATGCATCTTTACTCTATGCCTATAGTGATTGTAAATTATCCAATTAAAAGACGGGCCTCTGTCCAACATTTTGATGGACAGGCCCATTATCTTCACCTTACATTCTGCTGCTAAATTCATGTAACTTGGCCACGCCCACTCCCTGCATGGTCACGCCCATTTAACCACCACCTGGTGCCCATGGGTGCCCCGGATCTCCTAAGATCCTAGCAACGCCCCTGACGAGCAACAAATGCAATGCAACCCCTGGAGCTGTCCTCCCAGTGTAAAATGACCCCCCCACCCCCACCCCGGTGCCCCGTGCATGAATATTTTACCTGTCGGAATCTGCTGCTGGCTCCATCTCCGCACTCTTCCTCACATACACGCGCCCCAGGTGGTTGCCGAAGTAACGTGGGTGGGTGTGACATTAGGTGGTGTCACTAGGGAGATTTCAGCAACATTTCATGCTGAAATCGATCAGGAATCGGCCTGCGGAGTATGGACAGCTGACAGATCTCTCTCTGATCAGATTCGATCAGAGAAAGATCTGTCTCTTGGTCAGACCTGCACATCATTGCTAGATATATGCCCACCTTAACTGTTTGACTCTGCTATTGGCGCCTCCTTTGATACCATGGTGATTGTATATATTTGTATTTTGTAAATGTTTATGTATATTGCCTTGTACATAGTTAGATTAATCAGGGTGTTTGTTATATGTGTGTTCACTGTGTTTCCTGGTTTTTGGATGATATAGCCTGCTGTGCGTGTGGTTTGCATTTTATTTGCATTGTCAATTTGTATGCCTGATCTGGTTTGTATTAAACTCTTTATTGCACCTTATTCCCTGGTCTCAGTATCTGTATTGCTGCTAACTGTAGTTATTCCTTGTTCTTCCTTTCATGCTTGTGACAAGGAGTCACCACGGACATACAGTTCCTATGTAGTGAAAGGCTCGTATAGCACTGTTCTTTGGAAAGCTGATCACAGTCCCGGATTGTTGGTTTTCTCTATCCAGCTCCTGTGTATCACAAAGCATCAATTCCACAGGTCAACCAAAGGAGTAAACAAACACTGCATATAGAGTAGTAATGTAAAGATAGGTACAGTGACTATCCTGTCAGTGCCTTCCCAGCTGTATCACCAGTGCTGGGTGGGGACACCCCTATCACTCACCCCGGTGTCCTCTGTGATCTGAGGAAGATTGGTATGTATGCATATGTATAGGCTACTCCAGAGTTGTCCAGATTCTGCCTATAGATACTGTCAGGAACCGGCCCGCGGCACGCTTGCGTATACGGTTCCCGAATGCGGGTTTGACCAGATCAAGCGGGGAGCAGCCTTATTCGAGCTACAAACAAGGCTGGGACCCCTCAAAAGCTCCCTACTGCCACCACTAGCGGTTTGCTAGACACGTTCACTCAGCTGTCGAGTGCTCAATACGCAATCTGCATTTTCGTATTTGGGTCAGCTTTGCGCTTAGGCCAAATACGAGAACGCCACGCACACACACACAGTTGCAATCTTACACTGTAGTGAAGCAAAACCACCACCAATCGTTCCGAACGATACTGTTAGACTTCCCACTCAGCTGTCGAGCGCAGAAGTGCCCCATACACACAATGCAATTACAATTTCATATGGTATTGTTGCTCAAGCATACAATTAGGCATGGACTTATACACAGCTACACTGTAGTCTCCTCTAGGCTATGAGTGTTAGTTTAGTACAGCAGAAGTCAAGCTTATTAAATAATAATTTAATATTCCAGGAAAAAAGTGGAACAATGCAGAACAGAATATATACAAAAGATTACAAAAAACAAAATAAAAGGTTACAAAATTAAGAGTTTACAAAGATACACACAAAGCGATTTGCTTACCAAAATACAGGGATCCAGATAGAAGAACCTTGGACTTTTGTGGACGGACGCAGCTCTGGCTTGACCAGGAGCCCCTTAGCTTGTGCCAGCTGCAGCTACTGTCAGAAGAGGACTGATTTTAGGTATCTGTCCCCTGGTTTTTATAATGGAATATTTGCCTTGAGGCTGCAAGCCCGTTTGGACAGGGGAACTAGTTTAATTAAATCTCAGACATAATTCAATTTCCAGAGATCTAACATCCACATGTGAACAGAGTATTATATCTCACACACACAACAAAAGACTTCCTTAGTCCAAGGTACTAGTCTATACATCAAAAGATTGTGAAGTGAGGCTTTTCAACTCCAGGTGAAAACCTGATTTCCGAGTTCAAAAGCCATGCCGACCAGCTTATTCTTCCTCAATTGGCAGCTAATTAGCAGTAGACACAGTTTCCCCTGCTGGACAATGAGGGCAGAGGTAATGTACATTTACATGCAGACTCACATTATCCTTCAGTTTACTCTGGCCAGGTGACCAATTACTCCCAAGCACAATACACATCTGAGGTTTTACCCAGTAGACAGAAAAAGGACAGAAATATGTTCTGTTATTATCCTTAACATTATCAGCACCCCAATATATCACCACAGATACTTGTACCAATCTACCACATATCAGGGTTTGATTATTTATGGGTTTTATCGCAATAACCTTTAAAGCGGATTCGAGATTAAAAACTAACTATAACAAGTAACTTGTGTATATATCTTATCTAAAGTTTAGATAGTTTACACAGCATATCTAGCTGCAAACAGCTTCAAAAGTTTATGGTTATTTATTCCTGTGATACAATGAGGGTAGCCATGTTCTGTCTTTCACATTGTCACAAGCTGAGGGCTGGAGATGCTATCAGCTTGCCTGAGTGTAAATTCAGTCCCCTCTCCTCCTCCATCCTCCCTCCTCTCCTCTGCCTCTGAAATCAATAGCTAGTAACCTGCTCCTCCTTCTGCCCAGACTGAGTTCCCATAAGCCCTTGCTACAGTGCCAAGGCACAAAAGGAGCTGTGGGCGAGGCTTGTTTAGTTTATAGGGAAATAGAGTATTAAAACAAAACAAAAAAAAAGGATTTGGCTTGAGGAATGCCCTATAAACTATATGAAAGGAACATAGTTATGCAATGAGTAATAGTTTATCTCGGATCCACTTTAACCATTTCCCGACCGCATCACGCCAATGGGCGTGGCCACGGCGGCAGCACCAGCTAACGCCGATTGGCGTAAAGTTCTGGGGCTTGCATTTGCAGGAGATCGCGCGCAGGCTGCGCGCGCATCTCCTGCTTGGTGGGCGGAGCGGCCTTCAGTCTCCGTGTGGAGTATTGTATAGCGCTGCGATCTGCAGCAGCGCTGTACTGGGGTCCCCCTGGGGGACAAAAGAGCGATCGGCTCTCATAGGCTGAAGCCTATGACAGCCGATCGCCGTTATCGGCTGCCTGGGGGGTGGGAGGGACAGAGGGAAAAAATATGTAAAAAAATATGTACATTTAATTAAAAAAAAAAATAACATAACGATTTATATTAAAAAAAAAAATCACTGCAGGGGCGATCAGACCCCACCAATAGAGAGCTCTGTTGGTGGGGACAAAAGGGGGGGGGGAATAACTTGTGTGCTGTGTTTTGCGGTCCTGCAGCTTGGCCTTAAAGCTGCAGTGGCCCATTTAACATAAAATCGCCTGGTCATTAGGGGGGTTTAACACTGAGGTCTTCAAGAGGTTAAGGGACGTAGCAACCACCTTGGAAGGAGCACTCAGCCTGAGTAGGGATGGGTTTTCCTTACATGCACTCACATGGCCAAAGCAGATGGGTGGATGGGGAGCGGATGGAGCAGATTTCTGCAAACTGATGCAAAATGGATGGAGTGCATACCATGCCCATTTTGCATTCACTCAAGTGTGAACCATCCTTTAGACGTTATATTACACTAATGATTATAATTGTTCATCTAACCATGTAGCTCTAAGCACAAGCTGCTTCGTGCTAATGCACAGGTGTGAATCCTATTGGGGCTTGCACAGTGGGGCTGCACTAGTACACGGAAGGGAGCACGAATGCAAAGAAGGAATAGACCACAGTGAAATGGAGGGATCAAGGAAGATCAGGGAAGTCTCTGGACAATCCAGAGGATTTCCTCTATGATGGTGAGTATTTCACTTTTGGGATTATACTACCAAAACTAAAAATTTCAGTAACTACTCAGTTACATAAAAGAACATTTAAAAGCAATCCCACACAGTGGACTCGATTCACAAAGCCGCGCTAATGCATAGCTTGCCGTGCTATGTGTGTAGCGCGCAATGTTACTTGCACAAGTTTTACGTGCACAAAGTTTTACATGCGCATGCTAACAAAGCTTTTCGCGTGTTAACGCATCACAATGCGTGCATTGTGCCACGTTAACATGTGAAGACCTTTGTTAGCGAGCGTGAGTAAACCTGTGCGCGCGTAAAACTTTGCACAAGTAACATTCTGCGCTACACGCATAGCACGGCCGCGCTATGCATTACCGTGGCTTTGTGAATCGAGCCCGTTATCTCTGGCTAATGGCAAATGTAATCGTTTCTGGCTGAAGCTCTCTGAGGCATGCGCCTTCACTCTGCCCCCTCCTTTTCTACTGAAGTGACTCATCTGTTGCCAGGTAAATGTCTGTTCAGCAGAGGGAGCCCCATAAGCATGGATGCGTTCCTCGGCATCCTCCCGAGTGCCTCCATTAGGCCGCAATATTTTCCGGTATTCGGCTCAGTGACGTTAGCGGGGGGGCCTTCTGTGCATGCGTGGACCTTCTGCTGACGATACTCAGTCAGACTCAGCCCGACAGAGCCGCACACCGGTTTGATTGATTGCAGCTGAATGGAGGATTCCGTGAGGACTGCAGGAGGATGGCGAGGGACGCATCCGTGTTTATGGGGCTGGAGTAAGCCCCGGGTAAGTAAAGAAACATCCACTTGACTTATCTCTGAGTCTCTTTAAAGTGCCTGATTTACTGCGACTCAAAGGGACTCAAAGGGAAGTCAGCCCTGCATATATTATTATTTAGTATTTATATTTAGTATTTATATAGCACCGATATCTTCTGCAGCACTTTACAGAGTATATATCGTCATGTCACTAACTGTCCCTCAAAAGAGCTCACAATCTAATCCCTATCATAGTTATATGTCCATTGTAGTCTAGGCCAATTTAGGGGGAAGCCAATTAACTTATCTGTATGTTGTGAGAGGAAACAAGAGTGCCCGCATGAAACCCACACAGACACGGGGAGAACACACAAACTCCTTGCATGTTTTTCTGCTGGGATTCCAACCAGGGATGCAGCACTGCAAGGCAAAAGTACTATCCACTACACCACCGTGCTGCCCACATACAGAATGCATTCAGCTTGAGACTGCGCTCTCCCAACACACAGGTATCAGAGTACAGCACAGTTTCAGTAAAAGGAAGCACAAATCTATGTAGCTGATTATGAGGATATATTCAGTACTGAACAATATTGTGCATTCCTTGTTATAAATGTATATAGCAATTACATTTTTATACAGCGCTTTGCAGGGTACACTGAATAATTCACGTCCATAACTGTTCCTCGAAGGAGTTCAATTTCTAATGTGTCAACCAAATCATAGTCAAATGTCCCCACCATAATTAAGAACCAGGTTGGGGGAATACTAATAAACATAAGAGTATATTTAAAATGTTGCTGAACTTGCTGTATTAATAAACTTTATAAATCATTTTGAAAAGATGTTGATAGAGATATTAAACAAGTTGGTTTAGAATGAAAGAAGTAATACCTCGACATTGGTAGATTATTACAACAATGTTCGGAAGTTCAACTTTAAAATAGTGAATTACATCATATGCAGCAGTTACTAGAGCAGTTACATTCTTTACATTGTGATGCATGTGTAAATTGTCATAATTTTCGTAGAAGGATAATTGTCTAGCTGAATGATCTTGTGGGTGGAGACAGCGCTAAACATAGTTATTTTTGAGTTTGTGGGTTATAATGGACGTTGCCACCTGTATTCTGTTCAATAAAGTTGTCTGATTCCTTTTACTGCCAAATAACTGTATCTGTAATATGCAGCTATGTTGATGTGGTAACAGGGAGGACTAGTACACGGGTGAGAATCCATTTTCTCTCTAAGGCAATTCCTCTGCAAAGTAGTTAGCAGAAATGGGCTGAGGCAGAGGCGAGAGAGGCTCCAGCCTCAGGGAGCAGTGTAGGAGGGGGTGCACAACTCACTCAGCTATCAGTCCCATAATGGGTCTGATTCACTAACTGGTGCTAACCTAGTTAGCACACCTAAAGGCTTTGTGCGTGCTAGCTTGAGTGCTAAGTAGTTAGCACGCACCAAGCCAAATCAGATCGCGTGCCAAATATCGCGCACAAAACTTTGCGTGCGCAAAGCCTGGTGTGCGCGAAACGTCACACCGGGTGTGATGAAAACGGCGCACCCGATGCGCCTGTAACAGCGCATTGGGTGCGCCCTAAACATCGCATGGGTGCAACGTTTAGGGCTCACCCAATGCGCCATTCTAGGTGTATTGGGTGTGCCATTTTCGTCGCACCCGGTGTGACATTTCGCGCGCACCAGGCAACGCTAAACTTTGCATGCGCACGCGAAACAGCGCACAAGCTTTTATTACCGCGTGCAAAGTAAGTTTAGGCATGATAAGGGGCTTTTCACAAGCGTTAACAGTAACAGTAACTAACAGTTAGCACCGCTTTGTGAATCAAGTCCTTTGTGTTTGAAGCAGAGAGAAATAAGAAAAGGGGATACATGGCATTGACTGCAAGCCAAATACCTAGAGATTAAGGTGTTGGGGGCCCTGGTATGTCTCTTAGTCTAATAGTAATCAGTGTGTGACAGCTGGGGTGGGAGGCATGGAGGGGCACACTTTGGTGTCTCAGCCTTGGGTGCTGGAGGACCTTCTCCCTGCTTTGGTAATTAGGCTTACTGTGGCAGAGCAACCGCCAATGCATTGAGGTGGGTCAGGAACCAATGTACGCACACTAGATTCTTGGCAGAGGCGGCCCTGACAACCACCTGTACTGATGTGTAAAAGACTTAAATCGGATGGAGCCAAGATTACATGATTGATGTGTACAGTATAGTCTCTATAACAGCAGCTCTGGTGCTGAGTCTGGTTTGACTAAGACAGCAGAGAGACCTACTAGCTAACCTTCCCAGCCAGTCAATGCTTCACAACAAGTCTAATGCTGGGAACACACAATACAGTACATTTTTCGTGTTCAATTCTCCGCTCGATCGTATTTTCCGCTTGATTCTCTTATCTTCCACTTGTTTTTCTTATCTTTTTCCATTCAGTTCTATGAGGAATCGCGCGGTAAAATGATCGAGAGGAATATCGGACATGACAGAATTTATCAATCGAACGCATCTATTGAGCGGGAAAATGAAACGTGTGTTCTCGGCATTAAGCCTCATCTCCATGGTACAATTTTCCATCAGATCAACGGGTGATCTGATAAGAAATTGCATCGTGTGTAGACACTCAAGATTGTTTCTGATCAATTCTGCTATAGATTTTGCATTGATAAGTACCCAAAATCTATTGCAAAATCTATTGCAAAATCTATTGCAATCCGATCTAGAAATGATCTAATAGATCCGTCGATCTGACGGAAAATTGTACCGTGTAGATGAGGCTTAAACTGTCCACACACAGATGCCCCACCCCCTTCTTGTCTTCCAGCAAACACAGGCAACTTAAATACCCTCTACCCACGCTTTTCTTCATGTCACTTACTTGTCTGCTATTTATCAGCTAAGGTAGCCATATATTATTTGATGGCCACCTGCTTTAGCCAAAAGATACATATGGTAGGTCCCTGCCAAACACTGCTGAGTAGAACAATGCTTAATTGCTAGGCAGATAGATTGTTAGATAGATAATTTACAACATGTTGGAAATTATCTATCTGGCAGGTAAATCTAATGCCTAGTACACACCATACAATTTTCTGTAAGATTTTCTGTTAGATTTACCTGCCAGATAGATAATAACTTTAACCAAACGTTTCCTGTAGTTGAAGATCAGACGTGCACAACGGTCAGGAGTATTTTTTGACCATTCCTCTTTACAGAACTGTTTCAGTTCAGTAATATGTTTGGGATATCTGGTGTAAATAACTTTCTTGAGGTCATGCCACAGCATCTCAGTCGGGTTGAGGTCAAGACTCTGACTGGGCCACTCCAGGAGGCGTATCTTCTTCTGTTTTAAGCTATTCTGTTGTTGATTTACTTCTATGCTTTGAGTCATTGCCCTGTTGCAACACCCATTGCTAATCACAGTTGCTAATGTGGAATTTGTTACATTTATTTACATTGGCAGAGTGTTTAGGAAAATCGCTAGCAATTTAAAAAAAACACTCTAGTGGGTTCCAGCCCTCAGGGCTGGTTCACACTGGGCGCTTTTGAGGAGCATTACTTGGATGAAGATCAGATTCAATTTTATGACCAATTTGTGCAAAAGTCCATATAATTCCAAAGGGTTCACATCAGGGGTCTAGTCCTGGAAAAAGAGGTAAGTGGACTCACCCTAAAAACTGTGCCAAAAAATAGGCGTAGTCAAGCATAACGTGGGCGTGGTAATGGGTGGGGCCAAATATACATGACCTTAGTAGTGATATAAAAGGTCTGCCGAGGAAGTTTGAGCTCTGCCGTAGTGTATCCCCCAAAAATAGATGTAATCTGACAGCAATTCACCAAAAAGACACATAATCTGGTAGAAGTTCCTCCAAAATACAGATAATATGGCAGTGGTTCCGTCAAAATACACAATGTGGCAGCAGCAGTTCCCCTAACATACACATAATTTGGAAGCAGTTCCCCAAAATACACGAAACCTGGCAGCGGAACACCCAAAATACACATAACACCCAAAATACATATAATCTGGCAGCAGTGGTCCCCCAAACATACACAATCTGGCAGCAGTTCCCCAAAATACACGTAATCTGGCAGCAGACGTTACCCTAACATACACATATTCTGGCAGCTGTTACCCAAAATACATAACAGCGGTTCCACAAAAATGAAGATAATCTGACAGCAGTTCCCCCAAAATAGGTACCCCCAGCATAGGTAGCCAGGTCTATAGGTGTCCCCAGTATAAGTAGCCATGAGTATAGTAGTCCCCAGTATATGTAGCCAGAGGTATAGTTGCCTAGTATATGTAGCCAGGGGTATATGTGCCCAGTTTATGTAGCCAGGGGTATATGTGCCCAGTATATGTAGCTAGAGGTATATGTGCCCAGTATATATATGCCCAGTATATATAGCCAGGGGTATATGTGCCCAGTATATATAGCCAGGGGTATATGTGCCCAGTATATATAGCCAGGGGTATATGTGCCCAGTATATATAGCCAGAGGTATACGTGCCCAGTATATGTAGTCAGGGGTATATGTGCCCAGTATATATAGCCAGTGGGATATGTGCCAAGTATATATAGGCAGGGGTATATGTCCCAGTATATGTAGCCATATGTATATGTGCCAAGTATATGTAGCCAGGGGGATATGTGCCCAGTATATGTAGTCAGGGGTATATGTGCCCAGTATATATAGCCAGTGGTATATGTGCCCAGTATATATAGCCAGTGGGATATGTGCCCAGTATATATAGGCAGAGGTATATGTGCCCAGTATATGTAGCCAGTGGGATATGTGCCCAGTATATGTAGCCAGTGGGATATGTGCCCAGTATATATAGGCAGGGGTATATGTGCCCAGTATATATAGCCAGGAGTATATGTGCCCAGTATATATATGCCTCTGCCCTCCGGTGTTTTCAAATGTCGGGCCGGCGGCGGAAGTGGGCGGAGACTTACCGCCTTCTTCCAGCCACAAGGGACGCTCCGCTCTGTGTGCGACTAGAAGACCAGACTAGCCGCACACAGAGCGGAGCGTCCCTTGCGGCTGGAAGAAGGCGGTAAGTCTCCACCCACTTTCGTCGCCGCCCCGACATTTGAAAACACCGGAGGCGAGAGGCAGGAAGGGGAGCACGAAGGTGAGGGAAGGGGGGGGAGATGTCCCCCCTTCCCCACTGTCCCCACAGCTCTCCTTCTCAGCGCTGCTCTCCTCCACACAAGCCAGGGTGGACGGCGTCCACTCTGTGGAAAAAGTAAGTGGACGCCGTCCACCCGCGTCCACGCAGGACTCGATACATACTTTTTACTGCTACTGTACATAAACAAAGGCTATAGACAATACAGGACTTTTCAAGAATGGGGCAGGAAACTCAGCTGTAATCCTGAACCTAAGATGTTAAATGTTTGCTTTCAATCTGTGTTTACAAAGGACACACCTTTGTCTTGTAATACAGTTGTGGGTTATTCCTGGTCTTCCTCATTTAATTGCTTAGAGATCATGGACGTCACGTACTGTACACTATTAGGTCAGGTCAATTATGAAAATCTATGTGTTATTGTTTGACTGTTTGCTGCCTTGTACCACTTGATATTAGATTGGATCTCAGTAAACATCAAACACATAGGTAATGTGGCAATTGCATTCAGGGCCGGACTGGGACACTGAGGGCCCACCAAGGAAGTTTCAGCCTGGGGCCCGCCACCCTCTCCTCCTTCCTCCCGATCCCCTTTCCTCCTCCCCCCCCCCCACACACACACACATACACATGTACTCTAGAAATTTTGCATGGTTTTATGGTAGGGAGTAGATTGTGAGCACTTCTGAGGACAGTCTCCAATAGGGATATGTCCACATGCACCGCAGCAAAAATAAATGAGTGTCACTACGCACTGGAACATGGGCGTGGTCATGATGAGTCATGGGCAGACTTCAAAATGTAAAAAAAAAAACACAAAATAAGTAGTGGTGTTATTCACAGAGATTAAGTCTGACCAAATACATTTTAGATAAAATAATCAAGTAGTCAAATGGCAGCAGATTTTCCGACAAAATGCAATCAGATTGGCGGCAGATATCCCCACAAAATTCAGATTGGCAGCAGATACCCCCATTAAATGCAATCAGATTGGCAGCAGATACCCCCACAAAATGCAATCAGATTGGCAGCAGATACCCCCACAAAATGCAATCAGATTGGCGGCAGATATCGCTACAAAATGCAATCAGATTGGCGGCAGATATCCCCACAAAATGCAATTAGAGTGGCGGCAGATATCCCCACAAAATGCAATTAGATTGGCGGCAGATATCCCCACAAAATGCAATTAGATTGGCGGCAGATATCCCCACAAAATGCAAATAGATTGGCGGCAGATATCCCCACAAAATGCAAATAGATTGGCGGCAGATATCCCCACAAAATGCAAATAGACTGGCGGCAGATATCCCCACAAAATGCAATCAGATTGGCAGAAGATTTCCCAACAAAATACAATCAGATTGGCGGGAGATATCCCCACAAAATGCAATTAGATTGGCGGCAGATATCCCCACAAAATGCAATTAGATTGGCGGCAGATTTCCCCACAAAATGCAATTACATTGGCGGCAGATTTCCCTACAAAATGCAATTAGGCAGGTCCCCTGTTAGTGGGGGCCCCAGAGCTGAGAAGGAGGGGGGCACAACGCAGGAAGGGGGGAAATTGTGCACAGAGCAGCGGGGAGGGGGGAAGCCTCCACCCCCTCCTTCACCTAGGGGCCCCCTTCCGCGTTCCCCCCCCCTCCAAAATTGCAGCCAGCCAGCCAGCGGCAGCAGCGGGGAATCACCTACCGGCATCAGAGCGATAGCGCTGCGTGCCGCTGGGCTGGTCTCCTGCACTGACCAATCACGCTCTCGCAATACTAAAGACCAGACCAGCCCAGCGGCATGCAGCGCTATCGCTCTGATGCCGGTAAGTGATTCCCCGCTGCTGCCGCTGGCTGGCGGCAATTTTGGAGGGAGGGTGAGCGCAGAAGGGGGGGCCCCGGCCACACACCAACCAACAATCCACCGTCCCTCCCTGGTCTGGTGATCCCTCCCTGGCTCCCTCTTTCTCTATTCAGTCTCCACTCTCCTGTCCTGGCTGTGGCTGGGCCTGGGCTCAGTGGGCTGAGTGAGTTTCTTCTCCCCTCCCCGTCCCCCCCAACACCACACACACACACACAATTTAGGAGCCCACCGGGTGCAGGGCAGCTGAGCCTGACTGGCAGCGTGGCAGGTCCCGGCGGGCGGCGGCGGGTGACAGACAGTGTGTGGCTGCGGGCCTGCGGCGAACGGCTGCCTCTCCCTCAGGCTGACTCCTCAGAGTGTCCACTCACTGGCCAGGCGTTCCCCCTGCGCAGGCTGCGGCGTCTCCAGCCAGGCCTCTGTCACAGTCTGTCTGGCGCCAGGCGGCGTAGCTTGTCGCCAGAATGATGATGCGGAATGCGGATGATGATGCAGATGCCTGCCTCTTATAGGCCTCCGGCTCCGGCGGTGCGCACGGCTGGCGTGATGACGTCACACTGGCGCAGGCCCGGCCGCCCGGATAGGAGAGAGGGGGGCCCTCTCTGGTCATGCGACTGTGACGTCACAGCTGTTAAAGGGGGCCCACCGAATTTTTCCTCGGTAGTTCGGTGGGTCAGTACGAGCCTGATTGCATTCCATTCCTGCCCATGAACATTCACCACTCTCATGTTCCTGACTGCTCACTTGGATAAAAGAAAGCCGGCATTAGACTACTTTAGGCAACCCAGCAGGAAACCTCATAGAGAAATTCAGCTAACATGATTGTTGTGAAAGCATCCTTTCAAACTGCTAGGTTTCCAATAGGTTGTAATAAACTAAGCCCGAGGACTTATCCCATTACTGACGAGCACTCACTGGCCAAGCCAAGCAGCCCTCCCGCCTCACCCTGCATGCTAATCCAGCCGGCAAAATACCAGTGCTGGGTGTTTGGTGAAGAACAGCACAAACCACGAATAGGAGAAAGTACACAGCAGGAGAATCCTTGTGCCTGATCCATAGGTGAAGATGTTGCCGGATCCTGTACTCTGGAGGTTGTGTGAGTTAATCATAGCTGTGGAGGTCTTGGCTTAAATGTGTCCAGCGGCAGCTGCACTCCTGTGTCTCCCCCTCCCCACTCTGAAGAGGCCAGCTATTGTGTTGGTAATGGTACCTGCATCCATGTGCAATTACAGGTTGCATTCAGTTTTAACCTGAGTTTTGGGTTTAGTGCATAGTTTGCATTTGTTTTGAATACCAGGTGTGTATTTAGCCTCTAGGGGGCTCTGCACCCCTCTGTTGGTAGTCATTTCAGGTGCAGCCTTATTAAGAGTGCTGCATTTCTCTCTGTTTACCACAAAAACATGTGTAAATCATTTTCCTTATGCCTCCATGGCAGCACATTGGGTGGTGGCTCCGCCCTCTAACCCCATTGGACGAGTAAATATTTAAAAGGCTTACGCCCGCAGAGTACTTCGCTTTTTTCTCTGGTCCTCACCTCATGGATGAAGGGGGCAGTTTTCTGCCCAAAATAATTTTTCTTTTACCCTTACCTGCCGCATCATGTGGCGTCCACGCAGTTTCCCTCCCCCTGTGTGAAAGTCCCCTGTGCGCCTGGTAAATCTGGGCTATGGGGACGCCCCCCGTTCTGCTGGTCTTGGGGGGGCTAGCGGTATATGCCGCTGGGGAGCGGGGGTATTTTTTTGTGGCTAAATGCTGCTTTACCCGCGCTCACCTGAAGGACTTCAACGAGGTCTAATGGCCGGTGTCCACCTCCTCTGCGCCGGCATAGCGTCTTCCGCATTCTGCGTTCCACGTAGGGGGGCGGAGCTAGCTGGGACCCCCGTACGCACTTCCTCTTCCTCTCTAGGCGCCTCTCCGGCCGCATGCGTTCCGGGGACCGGAGGCTGTGTCCCATGCACCAATCGGCTGGAGGGGGCGGGCCGGAGGCGGAGGATTACGCACGGCATGGGCAAATTTAAACAGATGGGCGTCCGGCGTGCGCTGCTACGGAGGGATCGGTGTTTCCTCGCTGTGCAGCTGGCTGGACCTCACTGGATCCGGGCTCTGAACCCCATTTAGGCTTTTTTTCCGGTAGGTGAAGGTAGCGACGTCTTTATTCTCTATATGGCAGCTTGATAAGGCTTAAATTGTGGTTAGATGTGTCCACCTCTTCATTTTCCTTTCTTGCAGTGGAATTTTCTGCTGTTTGTTATGGACACCCGTGCGCCCAAAACAGACCAGCGACACATTGATAGGTAAGGGAGTTCAGGTAGGTTAAGGTTACAATGGGAGTTGTTGTTAAATGACTAATAGTCATAAATTGACTGTCTTTTCAGCCCCAGAAGATCTCGCCATAAGAAGTCGAAGAAACAATCATCGAAGAGGAGATCAAAATCACGTGATAGATCACGCTCTCCTAGAAGACGCTCCTCGGATCATAGGAGAAATGAACCGACTCCCCAAGGCCACTCCTCCTCGTTACCGGCCCCACCTATTTCAGGATGCTGGGCCTGCGGAGATGCAGTAATGCCGGGCAAGAGAGTTTGCTCCTCTTGTTTTGATGAGATGGCGGGAGGATCTGGACAGGCGACAGTGGACGTGTCAGCCATGATAAAGAAAGCAGTACAGGAGTCTATGGAGTCCTATGTGGCAAATCTACCTTCGCCTCTAGCACAAACCTCGGAAGCTACACCCTCTACTTCGACGGCAGCCGGCCTGGAGCTCGATAATATCAGTGTAGGATTCGACTTCTCACTTGTTCAACCCTTTGTGAAGGCAGTAAGGGACGCGATTGATTGGACTCAGGAGGAAGAAACAGAGGAGGCCCCTGAGAAGCGCAGATACTATGGGCATCTGGATAAGTCAAAGAACACATTCCCTCTAATGGTGGAGGTTGATGAAATCGTTAAAGAGGAGTGGGAAAAGCTAGAGAAGAAACCCTCCATAGCTAACCGTTTGATGAAGCTATACCCGCTATCAGAGGAGGATGCAAGACCGTTTGACAATGCACCAGTTATGGATGCATCAGTAATCCGTTTGGCGAGACATATGACACTGCCGCTGGAGGATTCGGTTTCATTCATAGACCCGTTACATCGTAAGGCAGATCTAGATCTTAAGAAGATTTATATGTCTTCAGGGGGTGCATGCAAACCCGCAATTGCTCTCACTTCAGTGGGAAAGGCGATAAAGACATGGACTGACAATGTGGAAGAGGCAGTTAACGCAGACATGGATAAGGAAGCGATCATCTCGGCATTAGAAGATCTGAGGATAGCGGGAGATTTTATCGGCGAGGCAGCCTTTGATGTCATAAGGTGCTCAGCCCGGTCGATGGTATATTCCGTTACAGCTAAGAGGGCACTCTGGCTCAGGTCATGGTCGGCGGATTCCAACTCCCGACAGCTGTGGTGCAAGATTCCTTATAATGGCAAGGCGGTCTTTGGGGAAAAGATGGACACTGCAATCAGTAGAGTGACGGGGGGAAAATCGGGGCTGTTACCCCAGGAACGTCGGGTTAAGAAGCCTAACACCTCCCAGAACCCGCAACAGAAGAGATTCAAGGATGCAAGGTCATATCGGCCGGGGAGATCGTTCCGCAGGAACTGGCAGAGTTCTCAGTCGACTTTACATAAGGCCACGAAACAAAAGACGGCAACAAGTACCCAGCAGAAGCCTTTTTGACGGTGCGCTAGTCCAGGAAGTCCCGGTGGGAGCAAGACTAGCAAAGTTTGCAGAAGTCTGGCAACAACAAATTCCATCTCCCTGGGTAAACAGAACAATATCGACGGGACATTTCTGGACATTCAAGACAAGGCCAAGGAACAACTTTACTCCCACGAGAATTCCTCGGTGCCCAGTGAAGCGCGACATCTTACATTCCTACTTGAAGGAATTGATCCAGAAACAGGCCATATTAGAGGTGCCTTTACGAGAAATAGGAAAGGGATTTTATTCCCCACTTTTCTTCGTACGAAAGAAATCAGGAAAATGGCGTCCAGTACTCGACTTGAGGAAACTGAACAGACAGATAGACCTCAAGAGCTTCAAGATGGAATCGCTGCAGTCCATCATGCAGGCGGTAGTCACGAACGACTGGATGTTGTCAGTCGACCTCGAGGACGCTTATCTGCACATCCCCATACAACAGGATCTACAGAAATATCTGAGATTTGCAGTGGCGGAACAACACTATCAGTTTGTATGTCTCCCGTTCGGGATCTCGACGGCTCCGAGGACGTTCTCGAAGGTCCTGGTTTCATTAGTGGCGATGTTACGCCTTCAAGGTCTTCGAGTCCATCACTATCTCGACGACATACTACTGCTATCCAACAACAGGAACACCATTCTGTCCCACAGAGCCCGTTTACTTCAGACTCTGAGGAACTTTGGGTGGATAGTGAATGTAGACAAAAGTCAGTTGGAGCCAGTCCAAGATCTAGTCTTTCTGGGAGCACGTTTTCGGACGAACCGCAATTCGGTTTCTCTGCCGGAAGACAAGATTCCGATAATTCGTCAGAGAGTTCTCGACGTGGCAGTCTCTGCGAGGTCAACGGCAAGACAGTGCCTCAGGTTACTGGGAACCCTCTCCTCCACCATACCTATGTTGCCGTGGGCCCACTGGCACATCAGGGGTTTTCAATATGGGTTCCTGAACCAGTGGAACAGGTGGAGGTTAGATCAACCAATCACAATATACGCCCGGATGAGGAAGAGCTTAGCCTGGTGGTTGGAAGGAGACAACATCAGAGCACATGTGCCTCTCCTGATGGAAAAGCCGGTAACGATAACAACCGACGCAAGTCTGAGAGGATGGGGAGCTCTGTGCTGTGGACAGACAGCTCAAGGGAACTGGGATTCCACAATTACTGTAAGGCAAGCAAACTTTCTAGAACTATCGGCAGTGCTGCGGGCACTACATACCTTTCTTCCCCAGATCAGAGACAGGAATGTGCTACTGAGAGTAGACAACAAGACGGCTGTCTCCTATATACAGAGACAGGGGGGCACCCGCAGTCTCCCTCTCTTGACTGTGACCAGTCACATCTTCCAGTTTGCAGAGAAGCATCTGAAATCGCTAAGAGCGATATATATACCTGGAGCTCAGAATACAGAGGCGGACTTCCTCAGCCGCACGAGCTTGAACAACAATGAATGGTCACTGAATCAGGAAGTGTTCGAGACCATATGTCATCTTTGGGGCCTGCCGGAAGTGGACCTGATGGCATCCTACAAGAACAGGAAATGCGGGAGATTCTTTTCCAGAGTTCCTTGCCATCAAGCAGAAGCGGTGGATGCATTGTCAGCTCCCTGGGAGTTTTCGACGGCTTATGTTTTTCCTCCAGTCCCGATCATTCACAAGCTGTTAGTGCGATTGATCTCGGAGCCAGTCACTCTGCTAGCAGTCATACCCAACTGGCCAAGGCGCCCATGGTACCCCCTACTCTTGAAGATGTCAGTAGCGGAACCGTTTCCACTTCCGGACAGAAAGGATGTCATATGTCAGGGACCCATCCTACATCCCAACCCGGGTCGGCTAAGCTTGACGGCATGGAAGTTGAGAGGGGGAAGCTTGAGAGACTAGGATGCTCGGATGCAGTTATAAACACCTTACTGCAATCAAGGAAAAGAACGACTAATTCAACGTACCACAGAATTTGGGATAAATTTACAGAATTCGCAAGCAGCAATTCATTTGATCCGCTACAACCTCAGACGCAGCATGTACTAGACTTTCTACAGACCGGGTTGGAGAAGGGCTTGGGCTATAGCGCTCTGAAGGTCCAAATCTCGGCCATTTCGGCCCTTACCGATAATAGATGGGCCTTCCACCCGTTGATTAAACAATTTATTACTGCAGTCTTAAAGATAAAACCTCCTATAAAGTCAACCTTCCCTAAGTGGGATCTACCCCTCGTATTAAATTACTTGTCGGGAGCTCCTTTCGAACCACTACAAGAAGCCTCAATATGGAGCCTTACCTTGAAGTCGGTATTCTTGGTAGCCATCACTTCGGCCCGCAGGGTCTCGGAGTTACATTCCCTAAGCTGTGAGGAACCGTACACGGTATTCTTCAATGACCGTGTACAGCTAAGACCAGTGGACAGTTTTTTGCCAAAGGTCACAACACCGTTCCACTTGAATCAGGAATGGTCTCTACCAGTGTTCCAGGAGGACAATACATCACAATTGCATACCTTGGATGTGGCAAGGTCTTTGAAGACTTATATAGAAAAAACCAAAGATTTCAGGAAATCTGAAAGATTATTCATCATCCCGATGGGATACAGGAAGGGCCAGGCGGCATCAGCACGGACGATATCCTCTTGGCTCGTGAGAACGATTCAGCAGGCATACCGGGCTATCAATGTCCAACCGCCGGGACAGATTAGGGCGCATTCGACCAGGGGTGTCTCTGCGTCATGGGCAGCGTTCGCTGGAGTGTCACCTGTGAAGATTTGCCAAGCGGCCAACTGGGCGTCCATTAATACTTTTGTGACACACTATAAAGTTAACGTTTCAACACCCACTTCGGTGGAGTTCGGGAGAGCGGTTATCTCCTCTTGTTTGTCTAAGGCTGAATAAATTTCTTTTGTTTGAAAACTGCACCTATGTTCCCTCCCTTATTGATTCTTCTAGTTAGATCCCAATGTGCTGCCATGGAGGCATAAGGAAAGCGGAAAATTGTATTCTTACCTGTCGGTAATTTTCCTTTCCTGATGCATCCATGGCAGCACATGGATCCCACCCGATTAATTCGGTGAGTCAATAGTTACAAAAGCGAAGTACTCTGCGGGCGTAAGCCTTTTAAATATTTACTCGTCCAATGGGGTTAGAGGGCGGAGCCACCACCCAATGTGCTGCCATGGATGCATCAGGAAAGGAAAATTACCGACAGGTAAGAATACAATTTTCCGCTTTATGGACAGCTGCCCCCAGGTTCTCACTATGTTTTTTGTTACTTAAGTGGGTAGGGTCTCTTCCATGAGGATACCTCACTGTGGTGGACAAGTCTAGTACTGAACACTCTGCATGCAAACTGTTTTTGGAAGCCAACATTCTCCATTTTGTTGAATCTGTTTTAACGCTGCTTTCACAGTTAGACGTTACAGGCGCACGTTAGTGCAGCCTGTAACGCAGCCCACCGCACAGTAATGAAAAGTCAATGGGCTGTTCACAGTGCCCACGTTGTGTTACATTGTAACGCAGCACGTCAAACTAAAGTGCTGCGTGCTGTACGTTATAAGCGGCTGAGCCGCATTAGACTGTTTGCACATACTCAGTAGTGTTGGAGGAGGAGGTCTTCCCTCCTCCTCCTCGGCCAGCCACATGGCTAATTAATATTCACTGCACGGTGTGACGTGCAGTGTTTACTTCCTGGAGCGGCCGCTCTGTGCGGCGATTGGCTGGCGGGACAACGCGCATGCGTCCAAGAGTACGCATCACGGCATCACGAACGCCAGAGTGAGCTGCACAACGCGGCTCAGTCTGACGTCCACATCCAACACCACCAGGCGTTGCGTTAGGGGCACGTTATGCGATCATAACGTCCCCTAAAACGCAACGTCCTGGTGGGAAAGTAGCCTAAATGCAAGTTGTGTAAACTGCCTATATTTAGGCTCTGCACATCCATGCAGTTGGTCATTCAGATGCAGCCTGCCTTGTGAAGCGCTGCAACCTCCTCCTGCTGTGTATTTAACCTCTAGGGGGCCCTGCACACCTCTGTTGGTAGTCATTTCAGGTGCAGCCTGCTTAGGAGCACTGCCAATTTCTCTCTATTACCATATTATGTAATGTAAGGGCTGGGGCCCATAGGAGCACTCTTGCACCGCTTGCCAGTGACAAGCAATTCACTGCAACATTGGAATCCTATGAGGGTGGCTCCACTGCAGCATTGAGAAGTTATGCATGCATTTTCAGAGTGATCCCAGAGTGATTGCATGGCAGAAATGCAGGGGCAAATCACAGTCATTTAGATTGCTAAGGAAATAGATAGTGTTTTGTGATTGTGGGAAAGTGTTCGTAGTGGGCCGCTGGCCTTAAATATAATTCTGGATAACTGAGAGTCTAATATGTTAGCCATTTTAATATAAAGAGAACAAATTTTCAAACTAGGAGAAAGGAATGAAATAACCTATACTTAGGGCTCATTCACACTTTGTACGGTACTGTCATAGTGACGCACTGCATATTATGTGTGCTCAGCGTCATAACATGAAAGTCTATTGACTTTCATGTTACCGCTTACAGTACAGGAAAGCGTTGTTGCGATGTAATGTGTCTGGGAACATTTTATCAGACGACATACACAATTTCCCATTGGGTCTATTATATGTAGGCCTAGAATTACATCACAGGAGCCTATAGGCACAGATATCCTAACAACTTAGACTTTACCTTCCATGAACCTACAAACCCCCACTAAACTGCACCGCAAGTGTGCTGGCTCTCCCAGCTGTCACTTATCCCTTACTTCCCTTGCCCATCATAGAAAGCTACAAGTACCCCTCAGTATTAGGTAGCCAGAAGTACATTCAATATTAGGTAGCTCGAGGAACCTTAGTATAAAAGTGGATCAGAGATAAACTTTTACTCATTGCATAATTGTGATCCTTACATATAGTTTATAGGGCATTCCTCAAGCCAAATACTTTTTTTTTTGTTTTAATACTCTAATTCCCTATAAACTAAACAAGCCTCGCCCACAGCTCAAAGTGTCTTGGCACTCCATGTAGCAAGGGCTTATGGGAGCTCAGTCTCAGGAGGAGGAGACCTCCTGAGACTGAGCCAAAGATTTCAGAGGCAGAGGAGAGGAGGGAGGAGGAGAGAGGAGGGAGCTGAGGGCTGGAGATGCAGTTGCAGCTTGCCTGTGTGTAATGTGACAAACAAAACATGGCTGCTGTCATTGTATCACAAGAATAAATACACATGAAACTGTTGAAGCTGTTTGCAGCTAGATTTGCTGTGTAAACTATCTAAACTTTGGATAAGATATATAGACAAGTTACTTGTCATAGTTAGTTTTTCATCTCGGATCCACTTGGAGTAGCTAGAGGTGCCCCTGACTGATGGGAGATCTCGTCAGTGGAATGCTGAAAGCGGGGCGAGTAACCTCTCTCATTTATGCTCCACTTGGGACTCTGCATAGGGAAGGAGAGTGCACCACCTCCCCATCATCAGGCGCCTTTAGGCACATGCCTACAGTAGAAAAAGTCTAGAACCGGCCCTGCGTTCATGCACACTTCGAATAGCGTGAATGAACTCTAAACTGTTTTGAATATACAAGATCTGCACAATAGTTCACTTTCAGGACTGCTTACTCATTCCTATTCCTAAGGACCAAATTATTATTTGGGATAGGAGTGAATGCCTGGAACAAAAATGGTAAAAGCCAGTGTGAGGGGAAGGGACAGATATGCAGTGTGATGACCTAACTGGGAGGACAAGATTCTACAGTATATTTGCTGTCAGTCCTTCTCTTGAATGACAGTGCTGCAGATCTCACCGCAAGGCATGCTCCTCTTCAGGAAGCACTTGTGTCTGTGCCCCGGAGTCACTATCAGCCTGACAGCAAGGCAAGGACCATTCACAGGAGGAGTTTGGCAAGATGCTGTGTTTTCACAGGATACTGATTGCAGCTACTTCTCTGTGGTCACTGTAAATGATGACAAAGGCATCCCCAGCAACCGTCTATATGTGCAAATTCCTTCTAGTAAACTGTTCAATGGAATTAGTGTCTATCAGGAAGCTGTCGGGCAGGGCTGAGCAGAAGAAGAGGGGTTGGGGGCAAAGTGCACACGGTCACACGCACGCACATGGGAAATAGACATGAGAAGAGTTCTAATAATCAATACAGACTAAGTCTAAAACAATTACAACCTAATCAGTACATTAATAGCACTTTCCATATCACTGTTATGCTATTCAGGCCTCCTTTGTAATGCTAATCAGCAGTGCACATTTACATGCTAGAACTATCATTCATGCCTTTAATGGAACTATAATGCGCTAAAAATAGCTCTGTGGTGCCTCCTACTGCAGGTGTTACCAAAGGCATCAGCCTGTTTTACCTATGCCTAAAAATGGCCCTGTTCAAGTGCCAGATTCCACAAGCTGACATGCATCTGTCAGGATGCACGCTGGCACTTGAAGTGATGCAAGCACGCATCTAGATCGTTTAGCCATGCCATGCACAACTGTAGGGATACGGGTGTGAGCTGCAGAAATCTGCAGCATGCCCTCCAGAATCGCAAAACAGTGCGATTCGGAAGGCAAACAATTGAAAGTATAGGCAGCGATCTCCGCACTACTCACCTGCTTAGAAACGGTGCAGATTCAGTGCAGATTTGGGCTGCATTCGGCCCTGGTGGAAACACACCCTAATGCAAACCTGATATGTCCTCTGTGACATGAGTGATGACATAACAAAGGGATATGCAGTATGTTACTATAATAAACTTGATTCCACCATCAGTTCTGGTCTAGAATAAGGTAGTCTGGAGATTGGCCTCTGCTATTTTTATTACAGAAAAGAATATTCAAGATATCCAGTTCAAGATTCAAGATATTCAGTACAAGGAAACTTCAGAGTGAACAGACTGCACAAATGCAAGGAACTTCTTTTTTTTAAATGTGGACTTTGTTTCAAGTGCTGTGCTTCTATAAAGCAAAGGAATTTAATCTGCAGTCAAATGCTTGAAGTGATCATTATTAGCAAAGACTTCAAGTACAAGCTAGTGATCAACTTCTACTACATTTGTCTTCTGAATGAACAGAAATCTGTGGAGGTTTGTCCAATAAGTAGAGATGGCCCGAACCTCCGATTTTCGCGACTTCCGCGAAAGGTTCAATTCGCGCGAACTTTCGCGAACCGCAATAGACTTCAATTGGGAGGCGAACTTTGAAAACTAGAAAAAATTATGCTGGCCACAAAAGTGATAGAAAAGATGTTTCAAGGGGTCTAGCACCTGGAGGGGGGCAAAAGTCCCGGGGAAGAATCTGGATTTGACGCAAAGCAGCATTTTAAGGGCAGAAATCACATTGCATGCTAAATTGCAGGCCTTAAGTGCTTTAAAACATCCTGCATGTGTATAAATCAATCAGGGAGTGTAATTAGAGTACTGCTTCACACTGACACACCAAACTTACTGTGTAACGCACCGCAAACAGCTGTTTGCGTAGTGACGGCCGTGCTAGACTGGTGCGCACCATGGTGAGATTGCTCTTCCTCACTCAGTGATGTCAGGTAATGTCTGACTGCCTTATCAACTTTCAATGGTTCTTTCTCTACCTTTGTTAAAGCTTACATCTATTTTTTTTAAATACTTGTTCTGCTTGCCGTTCAGTACCTGCAACGAGAATCTTATGGAGGGCAAGTCTGCCATTGCGAGTGACCACTGGTAATGGCCGGGGAATCCAGGTTCGATTCCAGTCCGGAGTAGGAGCCTAAGAAACGGCTACCACCCCTGCACATCCAAGGAAGGCAGCAGGCACGGCATGCACGTCCCGAGGTAGTGACCAAAAATAACAATACAGGAGGACTTTCGAGGTTCTGCTGTATATGTGAAATGAATCAACTTTAAATCCTTTAACGAGAATCTGTTATGGAGGGCAAGTCTGATGGTGCCTTCACTGCGACTCACCAGGTTGGTCACCTCCTCAAACGGCCGCATGAGCCTGCATGCATTTCGCATCAGTGTCCAGTTGTTGGGCCACAACATCCCCATCTCCCCAGATTGTGTCCTTCTACTGTAATTGTACAGGTACAGGGTGACGGCTTTCTCCTGTTCTAGCAGGCGAGAGAACATGACCAGGGTCGAATTCCAGCGAGTCGGGCTATCACATATCAAGCGTCTCTTCGGCAAGTTGTTTCTCCGCTGAATGTCCGCAAAGCGTGCCACTGAACACAACAGGTAGGTATATGCGGTGATGAGGTGGGTGCACTGAACACAACAGGTAGGTATATGCAGCGATGAGGTGAGTTCACTGAACACAACAGGTAGGTATATGCAGTGATGAGGTGGGTGCACTGAACACAACAGGTAGGTATATGCAGCGATGAGGTTGGTTCACTGAACACAGCAGGTAGGTATATGCAGTGATGAGGTGGGTGCCCTCAACTCAACAGGTAGGTATATGCAGTACTTGGTATTACAATGTGCACCTGTCACACACACAGGTAGTCACTGAATGTGCTGGGCCTGGCAGTGGCACACACACAGTATGAATTAGCAAGGCTGTCTATGCAACACAAGTGTCAGTGGGACACACAGAGAAAAACAATTGATCACAAAAACAAGATTAGCTTGGGGTGCTATTTTAG